>NC_062553.1:49829841-50463091 GCF_016906955.1 Phacochoerus africanus | reverse complement strand
TGAAAATAATTTAGTTCTTTTTTTACAGGAGATAACTGCAAGGCCACTGAATACAGCAAGATGAAAAGCATGCTTTTAGATTTACAAAATCAAAAATATATAACACACAACAATGAAAACCCTAACGGTGATGATATATTTCGGAAGAAGTTGCTGGTGGATGAAATGTTTAAATATTTTGATGCTGACAGTAACGGACTTGTAGATATTAATGAACTAACACAGGTATGATTAATGTTTAAACTAGCATGCTTATTACATATAGATATACAATATACTTATATCTGTGTAAATTTATTCTATATTAATAAAATGTATGTTCTATCCATATTATTTGACTATAGGCCAAATAACTGTAAGTATGAAATATTTTTAAGAGAAAAATTTGACTACTCTATCAGCAGTAACATTTACATGATATTGTGCAGTTTAAGAGCTATCTTCTTTTGACATATTTCTACACCTTCAATGCATAACAGAATTGCTGGTTCTCTATTCCTATAGAATTTATAAATGTTCTCCAGATATATTCTGGAGCTTTTGTAATGTTTGATTTTCTATCAATCAGTAGAAGCTTGTTCATCAGTATTCAAGGATATTATTGAACAGCAATTGAATATCACAATGTAAATAAATGATTTAAGTAGATATTAAATTACTGACATATTCCAGTACATTTTCAATAATCAAAGATCAGTGTGTTATTATTAATACAATATATTAAATCTGGTTTAATCCTATGTCCTCACTATTAAACTTCATTTCTTTGAAAATTGTTACCAAAATGATACATGTGGAAAACTTGTTATTAAAGAGAAGATTTTAATTTAAAAAAGTCTTTATATGAGCCATTTTGGAAAAAAAATAGAAATATTTTATGTGTGTGTTACTGAGAGAGCCTACTGTGAAGGAAATTCTAACATTCAGATTTAAGAACCTAAACTAATTTTTGTGAGTTCCTTGGTGGCATATGGGTTAAGAATCCAGTGTTGTCACTGCTGTGGCGTGAGTTCAGTCTGTGTCCTAGGAACATCTACATACTAAACTAGTTTTGGGTAGTAGTGGAAACATAAAATAAGGGCATAAGATTCCTCCCCCCCAAAAAATATATATAGGTTTAGGGGGCAATGAAGATAAGCCAATCTAGGGTGACTAGGACAATAGTCATAGCCCTGAGGAATTCTGCTGACTCCTTAATAATTCCTGTAGTGGATTTTAAGGATTTTGCTGCTGTGCTTATAGTTTTCAAATAAAATTTAAAAGTTTATTTCTACAATATCATGCCATTCATCTTTTATGATTAGTTTTATGGCTTATTTTTCAAATCCAACATTGTGGAATATTGGTCTGTTTATACAAGCATTTCAAAATTTGGGATAGTGTAATTTAGTGTAGAGATCTCATATCAAAATGACCTTGTGAGGAAATTGACTTGTCATTGCAGTTACTTAAAGTATACATCATTTTCATTATCTTTTTTTTTTTGTCTTTTTTGCCATTTCTTGGGCCGCACCTGCAGCATATGGAAGTTCCCCAGTCTAGGGGTCTTATCAGAGCTGTAGCTGCCAGCCTACACCACAGCCATAGCAACACGGGGATCTGAGCCACGTCTGCAACCTACACCACAGCTCACGGCAACACTGGATCCCTAAGCCACTGAGCCAGGCCAAGAATCGAACCCGCAACCTCATGGTTCCTAGTTGGATTCGTTAACCACTGAGCCATGACAGGAACTCCCATTATCTTATTTAATTCAACCTATATTTATTATTTACTAAGTCCCAGGCACTTGGATTTGAGGAATGATACTCTGGAATTTTAGTGTAAAATTAGAAAATTTTAATTAAGATAACTATGTTGTTATACACCTCATAATTTATTGTTCAAGAAGTAAACTCTTTAGGATTTTATATTTCTAGTAATAATAAGATATGACTAGGTAATTCAACTAAAATTAATTTAGAATTAAACATGTCACCTTGATCTATGTGACATGATATATGATCTGACATATTCAAATATATTATGTTTTTGGTTTCATCTCTTACTTTTTTATTTGTGTAATATTTTTAGTTTTTACTAACATGTCTACACTACTGTAACAATGATTGGGTATGGCATGTGATCTGACCACATCTAGTTGTTATGATATGATCCACTTCTGAGCCCAAAGAGAAAATTGCTAATTACTAACAAATGGTATTGACAGCTCTCACCTATACCTGTTTCAAGTTTCTGCTACATCTTTGTTTATATTAGTTTCCTACTGTGGCCATAACAAAGTACCACAAACCGGGGGCTGAAACAACCTCTCTCTGTGTTCTGGAGCCTCAGCATCGGAGACCAAGGTGTTGGCAGGGCCATGCTTCCCCACAAGACTCTTGGGCAAGGGTCCTATCTTGCCTCTCTCAGCTTTGGTAGTATCAGGAATTCCTTGGTTTGTGGAATCTGCATTCCAGTCTCTGCCCCTTCATTCACATAGCTTCTCTCTGTGTATTTGTGTTCACATCATGTTGGCTCTTCTTCAAAATACACCAGTCATTTTGAATTAAAGGTCAACCCTACCTCATCTCACATTATCTAATTGCATCTTTGATGACCCTATTTCTAAAAAAAAAAAAAAAAATGCTAACTTCTGAAGTTCTCAGCATTAAAGCATACAATATCTTTTGGGAGGACACAGCTCATCATAAGGTCATCTGCTCAGAGTTTAGTTTTCTCTGTTACCTTTGATTTGGACTTACTTTTACTGAAAAGTAACCCTTCCAATTTGTCCAAAAGTTATGATGCAAGAGTAGAGTAGATCTAGTCTTTAGAATCCCACTTAGATGTTGGCCATCATGAGGTAGATGCAAGGAAGGATCAGGTTTACTTTCTCCTTCTACATGCATCCAATATTAGTCAGCCCTTCCTTCAGCCTTATATCATAGAAATGTTTAGCATCTCCTCTGTTATCAATCAACTATGAAAAACGCAGAAGGTTGTAACAGGTACTTTGGAGAAGACGTAATACAGTTCTAACTATTTATAGTGCAAATACTATTTTTGACTTATGTGTTTTTCAGCTACGGATACTTTTTAAGAACTTGTATGCAAAATAGTATAGCCAGTGATACATCTGCCTTTAATAATCAACTTGGAAGCATATAATATCATTATTTAATATCAAATTTTAAAATAATTTAAATTAAAAGAGTAAAAAGGGAAAGGATCTTAATGATGTCCATTAATAAGTTATTACTAGCAGAAATATAAAATTTAACACTAAGATATTGCCAGTGACAAGTAAAAATTAAAGAACATAATTTGGCTCTGAAGTTTTATAAATGCAGCATGAAAGCTGGCTGTACCCATTCTATTCTTACTGCACATTATAAATATATATTCTAGAGTTTCTCTTGCATATTTTGAAGTAAATTAGAACCAAAGGTCTTTTTAGTTGAGAGAAGAAAGACATAATAAAAAGCAGTAAATATAAGGGGTCAGATCTCTACCATCACAGTTAACTTGTCATAGCAAGAAAGTATTTGCTAAAATGAACTAAGAAGTTATAGGCACAGATCTCATTTAATCCATCTTTTCACCACTCCAGCTTGACATGAATGTTGATAACCACACTCTTAGTTTTTTAATCTGAGGCTGGATTCTGCATGTTGAAAATATCCAACTAAAAATGTAAATTTAGAGAGTTCCCTTTGTGGCTCAATTGTTAACGAATCCTATTAGGATCCATGAGGATGCGGGTTCGATCCCTGGCTTTGCTCAGTGGGTTAAGGATCTGGTGCTGCCATGAGCTGTGATGTAGGTCACAGATGTGGCTTGGATCTCACGTTGCTGTGGCTGTGGCATACTCCAGCGGCTACAGCTCCAATTGGACCCAGCCTGGAAACCTCCATATGCTGAGGGTGCAGCCCTTAAATAAGACAAAAAGACCAAAAAAAAATTAAATTAAAATTAAAATGTATAACAAAGTGAAATTTTGAACTTCCAAAAGACTCGTGTTTTATGAAGTTGATAAAATTGATGTTAGAACACTGGTAGATTTGGTCTTGACAATTAAGCGTCTGGAAAAGTTAAAACAGATAATAACTGAAGAAGTCAACAAAGATTAAAATGGGATATGCATTTCAAATAATCAAAGGAGAATACTTTAAATAGTAAAGAATAGATGGCCTTACCCTAATTAAACCCTAGAAATTTTTTCAAAAATGATTTTTTTATGATCGTAGCACAGTGGTTAAGAACTTTGGTTACAGAACCTGGGTCCAAGCCCTATCTCCACTACTTACTACCTGTGCAGACTTTGGCAAGTTACTTAAAGTGTTTCAGTTTCCCTTTCTACATATTGGTGATGATAGTAATACCTGATATGTAA
Source organism: Phacochoerus africanus (assembly GCF_016906955.1). NCBI lineage: Eukaryota > Metazoa > Chordata > Mammalia > Artiodactyla > Suidae > Phacochoerus > Phacochoerus africanus. The sequence continues at coordinate 50,458,716 of NC_062553.1, read as the reverse complement.
ATTGGCTGTAATATTAATATGATTTAGAATATATAGGCTTCTTAAAAATATGACTAACACATAGAAAACATGTTATAATTGTTAGCTCTATTCATATTCTCAATCTAACTTTCCTGTGGGCACTGTGGAAGATAATGGAAATAAAGAGGCACACATGCTTGAGTTAGTGGGTGAGAAGCTCATAAATATTTCCAACCAGCTCATCCCTGGCACTTTTTAACATTTACAGTTGTTAAAAATCAAACAGCGTTAGTTCAGTCATTACAGCCCAGAAATTCTATATACACATTATTAAATATGCAAAAAGTTTGAATATCCATCTTTGTAATGAAAAAAAGTTTCTTGCCAAAGAAGAAAAATAGTTATGGTTATTCTAAGAAACTAAAAAAAAACCAACAAAAAAAAAGAAATGGATTTTTTTATTTTGCTCATCTCATTTGAAGACCTTATCTCCTTAACTCATGGAGCTAGCACAAATGTTGTCAAATCCTGAGTGTTGGGCTAGAGACAAGCACAAATCATCATCCTGCAAACACTGTGATGTTGGCATTTTCCCAAGAGTATGTAGCACCCATGCCTTTACAGATATGATGTTAAATTGAACTGAGCTCCACAGGTTAAAGTCCTGGCATTGTCAATGTTGTGGCTGGGGTCACTGCTGTGGGGAGAGTTTGATCCCTGGCCCAGGAGACTGCACATGCCATGGGTGTGGCAAGAATTTAAAATGAATTTAAAATACATATCACATATATTTTATTTTGAGATGCTGATATATATTATACTAAAATATGTCTACCTGTCAAAAGTTCAAGTACCTAGTTTCATGCAGTTTTTTTCTCACCCATAAAACCACGTTATAAGAAACAATTGAGGGAGTTCCTCTTGTGGCAAAGAGGAAACAAATCCGACTAGTATCCATGAGGACATGTGTTCAATCCATGCCCTTGCTCAGTGGATTAAGGATCCGACATTGTGTGAGCTGTGGTGTAGGTGACAGATGTAACTTGGATCCCAAGTTGCTGTGGCTGTCTTGTAGGCCAGCAGCTACAGTTCCAATCTGACCCCTAGCCTGGGAACTTCCATATGCTGTGGGGGTAGCCCTAAAAAGAAAAGAAAAAAAGAAAGAAAGATAGAATTGAAAGCAATGCTCTGAATATAGTTGTGTTGTGAAAGTAATGGTATGCTTTAAATGACTATATTCTACACATGCAATCCATTTGCAAAAAACATCTGTGGACTTGGTTAAATGAATATGTTTAAGGGAGGTAGAGGATGGGTTTATGTCACATAGCACACAAAACACAGGTTGAAATCCAGTTTAGATGAAGCATTTCATACCCTTTTTCCTTTCTTTGCGCTCTTCAAGAGCCTGCCTTGCATTTTGACCTCAGAAGCAGTATCTTTCAATTTCAATTTAACTTTCCCTGAGGCTCCAAATTCCTCAGCATGCAAAACACTATTGTTCTGTTTTAGATTCTCCTCCAAAATGTGTATAACCAAATACACCACTTTTAATACTTGCCAACATCTACCCTTTTCTAAAACTCTTCACAAGTTACAGACTATAATAACACCAACATCAAAAACCAATACCTAGCACATTCTTTGCTTGGGTTGGGGGGGTGATACATCAAGTCCCTGAGACTAGAGGACATTCCTATCCTCTGTCTTCAGCCATATTTTTCCTGACCTCAGAGCCAGGTGAATTTCCACATCTCTCTCTTTCCCCAGGTGTGTATTAGGTGTGTTTTCACTGCTTGGTGAGGACTTTTGCCTCTCCAAAGGATACAGAGATGGATGATAGGAGAGAGTAGGGAATCTTACCGAATTTATTTTTTTTACTGGAATAGAACATATTATCCTTGTCTCTTCTCCCATATAAGTGTCTGAATTACTGTCTGATAAAGGTAATATTTCAATCACATTTAAAGTATCTTTGAGCATTTTTTTTTTAATATCTATCCTCTTTTTATTGAGCAATGGACATTTTTTGTAAATGGATGTTTCATTTGTTTTGTTCTGGTGTCCTTCTATCTCTTCTTAAATCTGCCCTATATCGCCCAGATCCTATTCAGAATGAGGTTGTAGAATTGAGGCATCTCAGCCAGTAACCAGTGCTGTGGACTAAAGGTGAAACCAGATGTTCTGGCTCTTCCTGAGGACCAGGCTGATGAAGCATGAACCCTGCTGGTTTGGAGTTCCCTCTTAGCTCTGCCCCCACATCTGCACGAGTGTCTGAGGGTCATCCCTATGATCTAAACCTCTCTCTTGCTTCTCCTAAACTGGCTTCTTAAGAAAGTCTATGGTGAAATCTGCGCCTCAGTAATGTTTGCTTCCTTGTAGCAGCTGCCCCAAACTGGCTTAATATTCAATGTCTCATAGGATAAGAGCTCACTACAAATGCCTTTACATATATAAAGAGTCTTTATCTGAAGAAGATCACAAACTGGGTTTCTCCCCCAAAGTGTTGTGTATGTGACTAGTGTGGTCAGGTGCTTGGCTACATGGTAATGCATTTATGTTTTGAAGAACATATGTTATTCCTAAAACAGACCTGTAATGCTTGGAATAAAGATTTCAGGTTGAAGTAACCTAAGGTGTGAACATGTTCCTCTTGGCAGGCTTGCATGCAGGGTAAGGTTATTAGAAGGGAGAATGTGAATGATCCTGTGTTACGAAAAGAAGTGCAGAAAACTTCCAGGTGGTTTATTCATATGCATTTTGAAGATGCTGGGGATACTGATGAAGGGTTAAGGTGGACAGAAATATGTAAATCAGGAGGTAATTCCATTTGTGAATTATGGGGAAAGAATAGGAAAGAATTATGTAGCTGAATGCCCTCAGATTCAAATAAATAATTCTTTTATGGCAAATTTCTGGATTTTTTTAAATTAAAGTATAGTTGATTTACAATGTTGTGCCAATTTCCACTGTTCCTTTGAAGGAACAGCACAAGAAATGCTTTCTCAAATTAGCTTACAGTGTCCAAACTGGTTTCCTAGCTTTCATCTTAATCTACATTTTTTTTATAGTTCTGAAAAGGGCTGGGAGCTATTTGCTCTGATGATCTTTTTTTTTTTTTTAATCAGAGTATAGGTGATTTAAAGTGTTGTGTCAGTTTCTGCTGTACAGCATAGTGACCCAGGCATAAATACATTCAAAGGAATAATTTCTATCATCTGTTTATCTATCTATCCATCTATCTATCTACCTTCTTACCTACCTGCTTGCTTAATTAAAAACTGGTTTGGGAAGAGTAAATAATCCAGAAGTGCCAATAGGGAATTACTTATCGACCATCTTCCTTCCATTGAGGTAGAATACTTTGAGAGAAAAATTAGCCTCCCATTTTTCAAATTAATGGAAAATGGTTTTCTTAAGGGGCAGCCAGACTTTCTTAAAGTCAGTATGGTGAAGAACAAGTTTTCATAAGAAAGAGAAGGCAAAAGATAATTTTCTGATTGGAAGGCAAGATTTTCAGGGGGCACTATAATAGGTTTGAGTTGGAAAAGAAGGGAAATTGGGTCAGATTGGGAACTGTGCATACACAGCAATGTGGGAAGACCTGAGTTTCGTAGGGTCACAGAGGTAAACCAGAGTATGTAGCACAAGGGAATTTGGACAAATTATCCCTTAGAGAAAGGACAGCTATTTCTTGCATCGTGGTCCCATCTATGTATGCCTCAGGGTGAGATAGAGGGATACACAGGGAGACTTCACTCAGCAGGATGGCACCCTTGTGTTTATTAGCAATGTTAAAAGATAAACTGAAGCATTTTAACATTTTTAAGAGTTTATTTGAGCAAATATCAATTCAAATCTGGCAGTGCCAAGCTAGAAGTTGTTAGAATCACTCTGCGGACCAACTGCGGCTAGGGAAAACATTTACAGAGAGAAGGTGGAGGCAAAGTAGAGAAACTATTGCCCTTTGTTATTGACTGTCCTTAGGTTTTGATTTCATAGCCTTGAGGCATTTAGAGATTTAGGTGATGGTTGGCTTATATGTGCCAGGGCATGAAAACCACCTCAGCCTAAAATTCTCCTTGTTGAATTTAAGAGCCACCAACGTAAGCTTCTTGAAGCGAAATGGTGCTAAGAGCTTGGAAAATGTGTTCCACAGCCTTCTCCCCATTTCATAAAATACTCACACGTGGAATTTAAGTAAGCAAAAGTCATTCCCTTGTGATTCTGAGTTTAAATAAGCAGCTGGATTGGGTATATTGATTTAGCTTTTTCTTTATTTAGATTCTGTCATCTTAATAAGCTGATTCACATTAGGAATGCATATTAGAATGAAATATTTCCCTAATGTGCGTGCATAACAACCTTTTATTAAAATAATAAAAAGTACTACTTGTTCTCAGGATTTAGATTATTATGTTATATATACTTGACTTAAAAAGCTATTTGCTCAGTGACTACCATATGTGACTACATTTACCAGATTAAATAAAAAAGCAAGAATAAATAAGACTAGATATTTTTAAGCTAACAGGATGAGCATGGTGATGTCTTTGCAGACTTTGTACATATCAATGTTCTTTAAAGTTATTAGAACTGTTACATAGGGAATGGATGGTTAATCTTTGTTTTGAGTTGATAAAGCCTATTACAATTTTAAGGGTTTTTTTTAAAAGGGTTCTGGTGGCTAGTCAAGGACTTATTCACAATGAGATTGGTAAGAACTGTTTTGCTTCATAGATAAAAATCTATTTATTGGGAACAAACTAAGTGCAAATAAATAAACACTTGTATGGATAGAGAAGGAGGTAAGTGAGGGACTTCAGGGAGTGCCATGGTAATTAATCCAGTTCAACATTTAAAAACCAAATAAACATAGCAGGTGTACAAAATAAGACAGTGCAAGGCAGGTGTTTGACTTAGAATAGCAATGCCATTTGATAGATCCTAGTAGTACTGGGTAATTCAAGTGCTAAAGACTTCCAAATAATAATAACAGCAACAATTAGCACTTAACAGAGAAAGGGAAGGCTTGTCATTGTTAGTTTAGGTGCATCTCAGGGCTGCAATTAAGATACAGGAATTTCAAATGTATCTGGAAATCTTAGTAACGAGTTTCAAAAATTCTGTTTTTTTTTTTTGTCCCTATAAGGCTCTTCATGATATGCCTAAGACAACTTGAAAATGAAAATTCAGCTTTTTGAAAACTGTAAACATGTTGGTAGCATCTTTCCTTTGGAATGTCAAAGCACCTTAAATGTTAACAGTCAGTGAGCCATATAGAAGGCCTTAAAAATATTTTTCTTCCCACCAGTAGTTTCATAATGTTATCTCTTCAGCTAGTCTTTCAAAATTAATGTTGGCCTAGGTGATTTTTACAGGTTTTCTGATGTGTTAGGCATGTTATAAAATCTAAAAAAAGAACTTAGAATATGCAATTATTTTCATTAATTCTTTTCTTGTAATACACCTATTACAGGATAGCTTCAGTTATGTATGATTAAATAATTATAATTTGTATTATATTTACTGTCTTTTCGCCTTATTTTTTAAGCATTGTTGATAGTCTAAAATTATCTTATTTATTTGATTGATTTCATGCTCCCACTTATCCTTTCTTTATTATTAAATACATGAGGGCAGAGACCCTGTCCTTTTTACTGATTTATCTCCAGCCCCTAGCACAGTTCTTGGCACATGGTAGTTGCAAAGAAAGGGAAAGAAGGGGGATGGAGGAGGGAGAGAGTGAGAAGGGAAGTAAGAAAATAGACAGAAATTTGTCTGAAAAACTAAATAACAAAGGAGCCAACTTACACTGTTGTGGCAGCATCTTAAAGCCAATCCCTGGAGATGTGTGGTACTGTGGCTGAAACAGCCCTGTGCACTGAAGCCAAATTGAATCTCAGAGACAGAGTTTTGGGTGAAGGAGAAAACAAGAGCTTTATTGCTTTGCAGGCAAAGGGGGCCACAGTGAGCTCATGCTTTCAAAAACTGTGTGTCCCACCCAAGAGGTTTGGGTGAGGAGTTTTATAGCAATGGTTCAAGGGCTGGGTTGCTGATAAAGATCAGGGTGTGTGCAGGGCTTAGGTTCTTTTAATCTGCCTTCAGGAACTCACCTGACGGGCATCTGGAGTTCTCAGGTTATCAAACTGTGACCTTCTTTCTGCAATGAAAAATGCTTCATCAAGATGTTAACATTTTCTATCTGTTGGGGGTTTTAGTTCTGCAGAAAGTCTCAAAGATGCTCTTATGTGTATCCCTTGAGGTAGAACCAGGACCTTGCCCTAAGGCTGTACTATTGTTTCTTGACTGCTCCCCCCTTGTCTCTGCATCCCCACCCTTCCCTGATCAGCAACTGTTTGAACCTGTCCTTTGGAACTCTGTCCTGGAGATTGAAGCTTATTCCCTAAACACAAGAAATCAAGGATACAGAAAGTCTTCCATGCCCAGGAGCCCCAAAGGGTCATTTCAGTCCTACTGAAGGAGTGTACTTATTTTCTGAGCTTCAGGCTTTGATGTAATATATACATTTACCAAGTAAAGACATGAATATAACTCCCACCGTTGAACTCCCCAAATGTGATGGACTTTCTTTAGTATAGAGGACTCTACTAAGACCACTCAGATCTGACAGGGTCATGATTAGTTTGAGAAAATTACTTTGCCAAGGATGAAGAAGAGCTTGGATTATTTGAACATATTGTTCCCGAAGGTTAGGTTCTTCACTTCTCCCAGAAAGAATTCAGAAACAAGATGGAAATTGAGAAGGAAAAGTGAGAATTTACTTAAATGAGAAATAAACCTCTTAAAGAGAGGCTGGCAGAGACATGAGCAGCTGCCCTGCATTTCTCTGGCTCTGGTTATAAGGAGCATCCAATTGCATGGGTGGGATATTCACTGAGAAGGAGGGGCTTGGGGGTTGTAGTCCTTAATTTTCATTCCAACGCAGAGAGAGTTTTGTCCTTATTAACTTTGATCAGAAGTGTCATGGTATTGGTGCATTGGGTACTTCTTAAGCATAACTAAGTTTATTATAATTTTATTATAATGAGGACATAATGAGCAACAGGTTACATGGGAAACCCTAGAGATTTGTGCCCTTTTCCTCCTTTCTTTGTCTGCTTCCAGGACAATATCACCCCTAAAATGTGTAGTTTCCTATCATTCTGGAGGTTCCTGCTTGGCTTTGTCTGCCCATGGACCCCTCTATTTGCATGATGTGTGGTTTCCTGACATTTAGCCCCCTGTGTCCCTCTTCTATGCTCATACCTATAGCTATCCACCTCCTGTAACAATATGAGTGGTGTATCTCTCAGGTGTTCCTGTTTTCTCCTCCTCTGCCGAGGAGAGTAAAGAAAATGACACAAAACTGGATGATTTCACTCCTATGTCTTCCCCCTACACCAAAAGTCTCATCACCATGATCTGACTTGAGACCATCAAAATCAGCTGCATATATTTTATCCTTTTTATGAGTGTTAGTATAATAATCTTGGATTTCCAAGTCATGCCTTATTCCCAGAAATCCAGCATCCATACATCTCTATAATAGGGAGACAATCCTCTGCCTCTACCTCTGGCACTATTTCTCTTTCCAGTTTAATTTATCTTTGGATTAAGTTATCATCTGAGATGTATGTCTTTTACAAGCAGAACTCAGAAATATTATGCTTTGGTTCTAGACTCCTGTAATAAAGTGAATGTCACAATAAAGCAGTCACACAGATTTTGTGTGTGTGTGTCCCAATGCATATAAAATTTTTGTTTATACATAAAATTGTGTATTAAGTGCATAATAGCATTATGTCCAAAAAAAAAGTACTTACCTTAATTTAAAAAATAAACTTCACAAATGAAATAATGAGTAACCTCTTCAACCATAAGCTTTATCATAAGGTAGTTACATGAGGGCGTTCCCTGGTGGCTCAGTGGATTAGGGATCCAGCATCGTCACTGCTGTGGTTCTGGTTACAGCTGTTGTGTCCTTGTGCCTTCAATCCCTGGCCCAGGAACTTCCACATGCCTGGAGTGCAGCCAAAAAAAAAAAAAAAAAAAAAAACCCAACAAGATACTTAAATGACAGTACATTCAGTGAGCCTGGCCTTGTCAGAAATCTCTGCTTCAGATATAACACACTGATTTTGAGTTGCCCAGAGTGTGAAGTTTTTGGAACCAGAGCCAGACATTAAATGAAATGAATGCCCTACAAGTTTGGATCCCCTGCACCAGAGTGCTCAATGTATTAGTGCTTGTATCGTCTTTTACATTTTCTTCTCAACAGTCCAACACTCATCTCTATCAAACTCTGAATATCTAAAGCAATTTTCCATGATGGTTAAAAGGTCATAGGAAAATATTTCCTGTATTTGAAGCACCACACAGACAGTACCAAAGCTCCCACTGGGAAACAAAGGAGAGAAAAATTACTGGGAAGTGTGTCTTAAGTAAGCTATTTCATTGATCAAAAGTGGGATAAATGAGGAAAACATGTATTTAAGATATTGATGAATGAGGGAATGAATCACTTCTCTCCTTTACATAAATGTGGCCCAAAATTAATAAATACATTTCTGTTTGTTTTTGGGTTTTTTTTTCCCTTTCTTTTTTTTTGCCGGTCCCCGGCATATGGAGTTCTTGGGCCGGGGATCAGATCCAAGCCACAGATGCGACCTAAGCTGCAGCTGCAGCAGCAACACCAGATCCTTAGCTCACTGTGCCAGGCTTGGGATAAACCTTCATCCTGGCCCTCCCAAGATACCGCTGACCCCATTGTGCCACAGCAGGAATGCCAATGAACAGGGTTCTTGATAAAAAGCTCACTGGCTGGGACTATGAACTCTTCTAAAGCACATTCATTAAAACAGCATGTCCAGCTTGAGTTAATCATGATCAACTCAAGATCAAGGTCAAATCAAGAGCAAACTAGTCTCAAGCCAAAGCCAGTATTAAGGAAAAAAAGTTTAAGTCTCTTCTCTTGGTCTAAGACATAATTTACCTGGAGTAAAATATTAAAACATAAATAAATATGAGATCAACAATACTGAAAACTCTTCCCCCAGTCTTCTGTTCCATCTCTTCACAAATAGGTATGTGAATAAAAGACATTAAAAATATTATGAAAATATCTGACCAAAGCCTGGTGTCACTGCCTCCTAAAAATTACCACCATGCTGTGCCACAGATCTTAGGAAGAGTACAGAGTGGTGAGATCAAACACACTGATGCTCCGCCACCTGGGAGAAGTCATTTTCCATCATCTAACAAGTAACAGATGGAGAGTGGCTGGGAGCTTAGTTGCTTTCTAAACAGAAAAACAGCATTCCTGTTCCCATTAGACTTATAGGGGAGAGTTTTTCAGCCATTAGGTAGTTTGTTAATCTCTTCAGCTGGACTGTGCTAAAGCAAGGGCTTTAACTCTAGCTAACAACAATCTCTTTTTTTCTTTTTTCTTTTTTTTTTTTTTTTGTTTTTTTGCTATTTCTTGGGCCGCTCCCGGGGCATATGGAGGTTCCCAGGCTAAGGGTCGAATTGGAGCTGTAGCCACCGGCCTACGCCAGAGCCACAGCAACTCGGGATCCGAGCCGCGTCTGCAACCTACACCACAGCTCACGGCAACGCCGGATCGTTAACCCACTGAGCAAGGGCAGGGACCGAACCCGCAACCTCATGGTTCCTAGTCAGATTCATTAACCACTGCGCCACGACGGGAACTCCCAATCTCTTTATAGGGAAAGCACATAAACTGTTCACCCTTGCGCCCCTTCTAAGGCAGCAAAGACCAGCTTAACCAATGGAATTTGAATACAGTAAAAAAGAATAGAGAATACTATGTTGCAAAAGTTATCTCTAGCAGTGTAAAAGGAAATATTGCATCTCATCATTACATAGCTGCAGTGGGGGGTGCGGGGGTACGAGCTTCTAGTGACCCATAAGCTAAAGTCCATTCTCAGAGCTGTTTCTGCAACTAATCTATAAGCAGGAAGAACTAAACTTTTAACATAGGAGTGTTCAATAAGGGGCTAAAAAATAGCTCTTTAGAAATTATTGTTACCGATCTGCCATTGCTATGACAGTTTGAAACACAATACTTTACTCCCCATAACAAAACATTGTGAATATACCACTATAACATGCACAAGCTGGTGTGGAAATCTGCAGTGAATTATCATAATGAGAAGTTCATTACATACAAAGTCCTTATTTTTAACTGTAAGTGATTTCGTTTGGGTATATCCTATAGAACACTCTGTGTGTGTGTGTGTGTGTGTGTGTGTGTGTGTGTGTGTGTGTGTGTGTAAATGTCAACAAACTGGGTTCTGCTGCTCCAAAACCCACAAATGTTGATAGAAAGGAAAGGTACCTTTAATCAGGATGCCAGCACTCTGGGGAGATAGTGGATGCAGCATCCCCCCAAAAGAAGATTCTTCTCAGCCATGAAACTTTTAAAGGGAAGCAGGGAAGTGATCTCTGAATCACTGAAATGGGGGATCGGAGTCATCGATCTCCCCCACTGTATGCAAGCTCCTCAGCTTCTTGTGACCTTCTTTTAGATGTGATCTTGTTCACAGTTTTTTCTGGAGATTACTGAAAGGTCAGCTGGGGAAGAGATCTGGTTGTCTGTTAATTACTTACTCTTCATTTCTACTTCTTTGATATATGGAAAGAATCAACAGATTAAGCAAGGAATTGTGTGATGAAAAGATGTGAGAAGTTTTCCTATGGCTAATTAGGTGAAGGATCCAGTATTGTCATAGCTGAGTCTTCCGTTGCTGCTCTGGTATGGGTTCAATCCCTGGCCCAAGAACTTCCACATGCCAACAGGACAGCAAAAAAAAAAAAAAAAAAAAAAAAGATTTGAAAGGCATACTTGGGCAAGAGATGAATAGAGCCTGGGGTGCCTGGTTAAAAGTTTGTTACAGTATGGCTTTGCTAAGGTGACAAGGAAAGGGGTTTCCTGCTGAGGGAGATTTTCTGCAAAGAGCTGCTTACTTACAGATGCATATATACTCTTCAGAAAACAACCAGGAGAGGGAGATGTTACTGTCTTTATTTTCTAATTGAGCAAAGGTTGAGTGACTTGCCAGGAATTATAGAGCTATTTTATAGAGCTATTAAGTAGCTTTGGCAGGGCCTGAACCCAGAGCTGGCTGACTTCAGAGCCTGTGTTTTCTGATTGCATCTTTAAAACAGACACACACTGTGAAGCACAGCTCCAAACAGTAGGAACCATTCTCTCTTTATGGGGATGAAAATGAAAGACAGTGGACCCAGCTCTGCAGCTACCCAGAAAGAGTAGGAATGTTGGAAAAATTTTTCCACGCTCTTACAAGACAGTCCATAGTCAAAAGCAGGAGACAATAAAAAAACTTCTGCTTTGGTCCATGAAACAGAGCATGAAGTCAAAAAGCAGTTTGATGGTTTTTCTCACCCATGCATGGGTAGATTTCCATCATCAATTGGTGCAGTAATTCTATCTGGCTTCTGGAAACAGTCATTTGCTTAATAGCTCCTTTGTGACCCATGGAGTTAATGCAGGATCCCACATGGCGTGGCTTCCAGCTGGCAAGGATTTTAGGCATAGGAGAAAAACATTTAACTTCATTTTTCACAAGAAATAGGAAGATGAAAGTTGGAACAAACGACCTCGCTATTTTTGTTGGCAAGGAGCTGTTCTATTTTGACATAGGTCACTGGGTCATAGGATATAATTTTCATGTGGAAGCATTTCCTTGAGTCAGTGTAATTTTCATGTGGAAGCATTTCCTTGAGTCAGGGTACATAGAGCCAGGGAAATGAGCGAAATACAAAGTGTTCTTTTAACATTCAAATTTTCTGGGCTATACTGTGAGGGTTTTTTTTTTTATTAGATGCGTAGGCTCAATTCTAAGTATGTATCTTATTACCTAAGTAACAACGTCAAATTTAGAACTTTATGTCTTTGAAACCATTGAAAATAATTATCCAGTGACTGAAAACTCAGATTTTTCATAGGCTCAGTTCTTTGCCCAACTGCAGACTTAAATCTACCTATTAAGTAATTATTACGAATCATTAATTATACTTTTGAAATGTTAAGACAGACATAATTGCATGATTTTAATTTTCTTGTCAGGTGGTAAAACAGGAAGAACTTGACAAGGATCTTTCTGGTTGTACATTGTATGATCTACTGAAATATGATGATTTTAACTCTGACAAGCACCTGGCTCTTGAAGAATTTTATAGAACATTCCGTGAGTATAAAATTCATTCTCAACTTCATTTTGCTCTTTTCCCCATTTCATTGAACACTATGGTGTGTTTGCTTGATTCCAAAGTACAAGCTGTTTCTTAAGAGAAGTGATATAACATAATTTAAGAGTTTGGCTGTACTGAAACAATGTAAAAGCTAAAAGAGTTAGTAGTTCTAAAATGCAGAGTTGGAAGTGTTTATGAACACTTGCTCTCAGTTATTGTTAATTCCAGTTTAGGATATTAACTCCACAATGCTGCTTCCAAGTTTATTTTAGAACAGGAACTACACTTGACCGCTTGACTAGCTATCACCACATATCAAAAAAAAAAAATTGAAATACACAGTCACTTTTTTAAATAGGAAAACCAAAGTAGATTAATAAAGTTGGTATATATGTTAACAACAATAATTAGCATAATAATGGAAACATTTATGTTCAGATGCTTTGGAATGATTTATATAGGCCTATATTGCTTAAAGATGTCTTAAAATTGAGTATTTGTATTTTATAAATCAAAGTTAAGAACATGATTTGGTTGAAAAGTTACTTGGCCAACCTATTCTTGAAAAACATTTCAAAGAAAAAAGACTAAAAGAGAAAAAACAGGAAAGATGTAGGAGCTGGGTGTAAGAGAAAGAGAAAAATATTATTAAATTAACTGGTTGGTATTTGAAAATAACCAAAAAATCAAAGTTAGACATATATATATATTCACACACACTCATATACACATATAAAATCTTGCATATTTTTATACGTACATATATATACAGTGCTTACCATAGATATATGTGTGTGTGTCTGCGTGTATTTTTTTTTTTTTCTGAAAAGGCAGGAAATAGTATATGTACTTGTTGTAAAAAGATCTCTTTGAATTATGCCTTGTTACTTATCAACTCCTTGATACTGGAAAATTATTTAATGCTCTGAAAATTCTGATCTTTTTGTATTAAAACATCAAATTCTATTTTATGCATTATTTGATTCTAACTAAATGATATATGTGAAATAGTGAAGGTTCCAAAGCTTTAAAGCAAGATGTCAGCATGCACCTCAGATTTAATTAAACTCATTTCCACTTTAAATTACAAGCAGAATAGAAGACAGGGTGGCTAGGTAAAGAGTTAGTCCTTTAAGTGTGTCACAGGCTAGACAACTTTCCAAAGACAACAAGAAAGCAGGTTTCTGTGAAGAAATTGAAACACAGAGACATTAAGAACTAAGTGGCTGAGTTTATAATTAAAAGTGTGCCAAACTAGCTATGAAGTCTCTGTGCTTTGCACTGAGCTTTAGTCTGTCATAGGCATTGTTTTGTGTACCTAAGATGACAGGAATATTATGGCTTTTCAGGGGGAAATGCATTATTATATCATATCATATCATATCATATCATATTATATCATGTAAGATAGAAAGGGATAAATGTCCCAGAAAAGATTACATAAAATAATAAGTGAATTAAGAATATAATCTCCACCTTTGGGAATCAAGGAGATTTTATGAAGATAGTAGCAATTCAGAATGAGTGGATTTGGACTTTGGGAGATGGACAAAGAGAATCCTGTTGGAGAGGAAGAAATTTTTCTCTACCCTTTTGAGTTCCTCTGGCCTAAGAATTAAGTTGACATGAGGCAGAATTACAGAAGAAAAATCTAATAAGCTTAATAACATGTACACATGGGAGAAACCCAGGTAAACGGAGTAATTCACTAAGGTGGCTGAAACCCTCATCCTAAATACCATCTTCAGTTAAAGACAAAACAAGACCTTGGGGTAAGGGTTTGGGACAACAAAGGGGAGGAAGGCAAGTCACATGGGGATGGAGAAGCAAATGGCAGAGACAAGGAGACACAGAAAGGAATTCTAACAAATGAACTTTGCAAGGGTTCCTCCCTGCCCGTACACCTAGTTCATTCTGTAGTTACTATGGTGACAGCTCCCTTCCTGCACAGGTCCTCTCTCCTTTCTTTTAGGCATTGAGGGGAGGGTCAAAGTTTCTTCCTGAGTGTTTTGGACCTTGATTGTCTTCAGCTTGAAATAATATGCATACCAAAGGGACGTTGGGGGGGGTTAGTTTTGCTTCCTACAAAATAGTATAAATAAAAGCTTAAGTGTACGACATACCAGAGTATTTAGAAAAATTAGTTCAACTGCAAGATCTGTTCCAGGTCTGAAATTCTATGAAAATATCTTAATTATTATTACCATTTTAATAACTTATTAAACATACAAACTGATCTACCAGTTCCAATCCCCTCCCTCATACTGTGAAGACACATTGATTTGGCTAAATACAAGTGATTGAAATCTATAGGAATAGTAGGAAATACTTTTGATAGTATGCAATCTCTCAAGCAACCATTAGAGAATTAAGTGGTACGTTTATATAGGATTTTTATTCAAAATAGAATTATTTTTGATAATGGAATAGTGGAGCTAGAAACTAAGAAAAACTATGAAAATAAGTTTGAATAATATGTTATTTTTATGATAATACAGCAAACTGAGTAATGATCCCTGACAATATCAATACATAAGAATCTTCCCTAGAAGTACTGCCACCTGCACCTATCAAGGGGAAAAATGATGCTATACTTGGGATATGATTTGATGTTACTAAGGAAAGCAAGCTAAATTGGTATAATGTTCCAGTAAATAAAATTTTATAATTCAGAAATATGAATCATCAATCATAGCATTCAATAGAGACATGGTAAAACATTGTTTATTAAGGAGTTACTGTATCTAGGACCTATTGAATTAGAATAGAAAATCTATATGATTCTGTTAACAATTAGAAGGTAATATAGTAGTGATTTTATGGAAATTATTTATAGTAAGTTCAATAATGTAATGAATATTGTTATGAATCTGCTATGAGGTCAAAATTATGTGAAACACAAAAGGTCTAGATTTTTACTATTTTGAATCATAAAGAGATATTAGGTAATGAAAGCACTTGGCAGTCAGCAATCACATTATGAGCTTTTATCTTTTTGAATAATCACGAAATTTTTCCCTATGATAAAATGATGCTCACATAATCATTTAGAGAAGACAGTTTTTTTTAAGTAATGCTGGAATGATATGGGGTGTTTTAATATTCCTTGTGGTCTCATCAAGCAGTTTTCTGCAAGATTTTACATTTTCAGCATCTCATGCTTAATAACAGGGCATCAAGCTCTATAATGATCCCTTGGAGATGGCAAAACTAACTTGTATGGATTGTCTGTGTCAGCAAGAGGTGTTTATACTGACATGGGAACTGGCAATGTTTGTCTGGTTCTTTCTCTCCTGTTATAATACTTTACAACTAAACCCACCTCAGTTTTGCACAGTTTAGTGACAAGTACTATATAATGACATGATTTTAGAAAGTTACTCCATTATAAAATATTAGTCATGAATAAAAATTGCATAACAATAGTGAAAAGGTAGTCTATTTTAAAATTAAGTTCCTGTGTGTATTTAGAGATGGGATAGTTAAAGCAACTTGAAAAGATAGGTTTCCTTTCCCTTAGGAATACATCATCTCAGACAGACAATGATAAAAAAATGACAGATATAGTAAGGGTAAAAAGAAATCATTTTCTACACACAGAATGCTTTCTTTCAGATAGTTCCTAAAAAAGAAAACCTGGAAGACTAAAAATTCCTAAATGAATATCCAGAAGAATAAACTAAGGCCAAAGAAGTTAAGAAACTCGTCTTGATCCATTAATTATTTATTGGTAGATATAAGGACAGATTTTTTGGATTTCGGTTTATTATTCTTTTGCCACCATGTAAAGCAAAAGAAAGTAAAGAGCAATTTGAAAACAGGAAAAGGTTAATGGTATAAAAAAAAAAAAAGAAAAGAAAATAGGCTCAGCCATTTCAAACCTGACTAGTATCCATGAGGATGTGTGTTCGATCCCTGGCC
Organism: Phacochoerus africanus; assembly: GCF_016906955.1. NCBI lineage: Eukaryota > Metazoa > Chordata > Mammalia > Artiodactyla > Suidae > Phacochoerus > Phacochoerus africanus. Next base: position 50,442,597 of record NC_062553.1, on the reverse strand, counting down.
TTGCTCAGTGGTCTAAGGATCTGGTATTGCCGTGAGCTGTGGGGTAGGTTGCAGACATGGCTTGGATCCCAAGTTCCTGTGGTGAAGGCCAGCAGCTGCAGCTCCAATTTGACCCATAGCCTGGGAATTTTCATATACCCCAGGTGTGGCTGTAAAAAGCAAAACAAACAAACAAAATACATGAACTGTTATTACATTGTTACAGTGTTATTTTATTAGTTACAAGATTTTCTGTAAAGTAATTTCTTTTCCATTTTGAATAGGATGAATTATTTTATTATTTTCCAATAGGCATCATATGGTATTCTTAATTTTTCTTCAGAATTTTTGACATTATTAAAAAATCCTTTGATTTTTTTTTTACTAAAATATTTAACATAAACCCTCACTGTAAGCATCGCATACTTTAAATCATGTCTTTTTCATTAAGAGACCTGAAATCTATGGGATGGGGTCCAATAAGTATTAAACTAGGTCAGACATAGTTTTGAATACTTAGAAGAAATAGTAAATCCTCTCCTCAGATGCTAGATACCCCACACATTGGAAATTTGTCCTCTCGATAGTAAAGTGTATAGATTTTTCAGTGCAAAGATTCTTAAACTTAAAAGCAAATGAATAGTATTATCATTAACTATAAATTTATTATGAACATACAGGGACTCAGCGTTTTATTTTCTTCCCACTCAAAATTAAATTACAGTGTTTGATTAAGTTTTATTTACCTGGAACAGTATATTTTTTCTTTTAAATTTCTAGGTAATTACAAGTGATTTGTAATCAGGCAAGAAGATCATATGCAGAATTGAGACAATTAATTTTGGAAGAGATGTTCAAAAATAAATGTTTACATTTACTTATTTTTACAAATTCAATTAAGATGATAAAGTACTATGATATGACTATTAATTTTAGGAATTAATTGTTTTCATTTACAATTTTTAGATAACTAAAAATGTGTAATTGTCTACCCAGAAAAAGGAGATTTTCTTTTGGAAATGTTCTCTGTGTACTTTATTTCCTGAGTTAAACCATAAATTTCTTAGACTTAAAATTATTTGAAATGAGGAGTTTGTGTAATTCTGATAGATTCTTGAAACCCCATTAAATTATTATGAGTTGTAGGTCCCAAAGCCACATACATATACTTTAAGATCTAGATGGGTTCTAATGATTCAAGTTCTAATAAATAAATCTTTATCAATTCAAAATAATCTCTATGTGTGGAAAGATCCCAAGGAATATGTGTTCCTACTAAGGATAAAATAATTAGGTTTTTGCAAGCATAATGCATCAATTGTGATCATTTATATTGAAACTGATTATACAATCCTCTCCCTTCTTAAAATGAATAATTAGTATTCTAAAAGTATAAAATATTAAAAAACATGAAAGTTATTTTAAATCACCTAACTCTTCATGATTATATTCAAAATGCTACCTCTCTTTATATGAAAGACTTCTTAATGGAATGAATATAGATTTGATAATGACATTCTAACTAAAGGAAAATTTATTTTTCTAGGAAATCACAATTGCTATAATAAAATGTTACTTATCGGAACCATCTAATAACCAGAGCAATAAAATATGAATATTACATTAACATTCATTGCTATTAGATTAGTAGTATATGCAAGTCTTTTATTTGAGAAGAGCAGAATTTAATGATAGGAGTTAAGACCGTTGCAGTAATGTAGGTTAAGAGTGATGGAGCCATGACTAGGAGAACAGTAGCAGTAATGCAAGGAAATTGCCCTATTTGAAAATAACCTGTAAACAAAATCATCTTTATTTGATGAATGATTACATGTGCATCGGGGGAAGAGGGTAGTGCCAAGAAAATTTATTTTCTAACCTGTATGTAAAAGTGAGCAATGATACTATTCTTTAAGGTAGGAAACACTGGAAGAGATGCAATTTGGGGAACATATATTTTGTTAAATTTTAGACATATTAGAATATTCAAGTAGAAGTTTTGATTGAAGCATATGGTAGCCTAGAGGTCAAGTGCAGCTCTGAGCCACACACAGAGATACCAAGCATGTAGTTAAAATATGATGCTCTGGCAGAGGTTGAATATCTAAGGTGAGTATGTGAAGAGAGAAGAGAAAGGACAAAGAATAGGAGGAAACTAAAAACTAGACAACAGCAACCCTTAGAGAGGTAGGAAGAAAACCAAAGGAGTACACATTCTTGAAATTTTAATAAGGAATTATTTCCAAGGCTGAATTCAAAACAAGAAAGTATACAACAAATGGTGGGCATTTGATTTGACAATATGAAAGTTATTGGTAACTGTTTTTTCCTTTTCTTTTTGTTTTTATTCCATGGCCACATGTGGCATGTGGAAGTTCCCAGCCAGGGATTGAATCTGCACCCTATGCCACAGCTGTGGCCATGCTGGATCCTTTAACCCACTGCGCCTGGCTAGGGATTGAACCAACACCTCCACAGCAACCCAAGCAGCTGCACTCAGATTCTTAATCCACTGTACCACAGCAGCAACTCCTCTTTGACTTTTTTGAACCCCATGGTTTTCATACCAGTTTCTCAGAAACCCCTTAACTTGAGCCTTGTGTTGTCTTTGTGTGGTCTAAAGATGGTGTCTTCTTCATAGTGGCTTTACCGTGGAGATCACGTTGACACTGCAGTCCCAAATCCCATCCACCTGGACATGACAGAGAGGCTGTACCATGGCACCAAAGCCTTTGCTCCATTAAAGAGTATCTCAAATTCCCAAACCTGGTTTAATTTTGAACTAATGGAATTTAATTGTTCAACAATTTAAAGCAACTGGAATGGAATATGCCATTTAATTACTAGCTATTGTCTGAATTCCCTTCTCTAGATTACTATGACAGAAGGCAGAAAAAGTGTTTAAATTTTCCAGTTGTTAAGTGTCCTTATAGGATTCTACTCTGTCAAAGATCCTTTCCAGAGGTATTTTTTTACTGAGTGTTATTACAAAAGATAAAATGAAGTGCTTTTAAACATATAATATTAGAAAATCATACATGTTTAAGCATTTCATCTCAAAAATATTTTTAATTTAAAGAATTTGGAAACTAATTTGGAAAATGTGTTATTCTTATATACTCATTTTTGCTCAATTGTAATATGTAGTTATTATTGCCTCATTTTTTTAACAGCTAAAGGTCCACCCTATCATTGAGATATACCACTTTCACAGAGTAGTTATGTGACTATAACCAGATAAAACTTGAAGCTTTAAAAGGCCTTATGAATATATTAGAACAGGGGAGATTTTTAGATTGAGTGTCTAAGATTAATTTCAATCCTATAGTGTCTTGTCAAAAAAAAAAAGAAAAGAAGAAAAGGATCAAAACAAGAGAAATGGATTTTTGGATTTTCAAATTACGTATCAGTAGAAGTTTTGCCAAAACTTTTGCTTTTTTGCTTGTATTAACTTCCATAATTCCATATTTTTTTAATGATAACTATTTATTTTTTTGTGTAGGAGATGTTAAAGAAAACAAAAAGGCAAGCAAGAGAAAATAGCAATCAATTTTAAGTCCATTATTCAGTTGTAATCATTTTGAGATATATATATATATACATACATATGTTATATATTATTATTTTATCATGATATATACTACAATATATATTTTTATATATAATGCCTATAGTATATATGTATTATTCTATATCTCATGATTTTTTTATTCTTCTTTCTTTTAATTAATGAGATGTTGAAAACATTTCTCAGCATCAACAAATATAGTTTAACATCATATTTTAATGGCTTTCATTGTGTGAAGTTACCATAATTACAAAAATTATAATCATAACATTTTACTGATTACAATTCCCAAGCTTTCATTTCTCTCTTTAAAGGTGAAAACTGGCCCATTTGAAACATAACACAGAGTTCCCATTTTGGCTCAGAGGATTAAGAACCTGACTAGTATACATGAGGATGGAGGCTCATTCCCTGGCCTTGCTTTTGGGTTAAGGATCACGATCACGTTACCATGAGCTGTGGTGTAGGTCACAGTCACTGCTCAGATCTGCCGTTGCTGTGGCTGTGGTATAGGCCAGCAGCTGCAGCTCCAATTCAGCCCCTAGCTGGAGAACTTCCACATGCTGCAGGTATGGCTCTAAAAAGAAAAGGAAAAGAAAGAGAAAAAAAAGAAACATAATACTATCAAAAACATTTTAATCATCTTAATAATTTAAGAATCTCTAGCATTCACATGAAAAAAAGAAAAGAAAGAAAGTGAAATTGATTTTGCTGTTGTTTTGTTTTGTTTTTTAGGGCCACACTTGCGGCATAGGGAAGTTCCCAGGCTAGGGGTCGAATCAAAGCTACCACTGCTGGCCTAAGCCACAGCCACAACAACTTGGACCTACACCACAGTTCATAGTGGATCTCCAGCCCACTGAGCGAGACCAGGGATCAAACCCGCATCCTTGTGGATCCTAGTCGGATGCGTTTCCGCTGTGCCACAACAGGAACTCCCAAAGTGAAAGTGATTTTAATAACACTTTACTTACCCCAATATATCCAAATTATTAATATCACAACATATAATCAATATAAAAATTAAGGAAATATCTTTTGTATCCTTTTTCTTAACTAGTTTTGGAATCTACAATGTATCATCGATGTACACTACACCTCAATTTTTAGTGGTCACATTCCAAATGTTGAATAGCCACGTGTGTCCACCATCTTGCATAACATTAAAATGTTACAAACAAGCCTATCTAAATTTTCATTCCAGTATCTTAACCACTAGGTTAAGCACATATTCAAGTTTTCATAAATAGCATAGTGTGGAAATATTGTTCATATCTATTTTTCAGGAAATCAGAAAAAGACACTTTTAGGGTAAAATCATCTAAGTGGCAAAATATACATTCTCAACACAAATAAGATGTTTATTCTAAAAACAAAGTTCTGAGTTCCCATCGTGGCTCAGTGGTTAGTGAACCTGACTAGCATCCATGAGGATGCAGGTTCAATCCCTGACCTTGCTCAGTGGGTTAAAGATCCAGTATTGCTATGAGCTGTGGTGTAGGTTGCAGACGTGGCTTGGATCCCATGTTGCTGTGGCTGTGGTGTAGGCTGGTGGCTTCAGCTTTAGCCCAAGAACTTCTATATGCCACAGGTGTGACCCTAAAAAGACAAAAAGACAAAAAAATAATAAAAACAAAGTTCACTAAAATATATTCAGTGGCACCTAATACCATTGTCTCCCAAATGTTGCATTTTCAGTCAATCATTTAAATCATCTCTACCCACAGTTAACACCTTTAAAAATGCATCTTCTGATTTTAGTAGTTTATTTTAAAACAAATGACTGTTTTCTCTTTTGATTTGGAATAAATGCACCAATTACGTAAGCTTTCCATTGGGAACCTATTGAGTTAGGGAATAAAAGTGTTATTAGTCTGAGTTATTTCAGCTTAGCAATTAGCAGTGAGACACTTTCAAGGAGCCTGTACAGCCTTCTGTAGAATAAAGATTAATGTTTTATATTCATTTTTTTGAAGTTTTAAAAATAGCTTCAGACTCTTGTTACCTCTGAGATCCCTACAGGAACTAATGTACCACACTCAACATAACCTAATAATTCTTTAATGCTTAGAAATTATAGAACTATTTTGCAGTGCCTCAGGGTCATCACAATGAAAGGAAATGCATGCACATATGGACATATTCATGTTAACAAGTTATATGTAAAAGACCTTATTAACATGCCTTATAGTAATTCACTGCAAGATACTTTCTTGGCAATTTATCTCATAGATATTTGCAAACCAGTAACAAATTTGTTTTTGACAAACATTTTAAGAATTAGCAAAAGAAGTTGTTAATTCACATTTTTTTTCAAACTCTTATACAAATAATTTGATGATTATCTATTTAAGGTAGTATGCCTGACACTCTGTTTAGTAATGTTCAATCTTTTGATTGTTGTATTCTATTTTATTCAATAACAAAAGTTTAATCTCTTTAGGAAATTAAATTATATACTCTCTCCCTTAATTTATGACAGACTGCTATCTCTGTAGCATTATTTGACTGAGTGCATTTTTTACCATAATCTTCCATTGCTATCATCCTTAGTAAGTTTTGGAATGAAAATTTCCTGTAAAATAAAAAAGTATAATTATCTTAAATTTTAAGGACTATTTGTTATATCCTTACGTGACAATTTAAAAATAGATTTAAGCAAAAAAAAAAAAACTAAAAAGAAAATAGATTTAAGCTAAATAAATTTCTTAACAAAAATGGAAAGGAGACACTACACCAAGTACTGTTTATTTAGCTGGCTAACTGTGGATTTTGTGAGGCATGGAATCCCATGTATCATCTGCAATGTGCTCACTGTAATAGTGTTCATCCTAACAGAAATTGTTTCTGTAAAAGGGAAGGAAATTGGGGCAAACTGTTACCAACCATTCGAGTAACATAAAAGGACCCTTGTTGCTGATCAGATAGGACCAAAGCAAAGCATCAGTGATGTTTAAAGCATTACACAAGTACAGATTATGAATCATCTTGACAGGTAGTGCACATTTATACCGACTGCTGAGAGTACATTGAAAGATTACTTTCTTCTGACTGTGGCTATAATGGATGATTAATCATGATAAGAGGAGTTCCCTGGTGGTCTAGTGGTTAGGATTTGGCACTCTTACGCTATAGCCTGATTCAATCAACCCCTGGTCTGGGAACTAAGATCCCACATCAAGTTGATGCAAGCCGTGGCAAAAAAAAAAAAAAAAAAAAAAAAAATAGAAAAGAAAATAAAAGAAGAAAGAAAAAAGAAAGAAGAATATAATAATATTTTATTAAATACATCAATAAACTAGACATCTTGGTAAACAGTATATTGTATTTGCCTATTGAGAAAGGATGAATATTTTCTGCTAAAAATAAAAGTTAGAAAGATAAGTTGGATGGAGGGAGGAGAGGAGAGGGAGACAGAGACAGAAAACAGAGAGGAGGAGATTAAAGAGAGAAAGGAGAAAGCCAGGCAAAAAAGAAGTATGGTAGGTTTTATGTTAAATATTTTGTAGTTAAAAATTTATTGGCTGTGCAAAGATCCAATTACATACTTTTATATATTTATTCAAAATTTTTATTATAGTTGATTTACAATGTTGTCAATTCAATTACATAATTCTATATATTTAAATTAACATTTCAAGTTACAGTTACTAACTTTATCCACAAAAACCAACATTTGTTATAGTCTTATGTGACATTACCAAGGCTCCTTTCTACAAATACAGATATGTAAGGAAGTTTCTCTTCTCAACTCTAGGAAATTAAACAGCACAAGGGGATTAGAAAATTATATGAAATAGGGTAAACGATACATATAATATACTAGAGGGCAACACAAAAGAGACCACTCTCAGGAATGGATTCTGAGCAGAGATAACTTCTGTTTCAAGTATACCCCAAACAGGAGTTCTTGAGGAGAAAGTCAAAAACAAATCATGTGTTTTCTTCTAAGGTGATCCTATCAAAGACCAAGGTGTGGGAAATTGTAAGCAGTTTGGAAGTTTGAGAGAGATGGAAGTAGAAACTGGAAATTAGTGATAAAAAGAGGTTGTGGAGGGAGGTCAGGACCAGATCTTGAAATGAATGAATAAAATATTGAGAAACAGAGAAAATACACATAACCATAGGTAAGGCATTGACAGCAATATAGAATTGGCAGATCTAAATTTGGAAGGATCTTTTATGAAGCTGAGTGCAAGATGAAGTTAAAAAACAAGATCCAAAGCAGAAAAAAACAGTGAATTAGTACAATCAGTTGGGTGTTGGAGGCAGTGATTAAATTTTCAGGAATTTCACTATCAAGTTGATGTCACATTGGAGATGGGAAGTTGGCCCATGGTAGGTTTTTAAACGTTCACCAGAACACTGCTGACTACAGGCTGCTATCCTTTAAATAATACATTTGAGGGACTAAACAGGGTAAATAAGAGGGTATGGACTTAAGAAATATTTAAGAGAAAAGACCACAAGTCACCAATTAATTTATTTAGATGTATTTTTGTAAGTCACAGAAAACTTATTGATACAACTATTACTAATACAATTTTGGATTGAAAAGTGTGTATTTTTTAAAAGCATTTTTCCTGGAAAATGTCAGCCTTATCCTTCACTAGGTGTTTTGGGTCTTTTCTCTGCCAGGAGGGAGAGAAGAGGGAGTGGGATGGACAGGAGAGTTTGGGGTTAGTAGATGCAAACTGTTACATTTAGATGGGTAAACAATGGGGTCCTACTGTACAGCACAGGAGACTATGTCCAATATCTTGGGTTAGAACATGATGGAAGATAATATGAAAAACATTTTTAAAAGAATGCACATATATGTTTGACTGGGTCACTTTACTATACAACAGAAACTGAAGGCACATCAACTATACTTCAATAAAAATTTTTTAAATTAATTAATTATTTGGTGCCATTCCTTACTTTGTCCAACTTCAAATTAAAAAAATTCATATTAGGAGTTCCCATTGTGGTGCAGTGGAAACCAATCTGAGTAGGAACCATGAGGTTGCGGGTTCGATCCCTGGCCTCAATCAGTGGGTTAAGGATCTGGCATTGCAGTGAGTTGTGCTGTAAGTCGCAGGTGCACCTTGGATCTGGTGTTGCTATGACTGTGGCATAGGCCGGCAGCTGTAGCTCTGGTTAGACCCCTAGCCTGGGAATCTCTATATGCCACAGGTTTCCCCTCTGCCCCCCCAAAAAAATTTATATTATCTCTAGAGATCATAATGTAACATTTTATTATAATAGAAATTATATATGTTTATGTAATAGAGTTTTGAAAAATGAAAGGAAATTCTGAGCAGTTTCTTACAAAATTTTTGAGCTACTGAGGTGAAAAAAAATTAACTTTATTCTTACTATGAAAAATGGAGACTGAAATGATATCAAATTAAATTAGTTGAGCAAACTAAAATGCAGATTGTATGTAATGGTATATGTGCAATTCATATTCCATTGACACAATTAATTTTGGTAGAATCATCTTTTATAAGAACTTTCTATATTAACATTCTAAAAACTAAATAGGTGAGGGCTCAACATTTTTTTTAATGTTTGCATCTTTGCTGGAATATATGAAGTGGTAATAATTCCTTTTGAGACCAGGAGTTTATCTTACTGCTATATTGAGTGAGGTTTTTTTAACTTATGTGTTGACACATTTCTTATATAAAAGATATTATTATTGTGGATCTCATTAAAAGTGCAGATTATTTTCTTGCCCTTTGTAAACATTTTGACACTCAACCAACAATTTATAATTAAATATTTTAACACCTTTTAACTATTGTTAAACAGCGGATGAAAGTGCCATATATTCCATTGCCTATAAATATTCACATTATCACTCCAGATTGTGATAAAACAACTTATTTCAATACCATGTTTAGAAAAATATTTTGTAAAATAAGGTTTGCATTCTTATTCTTTATAACTTACAAAGCAGCACACTTTCATTTGTAGCAAAAGTTGTACAAAATAAGCAGTTCTGGTAAATATTGTCATGTAAAATTATACTACCTCTTTAATCTATGGTTTTCAGTCTTTTAGGATTTATAAATTTTTTAAATTTTGATTTCAAGGGATTCCCTGGTAGACCAGTAGATAAGGATCATGTGTTGTCACTGCTGTGGCATGAGTTCAATACCTGGCCTGGGCATAGCCAAATAAATAAATAAATAAATAAATAAATAAAATTTTAAACATAGGATTTTGATTTCAAACTTGACTTCTCAAGTTATTATTTCAAATATAAGTATTTTTCAGATTAGCTGTCTATGGAGCTAATAGGGTTTAATCACTTTAATTGAGATTATTCCTAAAAAATCTAAGCCTGTCACTTATTTCTGCCTTTTTAGCAAATAATTGCATTCTTTTTGCCAAAAACTTCACTCTTGCTGCTACTAGATCCAATCAAGCAGAATAAATTGCATCTGATATTTCCTATCCCTAAAATTCATTTTACAATTTGTGTTACTTGGCCTTTAACATTTCTTGATGCATGGTAACTATTCAAAAGATGATAATATACCAAAGCATGAAAATTGGATTCTAATAATATTTAACCGTCAACACAGAAACAGTATAGATGGGGAGAGTATCCTCATATTTAGAAATATTTATAGTTCTAAAAGTGTTAGTAGCTTTAAACTGAAGGAGTTTAATGAACAATTTTGTCAGATTTTTCTTTGATTTTATCTAAGACAGGATTTCAGTGTTTTGAGAATTGACCTGTGCCAATTAGATCATGAAAAGCTACTAGATTCCTTCATGGCCACTATCAGAGACCTCAAGTGTTAGAGAGGGATGTGTTCCTATATCATTCAGAAACCGCACTAACAGAAGTGACTTGATTTGCTCCCTCATGGTTTTTATGAGTGTTTGTATGGATGGTGTAATATGGTGTGAGACTTGCTTTCATCTTTCATCACCCTTCCATAAATAGATGCAGATGAAAAAAGGGATAGAACAATAACATAATTGTTGCTAAGAATTTTATAGTAAATTACAGACAACATAACAGAACACTACAACTAAGGAATGTGCAAGTCATTTTGGCTCTGACTCTGCCAGTTCATTGGATCCTGAAATCTATCTGCAGAGAAGAATTGATAATTAAGTCATGGTCAGCAATGTGTGATGGGAATATATTTCTTAAATTACTTTGGAGGTTACTCAGAGAGCATTACCGTCAAAAAAAAAAAGTCTTCACAGCTATGAGCACATTCCTTATGCATCCCTAACCACATGCTTTTAATACTATTGCTTCTGATTCAAACAAAGCATCTATTAGTGAAAGAACAGAATTATTAAAAACAAACAAACAAACAAACTTGTATTTGTCATGTTCTTGGAATAGTGATAGAATTTGCACTTGTTGGGCATAATGGAGTAAACAATTCTGGATATGCCAGTAATCTATGTAAATAAATTTACATATTGGGTTCTACTAGAAGGGCAAAAAGAAGCATGTTTGGCTTTAAAAAGTTTGCTACCTTAAAAAAATATATAAGTTCTAGCTAAAACATTATTTCAGATGCAACTTTATAGTTCTTCATTTTAAAAAACTAATAATTCTTATTATACTCACTTATTAGTTTAAAAAACAATCTGTGAATTTACAATTTTAAAAGCAAAGCTGTTATAGTAACTTATTTGTAAATATTTCTTAGATAATGGAGAAAGAAGTTGCAAATGTGGTAGATTTAAAATGTATCTTCAAGACAGTCCATGTTCCAGAGTTAAAATGCCAATACTACGCTAAGTAATATACAGATGCAGTGCAATCTCTATCAACATTCCAGTGGCATTTTTGGCAGAAATAGAAAATACTTCTTAAAATTCATATGGAATTTCAAGGGCTCCCAAATAGCAAAAATAATCTTGATAAAGAAGACAAAGTTGAAGATCTCACAGGTCCTGACTTTAGAACTATAGAGCCACAGTCAAAGCAGTGTGATGCTGGTGTGAAGACAGACAAAAGAATAGAATGAAAATCCAGAAGTAAACTCTCATATATATATATGGGCAAATGATTTTCAGTAAGAATGCCAAGATCATTCAATGGGTAAAGGAAAGTCTTTTGGAAAAAATGGTGTTGGGAAAACACCATATTAAAAAAAAACAACTATTAAAAAAATGAAAGTGAATTCTTACACATTTTACAAAAATTAACTCAAAATAGATCAATGACTTAAACATGAGTTAGAAATATAAAGAATTACTATAACAACAAAAATGACAAAAATCAATAATCTAAAAATAACAAAGGACTTTATATAGATATTTCTCCAAAGAAGATATGCATAAGTCCAACAGGCACATAAAAAGGATGTTCAGCATCACTGAGCATCCAGGAAACACAAATCAAACCCAATGGAATACTACTTCACTCCCATTATCCACAAAGAAATAATAAGTGCTAGTGTGTATGTGGAGAAATCAACCTCCTATGCATTTTTGGTGGGAATGCAAAATGTTGCAGCTGCTGTGGGAGCAGTAGCTAGTTCTTCAGAAAATTAAACACAAAATTATCATGTGATCCAGCTATTCAGTTTCTGGGCATATACTCAAAAGAGTTGAAATCAGAGACTGAAGAGATTATTTGTGCACCAATCTTCATAGTGGCATTGTTCACAATAGCAAAATGTGGTAGCAACCAACAAAATGTGGTGTGTATGTACAAGGGGCTAGTATTCAACATTAAGAAGAAGGGAACTCTGACATGTCCTTCAAAATGGATGAACCTTGAAACCTTTGCGCTAAGGGAAATAAGCTTGTCACCAAAGGGTACATATTGTATGATTCCAGCTATATAAAATACCCCCTCAAATTCAAAAAGTCAAAAATAGAATGGTGGTTGTCAGAGGCCAGGAGAGGGGAAAATGGGTAGTTTATGTACAATCCATTCAGAATCTGGGGAAGATGAAAATATTATGGACAAGATGAGAGCGAAAGTTTTATAACAATGTAATTTCACAGTAGTATATACTTAAAATGAGTTGACTTATATGTGGAGTCTAAATGAAGGATATAAATGGACTTATTTGAAGAACAAAAACAGATTCACAGACTTTGAAAAGAAACATATGGTTACTAAGGGAGCCAGGTTGGGGTGGGAGGTGATGGACCTCAGGTTTGTGATTGGTATATGCACCCCATGGTATATGGAATGACTGGCTGGCCAACAGAGATCTGCTGAATAGCATAAAGAATTCTACCCAATGTTCTCTGATAACCTATATGCAAAAAGATGTATAGAAGAAATTATCACAACATTGTAAATCAACTATACGTTAATAAAACAAATTTTTAAATTGCCACCCCCAAAAGGGGTTAAAATGGCAAAACTTAAATTTGTATATTTAATTACAATGCTTTAAAATAATAAAAAGTAAGTATATCTGCAATTAGTTTGTAAGATATAAGCAAAAAATCAAAAAGCACATTTATTAACAATATTTTTATTGACTGAGTAGAACGGATATCTGCTATTGCCCTGCAATCTACCATTGCCCTAAATGCTCAAGAAGCACCTCTTATTTATTGTACTGAATTGATAGCAATTAATGCACTTCTGAAATACCCCCACAGAATGACTAGCGTGAGGTCACACATTCCAGATAAGCCCATCCTCTTCTTCATTATCTTTCCTTCATTATCTCTAGTTACAATATAACGAAATACTTCCTTCATTATCTCTAGTTACAATATAACAAAATACTTCTACCTTTAACCCTTTGTGATGTTTCTTAGATTTGTTTCTTTGAATCCTTTTTTTTTCTCTTTATTTTTTAGGCCTGCTTCTAAAAATGATTCCTTCTCTGTGGTCTACCTTGATGGCTCACATTATGATGGCCACTTTGCACTAATAATTTTAAGGACTTCTAATCTCTCCTCCTGAAACAGCATGTTTTCCTACAACTTCCATCCTCCTTGTATTCACTTCTCATCCAAATCTTAGTTTCTTAAAATCACTGTTTCTCTGCTTACCTTACAGCCTGATTCCCATGCTACCGCTGCAAAGAAGTTGCTCTTGCCAATAGCAATTGTTACTTACTCACTTGTTACTAGACCCAACAAAATGTTTTTACTCTTTTTTTTTTCTTTTTTTCTGGCCATTCCCACAGGATGCAGCATGCAAAATTTTCCACAAATTCCTGAGCCAGGGATTAAACCTGAGCCACAGCAGTGACAACACCAGATCCTTAACCTACTAGGCCATCAGGGAACTCCTGTTTTTGCAACTTATTTTACAGATATATCGTGTCTCCTCAAGTATGTGAAATTGTTATTATTCCCTCCATGTATATTATATTTGCTTTTCTTTACCTTTTAGTCACCACATTCTTAAAACTTATCTATTTCTGGGAACTACTCAATTGCCTTTATTTTCCTTTAGTTGTCTTGGTAAGGCTGAAATTCCTCAAGTTCTGCCTAAAACTTTTTCTTCTTGTCTAACTCTCTCTCCTTCGGCAATTATAATCTGTAATCTATTTGCTATAATAATCCAATTGATACCTCCAAACCAGAACTACAGCCCATGCTTGGCCCACTGGACATTGTCACTTGGATTGTCATGACATTTTTTCAAACCTAAATTCACTGTCTCATGTTGAAGGATACTCTTATTTCTGTGTTTCTATCTCAGATCATGACATTACCATATACCCAGTGGCTAAAGTAATAAAAATATATTCCTTCCCTTTGCTTTATTCTTCAAGGAATTAAAAATCCATGTTGCATCTTTCTCTTAAAGCATCTAAAATCTGATCCATTCTCTCTTTCTCCCTACAAGTCTCCTAGTTCAGGCTACTATCATGTCTAAGAAGATAAAGCAATGGCTTTCTCCATGATCTTCCCTATCTACTCTTTCCCCTTCTCTCCATATTTTCTTTTCTTGCCACACTGGCAGCATGCAGAATTTCCCAGGCCATGGATCAAACCTGCACCATAGTAGAGACAACCCCAGATCCTTAACCCACTACACCACCAGGGAACTCTTTCCCCCTCTTGATCTGTTTCATCTACCAGAATATTCTAACTCAAATGCAAAGCTCATTCTGAGACCCTTTTAATGACCTCTCAATCCCCCCAAGATATCAAGTGCACCCTCTTAATTTATCTCTCAAATCACTAGTCTTTCTTGAGCCTAACAGTAGTTGGAGATTTTGTTAGCTTGTTTGTTTAGTTTGTTGCATTTTTGTTTTGTTTTATTTTTACTCATAAACTACAAACTTTCTCTACCAGAATACTTTCCCAAAATGCCACATTCCTTCTTACTTTTTGGTCTTTATACCTGCCATTTACTCACCTTATGTCCTAACACTCAGACTTTTCTTACTGGAATCCCATCCTTCCTTTCTGCCCTACTTCCTTCCCAGTCCCCAGTGGGCCTCAGTGGACTTGCCTAAACAGTTTTACAACTAACTCATATTTCTCCAGCATGCCACTGACCACATGCTGTAGTAACTCCTTATTTATTTTAGGAATTCTCTGTTTGGTTGTAGGATGATTTAGATTAGGAATCCTATCTGTATTCCCTTTCTATTGCTGCCATAACAAATGATCAAAGATGTATAGGCTTAAGGTAATACAAATTTATTATCTCAGAGATCTGACACCAGTGTTCCTGGGCCAAATTCAAGGTGTCCCTGCCCAAGCTGCATCCATTCTGGAGATCATTGAGAAGTTCTTCCCTCACCTTTTTCAGCTGCTAGAGGCCACTGAAGTACTTGGCTTATGGTTTCCATCTTCCATCCTCAGAGCCAGCAATATTGGGTCAGGCCTTTCTCAAGCTGCCATCTTTCTGATTCTTTCCCTCCTGTCTTTCTCTTCTCCTTATAAAAACAATTGTGATTACATTGCCTCTCCTTCCCAGAACTTTCCGAAACAATCTTCCCAACTCAAGGTCAGTTGATTAATAATCTTAAATTCAACTGTAACTTAAACTCTTTGTTTTTATGTAATCTAACACATTCCTAGTTTCCAGGGATTAGCTGTGAACATTTTGGGGGGTTGCCAGAGCTACGCTAAGTAGATAATGTGTTCTGAATACCTATTTTATGAATGAGATGATCATCAATAAATGAATTTCAAAAGATATCAAATTCAATATGACAATTTTGGTATAAAACAATGCCTGTGCAAATATCATTGAAAAGCACTGCACAGACATAGTGCTACTGTGTGAGTCAATACAATATGGTGTAGTGTAAATAAGATGGAAATCAAGAGCAAGAAATTTTGTCTCAACCATGGTTCTTCCTATTCCTGATTTGTGAAAAATTTATTTTTCTAAGAATCAATTTTGTATATGTGTTGTTTTGATTTGCTTTCTCCTGGAAACACAGAGTTTGAAATAGGGCCTGACATACTTATGCTATAAAAATATGAATTTTTATACTTAGTTTATTTAGTATTTTATATTTATAAATTAGGCAGGACATTTAAAAATTCTTCCTAAACCTTCTACATTATTAGAATATGGTCAATTGAAGCATGAAAAGATGCTATACTATTTCAGATACCCAAATCACTCTGTGGGATTATTTATCCTTGACTTGTCTTTGGAACTTAAATTTAAAGATGCTTTAAGTTTTAGAAAAGTTCACAAAAGACACAGACAATAATTTTCTTGCTTCTGTGGAACCAAATTATACCCACTGTTTTTGAAAAAGAAAAAAAAATAACGTCTGGCTAAACAGTTTTATACACATGTTTAAAGCTTAAACATAGGACAGTGCTGTCTTTAACTGCTTCAAACCACTCCTGTCCATATCCACCCTTCACCTTACACTTGAACATCTTATTTCTGCCCAGATCCAGAACATCATCTCTGAGCCTGGGTCTTCATCCTGGCATGTGCGTGAGGAGCTGAGGAAATTCCTGTTCTTGCCCTTCTTTCTTTAATATTGTTCCCATTTATGTCAGCTTTGTAGAAACATTTGACTCCACATGTAGAAAATTCCGAGGTTAAATCAGCAATGGACATTTTAGGGATACAGTGATGTTAAAAAAGTTATATTGGTTTGCTAGAGTTATCATAACAAAATATCACATACCAGGTGGCTTAAATAAAATAATTTTGTTGTCTCACAGCTCTGGAGCATGTAAGACCAAAAACAAGTTTGGGGGTGGGGGATGGGTTCCTACCATGAGCTGGATGAAGGATCTGTTTCTGGCCTCTCCCTGTGGCTTGTGGGTGTTCACACGATGTTTCTCCCATGCACATCTCTATGGTCAAATTTCCCCCTTTTATGAGAACATCAGTCATATTGTGTTGGGCTTCACTCCACTGACTCATTCTGGTAACTGCATTTGCAAGCACCCTGTTTTAAATCACATTCTCAGGAACTTTGAGTTAAAGTTTCAACCAATGAAGTTTTTTTGCAGCAGGGACACAATTCAACCCTTAATGTAAGTTAGTCACATCAAACATGCTTTTTTTTTTTTTCTTTTTATGGCTGCACCTGCAGCATATGGAAGTTCCCAGGCTGGGGGTTGAATTGGAGCTGCAGCTGCCACTCTACACCACAGCCACAGCAATTCAGGATCCAAGATGCATCTGAAACCTACCCTGCAGCTCAAGGCAATGCCAGATCCTTAACCCACTGAATGAGTCCAGGAATTGAACCCGCATCTTCACGAATACTAGTCAGGTTCTTAACCAGCTGAGCCACAAAGGGGACTCCTAAACACATTTTTACAAATTAGCCATACATAAATAAGCTGAAACATAGTTGCTGGACTTTTCCTTTGCAAATACTGCCTTAGATGAAATTTGGACAAGAATGTTTTTCTCTGTAAATTTTAAAACAAATAGAGCCCTTATAAGAGAGCTTGATTACAGGTTATATCATTAAAGACATCCTGCAAGTGATTTAACCACAATATGCAAATAAACAAGAATAGTCAGAGAAAATATGTCAAGGGTTTTAACTATTATCAAAAATATGCAAGTAATCAGGCTTATTTTGTAGTTTAATATTAGGTTAAACCAAACAATTTTCATTTTGCATATAATTTTCCATGTAAATAAAGCATTATTATTTGAGTTTGATCAACAATTAATTTTGTTACCTTTCTACTAGGTGTTCTGGTTATATTTTTATTCACTTTGATAACCTTTGGAATAATACAAACTACATTTTGATCATGGTGTACTATATTAATTGTCCTGTCTCTAGATGAGTTTCAGTGCCAGCTCCTCTAATCTTTATTTTACCTTTATTCATGTAATACTTGTCTTCAAGGTGCAAATTGGAATAGTGAAAGTGTATTCTCTCCCCTTGTTCATTCTTGACCCTTCTTGTCATTGAGAAAAATCATTACTAAATACATTATGAATTATTATTTTACTATTATTGAGCCAAATCATACGTATTATAAAGGTTTTTTGGTTTTCAAAAGCCAAAATTGTTATTGACAGAATCGTTCAGAGGTTAATGGCTACTTCTAAATACAAAGACCTTGTTCAATGAACTGTCTCCCGCTTATTTTCTCAGGTAAAACTGACACTCAAAAGAAAATTAAGTGTAGGGATTTCCTGTTGTGGCTCAGCAGAAACGAACCTGACTAGTATCCATGAAAATGTGATTCTATCCCTGGCCTTGCTCAGTGGGTTAAGGATCTGGTATTGCCGTGAGATGTGGCGTAGGTCTCAGATGTAGCTCGGATCTGGAATTGCTGTATTTGTGGCTATGGATGGCAGTTGGAGCTCTGGAGCTCTGGTTCAATCCCTAGCCTGGGAACTTTCATATGCTGTGGGTGTGGCACTAAAAAAAAAAAAAAAAGAAAGAAAGAAAGAAAGACGATTAAGACGATTAAGTGTTATCAAGAAAACATGATCTGTAAGTCATAAAATACTATATATATATTTCTATTCTGTATAATAAAAGAATATATGTAGCATAATTGTTATCATATACAGAATCACATTCTTTAAAATACTATATCCACTATCACTTAGGAAATCAGTAAAAAAAAATTAGTTTTCTCATTTTTTACTCAGTCTTAGATCATCTGCTCATCATATTCTCAAAAAAAAAGCACTGAAATTCTAAAAAGTGTTAGTCGTAAATACTTGATCCTTAAAATTCGTCATAATGGTTATATTTAAATGGACCTTATTTGATCATTTTTAAATTTAAAGTTATAAAGCATATAATAAAGTAGATGATTCATAAAATCTTGAAAATCACCCACCTCTTTTTCTGTCTTCTTCTTTTAAATCCAATCAATGAATAGAGATCAGCAATTGATATTATAAAACATTTAAAAAATTAAAAGTTAATGGTGTTTCTCAGTTTAGAAATAAAGACTTTACTTAATTGGAAGTTCAGCTGTCTTTGAGTCTTAATTTTCCTTCTCTTTTTTTAACTTACCATGAAACATGCCAAAATTAATGTTTGAGAGCCACTCCATGCTTGTGCCCAAATGGTGATGAAAGGAATGAGAGGAAGTGAGAGTATTAGGGTGTCAAGCTGCTGTTGCAGAATGAACTGATAGGTAGAAAAGTTCTTCTACTAGAAGATGCCCTGCCTTCTGCTACCCTGCCTGCCCTTCCTGCAGGGTCAGCCTCCCTTTTCAGCTCTCCTCAGCTGCCTCAGGGTGACTGACAGCCACGCTTTATTTCCCTCCTGTTCTGCAAACTAACTTTCCTTTAGTTTCCATGAAGCTAACACACAGTGTTTTACAGACATGCCACATATTAATAAGAGGCTAGATTTACTAAAAGAGATTATAAATTGATTAGAAAAAGCTAAACCCTGAGCTTTAAATCGGGCACTTCCCACAAACCAATCTGAAGCTTGCATCAAGTTGCCAGTGATTCTTCAGTGGATTCCCCTGGTTGCTAAACTTGCTTGCCCTGTCTGATGTCTAGAAATTCTCCAGGAAATTTTCTCCTTCTACTGAGGTCTGTTTTGTTCATCTTTGCTCAACTTTTGACAATCTTAATTTCATAGGATTGTCCAGGGCAAATATTGGATCCAATGAGTCTGGGGCTCTTACAGTACTATTCATTAACCTGGGGGGCAATTATGACTTTATTCTTCAGATTTTCCAGGATTCAGAGTTTAATCCAACACACACACACACACACACACACACACACACACACACACACGCCAGATTCCTGTAAGCTCCTACACTCACAGACAGCCCTTCCAAACTCTAAAATTCAGGACAGATTATTTTATAATCCCCCTTGGAATTATGCACTCCCTCCCCGGGCTGTGTAGAAATAGGAAAGAACTCTTGTAAATACTGTTAGCTGTAGACTAGGAAAAATTGGGAATTTTCTTGACATGATCATTATTATTTCCTTTACTTGTCTCTTGGAGGGTCATTTTTTTAGTTACATTATCCAGTACTAAATTATCATCAATAAGGTCTAGGAATTGAATGGAAAGAGATGTATTTTATGAAGTACAAATGTATTGGTTGGTGTTAATAAAGAAAGCCAATACTGCTTGTTAAATTCCATTACATAGATAACAATCTGGTGAGTCTGATTTATATATTTATTTATTTATTTTTGTCTTTTTGCCATTTCTCGGGCTGCTCCTGCAGCATATGGGGGTTCTCAGGCTAGGGGTCCAATCGGAGCTGTAGCCACAGGCCTATGCCAGAGCCACAGCAATGCAGGATCCAAGCCCACATCTGCAACCTACACCACAGCTCATAGCAATGCCGGATCCTTAACCCACTGAGCAAGGCCAGGGATTGAACCCACAACCTCATGGTTCCTAGTCAGATTTGCTAACCACTGAGCCACGACGGGAACTCCTGGTGAGTCTGATTTTATCTGCACCGTAAATTCATGTAATAATGTTCCTTTTTTCTTAAGTGAAAAAACTTTTATTAATATTTCACTAAAACAAAATGGTAGTGAAGCAATGAACTAGATGACACAAATACACTAATTTCTGAAGATTCTTATACCATTAAACATTTTTATTTTTGTGACTGTAAGCAAATAATATGCTATAATCAAATGTACCATTATAAAAATTGTATGACTGCTCTTTAAGAGTTGAAATATGTTAAATTTAATTTTTAAAAAACCACAGGAGCTCCCATTGTGGCTCAGAGGAAATGAATCTGACCATGAAGATGCAGGGTCAATCCCTGGCCTTGCTCAGTGGATTGAGTATCTGGCATTGCCATGAGGTGTGGTGTAGGTACCAGATGCAGCTCAAATCCCATGTTGCTGTGGCTGTGTTGCAGGCTGGCAGCTACAGCTCTGATTCAACCACTAGCCTGGGAACCTCCACATGCCACAGGTGCAGCCAGCCCCAAAGAGACTAAATAAATAAATAAATAAATAATCACATACCCTCAAATACTAAACTTACTGAGAGAAACTTACTCTCACAATTGTGGAAATCTAGTTTTTATGTTTCTTGAATGTAGAAGTAGAAAAACATAAATAATCTCATACTCAGATTATGTTGGTTTTCTTCTTTCCCTTTTTTTTTTCTGTAGAAAATAAGCTTAAATTATTGTATCAGAAAAGGAGAGTTTTGAGAGCTCCCACTGTGGCAAAGTGGGTTAAGAATTTGACTGCAGCCATGTCAGGTCCCTGCATAAATGCAGGTTTGATCCCTGGCCTGGTTCAGTGGGTTATAGGATCCAGTGTTGCCACAGTTGCATTAGGTTGTGGCTGCAGCTTGGATTCAGTCTCCTGCCTGAGAATGTCTATGGTGGTTATAGCCATTAAGAAAGAAAAAAAGCAAATAGTTTTAAGAAAGAACAGATATGATTTCTGACCCACATTCTTTATAAGAATGAATATACAGCATAAATTCTTACTTTGTTACAAAGTATTCTGGGAAGTCTGTACATTTAATTAAGTGCAAACACACACTGAGTCTCTTATTAAGAGCTCAATGACCGGTAATTTAAAAGTATCCTTCTGATCACTAATGCTGAAATCGTCTGTACATTAAGAAGTTAAAATGTTATTTATGCAATATGAATTTTAAATTCTGATTTGAATAGAAAATTTTCTTAACTAGGAACTGAATGGAATTAACAGGTTCAGATAGACCTCAGACTACTGATCTTAGAAGACAATGGTAATAAAAGATAGGGAAACCACCTAATTCTTGAATGTGTAACTTAATTCTAGGTTCAATTTGAAAGACAGACTACTTGTTAAGGAAAATATTTTATTTTCTCATAGACTCAAAGGGGATTTAGTACATATTGAAGCAATTACACTGGTTTGAGTTTCACATGGTTACCTTATTTTATTTTTTAGTAATGCAGATATCAAAAAGTTAATTAATACATATTCATCACCTGTCATGCTAATCAGAGATCACAAAAAATTGAAGCAAAAAAAAATGTAATACCCATACTTAAATGTAAAAAAAAAAAAGTCTTAGATAGAAGAGATAAGTTAGTTGAGGTTTCAGAGGTCACTAGTTCACTGACACCTGGTCTGAGCTATCTGGTTGCTAAGGTGATGATGTACTCTGATAATGAAATGTTGTTTCAATATGAACTATCTCTTACCCATATCTATTGTAAATAATACCAAAAATAAACTACTTATAACTGTTTTACTATCATTGTAAAAGGAACTTTAAATAATTTGGTTTATATTTTGGTACCTATTTTTACTTCTCTTGTGGGCTGAAAATCTCTTTTTGTTGACCAAAAATCTCATTACTACTCATACTCATAAAATACACATTTATGAAAGTGCTCACATATAGTATAATGTTAAAAGAAATAATATTTCTCACCCATTAAAATGAATTTATAGGAGTCCCCATTGTGGTTCACTAAATTAAGAACCTAACATAGCATCTGAGAGCATGTGGGTTTGATCCCTGGACTTGCTAAGTGGGTTAAAGACCTGGCATTGCTATACAGGCTGGGGTGTAGGCCTGTAGCTGCAGCTCCAATTCATCCCCTAGGCTCAGAACTACTATATGTTGCAGGTGCCTTCATAAAAAGGAAAGAAGAAATTTATAATACTATTATTTAATTCTCAAAGATCTGTTCATATTTTCCCCTTGAATGTACAATGTAGATTATTGAACAGATTAAAAATGTAATTAAAAATTGTATTTATGAATTTTAAAGAAGAGAGAAAAATATAAAAGAAGGAAATCCTATATTTACTATGTTTCATTGAGTAACTCTAAGACAATCACTTAAATTGGAAATTATAAACCTTATCTCCAAATACAGTCAGTCTAGACAACTCCTAGAGCTACATTTCTAAAAGAAGTATTCATGCTTTTCCCTTTACATGGGCACTAGAGACATGTCTTTTTGTTTGTTTGCTTGCTTGCTTTGCAACAGATACTTACATCTTCCTGAGTTTCATTTCTTGTATTTTGATATGAGACTATTGGTGTTTTTTTTTTTAACACTTTTCATTTGCCTGGAATAAGATTCCGAGTTATTCAATGTTCAGCTGCAAATCTGAAATACTTCCAAATCTCTGTGGCTTCTACAGTCAAGTGCAAGCAAGAAAATGCAAATTAGATTGAATCAAAATTTATGGACAGTAGGCTCAGTATTCTGGCTAATGAGCCAATGGATCATTTCAGAGAAAGAGTTAGATTTGTGAGAATCTGGCTGAAAGGGGAAGTGAAAGGTCAACAACTGAAGACAGATTCTGACAGCATCCAACTTTCTGTACTAGCTTTTCCTATGAAGAGTTGATTGAGGCCATTTATTAAGGACACCGCTGTAGGAAAATCTTGATTTGTTCAATATATTCTTTAAGAAGAGTTACTTGAAATATATTTACATAAATACAATTAGAATTAATTTTAAATGTCATTTTATATGATATAAACAAAATAGAAATAAAATGGAAATATCTTCTTCTATAAGAAAAGATTTTAGATTTAGATATTGAATATTTCCTAGTTCTCATTTGTTGTAAATTGGTTCAAAAAGTTCTATATACCTGAAAAAGTCTCAAAACAGCTCATCTATAATTCCTTTGGAACTGTAGTCCAGAACCAAAGTTTTCTGTATAATATGGATCCTTTATAATTCTCTTTTGTCAAATAATGCAATACATGCAAACTGAAAAAAAAAAAAGAATTGTAGCCACAAAACACAGAGTCTGAATAAGATTGGCATGAATCTTATTCACAGATATAAATAAGACTGTCTTAAAATAACAAAAGCATTCATCTTGGAAAAGCTAAATAGAGAACATGTAATACGCACATGCACACAGAGACACACACAACCCTAATAAAGTCAATTTAGAACATTCTAGGCTAAATATACTCCTAATTTCTCATGAAAAAGAAACAATAAAATGCTACAGTTTTCCATCCACACATAGGCAGAGGTAGTGATCCATGTGGTTGGCATGTCCACACTCCAGGAGCCCATCACCTCTTTCTCTCTGAAGCCTCTTTGTAGAACACAGGAAACCCCTCCACCGCTGCTGTCTCCTGCACCTGAAATTCCTTGGAAGACAGTTTTAACCTTTGAGCAACTGCTACTCCCCTCCCCCCACCACCAGAATTCAACACAAATGGTTGTGGACGTAAATTAATAGTTACACACAGAAAACTAAGATTTTGTTTGCTTCTATTTCAAATCGGAAGGAAATCATTTCTTCCTTGGTTTTAAATAGATTTTTATAATTCAGAATTTTCTTTGCTTAAAATATCTATTTTTGTTCTTCCTTTCAAATTTTTAAATCACTGACAAGAATAAAAAGGAGACAAATCACATATCACTGAACACGCTGAAGTGGTAATTGCCATCTTTTTAAAGACTGCTGGGCTAGAAAGAGCAGGTCCGAGGGCAGAGTTATTCAGAGGTGTGTGTTTAAAACCCATGAAGCTGAAAATCTGACATGCTCAGCATCATAAAATATTCTCAGCTGCCTCCACCTCCAGGCCCAACACTTCTCAACTTTCACTTACAGGAAGGTGATGGGGGGAGGACAGTAAAACTTTGATTTTATGAGAGTTATTTGGGGAGTTATAAAAATGGAGGGGGTGGGCTGGAGCAGGCACTAAAACTTTCTTAAACCTAAATTTTATCAAGGCATTTTGATGTTTATGGCCATACTCCCTCACGAGATAGCTTACCTTAAATGGGGGCAGCAGGGGCTCAAGCTTATTTAAAGTAAACAACAGGAAGGCAGGCTTGCAATCTATAGGCCACTCATGGGATTGAGAATGAGAAGGAGAGACAGACTCTGGGGACTCCCTCCCATGTTGGCTTCTGGGTGCTTTTCCTAAAAATGACTGTAGGTTGGCCATGTCTGGGTGGCAGGATTCTGGAATTGTTGAGGCAATGCTTCGATGGATGATTGGATGACTGCACATGGTGACTATGAATGAGCCAAAGCAGCAGAAATGTTAATTGTTAGAAATAGCCTTTCATCTCCTAATATTGGAAGAGCCTTCTTATATAACGTCTGTCGGTTTAAGTGCTCTTAGGAGGTCTGAAAAGATACTATCTACCATCAAACTTAGCTTGTCTACCCACTCACAGGGAGTCCTACATGTCTTTATATTTGCATTTTAATCACACCTAAAATTTTTATTTTCTTTTATGGTTTTCACAAGAGGTAGCCTACCTGGTGTATATTAGTGAATCACGTGTATAAGGTGGTTTAAATTTGGTTTACTTCTTTGTCACTTGAAATGTTTTCCAACCTTGGGTCCACTATCTTTTTATTTATTTATTTTTATTACTTTTGACTTTTTAGGGCTGCACCTGCAGCATATGGAAGTTCCCAAGCTAGGGGTCGAATCCGTCAAATTGCTGGCCTATGCCACAGCCATAGCAACTGCCAGATCCAAGAATGTCTGCAACCTATACCACAGATCACAGCAATGCTGGATGCTTAACCCATTGAATGAGGCCAAGGATTGAACCCACATCTGCATGGATACTAGTCACGTTGGTTACCACTGAGCCAGTACAGGAATTCCTCCACAGTCTTTTTTAGAGAGGGATACTCAAAAGTAATAAAATAGTTCTCAGACTGTCTTTTGTGAATACTTAAGAAGTTTCTATTGTGTTTTCTTGACATTATAATTTTTTTGTTAGTGAACCTGTTCTAAGCAATACCATATGTTAACTCCTGCCCATTAGCTTTCTATTGCTGCCATGACAGAGTACAAAGTAAATAGCTGAAAATAGCCCACTTAGTACCTCACTGTTATGTGGTCCAGAAGTTGTGGTACAGCACTGTTCAGCTGGGTCTCACACAGCCAGTGTCGAGGGGTAGGGGAGGCTGTATTTATCTCTGGATGTTCTGAGCATGAATCTACTTCCCCGCTCCTTCAGGTTGTTGGTCTAGTTCCATTTCGGCAGTTGTAGAACTGAGGTCTCCACTAGCTTTCTAGCTGTCGGCATGGGTCTGTCTTTGCTCCTGGCGCTTCCCAATTCATTTTTGTGTTTTCCACAAAGTCCTAATTCCAGCAAGAGCTGATGGAGTCCCTCTCATAGTTGAAATCTCTCTGACTTCTCTTTCTGCTGCATCTCTCTGACATCAACTAAAGTTCACTGCTTTAAAGAAATGAGGTGAATAGGGCCCACTGGGATCCAGGGTAATCTGCTTGTGTTAAGGACAGCACCTTCATTAATACCTGCAAACTTCCCCTTGCCGCAAACATGTTCAGTAATTTTGAGGCTTAGGACACAAGCACCTCTAAAGAGCTTCTATTCTGCCTACTACAGTATGAGTAAGCCCTGAAATGTGTCTCGGGCATCTTCCTTGCATCTAACCATGAATGTTCTGTCTGCTGCTATGATGCTTTGTTCTGAACATTTCAGTTAGTGTTTGATAATCTTATTAGTTTATCTACTGATTTCTCCTCATCATCTCTATCCAGAGGCAGTTCTGGATTTAGACAACTGTGGTAGCAGACACAGACCGTTTCTCTAAAATTCCATGCTTTGATGAGTGTATGTCACGGGCACAAGACACCCCCACACACACCATGCTGGCTGCCTTCTCAGATCCTTTTGTGACAATGTAGTATAGTTAGTGGCATTCACAATCCTCTAGAGGTTATAATAACCTTGATTTTCAATCAAGATGTGTCTAACATGTCCATAGCTTTCCTCTCAGTTCCCTTCTTTCTCCCTGTCCTAATTTACCCATTCTCCACCACAACTGTCCACTGTCCACATTTAGGAAGGACTGTGTCTGGTGACCTTTCCAGCCAGGCTGCTAGTTTTTGTAGTTGTTGTGGTTTTTAATACCTTCCCTAAGCATTGTTACAGCAAGGTTACCTTCTCATTCCTGTGGGACCCATTCTAGAGATTAGTATGGACGATGTCACAATGGAAATCTAAGCAATTAGGCAGCTATATCACAGAAGAAGAGGAAAGATATTTGCAATTAGAGATCATGGGAAAAGTCTTTCCTAGAGCATAAGGCTTTTAGTGCCTTGAAGTTCTCTTCTGGCAAATCTTCTTTCTCCACAATTATTAACTAGGAAGTGGAGAAAGAGAAGAAGACAGAGAGAGTATCATGTGTACATAGATAGATAGATAGAGATATCATATATACTATATATATTTACATATAAAATTATGTGTAATAGAGAGTTAAAACTGCCATTTCCATTATATTATTTGAAGCAGAAGAAAATACATACATAGGTAGAATTGAGTTCTTCCCCACTCCATCCTGTACTCTCCTTTCTCTACCAATACATGTCACTTTTACTATTACTGGAACGTATTTCCTTCATGATCTATGCCTTCAAATATATTGACTATGCCCCAATCCTTCTCTCTCCTCCCATCTGAGCTCAAATTCAGACAGAGTTTGATAAATTACTGTACATCTTCCCTTGAATGGTATCTTAAATCCAAAGTAAACCAACATTATCATCATCCTTGCCAAGCTATTATTACTCCCTTATTTCCTCAATGATGTAAGCACCCGTTTTCCAGGCCCAAATCCTTTCACTTAGTGTATTTTTTTCCCCTGCCCTAAACAGACAATTTTTTATTGACAGTATCATTTGATGTAGTTAAATAGCTCTCAAAAATGCCTCCTTTTCATCCACATTTGTACAAATTGGTTAGTCCTTCAGCACTGGTGGCCTAGATTATTGCAAGTCTCCTAGATAACATTTCAGTTTCAAAAATTCTGAGCTTAATTTCTGACCCTTAAACTGCCAACAAGGTGATATCTCTAAACTTGAAGGCTGTTGTCTTGCCTGGAGTCTCAATGGCTCTGGCTTTGGGGATCAAGCTGAACTTCTTAGGATCCATTCTCTGCTTCCTTCTTGAGCATCACTTTAGTTATTGCACCTATCTTCTGTTTGAACCACTTTTCATCCTCAGAGATTGTAACTTACATTTAAAACACACCTTGCGTTGCTTTAAACTGTGGTTTTTAAAAAGCTACTCTTTTCCTTGAATATCTTTTCTTCTCCATCCTCTAGTTCAAATTTTGCAAAACGGAGACATCACCTTTTTTACAGAAAGCCTTCTTTTACATTCACAGTGATCACTGGTTTCTATTCCCTGCTTCTACTTTAATGACATGTTGAGGCAAAGGCTATGATGGGCAGTTGGAGGAGCATAGTGGATAAAGACACATGTTTCCAACACACAGTAGGCAACAGGTTAGATTAGGAAAAAATTCCACCCAGTTCCCTGTAAAGATGCAGGGTCAGGAGTCAGGGACAGAGCTGTCAGAGAACAAAGGACAACTTTGAGAAAACTGTTTAGAAGTTTAACAGGTTGGTCATTCAGTAAAAGGAATGAAGTGAAATGGTCTTTGGCAAACTGGTCAACCTCTCTCTCTTTTTTTAATGGTCTCACCTGTGGCTATGGAAGTTCCCAAGCCAGGGGTTGATTCAGAACTACAGCTGCGAACTTTCACCAGAGCCAGAGTAAAGCCAGATCTGAGTTATGTCTGCCACCTAAACTGCAGCTCAAGGCAACACTGGATCCTTAGTCCATTGAGCAAGGCCAGGGATCCAACCAGCATCTTCATATACTAGTTCAGTTTGTTTCCACTGAGCCACAGTGGGAACTCCAGGCCAGCCTCTCTTTATACAATAATTGACTTCCCCTTATAAAACTACCAAAGCAGAATCACACATGACTACCTGGGTCTAGAACTGTACCTGATTCTGGTTGAATTTAAATTAGGAGCAAATATGTTCAAAAATGCTCATACACGATATCTCTCTTTCTCTAATTTTGGTTCCCTATTTGTGAAGAAAGAATGATAATTCACGTCGTTTTAAAATATACTAGACAAAAAGTAACTCAAGTTAGCCGCTATCTTAAAATATAGTTTTATTATCTAAATAAAGAGGTTTATTATCAAAATTTGTTGATAAATTCAGCAACAGCAGGACCCCTCACTTGGATAAATCCTAAGCCAGTATAAAATTCACATATGATGCAGTACAGAAGCAATATTTTTGTCTACTGGTTCAGCATGGTAATAGGATGGCCATGTCTCTGACAAGCAGAAATCTCTTTAAAATATTTCATTTCCTTTAAACTAAAACTTGTTTATACAATGCAAAAGATACATCATACTTTCATTGCACTTTAATACTTTTCTTCACCCAGACACAGAAACATTAAAAATTACATGGAAAAAAATTTTTCTGTGTATTGATTTCTTGCCAGAGCATTGACATTCTCTTGGTAGGTTCGAATTCCTTAACTGGTAATAGCATCCTTAATCTGTATCATTTTGAGAATATCAGCTCCCAGATGAACTATTTTATCTATATACTTACTTGGTGAATTAGCTATTTATGTGATTTTAATGTAGTCTTAATATTTATGATAATGAAAAGAATGACAGTACAGTACATCTTAGTCTTTATAAAATATATTGCTTTCATTAATATGGTGTTTTTAATAATAACCAGAGGTGATGCTACTAGAGTTAAAAACCTCTATTAATATTTTCTTCCAGCCTATTTTTGTTTGTATGGTATCTATTTAGTTCTTTTTTTCAGAATTAGTTTCAAATTATTTATTGAGTTATATTCTAATTTTCTTTTGATTATCATTACATCAAAATTGCCCACATCACTAAATTGTTTTTTGAGTTTGAATCCTTTGTAGACACAAAATAGTTTAGTGCATCATGCAGCCAGAGAGCTTGAGTTATGTCCTCACTCAGCTGATCACCTTTTTACCTTGAATAGATGCTGAACCAATTTGTGCTCCTCCTTCCTCAGCTATGAAATGAGGAATATAATGCAACCTACATCATAGGGTGCTAATCAGAATTAAATGAGTGAATACATATCAAGTGCCTGTAAAGTGCTTAGAACACCTCCCAGTATACTCAGTGACTGTTATCACTGTTCCTATGATTTAGGCAGTCTTTCTCATTGAACATCCTGATGACTCCAAGAATTGAAGTGTTGACTATTTTAAGATTTTATTCAAAATATGGAGTTTGTCTTTTAACAGATGCCCTGAATTACATTACCAAAAATACTTGATGTCACTGAATCATATGAAGATAATTTGTTTTTCAAAAATATGTTTATATAGTAATTATACATTATGTAATATTTTCATGTATTTTATTCATATATTTCATTTTTTCTTTCCAGTAACTTTTTATGTAGTAACTTTTTCAAATTCTAGATTTAATTATTTAACTTTTATAATGCTCAGGGAAAGTCAATCTATTATGATAACTGCAAACTTGAATTTTCTTTTTTATTTTTTAAAGTATTAGCTATATGCATATCATACAAAATAAATACTATTGAAGAATTTATAAACTCCATGGCACAGAAGAGTTTTGCCCATTCTTTTTTTCCCATAACAGTTTACCTTCCTGAAGCCATCCATTTTACAAGTAAATGTCCAGTCATGCTAAACATGCATAAGAAACTATGAATTATTAGAATGTGATGTTCATGGGTCTATATTTTGTTTTTCCATTAACTATATTGTAGAGACAGTTTATATTAACTCTTATGTTTTTACCTTTTTTAATAGATTTATATCACTTTTTCCAAATGATTAGCATTTAATCTTGATTCATGTCACCCTGGATTTAACATTAAGACAGTTTTATAGATAGGACATGTAATTAGTAACTTTTCTGAATAAAGATGTACATGTGATTGTCTTAATTGCTTTCTGATAAAAACTCAAGCAAGCAAAAATGTATAGGTAATATTATTGCATCGTGAGCATTATCTGTACAACTTACAATATCTTTTGACATTTATATTCCACAGGAAATCTTTAAAAATAATTTGTTATTTTATTTCCTAATATAGAGATATTTTCAGTTCCAAAATGGAAGAGTTTTTTTCCGTATTAAAAATTGCATTGTATCATGGAAAGAAAATCCTAAGGATACCAATAGAAAACTTCCAGAGCTCATCAATGAATCTGGTAAAATTGCAGAACACAAAATTAATACACAGAAATTTGATGCTTTATATACACTAACAATGAAGTTTCAGAAAGAGAAATTAAGGAAATAATCTTACTTCTCATCACATCAAAAAGAATAAAATACCTAAGAATAAACCTACATTAGGAAGTAAAAGAATTTTACTTATTGAAAAAGAAGACCTGGAGGAATTAGGCTCCCTGACTTCAGACTATACTACAAAGCCACAGGAATCAAAATAGTATGATACTGGCACAAAAACAAACACATAGATCAATGGAACAGGAAAGAAAGCCCAGAAATAAACCCATGCACCTGAGTAAACTAATCTACAACAAAGAGCGTAAGAATATACAATGGAGAATAGATAGTCTCTTCAATAAATGGTACTTGGAAAAGTGGACAGGTACATGAGAAAGAATAAAATTATAACATTATTGGGAGTTCCTGTCATGGCTCAATGTTTAATGAATCCGACTAGGAACGATAAGTTTGCAGGTTCTATCCCTGGCTTTGCTCAGTGGGTTAAGGATCTGGCATTGCCATGAGCTGTGGTGTAGGTCATAGATGCAGCTCAGATCTCATGTTGCTGTGGCTGTGGTGTAGGCTTGTGGCTACAGCTCTGATTAGACCCCTAGCCTTGGAACCTCCATGTGCCACGGGTGAGGCCCTAGAAAAGACAAAAAAAAAAAAGAACATTCTCTAACACCATATATATTAACATAAATGAACAAATAAGAATGTACTGAAGACCTAAATGAAAGCCTGGATACCATAAAGCCCCTAGAGGCAAACACTCTTTGATATAAATCATAGCAATATTTTTTGGTTCTATCTCTTAAAGTAGAATAAATAAACATGAAAATGAACAAATGAGACCTAATTAAACCTAAATACTTTTGCACAGAAAAGGAAACAAGCCATAAAATGAAAATACAACCTACAAAATGGGAGGAAATATTTGCAAATAATGTGACCAATAAAGGGTTAATATCCTTTCTATATAAACAGCTCATACAATTCAACATAAAAAATTTTTAAATGGGAAGAATTTTTTCAAAGAGGATGAACATGGAAAACAAGTGCACGGAAAGATGCTCAACATCACTATCAGGGAAATGCAAGTCAAAACCACAGTGAAGTATCGCTTCCCACCTGTCAGAATGGACATCATTAAAAAGAACACAAATAATAAATGTTGATCATGAAAATGTGGAGAAAAGAATAAACTTCTACACTCCTGGTGGGAATGTAAATTGGTGTACCCATTATGGAATATAATATAGAGGTTTCTCAAAAAAATAAAAATAGAATTACTAAAAATAGTAGTTCTATATGTATATATGTATATATATGTAAACACACAATGAAATACTGTTCAGCTTTAAAAAGAGTGAGATTTTGCTATTTCAACAACATGGATGGACTTGGAGGGCTTATGCTAACTGAAATGTCAGAAAGAGAAAGATAATATGTGGTATCACTTACATCTGAAATCTAAAAAATACAACAAACTAGTGAATATAACATAAAAGAAACAGGAGTTCCTGTCATAGCACAGCAGAATTGTATCTGACGAGGAACCATGAGGTTGCAGGTTTGATGCCTGGCCTCGCTCAGTGGGTTAAGGAACCAGCATTGCCATGACCTGTGGTGTAGGTTGCAGATACCGCTCAGATCTGGCATTGCTGTGGCTGTGGTGTAGGCCAGCGGCTACAGCTCCAATTACACCCCTAGCCTGGGAACCTCCATATTCCACTGGTGCAGCAATAAAAAAAAGACGAAAGACAAAAAAAAGTTAGAAAAAAAAAACTGACTCACCGATACAGAGAAAAAACTAGTGGTTACCAGTGTGGGGAGGGAAAATGTAGGGGTGGGGAAAGGGGAGGTACAAACTGTTAGATGTGAGATAGGCTCAAGGATGTACTGTAAGACACTGAGTATATAGCCAGTATTTTGAAATAGCTATTTAAAATAACCTTTAAATTTGTATAAAAATATAGGATAAATGACTGTTTTTCATTTTTTAAAAAATGAATTATTCTCAATGTTCATTTTATTGTTCTGGCATCTACTCAAGAACATGAGTTATATTAGTGTGCCCTGCTCTCTGTCCTTACCTAGCACCCACTCTTCATTTGCATATTTTTTTGTGTGTGTTCTCAAGTTTTTTCTCATTGTCACTCATGAAATTTTTGCATTATCCAGTCTGCTTTTACTGCCTTGAAGGCACAGTTGACACAGGGGTTAATCCACATATAATATAATTTGTAGTTGATGCCTGAATCCTCTCTGTGGTTCCTTTGCATCTGTGAATTCAACTAACCATGGAGTGTGTAGTATTTACTATTGAGAAATATCTGCCCATAAGTAGACCTTCAAAGTGTAAACCCAAGTTGTCCAAAGGTCCACTTTAATTTTCAGTTTTGCTAGTGTCATTTTGCTTTCTTTGTGATCTTTTCTTTCCAAGAAACTATTCCTTTGACTCTCATTCAGTTTTACTTTTATTTCCCTTTAAATCTTTAAAAAATAATTTTATTCTTTTCACAGTCTTTAATTCTCCTTCATAGATTTAATATTATTTTGAACTTCACTCAGCACCTAAGCAGTAATATGTTTCCTATAGAAATATTTTCAAATGTGTATTTCTTTCTTGGGTATCTTTCAGCTCTGATTATGAACCATTTTCACAATATGGTGTTGGTTTGTTTTCTTGATGATTTTGTTCTGTAACACCCTCTTCACCATCCAGGAATCTGTCTAGATAGCTGTCCTGTGCAGTGGACACTGAGTAGTGGTTAATTTCCACTTTCAGAGAAATAGGTATACATATATTGAAGTTCATGCCTTTAAGTCCAAATCTGAGGTTGCCAAGCATTATTCTAGCTTTTTAAAGCCAGTCCATCACCAAAGATACAGTGCACCTTTAACATCCCTCTCCCTAAGTCCCCAGCTGTTGTTTTTTAAATATTCATTTCGTAAGTGGATATAGAAAGGCATGTAGAGAGCATGAAGAAGAAAACGTTGCTCTTGGGAGTTCCCATTATGACACAGCAGAAACAAATCTGCCTAGTATCCATGAGAATGCAGGTTCAATCCCTGGCCTTGGTCAGTGGGTTGGGTATCTGGCATTGCCATGAGCTGTGGTATAGATTGCAGGTGCAGCTCAGATATGGTGTTGCCATGGCTACGGTGTAGGCTGGTAGCTGCATGCAGTTCCAATATGACCCCATAGCCTAGGAACTTCCATATGCTACATGTGTGGCCCTGAAGAGAAAAAAACAAAAAAGAAAAGAAAAGAAAATGTCACTATTTATGAAATCCTAAAGATGTTGCACAATGCCTAATATTCTGTTTAGCACAGATTCTTGATCTCCTACCAGGAGGACAAAGAGAAGAATGAAAACCAATGGCCTATTTTATAAAAAGCATAAATTGTCCACTGATGATTTTTTCTGCCCAGCTCCATCAGTTTTATAGTTAGTAGATAATTCCTCTATACTCTGCCAATAAATTGCTTATCAGTCTAAGTTTGGGATTATGTATTTTTATCTTCACATATTTTAGTAGATGGGTAGAGCTGATAATCAAATATGTTTCTAGCTACAAATCTTTATATTTCTTCATTTCTTCATAAACAGCATTTCGGCAGGCCAAAATATGCCTTAAATGCACACATCAATTATAAAGATGCATTCTTATTTTGGAAATGCACTTTCTGGCAGGCTTCTTGGATGACTTGGCCTTGCATATTTCTGTTCTTATAAAATTACATATTATCTAGAAAGCAATGTAGCTAGTCCTCTGTAAATATGAGTGACACTTAGGAAAAGCCATATATAGCTCTTACTGAGTATTTTTAATAAAGAGGGTTTAACAATAGTTATTCAGGGCCCAGAAGCCTCTCTGGCATCCTAGTGGCCCCAAAGGATTAAGATGGCTGCATGATTCCCTTCTAGTGACATTTAGTATATTTAGTCTGCAAAGCTAATCAATCATGCCTTAGTAGATATGCCATTTAAAAAGTAGTTTGGCTAAGAATATAATTCAATACATTTAAGTGAATAAAAGCTGTGAGAATGATTAAAATGGAAATTGTCTAGATGGAGGAAGTAGCTAGTTAAGTGCCACAGGGTTAGTTCTGCATATGGATAGATCAACAGTGCCATTATAGGGAAATACATCATTGCAATTTACATATATCAGAATATTTAAAGGTATTGGAAGTACCGGTAGGAAAAATCACCTAAAATATGTGAACTAAAAGGAGATAAATGAAATGTGAGCTGAACATCAAATGAGAATCATCTGTAGAGTAGAAGAGAAAATTATTTGAAATTCAGTAATTGTGTAGCCAAGAGGAGCCTGGAAAGCAACAATTCTAAAAAATCTTAGATGACCTGACTATTTATTTGGAAGCAAATCCATATTTTTCATTAATGACGACAAATTTTGAATAGGATTCGTCATTAAAACAAATAGATACAAGAGATTTTTACAAGAGTAGAAAGAATTTTGCTGCAGAAATGTTTGCATTTGCATTTAACTTCCCAGCTGTGTTTTCACATCACTAAGAGGATGAAAATAAAGTAATATTAACATTTCTGGGAACTAATCCCAGACACCCACATAATCCTTAAGGCAAGACAGGAGAAGCTAAGCATGTTATTCCAGAGAAATGAAAGAAACAGACATCTTAAGGTATTTCTTTCATTTATACTTGCATCCACATTATGTATAAGATGTTATCACACTCTAATTATAATTTCATTCACCAGATACCCTTTGTACCTTTTCACAAATTCAATTACTTTGACCCCTGGCTCACCACTATAATGATACCTGATTATGCTCTTTTAGACTATCTCTGCAAACTGTTTTAAAATTCACTCATATTTTTTATATAATCTTTACCCAAGAAAGATTTTGAAAATTGTCTTTTAAGTAGCTCCATTCAAAAGATAAGCTTGTCTTCATGGGAAGATGTTACTATTGTTGTTTTCTTTCACTTTATTTTTCTGGCACAATATATTTTAGTCCTAGTCCAAGAGGTCATGGTCTTCAAAATGTGATTCTGGGCAACCACATGTCTCAAGAAGAGCTCAGAGGTTGTTCACAGAGGTTCGGGGAAAACCTGGCATGTGGAATTTGGACCTGCACTTCCAGACTCAATATAAGCAGCTCGGTTTTTAAACTTTGAAAATTTCTAAGGTTTTTTGATGTCACTATAGACGAAAATTTGTACGTCAGTTCTCAGTGTCAATATTTCACAAATGCAGAGTTCCCATCGTGGCTCAGTGGTTAAGGAATCTGACTAGGAACCATGAGGTTTCGGGTTCAATCTTTGGCCTCGCTCAGTGGGTTAAGGATCCAGCATTGCCTTGAGCTGTGGTGTAGGTCGCAGACGCAGCTTGCTCAAATCCCATGTGGCTGTGGCTGTGGCTGTGGCGTAGGCCAATGTCTACAGCTCCAATTAGACCCCTAGCCTGGGTACCTCCATGTGCTGTGCAGGTGCAGCCCTGGAAAAGACAAAAAAAAAAAAAATTCTCAAATGACACCTGTGTATTTCTAGTGGCTTCCAAAGGAAATTCAGAGGATTTTGACTTAATTATTCTTTCTCTTTAAAGTAAAGATTGAGTGATTAATTTGAATAGCAAGTATACATCTGTGTTAGTGGAAATAAACAAATAGGGATGCAAATAGCTCTTCAAAATTTACTTGGTGGAGTATAGCTGCTGTGGTGCTAAAGCTTTCATGTGTTTTTATTTATAGTGGCATATTATATAATGTACACCTTAGTACCATAATTTAGAGATAGGGAATATTGGAAATACTAATTTTGAGATAAAACAATTTAGAGGAACATAAAAATGATAATAATTCTGCCACATTGCCCCAAGATGCTGCTTATAGATTAGTAAAAGGCATTAATCTAAATGAATTCCTTACTTAGTATATAAAGATATCTCTGACTTTAATAAACTGAAAATATAATAAAGATTATTTTCAATTTTTCTTTTCAGTTATGGAATTATAGATCAGTCAAATCCATCACGCTTAAAGAAAAGTACTTGAAAACAGCCAGAATTTTCCAAAATTTGAATCATTACTTATAAATAAGATAACAATTACTATGAAATTAAACCAATTGATTTTTAAATGCACAAAATGCAATGATTTCAAATATCAGGACATAGATGTCAATTTTTTTCTACTAAATGACATAATACATAAAAAATCTGTAACATTTGGGAATGAGTATTTACAAGATCAAATTGATAGAATATATACTTTGTATTACATTAGTTGAATATGTTGTTTTAAAAATGACTTATGTAACTGTATTACCTGTTAAATGGGAAAAGTAGATATATCTTTACTTATGTAAATACATAATTATTTACTTTACCTATACAGAAATATAATGAATGTATTTTTCTTACGATTACATCAGAAAATGAAATGATTTAACAAAATGCTAAATTGAAAAAAAAGTTGATTTATAATTAAAACACATTTTAAAACTTCATATTTAATTAAGATAGAAGAATTACATAGTTTTACATATTAACCATGTTATACAACCCACAATACAGCTGATCACAAGAAATACATCCTTTCCCTTAAGTGGACCCCCTTTGCACAATTATAAGAATCTCTGAAGAGACCAAATCTGTTTTCTTGACCTTATGGGGGTTTTGATGTGGAGATGATGGAAAATTTATTTGTTTACACATCTACACAAGAAGTATGCTTTTGATGCTGTGTCTGTTTACTTTGAGGCGCTGTCCACTTGGGCATGAGCCAGAGTGTGTAAGGCCTGCTGCCACACTAGGCTCAACATTAACAAACAGAAATTACATCAGTAATAGTAAGTCAGTGAAGTCAGTAATAGTGTCTCTAATGAGAGGGAGCGCTTACCCTTTCTACTGATACACTCAGCTGTAGCTGCTCGACAGTCTAAGTACTCAACACAGTCTAAATATTTATTTAGGAAATGAAATTTCTAAAGAAAACATGATTTGAATACATGTAGATCTGCTCGTTTCCATAAAGAAAAAGGCCATTTAACGTCTCGTTGTGGAATATGGGCACTTAGGTCATGTCATTACATTCATGTCTCACCCAAGCATCAAAAGGTCTACTAAAGGCAATTTCCTGAAACAAAGGGAGAGTCTATTCCAAAGAAGTGAATTTCAATTTCAGATAAAATTAAAAACAATATTTGCAGTTTTAACCTAGCAGTTTTTCTGCATTCTACCCATAAAAATGTTCAAACCATTTTGAAGTCTGTGTTGAAATGACTACACAGGCATTTTTATCTAACTCTTTCTCTCTATCCTCAATGCCATGACCTCAATAAAATTAGAATAATCTCTTTTCTAGACTAAAGCAATAAACCTGTTCATTCATTCGGTTAATGACGATTGTGTATCAATCACTTGGCACTGAGAGTAAAAGAATGAAGAAAATGCATAAAGTCTCCTACAGTGTCCCTTCTTTTGAGAGGAGGTGAGAGAGCGAGAGGGTCATTAGGAGATTAATAGTCATTCTGTTTTGTAGAAATCTGACAAGAATTTTGGATTTGACTCTGAGAGTAATAGGAAGCCAATTTACCTTATAAGGGAATATGAGAGATCAAGATCGGAAGTGTTAAACTGGAAGGTAGTTTTGATGTCAGAGGCAAAAGGACCTCGATCCTTGTCTTTTTGAAGAAAGAATTTTACAAAGAGACTGAGAGAGACTGTAAAGCAGACACAGAGTGTATTGGAAGCACAGTACACACAAAGAGAACCAAGAAGCAACTTATGTAGGACAGAGGCGCAAGTTACACATTTGGAAAAGAGTATGGGCACCCTTGACAGTGAGAAGCACAATAGGAGTGACTTAAGTTGTTAGTGTGGGGTTAACCTTCTGGGATTTGGATGACCTTGGCATTTGCAAACCTGTATTTGGGCTTCTAACAGGCACCATTTTGAATTTTTCCTGTGAGCACAAGGGAAACTCATGGTGGTGGGGGTGGGGTGAGGGTGGAGGTTCGAAATCACAATGCCAATGATATAATAATGGTATTACAATTCAGCTAAGATTACTAGAGAATGACTTGATACCCCCTCTGTGCCTGTGTCAGGCTGGAAATTCTGCTTGACCATAAGAAGTAAAGGCTGAAGTGGGCTGCCTTGTTTCATCCAGTTAGGGCTTCTTGTCCCATGACAGTGGCTGCAGCAGATTAACCAGAAGTCTATGTCTCTCCCTCCTCAAAGCACATGCTCCACAGTTTTCATAGTTATATTTTCTTGCTCAGATGCTAAAAAGTTTCTGTTCTTGTGCCATTCCTCCATGTGTTCGGGCCTCCTTAATTGCAAAATGAGGAGGTAACTTTGCCTTCTGCCTAGTGCCTATATGTGAGGAGGCCATCCTTGGGTCCAGCCTTGTCTTTCATGCTTCAATTTTGGTTTTAGTCCAGGCTAGACATCATTCACAGATTATATATTTCATAATTAGAGCATATCTTTTATCAGGTATGGACTGGGTGAGAAAGGAAAATCAAGGAATACTCTTGCTTTAGAACACTTGGAAAAGGGGTAGTTACTTCCCTAGATGATGGAAGGCTATGGAAGGAGTGGGTTTGTATTCACTGTTTAGATACCTGTAGACATCCAAGTGGAAATGTTAATCTGGTTCTTAGGATGACATTGGAAGTACAAGTAGGTGGTGCTTAAATCGTGGAGCTGATATGAACATTCTGAGTTTTGAGTGCAGCTACTCTGCTGTCTAAAAGTCAGGAAGGTGAAACATCCAGCTAAAATGGTGAGAACAAGTACCCAGTGAAATGGGAAACAACAGCAGAAAAACTCACAACTACAGAGTGTGTCATTGGGAAGCCAGATGAAGAGACTATTTCAATAAGAAAAAAGGATCAACTATTATGAAATCCTTGGGCACTAGATAAAAGAATTTTGACTGATCCTACATCATCAGTTTTGCATAGTTCGTCCTAATGCCCTTTCTGCACTTTGGTTTCCATTTTCAAATGAAGGGAGAAACCTACATGTATGTTAAATGCTTCATGAATGGTAGGTTCTTGTTACTGAATGTAATGAGGCCAAACAATACAGAAACACAGTAGTTTGGAGCCAAGAAAGTTTTATTGCAGGGCCAGGTAAGGAGAGGAGTGGCTCATGTCTTCAAAACCCTGAACTCCCTGCAGGGTCTCAGCAAAGCACTTTTAAAGGCAAGTTGAGGAAGGGGGTGTGGTTGGTCGTTGCAAACTCCTTGCTGTAGGAATCCTTTGTTCTTGTAGCCATCCAGTAGGTCAGGTCACTATGTTCCTTAAACCTCTAACAAGACAAATGATATTCTCTGTTCTACAAATTTTTTTTTGTTCCCTTTTTATGACTGCAGCTGCC
This sequence comes from Phacochoerus africanus, assembly GCF_016906955.1. NCBI lineage: Eukaryota > Metazoa > Chordata > Mammalia > Artiodactyla > Suidae > Phacochoerus > Phacochoerus africanus. The sequence goes on along the minus strand of NC_062553.1, from coordinate 50,402,270 downwards.
CCATATGAAAGTTCCTGGACTAGGGATTGAGTTGGAGCTGCAGCTACATGCCTACACCACAGCCACAGCAACACTAGATCCAAGCCACGTCTGTGACCTATGCAACAGCTTGCATCAATTCTGGATCCTTAACCTACTGAGCAAGGCCAGGGATTGAACCAGCATCCTTGCAGAGATAAGTTCAGGTTCTTAACCCACTGAGCCATGGCAGGAACTCCTGTTTCTGCAACATTTTGCCTCTATATGAATGGAAAAGTGCTATACCCTTAAAGGGCAGATCCTTAAAAATGGGCTACATTCTTAATTGGAAACAAAAACAATAGAATACAAAGATTAAGTGAATCTCCATACAGATTCAGTATGGGGTCAGTTTTGTTCTTCCATATCACATTCTCTGTGCATTTTTCCCTTTTCCCATCACCTTTCTCCTTAAAATATTTGTTTCTCATTGTAGCAATTCTGGATGTATTCATAATATAGCTACATTAATTATTTTAAATACTCAAAACTTATTATTTGTTTAAACTTTTTATCTGCTTGTTTTACTAACAAATAGTGTTGCTTTAAAATTAGTCAAACCACCATATTTGCTCTTTATTCAACTGGCTGCAAACTTAAAATTAAAAAGATATACTTAAATTGACATTGAAATTACTAGTCTTATACCTGCTACATAGTGGATAGAGAAAATAACTTCAAGAATTTTTGTAAAAAAAAAAATCCTAACTCATCTATACTAAAATCAAACTGCACCTGTTTGATTCTATAATCAACGAAGCCCAAATTGAACTTTGTATCTTCCTGTGCAAAAATATGGCTTATATCTAAAACAAACATTTTTATTTAGAGCTGATATTTTTTTTGTTTCCTTGTTTCTAGAAAAGACCAGTTAGTATGTAAAGGTGACCTTGAAATAACCACAAAACTAAGCAAATGACAGAGTCCGACTGAGAGTAGGAAGGACAAATCCAGTCAGCAGCCCAGCAAATCCTGCTCACAGAGCAAGCCTTCATTACAGGATGCAAGCATGTGGATTAAAAGATTTGTTAAAGGATTAGGAGATTTGAATGCCATTTTTTTTTTCTTTTCCCTTCTTATTCCTCACAGTAGCCCTCATTGTGTACATTGTTTATGCAATGTTTTATGTCTGAACATTAAGTTGAGAATGAATGTAGAATTAAGATGGAGTTCTCAGAATATAATGTTCTTATGTATATTCTGGTTCTGAGTAAATTGCTAAGAATTTGAGGTTTTGATTTACATTCTCTTTGTGTGAGAAAGTGTGTTACGTGTTCACCTCCGATCATTTCACACACTGTAATGAGTTTGTTTCTTCCCTCTGAGTTGTCCCTTTGGATGGGAAGGTCTTGAAACAGCTTTTCCCAAAGAATGCTATAGGGAAAAAGGCAATTTTCCAAAGTAGGAATGCAAGTGACCAGCCAATGGGAAATGCTCTTCAGCTCACTAGTCAATAAAGAAAGGAAATATGAAATGAGATGATTTTAAGCACTTACAAACACGATATTTTGAAAACAGGGCCGACACTATTTCCACACAGGATGGGAAAAGGGTTTTCTCTGGGAGTGTAAAAGGACTTATTTCTGGGGAGCAGTCTGGCATTAAAGATCAAAAAGTTAAAATTCATACCCATTAATAAACAATCCCAAATCTAAGTAGAGAAAATGCCGAAGAATCCAAACCCCATCAATAATGAATGAGTTAAAGTATACAAAAAAAATATTTACATGAAATATGCCTATTTTTATAATATTGGGAGAAAAATTAAATCATGAATCATGAAACATGACAGAATAATATAATCAATGGAAAACTTTAAGCATCTGTGGAGGTAGATGCAGGGGTGTTGTGTGTGTGTGTGTTGTGATTCTAAATGGATAATCACATGTTTTCATCACTATTTTTGTGGGATTTCAGATGATAATCACTTTTTCATTCTTTTGTCAAGGCAGGCATTATTTTTACACTCATGTAGTTGATCCAGTGTTATCTAATATAACTTAAGGGTATTCTGTGAAAGAAAACATTGAGATTTAGGGTGAATATTAGCTTTGGAAAGCAATGCCACAAAGCAAAGAAGCCCATTTGATCTTGTATTACTCAACTTTCCCTTAAAGTAACTACCCGGGAAACCTCATTTACATAACTGCTGAAACCCACTTGGTCCAAGAAATTCTCTTTGGAGCTTTCACACCTCAACTGTTTGTGTAAGACCACCTGGGTAAGATATATTTTGGTGTTTTATTTTTTCCCTCATATTCTTAACTATTATTATTCATAATTTTCTGTACAATTATTTTTTATTATAGCAATGTACCAGAAAAGAAGTATTCCTTTAAATCATACAGTTGTTCAGGACAAATTCAGACTTCTTCCCTTGAATAATTAACTGTGTATTATACTACTGAATACTCGTTCATGTGGACACTGCAACTGTGTATGATTTGCAAACAACCGTATTTTCTGAGTGTTTTCAGATCAGGGAACCACTTTGAAAACCACTATTTTCAAAGCCCTTCAATCTTGATTTAATTCTATGGTAAGGCCTTTATTGTTTTTTGTAAAGTCTAGAATGGTTCTTACAGAGCCACTACTAGGAAAATTAATCTGATGGTCAAATGAACTTAAAATTTATGTTCAAATGATTTAACCTGATGGTCAGATGAACTTAAGATTGTTTACCAGCACTTTTTTTTTCCTACACAACAGCAGGTCTTGATCCTACATTTATTAAGTTTTAAAAATACTTTACTGACGTATAATTCATATACCTACAATTTAATTCACCTGTTTTAAGTGTACAATTTAGTGGGGTTTTGTGTGTGTGTATATATTCACAAAGCTGTGCAACCACACCACAATCAATTTTAGAACATTTCTAAAATCCCCAAAGAAATGTCTTACCCATTGGTAGTCACATCATATCTACCTCAATCTTCTCTATAATATCACAAAGTAGAATTGAAAGCCACTATTTCCTTTTCTTGATCATAGGAGGAAAGCCTTGAGTCTTTCAGATTAAGCATGATGTTAGCTTTGGGGTTTTCACAGATATCCTTTGTCAGGTTTAGGAATTTCCCTTCTAACCTCTAATATTGAGTATTTTTATCACGAAGATTTTTATAATATGTCAAATAGTTTTTCTGCCTCTATTCAAATGATCATCTATTTTTGTTCTTTATCCTATTGATGTTGTGTGTGATATTGAGGGATTTTCAGATATTGAACCAGTCTTAGATTCATAAGATCAATCTTACTTGGTCATAATGTACAGTCCTCCTTATTGATGAATTGGATTTGCTGATATTTTGTTGGTAATTTTTGCATCTATATTCATAAAAGATGAATATGTATTTTTTGTATTGTTTTCATCTAATTTTGATATTAGGAAAATTCTGACTTTATGGAATCATTTGGACCAATTTTAGTCCAAAATTGGTCATTTTGGACCAAATATTATAGCAACTCTGAATACTCGTTCCCCAACTCTAGAGCTTCTTGTTGTTTGCTTTTTTTTTTTGCATATTTGTTTAGTAATTTCACCATGTGAAGTCTGTTTTCCCTGCAGTAAAAATGTTTGGCTTCTGACACTGCCACTCAGAGGAGTTAACCTGACTGCACACTTTGACCCTTGACCCTCCTCGGTGAGGCACCTAGGCTCTCTTTGTCTCTCTTCCTGACCTCCTTGTTCAGCTTTTAAATGACCTGAATCTAGTGATACTACATCCAATTGTTATCTTTCACCCAGGAACTGTTATCTGATTGTTCTATGGTTTGATATAACAACCTGGAGCAATCACTGCTCCATAGTCTGATCCAATCAAATGTAGGTAATTTTGCAAGAGTAATTTTGATGCATCCTTTGAGGTTTGCTCCAGTCCTGTAATGGTTCCTTTTAGCCATTTCTTTTCCAGTTCTGTTAAATGTCTAGCTTGTCTCAGCTCCATGTCTTATTATAATGGAACTTCCAACCTCACTTTAACCTTCCACCACATACATCTCCACTGTTTGTAGCAGCTGCCTTAGGCTTGAACATGCTGTTCAGTCCCCTTAGGGAATGCTAAGGAGATCTTTTTTCCTTATAGACTGCCTCTCCCTGGGCAGAATTGCTATGTCACTGTTCTGGAACTGATGGTAAGAATAGCAGCCCATTTTTCTCTGCCTGATACTTCTGTTCTAATAAGAGGTATAATTGGGTAAGGATTATCGTCATTGGTCTCTCTCCTTGACTCTTCTTGGGGGAGGTGTCCAACTTATGGATGAGTAGGGATGAATGTCACTGAACTCAGGATTCTTGCCCACTGCAAGCAGATACTGGGTAAGAGAAGAAACCCCAGATATCTCAACAAGACTTGCCTGGAAAAGAGCCTCTATAATATTATAATATGGAGATGAAGGAAAGGAGAAGGGATGGCAACCTCTATGTCCCAGAAAGAAACTGTAACTCTAGATTTATAGCTTGGGAGGAAAGAAGTGCCTTTTTTTTTTTCCCCCTGCTTAGATCCAGCTTTCAACTTGATGAAGTTAGGGAAGAGGGAGCAGGTCTCGACTCAAGTGCCACAGATTCTGTTTATACTGAAATTTAGTAAATTTTCTATATAAATGTCTTTATTTGCTACATGCTCTTAAGACAATTTCCAGAACCTTATATATATTTTTCAATGATGTTTACCAGTTATGGTTATATTGTTAGTAGGGGTACATAAACCTCTCATGCTCCCATTTCTTAAGTGATTTTCTTGCAGTATTTTTTCCTTTGTTTTGTTTTGTTTGAATTCTTTCTCTTCCTTTTTTGCAGTGTTTTTGAAAATTAACTAGGAAAACACAAAAAGAAAGAAAGTAAATATCTCATATTTTTTAATTTTTTAATATGTGTGAATTTATCTTAAAGCTAATAATGTAGAAATAAAGTTCAATATTTCTCTGTAGAAGGCCAAAGTAAAAGAATACAGTATTTAAGTATCTATCAGATAGATCAGAAATCTATTCATTTAATAATAAAACTGCAAACACACATATTTGGGTGTTACAAATATTGTATTGAAGAAATTATTATGGACATCTGTTACTTTTGCCATCCATCACCTATGTATTCTAGTTCCAAAACCCATATTTTATATTAGGATCCTGGTGCTCAAACTTGAGCAGATAACAGAATCACGTGGACAAACACATATTTTATATTAGGATCCTGGTGCTCAAACTTGAGCAGACAACGGAATCACCTGGACAGCTTGTTAAAAAAATCAGATATCTAGGTCTCACCTTTAGAATTCCTAACTGAGCTAGTGAGAGATGTGGCTGTGAATTCTTAGACAAGCAGAACTGCCCTTTCACCCATGCTCAGTCTCTAGGACGTGTAACGACTCAGGTCTGGCCATTCTTCTTCCACAATGATGGGGACATGGCTAACTAAGGGCCAGTGGTGCATGAGGTTTGTTTTTGTTTTTGTTTTTATTTTTGTCTTTGGTGATTTATTTTGCACCTTTGGGAAAAAGGCAGGTGTTACTATTCTGATTAATCCTCTAGCACTAAGAACACTAATGATATTAACCTGGAGCTGCTGATATGACCTGATAATGCAGATAATAGAGAGAAACAGAGCCCTAGCATGGAATAAACCTGGTTTGATAGCATAGTTTTGGACCTTAGAACAAGCAACATCTAAAGCCAGACTAGACCTAGTCCAGAAGGGCCTTGCACAAACCACTTATTCACAATTTTGTTGAAACCATTTTGAGCTAGGTTTTGTATTTATACTGTTATTCTAATGTTCTTAAAATAACCACATAATATTATTTATTTATATATTCTAAAAAGTGTATGACTTGGGATATTAAATGTTTTTGAAATAAATACCATTGAAAGATCTTTACTATAATGTCATTATTATTGCCATCAAAAAGTTAATATTGTTTTCTATTTCTGTTCTACTCTAAAGCCTCAAAAGTATATCAATAAAATAAAATAAATTTTTACTTTCTAATTCACTATTACAGTCATTTATACCATGCATTATTTTAGAATTTACTGTATCTCTTACTGATTTCTTATTTTTCCAGAATACATATTCCAAGAGAAAGCTTTTAAATAAGTAGAAGCTAATATCATATAAATAATTTGTTTGATTATGCAATCAGATTATACCAAAAATCGGAGTTCCCTAGTGACTCAGAAGGTTAAGGATTTGGTATTGTCACTGCCATGGCTCAAGATACAGCCATTGTGCAGGTTTGATCCCAGGCCTGGGAACTCCCTCGTGCAGCAGCCCAAAAAATGAGAAAAAGAATAGGATGTATTCTTCAGATTTATATTAAGTTACCTGTATTAGGGACATTTTTAATATTATAATATGTTAACTCTGGAAACCAAATGACCTTCCCTCCCAGAGATTGCTGATGTTACTTGTTGAGGGCTGCAAGTTGTCCATTTGCTTAGTTATCTTTGTAAGCTTTTTTATTTTTATTTTTGCAATGATTATATTCCTTGTCATGTGCAATCACTGAAACCTTTATTCTATTACTCTACACTTATATAATGAACTTAGCAAATCCGACTAGGAACCATGAGGTTGCAGATTCAATCCCTGGCCTCGATCAGTGGGTTAAGGATCTGTCATTGCCATGAGCTGTGGTGTAGGCTACAGATGCGGCTCAGATCTGGTATTACTGTGGCTCTGGCATAGGCCAGCAGCAACAGCTCCAATTAGATCCCCAGCCTGGGAACCAACATACGCTGTGAGTGCGGCCCTCAAAAGACAAAAGACAAAAGACAAAAAAAAAGAAAGAAAAGAAAACATTTGGGATTTAATTTGAGATATGTTTTACTTAATACATCAAAACAATTTTAATGTATAGATTCATATGATGATTGTTAATAAGCTCTTTTGGTTTTTTGTATTCCCTATAATATGGTATGTATTTACAAGCCAAACTCACCATGTTTCAGTGTGTAGTGATTACATGTGCCTACTGCCTTGTCCTAGAGTGTGCTGCATGAGGAGTTAAAGACCTTCCCACAAAATTAAATAAAACTTACCTCGTCGTGAATAAAAAATTATTCTTCTAGAGTTTATTCTAAGGAAAGTTTATTAGGACTGGAAAAATAAAAGTCGGTCCTATCCCAAGAAAGTGAAGAGGGCATTCTCAAGCAAACTTTTTTTCTACTCAAAATACTTGCTCCCTAAATCTACAGTGTTAATTTACAAAATACTTAAAAGAATAGTGTATGTACAGAATATATATGTAGCTGTGTCTAATGGCATAAATGCCTCCCAACAAAAACCAGCACTGCGTGAAATGAAGTTGTTCATGAGTTCACGTAATTTGTTTACTTTGAAATTTACTGACCATAATAGGACTAATAAAATCAGTCAGAAGCAAGGATAGAAAAAGTTAATTATTATGTGCAAATGATGGAATTGCATATCTAAAAAACACAAAGATCTCAATTAAAAAGCATTATAATTGAGAAGGCTTTGGGTCTCAGAGGAATATGCAAGCAACACCACTCTAGATTCCAGCAATACAGGTTTATAAAATACAGTGAAAGAAATATGACCTTCTCTGTGTCAACAGTATCATTAAATGTTCCTATTAACTTACCCATAACAATGTATCAGCTGTATAAGGAAAAACTATGTAGAATTGTTAAACATATAAGAATATGTCTGTTGGAGTTGCCATTGTGGCTCAGCAGTAACAAATCTGACCAGTATCCATGAGGATGCAGGTTTGATCCCTGGCCTTGCTCAGGAGTTTAAAGATCCGGCATTGCTGTGGCTTTGGTGTAGGCTGGTGGCTAGAGCTCTGATTCGAACCCCAGCCTGGGAACCTCCATGTGGCACAGGTGAGGCCCTATTTAAAAAAAAAAAAAAAAAAAGGACCAAAATAAAAGAGAATATGTTTGTCAGTAAGAAGTCATACTTTTTTTTTTTTTTCCCCTAAATATGTGATAAAGGGAAAATGGCAAACTAAATGCCCTGTAAGGAATCCAGGTACTCAGCCATCACTGCTGTAGGGCAGCCCAAGGCCAAGAAGAAAGGATGGCCATGAGGAAGAGCCATGAGCAAAGACTCCCTGCACCTCCAGTCTAGTTTGCTGGCCACTGAAATGCAACAAAGCAAGTGGCGTGGAAGAAAATAATCAACTAGCTGAGTTGAAGCTAGAGAGTGACCTACAGAATCATGAAGAACACAGTGTTTTCTCTTTAAGTCACTAGGTTTTAAGGTAGTTTGTTATGCAAAAAAAGAAAAAAGAATTAAAATAGTAAAATGGGCTTAGTTAATTCACCTCATGCATTCCAATACCAATCCAAATATGGTTGCCTTGTACAAATATAATGAAGGCTGGATATGAATTTTCCAGAAAGGCTCATTTTTCTCTTTCCACTCCCTTCCTTTCAGTCTGTGTAGAATGTTAAGACTGTCTAATAGTGACTTTGTATCACGAGGTAGCTTTGAAGGTGGAAAAAGGAAGGAGGGAAGGAGAAAGAAGAATCCTAGCTTTCTAGTGATATCGTCAAGCTGCCAATTCTACACTTCTCTCCCATGCCTGAAAGAGAATAAAACCTTCAGTGCTTACACTATTTAAAGTGATATCAAACTTTCAGTGATTAGCTATTTGAAAATATCATATCTTAGTGGCACTTTAATGTAATGGTTCTGAAAAATCAAAGGAAAGAAGTAAACTAATAGAAAATAATAAATATATTTTAATCACAGGTGGTAAAGCTTTGCGTACAAAGAACACCAGTGGAATAAATACTGAAGAGTATTTGGTAAATTGCACATGTAATTAAATATGACTTCATAACATAAATTGCCATAAAAAATTTTGTGATATGTGTGGAAGGTAAATACATTTTAAATATTGTACTAGACCATCATGAATGTAATACATATTTATTTTACTATTACCATGTCATTGTGCATTTAATTTTCTTCAAATCTTTCATCATTATAAATAATTATGACCATAAAAATTAAATCCTGGAGTTCCCATCGTGTCTCAGCAGTAAGCAACCAGACTAGTATCCATGAGGACGCGAATTAGATCCCTGGCCTCGCTCAGCAGGTTAAGGATGCAGCATAGCCATGTGGTCACAAATGTGGCTAGGATCCTACATGGCTATGGCTGTGGGTTAGGCCAGCACCTATAGCTCTGATTTAACCCCTAGCCAAGGAACTTCCATATGCTGCAGGTGTGGCCCTAAAAACAAACAAAAAAATTAAATCCAGGCACAATTTTTCACTTCCTCTAATTGTCAAGATGTACATGTGTATGTATGTGTTGTTTAGTGATAATATGTAACATTGATAGGGACCAGAGCAACAGGTATTCTTAGCCTAATTTATTAGGTTGAAAATTAGTATTCATTTCGACAGCTCAAATATCAAATACAAATGAAAATTTTAAATTTGTCACAAAATTTGTTTCTTATATTCTACTTCTAAGGATTTATCCTAAAAATAATCAATTTGTTAAAAAAGAGGGTCTAGTGTACACAAAATACAATTTAGTATAAATTGCAATAGAGTTGGAAAGGACTCATACTAAACCGATAAGATTGATTAAATAAATTATAAATATTTTATATCTGCTTAATGTAAAAGTGTAATTACTAAAAAGAACAGAGAAATATGGGTAATGGTATAAAAAATGTCTAACATTGAGAAAAAGGATACAAATCTATAGATACACCATTACTCTTGTATGTTTTATGTTAACATATATATGCATATGTTTATATAATAATATGTTTAACATATATACACATGTGCATACATACACACGTATTTAGAAATTTTAGATCTTACTATATAATTATTTTATTTGTGCATGAAATTATGGATGGCCTTTACTATATTTACAGGTTTTCTCTGTTTTTGCCCCAAGTATTACAAAATTGCATACTAAGTATATTTAATATGTTATATCATGAAAGTGTAGAAGCAGTCATAGATTTATATGCATACACACACACACACACATAATCTTTGGACAATTCATTTTTTTTTTTCTAAAGCAAACGAAAATGTACCAAGAATTTTAAGACATATCTTTAATTTCGACCTTTTAATTCCTTTTTTGAAATTAGGGAAAGATAATATAAAATGAGTGGAAAATCTATAATCATGAACATGCATATTATTGTATTGTGTTTGTTACACTAAAGAAGAGTAACTAACAATATCTACTCCATCCAGTATCATGTAGTCATTTTAGAATGATGATTATAATAAGATTTCAATGCTTGTGCAAATTCTGATCATCATCAGGGCTGATATTCATCTGGCATGAACAATCTCATGATTGTTCTGATTGGTCAGTGCCAATGTGATACTAGTTATGAGATTTGTTTAGATACACCTGGTTACGAGAATGGAAAATAAACATAAAATGCTTGAAACTCACAAATATGCTAGATTGTTTCATTAGAGTTGATATTTATCATATTTTCTATGATGAAGTTTTTGTTGTTGCAGTTTTTACTTTTATAAAGCATAAATTTAAAAAAGCAATGGCATCCTAAAGTGTTTGCAATACAGTGTTTACACATTTAGTAGAGTCATTTCTGTTTTAGGAAAATCATTTTCAACTCATGGACACACGTACACAAAAACACACAGAGGATGTTTTTACTTAATTCACATGACCCAGGGCTGGAATTAGCCACTTCATTAATTGATTTCTATAGTTACTCTCTCATAATGAAATTTCTGCTTTAACTCTCTAATTGTTTGATTTTTGGATGGCATCTACATACTATTACCATTTGCAGTGCTACACTTCACTGAACTGAATGATTTAATCTGTTTTTCTTTAATGCCGGAGGGATTTGCATACAGGATAGATTAAGAACATGGAATTCTTTTGAATCTTGTTATTCTCAATCCTTCAGTGCCCCATACTTTTCAAGATCTCTTAATGCCACTGTTAGTGTCCTACTTACAATTTTTACCTAGTCTTTTTAAAATTTCTTGTTTGACAAAATACCTGCTTTTCCAGACATTTTCTTCTGGGGAAGCTTAGAAATACAGAGATATATTTGAAAACACACAATAATAATTATTACTCTAAATATTTTGCTTACTTATGGAAAGGCAAAATAAAACATCTGGAATCAAAACAAACTCTAATCTCTAAGAAAGTTGGCATAAGTCCTTCCCTTTGGGATGTGAATATTTGTACCACATCCTTGCCCTCCCAAGTGAAGATGACAGAAACAGAGAGAGATGAAAACAAAACAAACAAACCAGAACAGTTACAGTTTTAAAGCAGTCCTTCATCAAGGAGAGCAAATAGTGAGTCTTCTGGTAAACCTTAGCTGACTTAAAGCTCTAAAGGAGATGATAGTGTTGAAGGAATAAGAAAATATGTATTAGAAGGGACAAAGAACTGCTTAGAATTGGCAAGCTCTCCATTCAGGGTGGGTGGGTGGTTCAAATGTTAATCCCATTAAGTAGATTCAGAGCTGAGCTTGTGATGTGACAAGTACAAAGTATAACATTGCATCTAACTTCATCGTGCTCACAACTATTTCATTCACATCTCAAAACTCCATTCTTGTGCTGAAATCTGAATCATATTCACTTTTAACACAAGTATTTTCTTGGTACATGAAAAATATTATCTGTAAAGAAATGTTTTTAAATTAGAGTTACATCTATTTTGTTTGGTTTGGTTTGGTTTGGTTTTAACTCAATAAATTTTACTACATTTATACTTGTATAACAATCATCACCACCCAATTTTATAGCATTTCCATCTGAAACCCCCAGCCCAACTCCTCATCCCCAACCTGTCTCCTTTGGAAGGTTTTTCAAAGTCTGTGAGTCAGTGTATGTTCTGCAAAGAAGTTCACTATGAACTTTTTTTAGATTCCACATGTAAGCGATGGCATATGTGGTTGGTGTCTCATTGTCTAACCTCACTTAGCATAATAATTTCTAGGTCCATCCATGTTGCTTGCAAATGCCATTATTTCTTTCCTGTTAATGGCTGAGTAATAGTCCATTGCGTATATGTACCACATGTTCTTTATCCACTCCTCTGTCAAGGGACATTTATGTGGTTTCCATGTCTTGGCTATTTTATATAGTGCTGCAATGAACATTGGAGTACATGTATCTTTTTGAGTCATGGTTTTCTTTGTACACCTTTTTAAAAAAATTTTACGGGCTTATAGCTGACTTAGAAAGTTGTGTTAGTTTCAAGTGTACAGCAAAGTGAATCAGTTATACATATACATATATTGATTCCTGTCCAGGGTTCTGCCCACATAGCTTGTTATACTTTATTGAGTAGATGTCTCTGTGCTACATTGTAGGTCATTTTTACCTATTTATTTTATATGGTTGGGATTGACATAATACATACTAGAATTGCATCTTTCAGTTATCCTTGATAAAATAGTAGATTTAACTTCATATCATATAAATTACATTTTGATTCAAAGCTAACTGGAAGAGGAGTTCCTACAGTTGCTCAGCAGGTTAAGAACCTGACTAGTATCCATAAGGATGCAGGCTCAATTCTGGCCTAGTTCAGTGGGTTAAGGATCTGGCATTGCTGAAAGCTATGGTGTAGGTCGCAGATGTGGCTCAGATGTGGTGTTGCTATAGCTGTGACATAAGCTGACAGCTGCAGCTCCAATTCGACCCCCAGCCTGGGAACTTCCACCTGCCTTAGGTATTGGCCTTAAAAAGAAAAAAAAAGTAAAGAAATAAAAAATAGACTAATAAAAAAAACTAACTGAAAGAATACAATTAAGAGTAAAAGTGTCTCCATTTGGGCCTTGGTATAATATTATTTCATGCCTATTGAAGTGTAAATTCTGGGAGGATGGGACCATCTTGGTCCATCTTAAAAATGTACTTAACATACGTTTTTTCCAGCGCATTGTTTGTGCGCAATATATATTGTCTATGAAGGAAGGTTTATTATTTTCATTTTCTCAGTGAGAAAACATTCATTCCAAATGTTTCTAATTCACTTAGGTAAGTTTCTACATATTTAATAAGTATTTATTAATCATAAAATGTGCTAGGCCCAATACATTTTCAGGAATCCCCATTTGGGGCTGTTTAATTATTTCTACACTGAATTCTGCAGTGCACTGGCTCCCATCTTCCTTCCCAACCCTAAACCAGTGCAGTATCATGATAACTAGCCCCCATTGCTGGAGCTGGGGGTGGGGAGTGCTGTATTCCAATCCCACATCTTCCACTTAACAGTCAAATGTCCTTAAGAAGTTTTCACAGTTGTTCGCTGTTCCAGTGTTTCTAACTATAAAATGGAATAATCATTCTAACTCACATGATTTTGGAGGATTAAATGAATAAAACCTAATAAATCATGGAAAACAGCATGAAGCCATAGTACATATTTACTGAATGTTAGAAATTATTGTGAAAATCGTCTTTTATTGAAACCTATGTATATATATTTTAATTTTTTTTTTTTTTATGACCACACTTGGTGGCATATGGAAGTTCCTAGTCTAGGGGTGGAATCAGAGCACAGCCCCAGCTACACCAGATTCTTAACCCACTGAGGTAGGCCTGGGATCGAACCCACATCCTCACATTGTGTCAGGTTCTTAATCTGTTGAACCACGATGGGAACACCTATATTATTATTCAATCTTTGTATGCTCCCTTTAACTTTTTCTTAAGTTTTATGCTCCAAGTTTTCAAATTTTATGTCACCCTTTTTCCCCTTATAACTGTACAAACTTAAATATTTATTGAGCCTCTAATAACACTTGCCTCAGTATTTATTTGGTTGTTCAATACTAAGATAAAAAACTATGTACAATATTAGCACATATTTAGTGTCCAAAATTTTTAGTTATAAAATTATTATTGATGTCTAAAACGTTTTATGGTTTGCTACAAATGGACTTTGAGTGTATGGATCAAAAGGTAATGATCTCCTTTTTATACTACAACTTGTATTTTATTTAGTTTTTACTTCACTGTCATGAAGCAAAATTCTCTCCCGTAACAATGAATAGTTAATCTCCAAACAATATTCTGTAACCATTACTCTTCAATTTGTTTCTTTCTTCTGTTATTCCTCATATTTATCTAAATTAAATCTTGTCCTGTACTGCTGTTTTCCCATTTCTCACTTTTCATCACCTTGAAAGTTTTCTCCCCCTTCCACTAGATTTGCAGCTTATTGTGAAAATCTCTCAGTAGCTCTGATAAATGCATTCTTTTTTCTGTTGATAAAATGCAATGATAGACCCCTCTTTGGTGTCAACTTGACTTGTATAATTATAAAATTCTCTCTATATATTTTCAATGATTTATTTCTGTAATTTATAGTATCACTAGTAGCAGTAATAATGGTGAAAGCAAAACTTGAAAGACCTTAGAAACTACCAAGGCTGGGTTCATTTTTGCCTTTGTTGCATTTCCCTGAGCCCACATGTCTAACCCTCACCTGTGGTCCATGCACTTTTCACTCTGGTGTGTTTGTGCCCGTTTTCAGGGCAAGTGAGGAGGTGCACTGGTCTTAAAGAGTGCTTTTAGAGTTCCTCCTGTGGCAAAATAGGATCATAGGCATCTTGGGCATGCTGGGACACATATGTTCGAACCCCAGCCAGGCAGAGTGTGTTAAGGATCTGGCATTGCTGCTGCAGCTTAGGTCATAACTGTGGCTGGCACACATCTGATTCCTGGTGTAAGAATCCATATGCCAAGGGTGGCCAAAAGAAAAAAAGAGAGAGAGAGAGAGTGTTTTATAATTCCCTACAGTTCTATGGTTTTCCAGGGTTTATTCCTCTCCTATTTTCAAATCCAGGTGTTTGGGAGGCTCGTCTCTCCTGTACAGATTCTAGAGGTCAAGGTGCCTGATGGGGAGCTTGAATTCCTTGCTGCTCAGATAAAAAATCCACACTTTTGTGACCTCTCCCAATTGTAGATTGCCAATTGCCGTAGCTGGATTTTTCCTTGGCTGGCTCTTATCTCTGCCTCTATTAAACTTCCCAGTGATGTCCTTTTATTCTTTGTGGTAGAAGATTTGTTCACCCAGATTTCAAGTCTCTTTCAAAGGAAATTATTCCATATTTTGTTGTAGATTTGGAGTGCTCTTGCAAGGAGGCAAGTTCAAGATCTCAAGATCTTCCTCTACCACCACATGAAGCCTCCCTTCCAGCTTTTTGTTGTTTTTTAATTTTTCCTTGAACACACTTTTAGATAAGCCTTTCTTAGAAATGTATTAAAATATAATTACACAACATGATTTCTGTGAGAAAACTGCATTGCTATTATTTTTTTGTCACTCTAGAATTTTTTTTTTTTTTTAAGGCTACGTTGGTGGCATATGGAAGTTCCCAGGCTAGAGGTCAAATTGGAGTTACAGCTGCTGGCCTATGCCACAGCCACAGCAATGTGGGAGCTGAGCTGCATCTTTGACCTACACCACAGCTCACAGCAATGTCAGATCTTTAACCCACTGAGAGAGTCCAGGGATGGAACCTGCATCCTCATGGATACTAGTTGGATTCATTACCACTGAGCCACAAGGGAAACTGTCTCTCCAGAATTTTAATATTTGTACTTCTCAGGAAATTACCACACGGAAGTTTAATCTTTCATTATAATATAGCAAATCCCTGCTTCTTAAAACTACCAAATTAGAATTTTGATAAAGAAAAAAAATTTATGGATTACATTAAAAGACTTTCTTTTTAACTGTGCTAATTACTGAGATTTGTTTCTTTGAGCATAAGAGGGATTAGTTAAGGATCTCAGTATGTTCCAGGGTTGTTATTTTAACAAAATGGTGAGCTTAATGTCTCATTTATTTAATATCAAATTGATAATTAAGCAGTACTCTCAAATTACTGCTCTCTGTGTGTTCATTATTATTACTATTTCTGAAGTAAATGAAATACTAGCAAATCTGCAGTTAGGGGCTATGATATGACACTCTTTATGGACCAAATTAAAAAATGAAACGTATTGCTTTATTAAATTCTCATGAAGACAATAATACTAGTAAAACATTTCCGCAAAATTTTAAACTCTCTGTGCTATTATTTTATTAATAATATGCAATTAAATATGCATATATCAATTTGTATACTTTTAACTTAAGTGATTAGATGCTTATCTATTTAATAAACAAATGTTTATAAAGTACCCCTCACTATCTATAATCTTGTTTTGTTGCATTAAAATCTATTCATGTTAATCTTGAAACGATATCTCAGTTGAATCAAAGCAGATTATAAAGCTGCTTTCTGATGCTGAGGCAGAAGATTGACAGATGGGAGCGAGGGCGTCTAATTCCCTGTGAGGTTCCAGAAGCTGAGCAACTGCACTGGATGCTCAAGTCAAGAAGCGTTCTCCCAGGAACAAGATCTAAGGCGTGCCTCTGTAAAACAGAATGGGCTCATCCTGTCTGAAATGTTAAACAGCCCCCCTTTGCACCTCGTGAACATCCACTGTTCTTGTTACATTTTTCCAGATCAACTTCTATGTTGCAGACCTGAGATCTTGAGTTAGTCATTAGCTACTTTTTATGATATGCCCATTGAACAAGCTTACTAGGGAGCACTTGGGAACGATGACACCTATTTGACAACAGGTTCCTGCCCTCAGTATGGCTTGAGACTATCCAAAATATGCTGCTGGATCAGGTTGCACTGCTTGTTGTTGAGCTTGGACCAGTTTTCTTTCTTTTTTTTTTTTCTGAGAATGGATGGCAATATGGAAGGATATGTATATTTTTATTTTGAGTGGTATTTACATCAAAGGCTAAGGTAGCAATGGAGAAAAGAAGTCAATGTGTTTAATAAGATTCTTCTCAAGTTATTTTCCCTGTTGCCTTTCTTTTAAATTTTTAAAAATTCGATTGATTTAAATTGAAAAGAAAAACATACAGTATGGCCACTTCTCCCACACCAACCCTTCAGTAGTAAGCACCAATCCACTCTTTGCATCTACTAGCTGGTTTTATACACACACACACACACACACACACACACACACACTTATGTATATAAACATAGATATATTTTTATATAAATATACATATATATACCTTTTTATTTATATATAGTATATATGTGTAACAGCCATTCTAATAGATATGAGGTGATATATCACATTGTGCTTTCAATTTGCATTTCCCTGATGATTAATAATTACAGCACCTTTCCTTGTACCATATGTTGATCTTTTATAAGTATTCCTCAGATAAAAGTCTATTCAGATCATCTGCTCATTTTTTAAAAAATCATCATTTGTTTGATTGTTTTGTTATTGATATGCATGAGTTTTTATATATTTGGTATATTAACCACTTATCAGATGTATGAATACAAATATATTTTCCCAATCTGTAGATATCTTTGCACTTTGTTGTTGATTTCCTCTGCAGTCCAGAATTTTTTTAGTTTAATATAGCTCCTCTTTTATTTATTTATTTACTTTGCATTTGCTTATATTGCGTCTTCATTTAGTGTCAGATTCAGAAAATCATTGCCAAGACCTATGACAAGGAGGAGTTTATTGTCTATGTTTTCTTTTAGGAATAGTATGGTTTCAAGTCTCACATCCAAGTCTTTAATCCATTTTGGGTTAATTTTTGCATATAGTGGAAGATAGTGGTCCAGTTTCATTCTTTTGCATGTAGCTGTCCAATTTTCCTAACATAATTTATTAAAGAGACTGTCCTGTTCCCATTGCATCTTCTTGACTCCTTTGTCATAAATTGACAGTATATATGTTAGTTTATTTCTGGACTCTTTATTCGGTTTCATTGAGCTATATATCTGTTTTTATACCAATGTCATATTGTCTTGGTTACTATAGCTTTGTTGTATAGTTTGAAATGAGAGAGTGTAATGCCTCCAGATTTGTTCTTCTTCCTCCACATTGCTTTGGCTATTTAGGGTCTTTGTGGTCACATATAACTTTTAGGATTGCATGTTCTATTTCTGTGAAAAAACACTATGGGTGTCTTTATAGGGATTTCATTACATCTATAAATTTCTTTGGGTAGTACAGACATTTCAAAAATATTGTTTCTTCCAATCCATGAGCATGGACTATGTTTCCATTGATTTGAGCTTTCTTCAATTTCTTTAATTAATGTCATAATTTTCATTGTGCAGGTCTTTCATTGCCTTGGCTAAATATATTCCTAGCTTTTGTTTTCTTTTTGATGCCATTGTAATTCAGATTTTCTTAATTTATCTTTCTGCCAGCTCTTTATTAATATATAGATATGCAATAGATTTTTGCATATTGATTTTGTATCCTACAACTTTATGGAATTTGTTTTATTGGTTCTAAATTTTTTAATTGAGTTTTTATGTTTTCTACGTATAATAGTATGTCACCTGCAAATAGTGACAGTTTTACTTCTTTCTTTCCAATTTGGATAACATTTATTTTTCTTGATTGCTCTGCCTAGAACTACCACTACCGTGTTGAAAAAAATGACATTAGTGGTTATCTGGATCTTGTTCTGGATCTTTGAAGAAAAGCTTTCAGCTTCTTACCATTGAGTATGATATTAACTGTAGGCTTTTCAGACATAAACTTTATTATGTGGAGGTCCAATCCCTATGTTCCCACTTTGTTGAGAGTGATATTGAATTTTGTCAAATGCTTTTTCTGTACCTAATGAGATGATTTATAATTTTTTTAATGTGGTTTATTGCATTAAATCATTTGTGGATGTTGAAGTATTCTTGCATCCCTAGAATACTTCCCTTTCAATCATGCTGTATCATCCTTTTAACATATGCTGACATCAGATTCTTAATATTTTGTTGAGGATTTTTGGACCTATGATCATCAGGAATACTGGCCTCTAGTTTTGTGTGTGTTTGTGTGCAAGGGGTCAATGACTGGTTTTGTTGTCTATTTTTGGTGCATTTTATTTTGCTCATTTCTTCCATTGAAGCAGCTGCAACAACTCTTTTCTTTTTATTTTTTATTCTTTTTGTCCTTTCCCACTTTTGCTTTCTTCCAATGACATCTTTTTGTAAAAATGTCAGTGTTGTAAAACTTTTAAGTTTAGCTTCCTGCCACAATATATATATGTAATAAAAAAATTTTATTCAGGAGATCCCATTGTGGCACAGCAGGTTAAAAACCCAACTAGCATCCATGAGGACTTGGGTTCAATTCCTGGCCCTGCTCAGTGGGTTAAAGATCTGGCACTGCCATGAGCTGTGGTGTAGGTCACAGAGGCAGCTTGGATCTGGCATTGCTGTGGCTGTGGCATAGGCTGGCAGCCATAGCTCCAATTCACCCCCTAGACTGGGAACTTCCATATGCCACAGGTGCATCCCTAAAAAAGACAAAAAAAATTCTATTTATAGTTTTTTCCTTTTGCGTTAATCCCTCAGTTTCCTGTAATTGTGGACTAAATAGTACCCAGCCAAAACAAAATTACTCTTGTTCACAATTTTATATATAGTACAGTGTTTGGCCATATCTTAAAAGTCTTAATTCCAAATGAAGTAGATTAAAAAGCTTAAAATGCTGATTTTTCCCTTTGATATTTTATAAATGTATATGAAATATCCTGTTAAATATATAATTTAAAACCAATTATAAATCTTTATTTTTGTTATAGTTGAGTTACAATACTCTATCAATTTATGATGTATAGCAAAGTGAACCAGGTGTGTATATAAACATATGTATGTATACAATCTATATATAACATATATATATATATATACATGCACAATCTTTTTCTCTAATTATCTTCTATCATGTTTCATCACAAGCGATTGCATATAGTTCCCTGTGCTGTATAGTAGGATCTCATTGCTTACCCACTCCATATGCCATAGTTTGAATCTACTAACCCAAATCTCCCAGTCCATCCCGCTCCCTCCCCCTTCTCCTTGGCAACCACATGTCTGTTCTCCATGTCCATGAGTCTGCATCTTTTCTGTAGACAGGTTCATTTGTGTTTTATATTAGATTCCACATATAAGTGGTATCATACGGTAATCGTCTTTCTTTTTATGATTTACTTTACTTAGTAAGAAAATCTCTAGTTCCATCCATGTTGCCGCAAATGGCATTGTTTTTTTCTTCTTTATAGCTTAGTGGTATTCCATTGCATATATATATGCACCACATTTCTTAATCCTTTCATCTGTTGACGGACATTTGTTTCCAATTCTTGGCTATTGTGAATAGTCCTGCAATGAACATAGGGGTGTATGTATTTTTCTGATTGAAAGCTTTGGATGTATTCCCAGGAGCAGGATTGCAGTATCATACGGTAGTTCTAAATTTAGTTTTCTAAGGTATCTCCATACTGTTTTCCATAGTGGTTGTACCTATTTACATTCCCACCAACAGTGTAGAAGGGATGCCTTTTCTTCACACCATCTTTAGCACTTGTTATTTGTAGACTCATTAATGATAGTCAGTCTGGCCAGTTTGAAGTGGTACTTCATTGTAGTTTTAATTTGAATTAATCTAATAATTAGTGATGTTAAACATTTTTTCATGTGCCTGCCAGCCATCTTCTTTGGAGAAATGTCTTCTTTGGAGAAATATCTATTTAGGTCTTCTGCCCATTTTTAAATTAGGTTGTTTCTTTTTTCACTTTTGAGTTGTATGAGTTGTTTGTATATTTGGAGATTGAGTCCTTGTTAGTTGCATCATTTGCAACTATTTTATTCCATTCTGTAGGTTGTCTTTTGGGGTTTGTTTTTATTTGTTTGCTTACTTGTTATGGCTTCCTTTGCTGTGCAAAATCCTTCAGGTTAGATTAGGTCCTGTTGGTTTATTTTTGTTTTTATTTCTATTGCCTTGGGACTGACTTAAGAAAACATTTGTACAGTTAATGTCAGAGACTGTTTTGCCTATATTCTCTTCTAGGAATTTTATGGGGTCTTGTCTTATGTTAAAGTCTTTAAGCATTTTGCATTCATTTTTGTGCATTGTGTGAGGGTGTGTTCTAGTTTCATTTATTTACATGTATCTGTCCATTTTTTTCCAGCACCATTTGCTAAAGAGACTGTCGTTTACCCATTTTATATTCTTCCCTCCTTTGTTAAAGATTAATTTAGTGTAAGTGTCTGTATTTATTTTTGCATTCTCTATTCTGTTCCATTTGTCTGTATGTCTGTTTTTATGCCAGTATCACATTGTTTTGATTACTATAGCTTTGTAATATTGTCTGAAGTCTAGGAGAGTTATGCCTCCTGCTTGTTTTTATTTACTCAGTTTTGTTTTGGCAATTTTGGGTCTTTCATGTTTCCATATAAATTTTTTTAATTGTTTGTTCTAGTTCTGTGAAAAATGTTATGGGTAATTTAATATGGAGTGCATTAAATCTGTACCATGTGCAAGAGGCACCCTGGTACCAGAGATCCCATGTGTGCATAGAGGAAGATATTCCTATAGTGGTCCCACCTTCCCAAACAATGGCAGATTGCTTGTCCTGTGGGTCAAGGCCTCTATCCAGGTTCCCTTGGCTGTGATGCTTGGTTCCCCAGCCCATGGTACACTGCTCCCCTAACCCCTCAAGCAGTCTCCATATAGTGAACCTTAGTCCTCTTCCCAGAACTGACTTCCAGAGCCTGAGTCTCAGCACACAAGCATCTCAGTCTGCGGTGTCCAGGGGTGGTAGTACAGATGATTTTGGGGGCTCTCTCTCTGCTTTGCCTTTCTCAGTCTGGCTGCTTCACTTTTCTCCAAGGCTTTGAGGTCACTCCTTCTGGTCCATCCCTGAATCAGTTAGGAGACTTCCCTGGGTGAAGGTTCCTTTTCTCTTTCACAGCTCCCTCTCAGGAGGGCTGGTCCAGTTCTTTTTTGTTTGTTTGTTTGTTTTTCTCTTCTCTCCCTCTCTCTCTCTTTTTACTTTTTGTTCCATCCAGTTATGTGGTGCGTTTCTTGCCCTTTTTGGAGGAGTGGCAGTTAAGGTCTTCTGCCAGTATTTCATAGATGCGCTGTGCAAATCGTTCAACATGTTAGTGTTTTTGTTTTTTTAATGTTTGTGGGAGAATGTGAGCACCATGTCTTACTCCTCTGACATCTTGATCCAGCCTCAATTAGAAATCTTTTTTCAAGAATTTGATTCTCAAACATAATAATTTAGGAGTTCCCGTCGTGGTGCAGTGGTTACTAATCCAACTAGGAGCCATGAGGTTGAGGGTTCTGTCCCTGGCCTTGCTCAGTGGGTTAATGACCCGGTGTTGCCGTGAGCTGTGGTGTAGGTCACAGATGTGGCTTGGATCCCACGTTGCTGTGGCTCTGGTGTAGGCCTGTGGCTACAGCTCCAATTCGACCCATAGCCTGGGAACTCCACATGCCATGGGAGCGGCCTTAGAAAAGGGAAAAAGACCAAAAAAATAAAATAAAATAAAAATAATAATAATTTAAATTATAACTATCTTATAGGACATATATATTATATGTCATCTTATAAAAAATATGTTCCTTTATTACAAATTAATAATATAAAATTCAGACCAAATATAGAAATAGGAACACTTGACAATTTATTATAAAAAGTATATTGTCAGAGGCTAGAATTCATCACTCTGTGTGTGACTCAATCTTTTATTTATTTAACCAAAATATCTGTTTTACTTGTTTTTCATATGATGCTATAAATAGTTTTGACCTTTATTATTTAAGGATTTTTAAAAATCCTTTTAGATTTCCTTGAACAGTTTCTTTCAAAAATAATTTTATTAATTTTTTTAGTCGGTACCATTTACAAAAATTTCCTCAGTAGTGCCCATTGTGGCTCAGCGGTAATGAACCTGACTAGAATCTGTGAGGATGTGGGTTCGATCTCTGGCCTTGCTCAGTAGGTTAAGGATCTGACACTGCTGTGAGTTATGGTGTAGGCTACAGATACAGTCAGATCCCACTTTGCTGTGGCTGTGGTGTAGGCTGGCAGCTGCAGCTTCAATTCAGTCCCTAGTCTGTGAACTTTCATATGCCACAGTTGCATTTCTAAAAAGAAAAAAAAAAACAAAACTTCTCAAACGAGCAAGATAAAGATATATATCTAGTAAAGTTTTCTCAAAATTGAGAAATATGGAACATGGAATTAACATAAAAACTGAGAATTTTGCATGGAATATGGAGTTAACATAAAAAACAGAATTTTGCATGAAAAAAGCTTCAAAATGTAGGTTCTGGCACTCATTTTACTGGACATTTGCTTAATCAGATGTGTTTTAGCAGTTCTGAGGATCTATGCATCTTGAATGTAAATGAAAGCCATACAAGTTCTAATTTATATAAATGCAATTTTGATCTGTATAATTTAAATCTAGTACACTAATTTTAGCAATCAATGTACAGAATATCTACTCATACTTATTAAGTGTAAAATTGTGCACGGCTCTCCTTTGTTTTGATGATGAAGATGAATGACTCTAAATCTTAGTTTTTATGCATTCAGTTTGCTGGAGAGTGTCCAACTATATTGCATTTATATGGGATTTGCAAAGACCTGTAGTTTCAAGGTAGTAGTATTATTTTAAATTATTCTTAGAAGATTATAGGAGACATACGTATTTAAAGTAATTAAAACTACATTCATGTGCCAAGAAGCATGTGCATTCCAAGTTTTATAAATGATAAGGAAAAATCATTGTATGGCAAAAATCTTAGCTTTATAAAAATCTTTAAAGTTGTGGATTTTTATTTTGGGAGGGGTACAAACAAACCAGGACAATCTGTGTTTTTCTTCAATTCTAGTCTTATTAGAATTATAGATCATAAATAAGTACTATCTATCCTTTTATTAATATTTTGCAAACCTCCTCTCTCTTAAGCCTGGCTGAAAAGAAGGAGTGGAAGTAAGCACATACTGGTAATTTTTCAGAAAACGAAACCTAATTTTTTGATTGTCAATGAAGAACTGCCCCAGACAAGTTAAAAACACAGGGGACGCTTCACTCAAGAATTTTACAATAGGAGTCGAGAGTATTTCAACTGGGGCAGAAGCTGAACTCAACTCTAGGGAAACAATAGCCAGGAGAGCTGAAGTGAGCAAATGGAAAAGCACTAAATGACAATGGGGTTCCCATAAAGTCAGTCAGTGGGATTTGGACATGTGCCTCTGCTAAGTGGTACTTGCGGAATTTTAAACTCTCACAGAGGCTGAAATCTGGGTACTACTTTCCTTGATTATTACATTTCAAAGAGATGGCTCCCAGGTCCTTGAGAAAGACTTTGCCTGGGTTATAAAACCGGCATCAAGCTGGGAGAAGATTTACATCTCAAAGGGGCAGAGAAAGAATTTACAATTGCAACTTTTCTCAGAAAGGGGAGGTCAGAGGCTTGTAAACCAGATAAGCTTTCTAAAGTTTAGTCAAACTGAGAAAAACAAGGCAGTCTGGTTAGATCTAGGTTTCCCTGATTTCTTAGAAAGAAAATGGTTGCCATGTTGACACAGGTTTCTTGCAAGATTTCTTTCTTAAAGCATTTCTGCTAAGCATCTTTGTGGTTAAAGACACAGTTTTATCCAATGTTCCCTATTAGAATGTAAATAATCTCTTGGAAATCAAGCTTGGTCACAGACTAGTATTGTGAATGACTTACATGGGGAAATCAGATTGCTTTCCTTCTGGCTGAGCACTGTGCCTAGGGAATTAGTATTTCAATGGGAAGAAGAGGGAAGAAATGATCACTGTTTTACATGATAAACTTGGGGAATATAAACCCAGTAGGATGCCACCATTAGGGACTAAAAAATTGCATTTGTACAAGATAAATTTAGCTCACATTTGCATTTTGCATTGGACTCCAAGAGTGACCAACTATCAGAGCTATAATTGGAAACTCATCCTTCTGCTATTTTTATGGAGAACTCAAAGATTAAACTCACCCATATGTAAATGGGTACAATTTTCATGTATTCTCTGTATAAATATTTTATGCTTAATGTTCTTAACACAGAGAATGAACAGAATCCAATACATTGCATTTAAATAACTAAAGTAGGAGTTCCAGTCATGGTGCAGTAGCAGAAACAAATTCTACTAGGAACAATGAGGTTTTGGGTTCCATCCCTGGCCTCACTCAGTGGGTTAAGGATCTGGCATTGCCGCAAACTGTGGTGTAGGTCACAGATGTGGCTTGGATCCTGCGTTGCTGTGGCTGTGGCACAAGCTGGCAGCTGTAGCTCTGATTCGACCCCTAGCCTGGGAACCTCCGCATGATGCAGGTGTAGCCCTAAAAATCAAATAAATAAATAAATAAATAAATGAAGTTGAAGAAAAGCATGTTAGTGTTTCAATTGACTAGGCAATTTCCTATAATAGGACAGCCTAAATATTTTAGGTTTTGCACACCTTAAGTTTTCTGTAGCAACTGCTCAAGTCTGCCTATGTAGCTGAAATCAGTCTTAGACAATATCACAGTATGGTAATGAATGGATATGGCTATTTTAATACAACTTTATTTATAAAAACAGGTGGTTGTCCAGATTTGGTCCATCAGTAGGGCTTTATAAGCCCATGACAACGTGAACATTTGCTGTTGTGAGGAAGTCTCCAATATTTTAACTCCTCTATAGTCTACCTGAGTTAATAGTCTAGTTGCAAAAATATGGTGATATGCATGGTGTTAAAAAAGAAAAAAGGAAAAGATGGTGAAAAACTAAGAATTTGTCAATAAACTTTGAAGTGACAAGAAAAAGAAAGTCTTTCTAGACAGAAATTTCTTTAGAGTTGAAAAGGGCAATTCATTAGCTGATTAGAGCTTGACTGGCTTGAGAATTGTCAGCTCCCTTTTTTGCGATTTTCTGTTCATCAATCTTGAGAAGCTTTTGACCTGTTCATTACAAGGGAGATTCCCAGGCTCACAGCTGACACTGCTTTCTAAATCTGATGCTTTCCTGATTGTGCATGAATAAATTGGTATTCCAGGATAAACAAAGGTATCCCGTGGTTTTGATTAGCCCAGTGGATCCCCAAGAGCCTAATTAATTCTGGATGGATTGTTAAATTTGTTTATGGATTTGCATAGCTGAGGGCCAGTCTTCAGAGTCTGTGAAGAGC
This sequence comes from Phacochoerus africanus, assembly GCF_016906955.1. Classification (NCBI taxonomy): domain Eukaryota; kingdom Metazoa; phylum Chordata; class Mammalia; order Artiodactyla; family Suidae; genus Phacochoerus; species Phacochoerus africanus. The sequence continues at coordinate 50,376,227 of NC_062553.1, read as the reverse complement.
TGCCAACATGAACAGCCAGCGTTCAATTCCCCAGCTTTCACATCCATTTGCTCTAACATCTTAGAGAAGTTCTAATCTGTAACAATTCCTTATGAAGGTAAATGCTCTGGATCCCAGTTGCAATCTGGTCATTCAGGAGGATATTAAGGCTAATAGCAATCTCTCAGATCTGAATCGTTTTAATTAGGCAAACCAAGGTAGTCTTTTTCACTGTGAAACACTCCCATTCTCTTACACTGCCTGGAAGGAATAGTTCATTCATTTAGCTCTGTCTGACAGACTGTAATCTAAAAAAAATGGTGAAATTTTTTCAGTTTATTAAAGAGAGAGCAAATAATGTGTCATTTGATTGATTCCCACATTAACATCCTCGGGTTTCCCAGAGATAAATTGAAGGAATGAACACGGGTTAACATTTTTTCCTTCTTTCTCTAATAGCTTTTTAACAGGCCACTGAGCCCACTGTTAACATACAAGAAATTAGTATTGATTAACTGATTGCATGACCCTGTCTGATAAAGGTGGCATAGTTACAGCAAACTCTTCATGTAGGATTGTCTTTTCCATGTGTCTTTGTGGTTCCTCATCCCAGATTACTACATTGAATTCCAACCTTGAGTGATTATACCGAAACTTAAAAAAAAAACTATTAAAGATAGTAAAATAATTCAGTATTCTATGCACTTGCACATTTAGACCATAATAGCAAATCTCCCCCAGTTCGTATATGGTATTTATACCAACCAATCATGCAGGGAAAAGATACTTTATTACTTCAACATTTCATTGATATTTTCCACATGTTTTTAATGAAAAGAAGAGTGATTATCATTATGTTCCATAGCCTTTTTTTTTTAATGCATATATTTAAATACAACCTCAAGGACACTTTGTATGTGAGAACAGAACCACACTAGAGCATAAGTAGCAGGATGTGTCATGAGACTGGATTTTTTTCCCTCTTGCTTAAGTAATAAGTATGGAAATTAAACCAATATTATTTAATATAAGCAATATCTTTCTCAAAGTGATCACAAGGTTATATTTATAACCTAGGTGAAATCTTAACCTATAAACACTTCACTAGTTCTTCCCTAATAATAGCAGGTGTGGCATATGCAGAATTTATTAAAAGCCGGGCACAGTTATAAATATTATATCTTATTTTCACAATATTCTTAAGAGTTGGGTACCATCTTTATTTTACAGATGGAAAAGTAAAGACTTAGAGTGTAAATTACTTGTCAAAAGTCTTCCAAAGTGTGTGCATTGGGAATCAAACTGGGTAGGGTTCTATGTGCTATATTCTATCCAATATCCTGTGATTACTATGTGGGAAAATAATCTGAAAGAGAATGGATGTGTGTATGTGTATAACTGAATCACTGTTGTATAGCAGAAATGCTCATAAGAACTATATTTCAGTAAAACTTTAAAATATGAAAAAAAGCAAACATATACATGTAAAAGAAATCAAACTGAGACAAGCATCAAGTCATGTCTCAAATCTTGGGCTTGCTGGCAGTATAGTCCATGCTTTCATCCCCTATGACGTGCCATCTTATTTGTCAATAGCATGCATCTCTTTAAGACAATTGCTTTCCAGGGTATCCAATGATAGGATGTGTTTGTTCTTCTCACTAATTTTGATCAAGGAGATATCTGAACTCCCCTTTTCGTGTCCTTAGCTTGTTGGGAAAAGTTCCTATTTGATCACAAGACATCGTTTATTTCTGATGAAGTTTTGGTGAAACCAGTTATTTCTTCCTCACATAATAACATCACAAAGAGAAAAAAAATTAGTATCATATACATGTGTGAAGTTTAAATGAACCAACTACTTCGAACAATGCCTGACACATATGAAGTACTGAGTAAATGTTGACAATTCTTTTCTTTTATCCTAATCCTCTGTGGAGCAACTCACTTCTAAAGAAACTTTAAACTTGGTATAATACACCTCGAACCATCATAACTTTCTTATTCCAGCCTATAAACCTATCATGTTAAAATCATCCAGTTGCATGAACTCTTAATTTTTCCAAATCATAAAATTGAAATTAACTTGACTACTTTGAAAGGTCACTGAATTTTCTGTTGGATACCATATTTTGTTAGGTCAGGTTTCAAATGAAAACTATTCGTCATAAGGAAAGTTATTTTCCAAGGCACTAGTGTCATACATATCATTGAAGGAATAGGCTTATTCCTCACATATTTCAGTTTAAAATTCTATTGTATGTAATTTATTTAAAAGAGAAAAATTAAACAAAATTGAACATAAATTTTGAATAGTAATGGTACTATATTTATAAGACAACAGAAGGAATTTCAAAATAATGAATAAATAAAAAGGAAAATGAGAATCACTATTGTTAACATATAAAACTGCATGAAGTATTATTAAAATACAGACCTGTTTATAATACTATATTTTCCTTGTTACAAAGTTATAAAGATAATAAAAAAAATTAAATTCTAATTTTGCACAGAAACATTTTTGCTTCCTTGTTTTAGAGAAAATCTTTTGTGGAAGTCTTTTTTTTATTATATCTCTGCATAACTTTTACTTTTTAATTTTTTTTTTTTTTTTTTTTTAGGACCACGCTTGTGGCATATGGAGGTTCCCAGGCTAGTGGTCTAATTGGAGCTATAGCTGCTGGCCTATGCTACAGCCACAGCTACTAGGGAACCGAGGTGCTTCTACAACCTACACCACAGATAATGGCAAGGCCGGATCCTTAACCCACTGAGCGAGGGCCAGGGATAAAACCCACAATCTCATGGTTCTTAGTTGGATTTGCTTCTGCTGAGCCATGAATGGACCTCTGTGTCCCCATAACTTTTAAATCCCACCAATGACAGGAAGAAATGACCTTTTTTTTCTAATTACTAAATACTTTTATTTATGCTTGTGATTATAATTTCTTTTTTATGTAATTTGTATAAGAAATAATTCCATTCTCACTTGAATTTTCAGAATTTTCCTCACTGGTGGCTCATTTTCTTCAGGATTTCTTGCGATTCCTTTTTCCTACTCCTTACCAGATTTGTCTTTCCACATTTAGACCTCTCCTCTTTTTTTTTTTCTGTCAAGTATATTGAAGGTATCTCGAGAATGTATGCATTGCTACCTCTGCTGTGTCTTTCTAACACCTGAGTACTCGGCCGTCTCTGTGTTATCATCTAGGCTTCTGCAGGGCGTGTAGCTAACTGGGTTCTTGGACATAGGAGTTGGCCCAGCAAGTTTCCCTAGCTGAGGCTTCATTCACCAATGCAGAAAGAAAATTTATACGTGAAATCACAGTCTTTTTCAAGGTATATAAGAATCCATGTTGCTTCATCTTCTTCTTGACATATGTTATCACTAGACTTAGTAATTCATACAAATCAGAAAAGTTTGGCTGAAATTTATATCTACCTGATAGCATATATATGGAGTACTTTTTCAGATTTGTTTTAGCTCCAAGGATTGACTCATTCATTGAGAATTTGTTTGAGTCTCTGATTAGTAGCTCTTTAAAACTGTCTTCTGTTTATCGGTTTTTAGGAGATCTTTATTAATTCTATACATGAGATCTTTGTTAGCTTATAGATGGCAAGTATCTTTTCCTGCTCAGTGGCTTGCATTTTTTGTCACTTAGTAGTACCTTTTGAAGAATAGATGATCTAAGTTATAATGTAGTCAATCTTATGAATTATTCCCCTAAAGGTGAATTTTTTGGTGCCTTAAGAAAACTTTCTTTTCCTCAAGATTATGAAAATATTATATCTTCATTATATATTATTATAAATACATGTATTATTATAAATATTATAATTATATACAATCATATATTATCAAGCCTTCTTGAAGTATGAAAGTTTAATGCTAAAGTTTAGCACGTATTTAAACACCTCCTTTCCTCTCCTTTCCTTTTTGCATCTTTTAGATTCCAAGATCATTTTCCTTCTGATCGAACATCTTTTAGAATTTATTGTAACACAAGTTACTAGAGATGCATTTGATAGAATTTGTACCAGAGTGATAGAATTGCATTGTTTCCTCAGTCAGTCCCCGTCCCGCCACAGAAAAGCATTGAAAGGGTGGGCACATTAAAAATTTTTTGAAGGGAAAGAGTAAAAAGAGGGCCCTCCTTACTTTACAATTGTTTTTATGTTCTCATGCAGCAGACCTGAGTGGGACCTGATTCTTCCCGCCCAGCCCACTCTGTTTTCCTAAAGGCTAAGGGTTGATTGGTCTTTGTATGGGGGTGTGTTTTGATCCTGACTGGTTTCTGGCAGGATGCCTCATTTGCATGGGGAACAGGTGACATAGAGGTGAGGTGAGGTGTGGAATCCATATACCTTTTCTAGTAGGAAGTAGGAAGGAGCAGGCCAGGTTGCTCAAGGTGGGGGAAGAGGCATTAAAATGATACAGGTGGGATGATGATAACGGTTTGGTAATTCTTGCCTTGGCCAGAGGGTTGGGTTTAATCTCCTTGAAGTGGACTTGAAGCTTATAACAAATTTTCTTACTTTTTTTGAAAATATAATAATTTTTATGTATGTAAAGTTCTAAGATTGATTTATCTTTGTTTCATCAATTATAATATATAATCCCAGTAGCCTTTTGTTCCTGTATTTACTCATGATATCAGTTACCTACCTCTCCTTACCATAAAAGCAATGTGCATTTTTTTATTTACGTAATTTTAAAATCAATATTGTAAAAATGGCCATACTACCCAAAGCAATCTACGGATTCAATGCAATCCCTATCAAATTACCCAGGACATTTTTCACAGAACTAGAACAAACAATCCAAACATTTATATGGAACCACAAAAGATCCAGAATCGCCAAAGCAATCCTGAGAAACAGAAACCATGCAGGAGGCATCACTCTCCCAGACTTCAAGAAATACTACAAAGCTACAGTCATCAAAACCGTGTGGTACTGGTATCAAAACAGACAGACAGACCAATGGAACAGAATAGAGAATCCGGAAATAAACCCTGACACCTATGGTCATTTAATCTTTGACAAGGGAGGCAAGAACATCAAATGGGAAAAAGAAAGTCTATTCAGCAAACATTGCTGGGAAACCTGGACTGCTGCATGCAAACCAATGAAACTAGAACACACCCTCACACCATGCACAAAAATACACTCAAAATGGCTGAAAGACTTCAATATACGACAGGACACCATCAAACTCCTAGAAGAAAACATAGGCAAAACACTCTCTGACATCAACATCAGGAATATTTTCTCAGGTCCGTCTCCCAAAGCAATAGAAATTAGAGCAAAAATAAACCCATGGGACCTCATCAAACTGACAAGATTTTGCACAGCAAAGAAAACCAAAAAGAAAACAAAAAGACAGCTTACAGAATGGGAGAAAATAGTTTCAAATGATGCAACTGACAAGGGCTTAATCTCTAGAATATATAAACAACTTATACAACCCAACAGCAAAAAGCCAATCAATCAATGGAAAAATGGGCAAAAGACCTGAATAGACTGTTCTCCAAGGAAGATATACAGATGGCCAACAAACACATGAAAAAATGCTCAACATCGCTGATTATTAGAGAAATGCAAATCAAAACTACCATGAGATATCACCTCACACCAGTCAGAATGGCCATCATTAATAAATCCACAAATAACAAGTGCTGGAGGGGCTGTGGAGAAAAGGGAACCCTCCTGCACTGTTGGTGGGAATGTCAACTGGTACAGCCACTATGGAGAACAGTTTGGAGATACCTTAGAAATCTATCCATAGAACTTCCATATGACCCCGCAATCCCACTCTTGGGCATCTATCCGGACAAAACTCTCCTTAAAAGAGACACGTGCACCCGCATGTTCATTGCAGCACTATTCACAATAGCCAAGACATGGAAACAACAGAAATGTCCATCGACAGAGGATTGGATTAGGAAGAGGTGGCATATATACACAATGGAATCCTACTCAGCCATAAAAAAGAAAGACATAATGCCATTTGCAGCAACATGGATGGAGCTAGAGAATCTCATACTGAGTGAAATGAGCCAGAAAGACAAAGACAAATACCATATGATATCACTCATAATTGGAATCTAATATCCAGCACAAATGAACATCTCCTTAGAAAAGAAAATCATGGACTTGGAGAAGAGACTTGTGGCAGCCTTATGGGAGAGGGAGGGAGTGGGAGGGATCGGGAGCTTGGGCTTATCAGACACAACTTAGAATAGACTTACAAGGAGATCCTGCTGAATAGCATTGAGAACTTTGTCTAGATACTCATGTTGCAACAGAAGAAAGGGTGGGGGAAAAATGTAATTGTAATGTATACATGTAAGGATAACCTGACCCCCTTGCTGTACAGTGGGAAAATAAAAAAAAAAATAATAATAAATAATAAAAAATAAAATTTCTCTTTTATTTTCTTCAATTTTTCTACTAACTATATGTGAATTATTCTAGTTTTTCATTTGTTTTGCTTGACATTTGATGATTTCTTAAACATATAGCTTGGTGTATTTCAACATTTACGAAAAATTTGTGGCTACTATTTCTTCAAATATTGCTTCTGCCCAATTTTCTGTGTTTTCTCCTTCTGGGTTTCATATGAATATATTTTTGATAAACTCATCTGTAATTTCAAATCTTTATTCTTCTGCTTTTCATTCTGTAATATTTCTTCTAATCTCTTTTCCAGTTTACTAATTCTCTTTTTGTACCATGTCTAATCTGTTCTTAATGGCATTAATTTAATTCTTAATTTCAGTTATTATATTTTTTACTTATATAATTTCTACTTGGATTTTTTATGAACTTATTTTTATACACATAATTTTTATAAACCTGTTGTGTTTTTTACACTTGTATATTATTTCTGTTCATTTTTGTAATGCTGTTCTCTCTCTTTGTGTGCCATATCATCCCTTCATTGTTTACTGGATATTTATTTTTAAATTGTTGGAGTTGTCTCCTGCTGCAGCAGGTTAAGGATCCCAGCATTGTCTCCACTGTGGCTTGGGTCGCTATTGTGGCATATGTTTAATCCCTGGCCCAGGAACTTCCACATGCCACAGATGTGACTAAAAAAATAAAATTATTTACAATAATGATTAGATAGGCTAGGGTGATGCTATCTTATTACAGAGAGGAAGGCTTTATGTTTTATGAAATACCTAGACAAAAGTAGCCTACAGCCTACACATTCACTTGCAGAATGAAGAACATTAAAGTCCTGGTGTAGAGGGACACAGTCTCATACTGTCCCTAATGCATCTATCCCATGCCTCTAGGAAAAAGGAACCACGTAGAGCCCTTAGGCTACTCAGTTATCTTCAAAAAGTTGTAAAATTCCCAAAGTAATGAGAGAGACTCCAAGTACAATCTCATTTCTCTAAGTTACAGTTTTCTTCAGGACATTGGCTGGGAAATTCTTCACCGCCTTGTTTTTGCTTTCATATACTCTTTAAAATATATTGTGTGTATTTAACCCAGAGCTATTCAATTTCTTGTTGTTTTTTCTTCAGTGGAAGAGGTAATACAAATTATCTAATCCATTGCTATTAAAGAAGCTTCTAGATAGCTTTTTAAATTTATTCTGTTTTATTTTATAATAAACATTACAGTATAAGCATTTAATAATTTATAAGCATTTAGTATAAAAAATCTAGACATTTTATCATGATAAATTAGTGTATATCTTGGTGTGTCTAAATTAGGTAAAACAACATTTATTTGAGAATCACATATTTCTTGACAAAAGATGCCATCGTAATTCCCCAGTTAAAGAAATTGTTATTGAATAATTGTGAAGTTCTTATTATAAAAACAATTAATTTATTTCTTCTAGAATTCCTAAGTGTTTTTTATTGCAATGCATTTCTTTTTATTTAAATTATTTTGATTAGTAATACCATTTGGTGGAATAGAGGAGGGAAAATATATGTTACCTGAATGTATTACTGATAGAATTTCTCCTAGTTTTCATTCCTATAATAGGAATTATAAGCATGATCACTTCAACAAGATTCTGAGACTAGTATTTAAATAAATTAAAAACTATTTAGCATAAATAGGTACTTTAGGAATTTAGAAACCTGTAAATGTTTAGAACAGGATTCTGTTTACGATAAATTATTTTCTTCTTATGATTTTACAGGATTGATTTTCAAAGTTACTAAAATCATCTTCTTTTAAACTGATGTTTCGCAAATACTTATATTTCATTCCCTTTCCATACTGTTTTAATTCTACATACTATTTTTACCCAAGTTCTTATTGCTGTCTGTATCATACTGCTATTGAAAAAAAAAATGCTCATAAATATTAAGCTGCAGTGGTTGGAGTTGTACTCAACTATACCTGTCTCTCCAGCTTCAGATTCTGCTAGAGAATAATTCAAGTGTTCATTCCTCTGAAGGCAAACTTGTAATATTCCTCTAAGCCAATTTGTAAAAGGGCAAGAGCACAGGAAGGGATCCACAAAAAGAAACTACTTCACTGGCCTCAGCTTTCCTGAGTAAGCAAATGAAAGAAACTGGTCTGGAGGTCCTGCTGTGGCACAGTGTTTTAAGAATCTGACTGCTGTGGCTTGGGTCACTGCAGAGGCATGGGTTTGATCCTCAGACTGGCTCAGTGGGTTAGAGGATCCTGCCTGGCTGCACCTGTGGCATAGATCACAGCTGAGGCTCAGATTCAATCCCTGGCCCAGGGAGTTCCCGTTGTGGCTCAGTGGCTAACGAATCCGACTAGGAACCATGAGGTTGCGGGTTCGGTCCCTGCCCTTACTCAGTGGGTTAATAATCCGGCATTGCCGTGAGCTGTGGTGCACATGCGGCTCGGATCCAGCATACTGTGACTCTGGCGTAGGCCGGCAGCTATAGCTCCGATTTGACCCCTGGCCTGGGAACCTCCATATGCCGCAGGAGCGGCCCAAGAAATGGCAAAAAAAAAAAAAAAAAAAAAGTCAATCCCTCGTCCAGGAAATTGGGGGTGGCCATTGGGGGGAAAAAAAAAAAGACAGAAAAAAGCTGGTCTGGAAATGGTATGATCTTCATAATATGAGATCAAAGGAAACACTAAGGCTAGAGCCCTGATTTCTTTCCTTAAATACTCACGAGGGTTTTCAATAAGAGGCAAAGCTTATAGGCAAAAAGAAGTACTGATTTTAAAACATTCAGTATCATCTGTTATATCTACCTATGTGTTTTTACCTTTGGTTAGGACATCAGATGATTAACATCACATTGATGTCATGTGATATATGATTTTACTGAAGACCTTTCAAATGTGCATTATCATTGAAGCTAAAGGGATAGAGAAGAGTACTAACATAATAGATGTCATTCACTGAACATGAATGTTATTTGTTCATAACTAGCATGTTGTGGATAAAATGTTATGGGATAAAATATGCTATCATTCATGTATATACACAAAATTATATATTAACCATAACTAAGAAAGAATTAAATTTTCAGTATTTTTCTTTGAAACTGTTATTTCTAAATTAACTGTGGAGTTCCTTTGTTGCACAGTGGGTTAAGTATCTGGCATTGTCACTGCAGTTGCTCAGGCTGCTGCTGTGCATGGGTTTGATACCTGGCCTGGGAACTTCCCTAAGCTGTAGGTGTGGCCAAAAATAATTAATAAATAAACTATGGTCACTCAAATAGACACAAACACTCAGGTGCAACCCATCTTACCTCTTAACATCAGTTTTAAATTGGTTTACAGATTGATTCATAGCTATTGTTCCAGGTTGTTAACACATTTCTAGATATAATCAAAGTTTCTCTATGAAATTTATAAATGTAATATGGTTTACAAGTGTTTTATTCACCATTAAAACATATTAGATGATATTAGAATATAGGAATAAAAATGTTTGACATTTGTGATTTTGTGAGACTAAACTTTAGCCTGTTAATAATGATCAGAAAGACTAGTAAAGATGAGCATGCCAATCTTGTAGGTAAAAGAAATCCTGCAGCTAAATGCACTTAAGGAAAAAAAAAAACAAAAAAAACCTTGATTTTGAGGAGTAATGAGTAAATATAATTGTGTATGTAGCTTATGTAATATAGTAAGGAAGAAGTGAAATATGTAGCATGAAATATGCAGGAAAAAATTCTAAAGACTTTTTAAAATACTTATCATTATTTAATAGCACATATTACTGAAACAGTTTTTAAAAATCTCTTAAAAATATAATCTCCAAATTAATGAAAAAGTTTTTACTGTACATGTTAATATTCCCTGGGTGAATAGTAATTCATAGTTCTAATTAGGCATCCTCTCAAAAAATTACATTTTACTTGGATGTCCCACATAATGTTATGCCAAATCTGAGCATTTATTCTAAGATGTTCATATTATCTAATTAGCATTATAATGTATAACTACCAAAAGCACAACTAATTTGAATGCCCTGGGACCTAATAACAGATGCAAAAGGTTAGCGAAGACATTCCAAGGTGACTTAGTAGCAATTTTATTTCTAAATGTCAGAAGAGCCAATGTTAACATGCTGTTTTTAGAATCAGATGTCCCATTATCTCTTACAGGATTTTAGGAGAGACCAGAAGCTGAAATTCAGGAATGTTAATGGAAATTGTTAATAATTCTTATATGGTGCCCAGATGATGTTATTACTTTTATAGTTTTCTCTCTTCCCATAAGTTTGTACTATCAAAGAAAAAAGACATAAAGAAATGCTGTGTCTGCAAATTTCAAAAATTTCCTAGGCCTAATTGGTCCCTTATAATTTCTTTTAGTGATTTTATAAATATAAATAAATATACGACAGAATAATTATTAAGAAAAATAAGTTTGAGCATATTCCCTATGGTTTTGCGGCTCAGGGAACATTGAAATAAAAAGTGAATACAGATAAATGTCATCAGGGAACATTAAATGGTCAGTATAAACAACTGGAGAAGATGCTGTCTCCATCTTTCTATCATTTTTTATCAATTCTGTAAGGATCAAAAGAATAAATTGGACTCAGCTTCTCATAAGATCTTTCAATTTCAAAAGCTTACCTGCTCTCCTCTTTGGTAACATAAAACAATGATGTCTTAAATAACTAGGACTTTTAAAGACAAGATTCTATATAACAGTATAAGGGTCAGTCTCTTTCTGTTCATTTTTATCAGATAATGGTGTGGTAGCCATGATACAGAGATCTCTTAACATCAACATGTAACAAGTACATGTGGGGTATTATATGTTCAGTCCTGGCCTTCTAAGACAAAGATGTGTGCCATTTTTGCTATGACAATTTGTGACAGTACCAAAAAAATCAAAGAACTCTTAAAGAGTGATAGTCTATAAATACTATTTGATTAGCATTTCTCTTCCTCCTTAAGGGGAAGACAGGTTTCAGAAAGAGAGAAAAATAAAGTAAACTGGTGAAAAGGAAGAAGAGGCATTTCTGGAGGAGACCCCAGTGATAGGACCTGATCCTATTTATTACTAATTAAAAGCCACCACTTTGAAAAAAAATAAAATCAAATAAAAGCCACCACTTTGAATGTTCAACCTTCCCACTCCAAAAAAATATCATCAACCACATCAAAGGAACAAAAGACAATGATAGTCTCCCCATCGCCAAGGAAATTTCAGTGAGACTGGTGGTTTCAATATTTCTCGCCTGCCTACGACTCAGCAAAGTCAAAATGCAAGATCCCATTTGAGCACAGAAAGGACTGGGTGTCAGTGAATGTCAGTTGAAAACTAAAGGGCAGGTGCCCACACAGAGGAAGCCAGGCCTCTCTTCTGAGTATGGACAATGGTGGATGGGACAGGGTTCATTCCCATGATTGTTAAGGACTGTCTAGAAACAAAACAGGAAAGCAGATCTAGATTACAAATTATATTTCCTGCTGTGGCATCATTATTGGTAGAAATGTGTTCAATGGTTATTTAAAAATATATTTAACTTTATGAGTTCCCATTGTGGCTCAGGGCTTTAAGAATCCGACTAGGATCCATGAGGATGTAGGTTTAATTCCTGGCCTTGCTCAGTGGGTTAAGGATCCAGCATTTCCACAAGCCATGGCCTAGGTCCCAGATGAGGGTTGGATTCAGGGTTGCTCTGGCTGTGGTGTAGGCCTGCACCTGCAGCTCCGATTTGACCCATAGCCTGGGAACTTCCATATGCTGCAGGCGTGGCTGTAGAAAGAAAAAAATAAGTATTTAACTTTGAAATTTAAGAATAGGGAAGGGACTGTACTATATTCACACTCTCTAGAAAGGGCAACTGACAGGATTTCAGCAAATTGCTGTTGGGTTGGTGAACTTTAGTTTTTATCCCTTCAACTTTCCAAATAAATCTTACTTCTTTAGAGTCAATTTATATTTCCCCGTATCATGATGCATTTTACACATTCAGCTCTGCTAGTGTTCTTTGCAGCCAGCCAGCAATGATCTCACCGTCACCTACACTATAAATCTATCAGTGAATAAACAACATCATTTTTATTTCAATGCTGATGACACTCTACATGTCAATTTGGCAGTTAAATAATTTATCTCTCTTTTGGGTACAATCTGCCAGGCTTATTATAACTCTACTTCTGATATTCATTTCATGTTTAATAGTTCCTTGCCTCATGAGGATGCCTGTCAATCAGTTAAATTGAAATGTCATTCTGACCTTTCATTGGAGACAATTTACTTTTTTCCTTTTCATCACCAGCTTTTCTACATTTTATTCAAATTAAAAGCCTTAATCACAAGTATTCAGAAACTTTATACTAATTAACTCTACAAAGCTCTGAGCTCGTCAACATTCCTGACACTTTATCTTTGCAGAGGTTATTCAGCTGAGTCTGCCTGAAGATCAGAAACTAAGCATCACCGCGGCAACCGTTGGACAGAGTGCCGTTCTAAGCTGTGCTGTGCAGGGAGCACTCAGACCCCCCATCATCTGGAAGAGGAACAATATTATTCTAAATAACTTAGAGTTGGAGGACATCAATGTGAGTACACAGAGGTTGTGTATGATTTGTGTATTTCATGGGATATACTCAAGACTTCCTGAAGTCTGAGGAGCTTAGAGAAACCGGATGTAGAATAGAAGACAATTATTGGAACATTGTCATATCCTTCCTATTATCCAGAAGGTGCACTTACAGGTCATTTGAAATTTTCCAAATCACTTGTATATGTGTGAGAGGGTTATGTGTTGGCGGGATCACATCAATTTAAACCACAAAGGTCTGGCTCTAAGAATTTCTCTAATTACCATTAGTTAATCACAATATATTTGCTGTTATAGTTGAACAAACACCTTATAGCTTGTGAAGTGTAAAAGTGGGTAAAGGCAGATTTTTTCTTTAAATACTTCATAATATATTAGAAACAATTTAAATAAATAAAAAAAATTTAATTGCTGCACCAGTGGCATATGGAATTTCCCAGGCCAGGAATTGAATCTGAGCCACAGCTGCAGCCTATGCCACAGCTATGGCTACACCAAATCCTTTAACCCACTGTGCCTGGCCAGGGATCAAACCCATGCCTCTGCAGCAACCTGGCCATTTCAGTCACATTCTTTTTTTTAAATAATGATTTTTATTTTTTAAATTATAGTTGGTTTACAGAGTTCTGTCAATTTTCTACTGTACAGCAAAGTGACCCAGTCATACATATATATACATTCTTTTTCCCACATTATCCTCCATCATGCTCCATCACAAGTGACTAGATATATAAATCCCAGTGCTATACAGCAGGATCTCATTGCTTATCCATTCCAAATCCAATAGTTTGCATCTATTAACCCCAGATTCAGTCACATTCTTAACCCACTGCATCATAGCAGGAACAGAAACAATAAATATTAGTAAAACAAATACATGGTTTGTTTTTCCCGAATGAAGAAACTTCATCATTCAGTTTTATTCGTAGAGATTCAGAATCTAAATTCAATTCAGTAGGTAACAAATCCAAAGAAGAAACAGAAGAAGAACACACTCCAAGGAACTTCTGTTCCTCACATGCTATCTGTTGAAAATGAGCATGATAAACTGAACATCATCTTTTATGTTGAAAAGAAGTAAAAATCGCATGTTATGGGATATTCCTGAACATGAAATGGGGCAATTCTTTGCCTTAGTGACTTTGAAGTTCTATAATATCTTTGCATATAAACACTAGATATGCTTTACTATTGCTCAAGAAAGGCATCACCTAACCACTTATTATTTTCTGCTTCATAAAAACCCCTAAAACACAGGATTAAGAGGGTCAATCTTATTTGTTACATTTTACTGATATTATTGTTTAATATCCTTGAATGCTTTAAAAAAGAAAACTCTAATTTTATTTATTTTTTAATTTTGATAAAATTTTTCTAAATTTGCTTACATCTGGGAATTTTGCTCAGAGTATATAGAGAATAATGTTTAATCCCACAAAATGTCAAGAGCGTTGAAGATTCTTTGAGAGGTATGGCCCCAGATAAACTCATCTTGGGTTTGCATTATGAGTTGTCATATCTACATTTATGCTTTTTTAAAAACTGAGTAAAATTGGTACATATTATGTTTGTTTCAGGTGTAAAAAGATGAAAAATTTAATCTTTGTATACACAACAAAGTGATTACTATAATAAGTCAAATTTCTATCCATAGTCATACAATTGACCCCATTCACCTATTTTACCAACCACATTAATGTTTATAATGTGATACCTACCAATCTGTACTCTATATCTCTGAGATTTTTTTTTTATATTCCAAATATAGGTTAAATCAGATTGTATTTGTCTTTGACTTATTTCACTTAGTATAAAGCCCTGGTCTGGTATCTAAAATGACAACATTTCCATCCTTTTATTTGGCTGAGTAGTATTCCATATATTTGACTGAGTAATATATATATATAACATCTTCTTTATCCATTCATCCATGGATGGATACACAATTTGCTTCCATATCTTGGCTATTGTAAATAATGATGCAATGGACATAGGAGTGCATATATCTTTTAGAATTAATGTTTTCATGATTTTAAAAAAATACACACAAGTGGAATAGCTGGGTCATATGGTAGTTCTATTTTTAATTTTTTTTTTGTCTTTTTTGCCATTTCTAGGGCTGCTCCCAGGCATGTGGAGGTTCCCAGGCTAGGGGTCTAATCGGAGCTGTAGCCGCTGTCTTACACCAGAGCCACAGCAACATGGGATCCGATCCGCGTCTGCAACCTACACCACAGCTCCTGGCAACGCCAGATCCTTAACCCACTGAGCAAGGCCAGGGATCAAACCCGCAACCTCATGGTTCCCAGCTGGATTCGTTAACCACTGAGCCATTACAGGAATTCCTCTATTTTTAATTTTATGAGGCATCCCCATACTGTCCTCCACAGTGGCTGCACCAGCTGACATTCCCAATAAGAGTGCACAAGGGTTCCCTTTTCTCCACATCCTCTCTGGCAATTATTGCTGTATATATTTATTAAGCTCAACTGCAATAATG
This sequence comes from Phacochoerus africanus, assembly GCF_016906955.1. Lineage (NCBI taxonomy): Eukaryota > Metazoa > Chordata > Mammalia > Artiodactyla > Suidae > Phacochoerus > Phacochoerus africanus. The sequence goes on along the minus strand of NC_062553.1, from coordinate 50,360,748 downwards.
TATTTTTTAAATCCAGTGTTTTCTTATTGATTTCTCTCTGGATGATCTGTCTACTGATGTAAGCAAGATACGAAGTTCCCTGCTATTTTTTCAGTGCTGTCAATTTCCATCTCTATGTCCGCTAATATTTTCTTCATATATTTAGGTGCTTTTTGATGGGTGATTATATATTTGCAATATGTATTTATAGATATTCTATCTGCCTGTTGGTTTGACCACTTTATCATAATGCAATGTCCTTCTTTGTCTTTTATTATAGACTTTGTCTTAAATTCTACTTTGTCTACATCAGCTTTCTTTAGGTTTTCATTTGCATGGCATGTCTTTCTATTCCTTACTTTCAGTCTGTGTGTGCCTTTAGATCTGAAGTGAGTTGGTCTTTTTTTTTTTTTTTCAATCCTTTGAGTCACTGAATATATTTTGATTACATTTTGTAGAGGGGTTACTTTAAAGTCCTTATTGATAGCTCTATATTTATTGCCACTTTATTACTTGTTTTTGGCTTTGTTTCTTCCTTAGGGCTGCACCAGCATCCTGTGGAGGTTCCCAGGCTAGGGGTCCCCACAATGCTGGATCCTTAACCCACTGAGCAAGGCCGGGGATTAAATCCACATCCTCCTGGATACTAGTTGGGTTTGTTACTGCTGAGCCACAGTGGGAACTCCATTGGCTGTTTTATAGTTCTTTTTTGTTATTTTCTTCTTCTCTTCCTCTCTTACCTTGTGATCTGATGACTTTCTTTAGTGTTATGTCTAGATTCCTGTATCATTATCTTTTGTGTAAGATAACAGTACGTTTTGGCTTTGTTGTTACTGTGAGATTCACATATAAGAGACTGCATAAAGTCTATTTTAATGTGATAGCAATTCAAGTTTAAACACAATTTTTTAAAATCTACATTTATTATTTTATATTTTTGACATATTTTGCATAATTTTATTTTGCATATCTGTTATCTAATTATAGTAGTTATAGTTAATTAATTGCTTCTGTCTTTTAAGTCTTATACTCGCTTTATAAGTGATTAATCCTTTGCAGTTACTATACATTTGCCTCCACCAGTTAGATTTTTCCTCTTATATTTTCTTGTGACTAGTTAGTACCTTTTCTTTTTGACTTAAAAAATTCCTCTAATAGTTTTTAAAAGGTTGATTTGGAGATGGTTAACTCCTTCAGCTTTTGCTTGTCTGAAAAACTTTTTGATCTTCCATTCAATTCTGAATGATACATAATAACTTTGCTAGATAGAGTATTCTTTTTTAGATTTTTTTTTTGAGCACTTTGATATCATGCCAATTCTTCCTGGCCTGCAAAGTTTCTATTGAGAAACAAGCTGATATTCTTAAGGGGGTTTTCTTGTATATAATAGGTATTTTTTTTTTCTTAAAATTTAAAATTCTCAGAATTCCCATCATGGCACAGCGGAAACGAATCCGAATAGGAACCATGAGGTTGCAGGTTCAATCCTTCACCTTGCTCAGTGGGTTAAGGATCTGGCATTGCCTTTGGCTGTGGTGTAGGTCGCAGACGTGGTTTGGATCCCGAGTTGCCATGGCTGTGGGGTAGGCTGGCAGCTACAGCTCCAACTAGACCCCAGCCTGGGAACATCCACATGCCGTGGGTGTGGCCTTAAAAAAGAAAAAAAAGGACAAAAAAATTCTCTCTTTAACTTTTGATGTTTTAATTATAATGTGCTAGGTATAGATTTTCTAGAGCTCATATTTTTGTGACTTGTGCTTTCTTGATCTGGATATCTGTTTCTTTCCTAGGTTAGGGAAGATTTCAGCCAGTATTTCTTCAAATATATTTTCTGGACCTTTCTTTCTGTCTTCCCCTTCTGGGACCCCTATAATCTGAATGTTAATGTGCTCAATGTTATCCCATAAGTGATTTAAGATTTTTTAAAATTCTTTTTTCTTTTTGCTGCTTTGTTTGGGGGAGTTTGACTGTTCTGGCTTCCAGGTCACTTATTCATTCTTTATTTCATCGTCTGCTTTTGAATTCTTCTAGTGATTTTTCAGTTAAGTTATTATATTCTATTTCTGACTACTATTTGGTACTTTCTTATTTTTTTTTAATATGTCTTTGTTGAAGTTTTCACTTGTTCATCCATTCTTCTGCCATGTTTGGTGTCCATTACTTCTAAAACTTTATCAGGTAAATTACTAATCTCCATTTTTAAGGTTTTGCTACCCCCGTCCCCCGGGTTTTACCTTGCTCTTTTGTTTGAAACATATTCCTTTGTTTCCTCATGTTCTTGTATGCAAATATATACAATCTTGTGGGACTGCCTTCATAACCTCTGCTGGCCTCCAGTCCAAGTGGGTTGACGATGCCTCCTTGTAGATAGTTGCAAAAATCAGGGCTTTAGATGAGGGAATAAAGTCCTTTCTGGGAGGACCAGGGAGCTATAGCAAGGCCAAGGGAGAGCACAAAGGTGGTATCTCTGGCCTGTGTTCCCTGAAAACTCCTTTGTAGCCTCTAGATGTGTGGTAAGTCTCATCAGGCTGATGCTCTAGGACAAGTACATAGTCCTTTGTTCCAAAAAGTCTGGGGGTGTGTTTTAGTCTTCTGTCTATGTTGTGTCCTGGGGATGATAGCCTTCTTTTTTTTTTTTTTTTGTCTTTTTGCTATTTCTTTGGGCTGCTCCCATGGCATATGGAGGTTCCCAGGCTAGGGGTCGAATGGGAGCTGTAGCCAGCGGCCTACGCCAGAGCCACAGCAACGCAGGATCTGAGCCGCGTCTGTGACCTACACCACAGCTCACGGCAACGCTGAATCGTTAACCCACTGAGCAAGGGCAGGGACCGAACCCACAACCTCATGGTTCCTAGTCGGATTCGTTAACCACTGCGCCACGACGGGAACTCCGATGATAGCCTTCTAAGAACTGTCTCTCCATTTGTTTTAATCCTATGGAGCTCAGAAATATAGGTCATCTTTGCCACCCAAGCCAGGTGCTCAAAGGGTGTCCTCTGAATGGACTCCATGTACTCACTAGCTTCAAAAGAGCCACAGAGGTGCCTGGGTTTGAAGTGAGCCTGAAAACTTCATCAGGGTCACAGGAGGGCTTGTTGATTGGGAAAATCCACCAACTCTGGTGGGACTGGGGTGGGGGAGTGACTTGGGCCTGGGGCAAACCGTGAGCTGCAATGAGGCTATAGGTGAGTCAAGGGCAGGATAAGCCCATTGGCTGCAGCAAGACCACATGAGAATCATGGGTGGGGTATGTGGGAGTTTATGTGGATGGGGCAAGCCAACAAGTACTAGCAAGGTTGAGGGAGCACAGAAATGGGTGTCCACCAGGGTTGGCTCTACCATGGTTGAGTGAGAACTGTCTCAAGGACAAGATGGGCCTGCCAGTGCCTTCATCCCCAGAAGAAGCCCCAGCAGACATCTGTGCCCTGAGGACATGTTAAGATTAGCTAGTAAATATCCTTCATGCATGGTCTAGGCATTTTTTGAATTTGTGTTTTTGTGTTGGGTCCTGGTATGAGACTGCAAGTGATGAAAACAGGCTTTCCAGGTCCCACTGCCTTTTTGGGACATAAGCTTGAACATAAGCCCCTCTGTTTTGCAAAGCTGGACTTTTGGGATTCTTCTTTCCAGTGCAGGTTCCAAGGTTTGGGGTGCCTGAGGTGGGGCCCAAACCCCTCACTCCTCAGTGTGACATTTGTCATTGGGAGCTTCCTCTTGTTTGGGGGTTGCCATGATGGGTGTAACTTCTTTGGGGAGACTGTGTCTCTGCTATTCTGCCATCTCAGTGTTGTCCTTTTATCCTTTGTTGTGGAGAATCTGTTCAGCAAGTTTAAGGACTTTTTCAGAGGGAGTTGATGAATTGATCTATTTGGTATGTTCATGGGAAGAAGTAAGTTCTATACAAACATCTCAAATCATTTTCTACATTTAATCTTTTACTTTCCATTGTCATCCTTACTATCAAGTTTACCACTGTTACTTAAAAGAAGCCCATGGTGTTCAGGTTTGAATATCTCAAATTAAGCTCATCTGAACTGTTTCAAGAACAAGGGGGAGTGTGTTGTAAGTAATATTCACAGAGTGATAGTCTATGGACAACTTAAAAAAGTGGGTACATTCTTGTGCATAAGTCTTGTAAATTATTTTGCTTAATTTTGACTGTTATATTTGACTTATATTTGTCTTAATCTTGACAGTTCTAGAATCTTAAATTTCAAAAAGAATGATTATAGTTGTTATATCTCTAAAATATATACAAATATTAGATGAATTCTGGCATTAGTAAATTGACTTTTATTGGATGAAGTTATTTTGGATACATTTCATAAAGCAGATAAACACTGAGAACTTAAAAAAATTTCCAATATTTAGAAACTTTCAATTTCATTTCAAGCCACATTTAATTAAGTTGAAAAAGCATTAATAATCTGTAGTGTTCACAAACCTACCAGCCTTTCAAATAAAACTGTGGGGAATTTCCACAGATGTCTTTGAAAAAAGGGCCATTTATTCAACTTCCCAATATACTCCTGGTGTTTTCATTAATTTCTATGACAACACCTGCCAAATTACCAAAATATATTTAAATGCATTTACCAATATAACCAAAATGTGACATAAAACAGAAAATAGCACTTACTGTGTTTTTCTTTATACTTCTTTCTACTGGATTAAAGTGTGCTAAAATAAGACCATATTAAAAACTATGTATTATATACATATATTCAGCACTGTCTCTGGTGGTCATCTAATGTGATTTTTGGTTACTAAATACCTTTTGAACACCCCTTTACATATTTGGCGATGCTTGGATGTTTGTGACCCCAAAGCTAGAAACAAATTTCTTATTTAATTAGCCCTTTAGGTCGTTAGGGAGCAGATATGTGAATAAAACTCTAATAAAGCAAATACTGAACCAGACTTCATTTTGTAAGCAAGGACAGGAGAATGCAGATGCTTTACAGAATCCATTCTGCCCACCCAATCTTCCTGGTGAGTGCTGTGGCCACAGTATTCTGCTTTCAGAAAGTCTCTACAGTTGGTCAGTGTTCCATGGGGTCTCCAGCTGGCCAGTCTCAGTGTGTGGCTTGTGCATCTTCCCTGGCTAGCATTCCCCAAGCTGACACTCTGCTCTCCTGGTTATTCTGTGACCTTCCTAATATCTTTATTAAATCCCTTTCCTGCTTGAAACTAGAAAAATAGCTTCTATTGTTCGTCACTATGAATGTTGTCTAATTATATTTTGGATTTAATATGTTAAGAAATACCTGTAATTATACCTCCTTACAATATATTTTTCATTGTGCCATATAGATTTTTGACATGTTAAAAAATCAAATTACTATAGCAATTACTATAAATCAATTACTATAGGAAAACATATTCTCACTTTGTTTATAAACAAGACTGTCAGAAAGTTCAGATATGAGCAAATATTTTATACCTTAGTAGTACATTGTCTAATTTCACACAAGTGGGTTTAATTTCTATTAAATTATGTCGTTAAATTTATAATGCTTTTTTTGTATCTTTCTATTAGCAATCTCATATTAATCCCAGATTTAAAGTTATACCATTACATTTCCTCAGATATCATATTTTCATCCATTTTGGGGGTATGTTTGTCTTCAGTCTTCTTTCTGCCCAAATTCCTGAAAAAGACAATTGGCTTCAGCTCTGGTATTTTTCCTACTGAGCTTAAGTGCTGATCCTGGTCTGATCAGCTATGACCAGGGGATGGAGATGAGGACGATGAGGTCGGAGTAAGACTTTCCTACTGACCTCATTGTCTCCAGCTGGCTCCTGGTTTGCAATTTCATTTCAGGAAGGAAGCACAATTATGGGAGGCAAGGTGAACATAAAGACAAAGATATAGAATTGAGAGAAATGTGGGTAAAAGATAGAACTGACTGACAAGATTGATAGTCAGAAATGAAGGAAAGAGAGGACTTGAAATATAGCACTTTGGGGGAGGTCTTGACTTTACCAAGATTATTTTGGGTACATCTTTTGATAACAAAATTTTTGTTTACCTTTGTTCGATTTTTTATTTTTTTTTAACTTTTGTATTAAAATATAGCTGATTTACAATGTGGTACCAATTTCTGCTGAGTTTTCCTTTGTTTTACCTGAGGAAAAATAGGCCTAAAATTTTTTGTATCTTATTTTCATTATCTGTAATTTTCCACTATTCATTAGGTTATATTACAACTCGTCTATATTTAACATTGAAATTGAATTGTCATACCAACCTAGATTCCGGTCCTAGTTTTGCTACTTATTAGCTATGTGATCACAACAGATTGAGTGAACTTAAGCTTCTGTCTCTTCATCTGTAAAGAAGGTATTATTATAAAATTCATATGATGCATAAGAGGTGCTCAACAAAATATGTTATTTTCTTACCACTATTGGTAGCTTGATTCTTTGATATGGCATTGTGAATCACATTGAATAGTGTGAATCACACTGAATAACCATGAAAATACTATTTTTTTAAAATAACCTAATATAATTAATATTACTAAGACTTTCAATAACCTTACAAGTTACTTGTTAGATAAAATGCAGAACTCAGCTTAATTTGAATTTCAGATATGTAATAAATCAATTTTTACTCTAGATCTATACCAAATGTGCCATGGGATATACCCATATAAAAATCATTCTTGTCGCTAAGAAATTTAGCTTTAATTGGATATCAATATTTTGTTACATCTGGCACTCTATTTACCTGAAACTCGTTTGCTTGAATACTGCATTAGGCTATGGCCTAATGTGGCAAATAAAAAAAAAAAGTTACTGTTACTGTGGCTTATATCACTGAGATGAAAAGTTTGAAATGCTAAAAGTTCATGTAAATTTAAACCCTTGGCTTTGTAGATTTCCTTTCAATTTCGCATGTCAGTATTTATTCTAGGATTTTTTCTTCCTATTCTACCTAACCTGTGTTAGACATTACATCTAGCACTGAAAGGAAAACTGGAAAAAATAGTGCATTAAACGGACAGAAGTTTATACTTTCATAAAATATACTGACCACAGATGATGGGATTCTTCTGTGAAACATCTGAAACTCAATTTCCTATCTTTTCTGCCATTCCAAGAGCGTGGATTTCATCTCCAACATCATCTTAGGGTTCAAGGGAGCTGTAGGAACTCCAGCCACCAATCTACATTTGATCAACTATCATCCAGGCTCACAGTAGTACAGAGCAGGTGAGAGATAAATGGCACTTATTCCTGCAAGGCCCACACTATTTATAGGTCATCCGTGTGCCATAGTGGCAATAACTACACCAGAGAGGCTGGTAAATGCAATCATTTGGCTGGGCATACTGCTCAGCCGTTTGTTATAAAAGAGCATCAGGAGAATAATCTTGACCTCTCTTTACAAGGCCATCTAAGAAGATGTTTTATTTATCCTCTGTCCTTCTGCATTGATTAAATATGAATATACTTCTAAATTCAAATTCGAACAACTCTGCACACTTTAGTTCCTTTCCTAGTTGCATTAGCCTTCAATTTATTTATTTGTTTTGCTTTTATAGTCTATTCCTTAAATATTACACTAATTTTTTTTTTTGTATTCAGTCCAATAATCCTTCCTTCTGATCTTTTTTAAAGATAGTTCTACCCCTGCAACTTATCTGAAGTGATTCTCACCATGTACAGTTGATCTCCATTTAAAGCAAAGCATTCTTCTGGGAAAAAAAAAATCATGGACATTAAAAAAAGGGAGTATTTTAATTCAATCAGGATCCAATTCCTGGTGTGGCAGCTTGCCATATTATATAATTTTTTAATGCTAATTTTCTAGTGTGTAACTGACAAAACTAGCACTTTGAGATAACATATCAAAGGATAAGAAATGAAATGTTCATTTGTCTGTCTGGATTTTTAAAGCCATTAAATGTTTAATATAGAATTTTATACCTTATTCTGATAAAAATGTTTCAGAATATGTACTATGCTTCAAATTTAGAAGTAAAATCCCTAAGTCATACTTAGCTTCCAGAGACTAAAAAGTCTCTGTAACTCAATTTTTTATATTTAAAGCAGTTTGAAAATAACTTTTCCCTTTAAATGTGTGAATTTTAAAGTTCTAATATATGAAAGGGACAAATTTACCCTTTAGGCTGTTCACTGATAACAGAGCTGAAAGTATGTAACACTGGTGAAAACAATTTAATTAGCAAGATTTATTTTTAACTTTTTTATAACCCTACAATGTTGTCTTCCTCTATGGAACATATTAGAGTATGCCATTAAAACTAGTTATTTAAAGGAAGCTAAATAATAATAATAATAATAATAATAATAATAAAAGGAAGATATTGACTTTTTTCTTCTCTAGACTATAAACAATCCATTTATTTTCCTCCCTCAACTAAATACTCAGGCATTTAATGTTTGTAATATAATACATCATTCGTCATGTAATTTTTATCGCTAATTCATTTATATTATAAACCCAAAGCCATTGTGGCTCTTAAAGTCCAAGTGAAATCAGAGAATATTTATGATACAGAATCCTCCAGGCCAAATCAAATAGGAAGCTTTGGCATGGCTGAGGAAGTTGAATTTCTTCCACGATTATATAACAGGCAACGTGCATTCATCTTGCACCTAAATATATGTTATGCAGATACATTACTAATTGTTAACATGATGAAATTGCCTGTGAACATAAATATTGCCCAAGAGTGTGCCGCTTGAAAATGAGTATTATTTCTAAATTACTTTCTTTTTCTGCTGATATAATATATCACTGCATTTTACAATTCACTTCTCAAAAAAAGTCTTAAAATCAGTCATTTAAAAACATTTTTAAATATCTTCGGTCCCATTCTTTTGGAACTACTCTTGCAAATAGCAGTGTATAAAGATAAAATAGCAAATAAAGGAATGAGTGAAATAAATGTTCACAGATCAGTTCGTGGAGTATCTCATATTTTTTAATTTTTAATGTTAGGGTCAGTTTTCAAAATTATGGAAGATCATGTTATTTAAATAAGCTTATGAGGAGTAGTAATATGGAAATATGACCTTGCTGCAACATATTTTTCTTTCAATAAGAACCATGGCCAAATAACTATACAGATTCTTAAAGTGATGAAGCATGTTTTTATTTTTATTATTGTATCTCTGAACCTGGGGCTTCAATTATTATGTTTAAGTCAATACATTCCAAATTATACTTCTACTTGAAATTTCTCTAAGTGCTGTTTTCTTCATCAGAATGTGCCAAATTCAAGACATCTTTATGCCAAAGCAGACAACACTGATGTGTTTCCTATTCCATTTAAACATAAACAAAAACTGAGTCCTGCTGGAGTTCTCTCTCAATTTTGTTCCAAAGTCTAATATGTCACAAAACCTTGTGAATTTAACTTTTTATTTATTTCAAACCTGTCATCTCATTTCCACTACAACTGCCTTAGTTTAAGCATATATCATCTCTCACCTTCCAACTTCATCCTTGCCAACTGCGACAGGCCTTTAACTCAAAATTCAGCCATACAGGAGTTCCCAGAGTGGCTCAGTGGTTAACCAACTCGACTAGTATCCACAAGGATGCGGTTTGATTCCTGACATTGCTCAGTGGGTTATGGATCTGCCGTTTCCCTGAGCTGTGGTGTAGACCAGCAACTACATCTCCAATTCAACCGCTAGCCTGGGAAACTCCATACGTGGCAGGTGCGGCCCTAAAAAGACACACACACTCACACACACAAAATTTCATCCAGACATAGCTTCATAAAATTTGCATCTGGACATTTCTCTTTTCACTTTAAGACCCTTTAATGGCTTCTTAAGAGTTTCAGGAAGAAGAAAAAATTATTAATGTGTTCTAAAAAGCCTATTCTCTATTAATTTTTCCTACTCTCCATCCATGTTTACTTTTTACTACAAATGTTCCAAAACACTAGCTGTTCTCTGTGTTGTGTTATTACTACCTTTGTGGAAAGCATTCTTCTCTCTTTTGGAAAACTTTCCCTTGGCCATTTCATCTGCCTACATTCAGTTGTCCTTTTAAAATAGACAAACATTTGTTATAGCTAACTAAATTTTGATTTGTTATTTTTTGTCTAGCAGCTATAGTACTTAGTGTATCACAATAAATTAGGACTTCTTGCCATGGCATGGTGGATTAAGAACCTGACTACGGGATTTCCTGTCGTGGCTCAGTGGTTAACAAACCCCACTAGGATCCATGAGGATGCGGGTTTGATCCCTGGCCCCGCTCATTGGGTTAAGGATCTGGCATTGCCTTGAGCAATGCCATGGGTTGCAGATGCAGATTCTCTGTTGCTGTGGCTGTGGCTGTGGCCAGCAGCTGTAGCTCCAATTAGACCCCTAGCCAGGGAACCTCTGTGTGCTGAGGGTGCGGACCTAAAAAGACAAAAAAAAAAAGAAGACAAGAATCTGATTACAGTGGCTTGGGTTGCTGTGGAGGTATGTGTTCAATCCCTGGCCCAGCACAGTGGGTCAAAGGATCCAGCACGGCCACAGCTGCAGTGTACGTCACAGCTGTGGTTCAGATTCAGTCCCAGGCTCAGAAACTTCCATACGCCATGTATGTGGCTATAATTTTTAAAAATTAATTATATATATATATGTAAGTATTATTAATAAATAATACTTGCTTTTCTGCTCTAGACCAGAAACTCTGAGCACAAAGACTTTTGCTTGTTCAACTCTGTGTTATGATGTTAGTACTAAACTGACACAGGAGATGCTCAATAATTTTGAAATACTCAAATAACAAATGACATGGTGTTGTTTCTTATATTAACATTTCTGCATTTTTGAGTTTATTTGTGGGCTTTTAATATTTAAAACCTTGCTAGGGATATTATTTACTTAGCCACATCAAAGATTATCAATCAACTGATGTTTATTGGCAGTCAATCATTTAAGCCTAGCACAGCTCAACAATTTCTAGATTCAATTTCTGTAATAACATTTCTCATTAAGCATATTGATTTTTTACCACAGTTTCAATTTAATCTCCTCATATGCAATAAGGTGGGTTTAAAAAAATAAGATGAGGGGGAAACACATATTTGGTCATTGTTTAATCTTTACGCATTCCCCAAATATTGATTTAAAAGCTACACTTTTCTAAGTACTCAGCTAAATGGTGAAGATATACCTATAAGAGATGTCATTTTGGTCATCAAAATCTCACAGATAGAAGGAATCAAAAAGGAAAATGAGTGCATTACTTTTAATAGCGCAACGTGAAACAATTTCATAAATATATATGTTTGTATATTACATATAATATATAATATTACATTGTTTATTATATAAAATGTAATATATAATGTACAAATGTATGAATAACAGAATAGAGAAGTCAAATTTAAGTTTTCAGTCATGGAGGACTTAGGAATACATGAGTCTTGTAGTTTGTTTTTTGAATTTGTATTTTTTGCTGTACCCATGCCATGCAGAAGTTCTAGGGCCAGGGATTAAACCCACAGCACAGAGGCATCCAGACCCATAGCAGTGACAATGCTGGCTCATTAACCCACTGAGCCACCAGGGATTGCTAGTCTGGCAGTTTAGATGATAGCTACATGAAGGAGTGGTCAGTAAGAATTCTCGAGAAAGGGTATAGTGGGCTTGAAATGGTGTGGTGCATTTAGAGATGTGCCTGTCCTTATTATGTTGTAGAGTAACTGAAGGCAGTAGATTAATAAAAGGCTTGAATATATCAGATAAAACCAGATTTTGATTTTAGACTGTACACTTACATTTATAACATATAACACATGATAACAGGTGATGAGAACTTAATATTTACACACCATTGTAAATTGTCATTTTTTAAACATATATTATTAACTCATTTACTTGTCAAAACAAGACCTATGCAAACCAACATATCTATACCCATATACGATAAGTTTAAGGTGGCTTTTAATGGTATAATGGTTTAACTTAGTAATTGTGGTTCAAAATAATTCTTTTTTTTGTTTGTCTGTTTGTTTGTTTTTGCTTTTTAGGGCCACACTCATGGCATATGGTAGAGATTCCCAGGTTAGGGGTCAAATCAGAGCTGTAGCTGCTGGCCTACACCTCAGCTTATAGCAATGCCAGATCCTTATCCCACTAAGCAAGGCCAGGGATCAAACTTGTGTCCTCATGGATGCTAGTCATATTCGTTAACCACTGAGCCACAGCAGGAACTCCCAAAATTATTCTTGTACTTTATCTTTCTCCAGTCACTTTGGTCTATATATGCAGATAGAACTATAAACAAATAATATGTCCATGCGATTTTAAGCAACATTGCAAAGGAAAATAGCAAGCACCACTCAAAGATATACAGCTTCCTTCTTAAATTTTTCAATTTCTATTATTATCATTATTTTCATTTTATGAAAAGCCATAAAAAGTGAGGTGAGATTAAATATTGACCACTTCATAATGGAAGAATCTGAAATGTATGTTTATTGTTTATGTATATGTTTGAGTAAATATTCATTTATTAAAAAAAAAATCTTACAACTTCCTAAAGTATATACCATTGATTTCACTGGATAATTTTCATTGCCCTCTAGTTACAGTTAACTTTATTCCTAACTTTTTAAATAATGCTCAGCTTGTGAGATATATATTTGTTACAAAATATATTTTTAAAAAAACTAAGGAAAAATGATAGCTAGATAATTGATTCACAACCACCAAAAATCATAGGGTTTAAAATCAAAATCTTATTGCATAATTAAAGGCATAATAGATGGATATTTTTTTATTAATCACTTTAATGATGATTGTCATTTCTTATTTTTCTTATTTGCCCTTTTCTGCAAAAAGCAAAATTTACAATTTGATTCAAAATAAGCAGTATTGTAGATATTTCTGTTCTATGGATGTATCAGTATCCATATATTCTATCAACATTGTATTTCTGAGTACTCAGTGTTTTAGACAGGGAAATTTAAGAAGGCTGTTAGAAAGTGATTAACCAGAGAGAAAAAGATTTATAAAATATTATCCAATTTGTTTTTCCTTCAAGGATTTATTATTTTATTTCTGTTCAACTATCAGGGTTTTGGCAAACTTTAGAGATGTGTATTTTCTTCCTAACAGTATACACTATTAAACATCAGACAAGGAAATAAAATCACAAATAATAAGGACCTTTTTTTTAATCACTGAAGGAACTTCATGCAGAAGCGTGTGAAATCAATTGAAGTTGTGTTAGTAAAGCATGTTGATTGGCAACTGCTTATAAATTACTGCTTTCTTCCTGAAAATGAATTATATTTATGACAGATAACTCTAGTAAACATTCTTAAATTTACATAACCAATATTCAAGCATATTTATACTGACATTATCATGTTTATAAAACCCACTTTCAGTGGGGAAAATGCATTGTAATTTTACTACAAATTTTGTCTAAAAATAATAAGCCAGCTATTGTTCAAAAGGAAGATATCAATGCCTCTCTTATTTTATTCATTTCTATTCCACTATAACGTACTTAAGTCTAGTGATTTAATTGAAAATGCCTCTTCAATATCTTTATCAACGGTATTTACAAATAATTCGCAGATTTGTATGAGTTTACAGCAGAGGAGCTATTTTATAATTTATGATTCCAGAGCTTATAGTTGTAAAATTTATTTTGACTTTTATGAAAAATAAAGACAATCTTCAATGGATTTCCCTAATCCTTTGTATGTAATGTATGAGGAGAAAAAGAACTTACTTTTTAGAGAGTAATAAACTGGGACAAACATGGTTGCAATTATATATTATGACCTTGGTTCTCATTCGGGGTCAGGGTGATTAAAGGGCCATTTCTGGATAATACTACTTAATTGTATCAATGGCATTAGAAAGATATGTAACAACATGTCTTTCAAAATCATATTAAAAAAAAAAAGTATTGGAGTGTGGTCTAATACTCCCACCTAAGTATTATTTAATTCTCTAGATTGTACCACTTTTTGTCCCTTAATTACAGATTAGGACACAGAATCTGTGAATATGCATGTTAATTTGTATATATGTTTGCCAAAAAAGATGCAAATGATTTCTGTTGTATACAAAAGACAGCTACAAAATAGTTGTTTATTGCCCTATAGGACATTAACTTAACAAACATTTCAGCATGTCTGAACCTAATTATGCAGTTCTCTACTGCTCAAATGGACTTTGAACTAGCTTGACCATCTTACTGGTTATCTCATTAATGAGATAAATATACTTTTGCCTCATGTTTATTTTGTATTTATATGAAAATTATGTTTTAACTTTTTAAAAATTATGCCTCAACCAAGCTTTAAACTCCATACATCTGTCGTTTCTTTAATATGCCAGTTTGATATTTTTGGTAAGATGTGCTTTTTATTTCAGCAAATTTAACTAAATAAAAGAGGAACTATTATTTATACAATTTAGTGATAAAATTAGGCATTAGAGACAGCTTTTTGTGTGGGATAAAGTTGGAAGTATCTGAAATATTTTTTCCCATTTTAAGACATTTAAAAGACCTTAACCCTGGTCTAACAGAGAGTTGCACTCATGAAACATTTCAATTGTTGATCTATTATTTCATAGGTAACAAGATGTTGGCAATACATGAAATATCTCTAATTCATAAACTTCTTATTTGCAAGGAAAATAATATTTCAGCAACTTTCCTTACATATTTGCAGAAAAAATCATATTAAAGGGAATATCTATCTTTAGATTAACACCAGGTAAAAAGTAACAATTTAATCATATTTAGTTCTCCTTTCCTTCCGGGGCTTTTAAGCTGTTCCTTTTGTCCTCATTTCAATGCCCTTGTTCATTTACTAATATGATTGCATCTTATTATATTTGAATATTTTACTAATCAAAGGATTAAAAAAAAACAACTTTTGAATAAGTTAGAAAAAATATGTCTCTCCACTGAATATGTCATAATTATGTGTGATATCCACTTTCTGACAAAAACAAATGCAAAACAATAAATAGGAAAATGTTTTGTATATCTCAAACTCTTTATATCACATGAAATATATTTTTTTTGTCACAAATTCATGGTAGAATATACAAGTTGCAATGTGTAGAACAGTTGAAATAATACAATTGAATTAACCAAAAAAGGTATATATTGTCATGTAATTTGTTTAGAAAAAGTTATTAGCCTTTGATATAAATTTTCAGAACTTAAAAAAGTATACACTGATGTCTAAATATACCATTGCCACCATGTTTACTTGAATTCTCCCCCCACCCCATTGTTTAAAAATACCCCTGTACAGTGCAAAGTCAAGAAGTTAAAGAGGGTGGTTTTTGTTGAAGTTAGAGGTGATCTTGCCACACACTAAAATAAGTCTTATATGAACCAATTATAGCTTCAACATATTTCTAAATTGAAGGTCACCTTAAATGACAAGTAATAGGATTAAATAAATCAAGACTCAAAGGGAACACCCTACCTGAGTTCCCACTTAAATAATATACTGAAATGTCTTATACAATTTGCTTTAATTTATCCAGACACTAGTTCAAATCTGAAACTATACTTCTTAAATTAATAATTAAGATATACTTTAGAAGCTTTAATTTGTCATTAAAGTTGTTTATCACTGTGAATACTAGTAGTATTGTTAAATAGATATAATAACATAGTGTCAAGCTCCAAATTAGTGTTATGGGTCACATGCATTATTGATAGAAGAACAGATTATGAATTATTGGACTTAAAAACATTAAGGAGAGAGTTCAGACTTGAGACTTGAAGGATGAGAAGAATGAGAATAATTCTCAAGAAATATGTGGTGTTATAATGAAGGCAGCAGTGGACACATAATATTCTGGAGGCATAGAATCATTGCTTTCATTGCTTTACTGGCTCTTAAAATAAGCTGCTAGTGGGGAATGAGGTTTTCCCTACTAAATCAATACTGAAAAATGCCTATGTGCATCTAATCAATTATTAACTTGGCCTGTAAGGAATTTATTTCTATAAGTTTTGTTTGTTATTGAGCAAATGTGTTATGGAAATGTTGGAAATAAAGCCAGATGGCATTTTGCATCAGGTTCCTATTAAAAGAACAGGTAGATAGAAAGTGAGGGTCTGTTTTCTCACAAATGCATATGAAGCAACTCTGTCAACAGATAAGGGTGAATGCCGGAACATAACATGACTTAAAAGCTTGAGTCTTAGCTATTCAAAGAATGATAGAAATATTGGTGAAAGAGGAAGAACCTTGTGAGTTGGTTTCTTGCTGAAATTGGAAGATGGTTTGGAGTTCCTTGGTAACACAGTGCAATAAGGATCCAGCATTATCGTTGCTTTAACTGAGGTCACTTCTGTGGTACAGGCTCCATCCCTGCCTCAGGAACATCTGCATGCTGAGGGTGTAGCCAAAAAATCAATTAGAATATGGTTTACACATAAATATGTTGACTTTGAAATGTCCCAATAACATCCTATAAAAATATATATATAGTTTGAGAAGACAAAATTTATTATCCATTTATAAAAGCTTATTTAACAAAAATGTAAAATGATTCATACATTCCATCACTGTTATTTACTGTTTTGGATATCCTTCAGGTTTCCAGTGATAATTATGGGTTTGAAATTGCCAGTACTCTCAGTTGTATCCTAAGAAACTCATTTATATCATCATATGCTTATAATGGAAAAGGTTTCACTATCTGGTTGATCAGACAAGAAAGGCTCAAAGACAATAAATAACTTCAAGACTTGAGCTTAGTTGCAGTAGCATAGTAGCTAAAGGACACAAAAAAGCCAAAATGAAAGTAATTTGCAAGCCTTGGGTCACTCAGTGCCAAAAGGCAAGCTAGAGGCTAAATTAGAGAAAGGGCTGACTCTCCCATTGCTCCACTTTTTTTCCCCAGGAAATGCACCAGTTAAAGGTCAGGCAGGTCACTCAGTGCTGAGAGAGGCTGAATAAAGGGATCCTGCTGTGTTCTGGACCTGGGGGAGAACAGGGGGAAAGGGTAAGGGCTAGGAGAGCAAATACTGAATCAGTGTGGAAAAAGGTGTCTCCACCATACCTCCTTCCTTTCCCTATAAAGAGGTCTCAGGACAGCTTCTGCTATGGGGAGTTCCTGATGAAGATGCCTCCCCGTGGGGGAGCAGGGGTGGCGGGGAGCTTGGGCTCTTAAAAGTCCATGCCCCGTCATCCTGGATCCTTGACTGCTGCTCCCCTGAGACATGGCCTTGTAGGGGCTGTACACCAAGGCTGGTGTGAGGAGGCCAGCTTCCCACTGGGAGGTCTGCTCGGTAAAGCCTTTGTCACTGCTTCTGGTCAGGCTAGAAAGATCCCACCTCAGTTTCTGACCAGGAGCCAGACTCCTCAATAATTTTGGCATGAACTGATTCAAACCCAAAACTTATACCTGTAGGGTTTGAAAAAAAAATTATTTTCTTTTGTTTAAAGAGGCTAGACTCATTAAAAAATGTAAATGACCTATAACTTGGCTGATTTTCCTATAATCTCTTGTAATGCTCTGATTCTTTTCTAATAAAATATATCATTAGAAGTATTTATTGTAATTTGGGGTAGAAAACAGAGGTGAAGATCAAGATTTTTGTCTCATAGGCAGAGAGGCTACTTGAAAAAGGAAGAAGGCATATGGAATGATTGGCCAATAGGGAACTGTTGTAATGCACAGAGAACTCTATCCAATATTCTATCATAATTGATATGGAAAAAGAATCTGAAAGAGAATGGGTATGTGTATATGTATGACTGAATTACTTTGTTGTACAACAGAAATTATCACAACCTTGTAAATCAACTATACTTCAGTAAAACTTAAAAAAAAAAAAAAAAGGAGACAGAAATCCCTTGTGCTAGGATTTCTGTTAGACCACCAGGGAGTTCTGCTTTCCTGAATGTGCCATAAAAGTCACCAATCTCCATAAATAAAACAAACTTAGATTTAACTGTTTCATTAATATAATTTCTTTCTACTTTATATAACACATCTTTGTACATGCTTCCTTAGTTCCTTCCTTAAATGCCAAGATTTGTTCACTGTGTTTCTTAATTCCTGTTTCATAACCATGTAATGAATATCAAAATGCTATCTGCATAGGAAGCTCTCAATAAATATTACTGAGTTGAATATGCTAAGCAGTCAATAAAATATAGAGCTTTACTGTTTCTTGAGACCAGTGACTTTTTTTGCACGTCTAGACAGTAGAAGAGCATGGCTGTCCATTAACAAGTCTGCATCTTGACATTAGAAATGAATTACGTGACAAACAGAGATTTTGGGCTTAAGATTGGCAAGGCTGACCTGACAGGAAGTTAAAAGGAATAAATTACTAATTAGAAATGGAGGTTTCAGATTGAGATGCATTATAAAATTCAAACTTAAATTTCATCGGGATTTAATGTTACACTTAAAGAGTAAAGTGATTTCAAATGTCCTTTTTGGCAGTGCTCTGAACATTAAAACTAATATGACTGTCATTTATCTTTGGTTAATCTGAGGAAGTAAAATAATTATACTCATTATGTTATATATATTAATTTTTCTTGAGACATAATTTTAAACATGGAGTTTCCATTCATATGTTTCCTTTAATCAGTTTCATCACTATAGTCATATTTCTGCTTAGACTATGACATTTCCTCTATAAGAAAAGCTTTAGACTTATCAGGACTCACTGATATTTTAAGTTCAATTTCTGCTGTTTTGTTACACTTTCCCATAACCCATAACTAACATTTTCTTCATATCCGAAAACACAGAGATTATAGATTTTGATATCAAATTTGTAAAATAAGAAATAATGTTGAGGAATTAACATTTTTGAGTGGCTAACACATGATGGACACAATGTTAATATGGATATTAAACTGGCTCATTTAGTCATGATAAAAATCTTGCAAGGAAAGGTGCTTTTTTTCCTATTTATAACTGAAAATGAGGTGCACACAATTTTATGTCTTCTAATTATTCTCTATTATATCAGAAGATATTATAAATTTCAATCTTTAAAACAAACTGCATTGCCATATCTATCAATACATACATGTAGAGAAAATAAAAGGGCTTATCTCCGGATTTCAGAATTGGGAGTCATTTAGGCTTTCAAAAATTAGCATGTGGACCTATTAAATAAGAAAAAGAAAAAAAAAATAAAGCAGAATTAGTGCATAAATTATGGAGTAGAAGTCCACACTTAAATTTGGCAGGCAAGGGAAATTCAAAATAGGAATAAAGTGACTGCTATTATTTTTCAGTAATTGCTTCAAATGCATTTTCTTAATTGGTAATAGCTATTTTATCTCATGAGAAAGAATTTATCTTCCTCACTGTCTTTGTTTTATATAAAATAGTATGTAACCAGTATTGGAAAATTTCACTTTTGTCCCTCCATCCCTGTAATCTTTCACATCACTTAGAAATTTCTTTTAAAAACTTAATTGCCTAAGAGCTTATGTGAATTTAATTAAACAGAAATAATAAATTTGAAATGTATGAGCAAGTCCTTGGGAGTTTTACCATTTCAGATATCTGAAATACAGTAAATTAAAGCTCTCTAAGCAGAGATTGCATGATATTCTGCATAATTCTGCCCTTAATTAGAAATTCCATTTAATGAAGAAAAGTGGAAGCTTTATAAAAACAAATACATAATTGCCATGGACTTGAATTATCATATCATGCCAGAAATCACTCATTTTAGGTAAGAAACACAATAGCATGACTTTATTATTTTTCTTTTTATTAGCAATGTATCACTGGGAAAAAAAAAAGTATTGGTAAAACTGAACTAATTTTAAGTAAAATATTATCAAAAATTAAATATAGAATGAATTTTTCTTAATGTAATACTTCACTATAAAGTTCTGACAAATAGGGACTCCATCTCATAAACATGAAAAGTATAAATAATCTTCACAAACAATGATAATCATAATATGATTTATAGATTCCAGATATAATTTTTCAAATTTAAAAAAAATTAAATATGAAGTCATTTGCTAGTCATTTACTTAATCTAATACCACATAAATACTGAAATAAAAATGGAAATATTTAGAATGAATATATTTTTATGAATAATATTAATTTAAAAATATTTTTTAGGAGTTTCTGTTGTGGCGCAGTGGTTAATGAATCTGACTAGGAATGATGAGGTTGTGGGTTCAATCCCTGGCTTCACTCAGTGAGTTAAGGATCTGGTGTTGCTGTGGCTCTGGCATAGGCCAGCAGCTACAGCTAGGATTAGACCCCTAGCCTGGGAACTTCCATAGGCCTCATGGGTGTGGCCCTAGAAAATGCAAAAAGACAAAAAAAAATTTTAAAAACATATATTCTTCAAAAAATTGCCTTCTAGCCATATTTTTGTCATTTTTGTTACTACATTTGAGAATGAAATGACAATGGTGCTCATTAATATCATAATATCTGGAGTTACCTGGTGGCTCAGAGGGTTAAGGATTTGTCATTGTCACAGCTGTGGTTCTGTTTACAGCTGTAGTGTGGTCTTAATCCCTGACCTGTGAACTTCTGCTTGCTTTGAGTGCAGCCAAAAAAAACCCTTAATCTCTAATTTTATTTAATATATTATAAAATAAAATTTGGCCCAAAATTTTAGAAAATTCCTATAATTAAGAATCAATACTAGATATAACTCAAAGTACAACTCTGTGTGCATATTTAAATATAATTTTAACCACTCTTTGTGATGCTTGATATTTTCTGTTGAAGAAAAGGAAACTCTAGAAATAAAACTATCAGTGAAACAGAGATTTTCTCCCTCAAAAATGTATTCATAATTTGAAAAAATAAATCTCGAAGTGTTGGTCTACATAACATTTCTCAGATTGAAAACATGGGTGTGTTAGATGTATTCATACTTGACATGTTGTTGAAACTTCTCTGTTGTTTGTCCTAATATTGTTGAATGCTGACAAGGTCATTTCTTTCCCTATTTTTCCTTTTATTTCTTTTCCTTGACTTACTGAGTCTTCTTGCAACTCCAGTGCAATCTTGAATGAAAGTGATGAAAATGGAATTTTTCTCTTCTTATACACCTCAAAAGGAGGCTTTCAGCATTTGACTTTGAAGTATGATGTTTATTCTGTATTTTTGTGGATACCTGTTGGCAGAAAAAGTATGTTTATTTTATTCTGAGTATGCTAAACAATATTATCATCAGTGATCCTTTTCTATCAAGTGTGTTATTTTTTCCACACTTTAGATTTTCTCTTTTCATCTTTTACTGTAGTTAGGTGATTTTTATAATATATATCAACTTTGGTTTCCTGAATGAAGCAGCTTTGGCCATGAGACAGTGTCATGGACAATATGTCAATATGTTCCTTATTATATAGAAATAGTTATCTTCTACTTTATTACATCATGAATTTTATCATTGATTAGAGTTGAGAACAAATGTTTTGTTTTCATCTATTAAGGCAATCATGCTGTTCTTTTAATTTAGTAGATTACATTGTTTAGTTTCCAAGGATTAAACTGCATTTTCACTCCTAGGCTAACTTTACTTGATCAAATGTATATTATTTGTTTATATATGATCACTTACACATTTTGTTTCTTTTAATTGCAAATATTCTTTTCATTGCTAATATTTGGCTAAAAGTTTTAGTGATATTCATTAAAGGTTACAATTTTCTGTTCTAGTCATGTTTGTCATGTTTTGATATCAGATTTTCCTGGATTCATGATATGTGTTGAGATGTGGCCCTTTTCATCTACTTTGTGGAAGAGTTTGTGCATAATTTGCCTATGAAGACACCTATATTTTGAATTTTCTTTTGGGGGCAAGATTTAGATAACAAATACAAATGTGGAGACATAGGGCTGATAACAAAATTTTCTATTTCATTTCAAGGGGTTAGTGTGTTTTCAGCCATTCATCCATAATTCTAAGTGCCAATCATAAAATGTATTGATAAGGAGTTCCCGTCGTGGCGCAGTGGTTAACGAATCCGACTAGGAACCATTAGGTTGCGGGTTCAGTCCCTGCCCTTGCTCAGTGGGTTAACGATCCGGCGTTGCCGTGAGCTGTGGTGTAGGTTGCAGACGCGGCTCGGATCCTGTGTTGCTGTGGCTCTGGCGTGGGCTGGTGGCTACAGCTCCGATTCGACCTCTAGCTTGGGAACCTCCATATGCCTCGGGAGCGGCCCAAGAAATAGCAAAAAGACAAAAAAAATAAAATAAAATGTATTGATAAGAATATTATGTAGAGCATGACTTTATTTTCATTTTTAATGTCTTTAGGATCTGTAGGAATACCTATATTTCAATTCTGAGATAATATAAGTCATATTTTTCATTTCCTTTAAGAAACTTGTGAGGGGGTTACCAGTTTTATTCATCTCTTCAAGTAACCAAATTTTTCCTTGTTCATTTTTCTGATTTTTATTGATTTTTGTTGATTTCTGGTCTTTATTATTTTTCCTTCTATTTAATATGGACTTAATTTGCTTATCTATTATACCTTCTTAAGGTGTGCTCTTAGCTAATTTAGGTCAAACTTTTCTTACTTTCCTATAAACAATTTAAATATATGTACAAGTAGCTTCAACCCACAAATTTTGAAATTTTATATTCTAACCATAATTTAGTTTGAAATACTTTCTAACTTCACCTGTGATTTCTTCTGTGTCCTATAGGTTAATCCCATATATATATGCTATTTAAATCCTGAAGAACCCCATTTAGCATTTCTTGCAGAGCTAGTCAACTAGAAACAAGTTCTGTTTTGTTGATCTGAGCATTTCTCTATTTTTCTGCTTATAAACTTTATATTAACTAGATATAATTCTATGCTCAAAATTCTATTTTATTTTTCCATTCATGACTTAAAGATGTCATTCAGTTGTTCTCTGGCCTTTTGTGGGTTGTTTATTTTTTTCAAATGAGAGTACAGCGATCAATGCGAATTTTTTCTTCTAGTTTCATTGAAGTATAATTGATATACAACACTGTATATAGTTAAAGTGTACAGCATAGTGATTTGATTTACTTACAGCATGAAACAATTATGACAATAAGTTTAGTGAGCAGCCATCATCTCATATAGATACAAAATCAAAGAAAAAAAAGACATTTTTTCCTTCTGATGAGAACTTTCTAAGATTTACTCTCTTCACAACTTTTGTATGTAACATAGATCAGTGCTAATTTTTAGACAAAAGGAGAAAAGTTAGTAGCTTTTAAGATTGCTGGAGATAAAGTAGAATATTTTAGAAAGAATAACAAAGGAAAATGTGAGGTAATATGGTTAAGAAAACTTAATAGTCCATTCTTTTATATATATATAAAATATATAAAATACATTATAAAATATAAAATTATTTTATATGAAATATATATAATGATTTTTTTTCTATTATAGCTGGTTTACAGTGTTTTGTCAATTTTCTACTGTACACCATGGTGACCCAGTCACACACACATGTATTCATTCTTTTTTCTCACATTATTATGCTCCTCATAAGTGACCAGACATAGTTCCCATTCTTGAAAATAAGGGAGAGCTTTATTTCTACACTGAGAAGAGTAAAAAGGCAGGAGCATATGCAGTGGGTGTCAAATATTTATATATATTAAAAATCACCTCAGGAGGATTTAATTGCTCAGTGTTCTGTCCCTTCTCAGGATCTAATAAATAGATGGACTGGAAGAAGTAATTTATAGAGTTTATATGTGTGTGTTTGTGATTATGCTTTCATTCTAGATTTCAGTGGACTATCACACACATTATGAAACTTTATGTTACTGATATATCATCTTCATTTTATGTAATTTGGACATCTTTGAAAGTAATGACTTACAGTCTTCTTTTGTACATTTTTAAACAAGCACTCCTTGTGATTCTGTTGTGTGCAGATGCCATTTGAATAAAAGGGTATTTTTGAAAGAAGAAAGGTGATACAAGAGTTAACACATTTCCTCTATAATGTAGATTAAAAATTTCTGTGACTATCCTGGTAGTTTAACGAGTACCACCTGAGAAAATTTTTTTTTTAATTTTGTGAATTTTGTGTCAAGGAATTCACAAGATAAGTATTGACTTTGGCTGGAGTTATACTGCACAAGACATGCCAGGTCCTTGTTTTTACAAGAGTTGTCTACAATCTAGTGTCAATTATCACAACAAAAAGCAATCTCATTCAGCCTAAGGGTTTTATGAGACTGTAATAATGCAAATTTTACTTCTTAAATATCAGGTGATCTATATTGAAGTAATATAAAACAGATTAGATGAGGTACACTTTTAAATGTAGACTTGTTTATGTAAATTCCTAATGTACACTTTGCCCTGCAAACTATGTCCATCATAAACAGTAATGAATATGTAGTGATCCTGAAAGGATTTCACAAATGCAACCTGGGGGTTTATCCCCTGAGGATTTGGGGAAAAGACTGAAAGAAGTAAATTATAACAACTATTAGGAAACAAAATTCCAATTTATAATATTTACAAAATTGTAAGTGAAAAAGCTGCTTTGGTAAAGTAGCATTTTGTCATCATGATTTAAGTATTGAGCTAAGTCAATGAAGGCAAGGCAGTGGGGAGGCAGAATGATGCTGTGTGAAGGTCATGGTCTTTGCCTTTGAAATCCTTTTCTACCTTAACTTGGTAGGAGGTCTGGACTGATATTTGGAGCCTCTTCATTATAAAATGAGGATGATAAACTTATATGAGATTAGTTTTTTAAGTGTCTGCCGTAGTTCTCACTACACTTTCTAAAATAAAGTAATAAAATCTGAAGGTATATTTTAGGAAAAAAAAAAATTTGTTGCCCTTTTGAAAGTCAGATTACCAAGAGAAGTAAGAGAATGTATTCAATGAAAGCAGATAGAATCCAAACAATTTCAAAAGGTGTTGTGTAATAAAATAACTTTGACAGAAGGAAAACTAAGGGTGTTACATTTTTAAAATGCATTGCTATAATAGCCTATTAAAAAGTTTACACATATGCAGTTATGGAAAATGTTGATGGTATCAGAAGTATAATGATAGTGTAAATATAGTAGCACTGGAAGAAATGAAAAAAACTTGTACCATTTGGTTTCAATTTTTATTTGACCTGAAGAGGGTCATTCAATCCCATTGTCACTTACTTTAACATGTCTTATTGTGCTACAGGGAATGATATCCTTCAATAAAACAATTAATGTTTTATGCAATAGCAAAGGGATTATATAACTCTTTATTTTTGATGTTTAAAGATTTTGATACTTAAAGAGGCAAAAAAAAAGAAAACCAGAATCTTTTTACCCTAGATACAGTTCTAACACTTGAAAAATATACATTTTGTTTTATTTTGTAGCCTCTGCATATAAATATGGAGGATGGGAGTACATTAATTTCTAATTATTAAGAAGGCTTTTATCTGTTATTTATTTTTCCTGATCGTTGTCGATTGTTTTGACTGAAAAAAAAAATGCACAGTCTGAATTGAGAATTGTGTTTTATTTGGCAGCATACTGAGAACTCAAGCCCAGGAGGCAGCCTCTCAGATAGCTCTGAGGGACTGGTCCAGAGAGGTAAGGGATGAGCCAGGATATATAGGACTTTTCAGAAAAACAGCAGAAACAAAAAACAAGTAGTTAGAACATTGAATGTTTATTGTAAATTAAAGAAAGCCGACATTTCAAGTCACTGAATTTAATGCATTTCTATAAATGGGAAGATGCAGAGCCTAGGCTCACTGAAATCATTCTTTTGATATGCACCTCACCTATATAGGGCCAGTATCTTGTGCTTTCCATCCTGAGTCCCCATCGGGGGGTACAGTTAGTAGGCAACTGTGGTGGCCAAGGGCTAGATGGCCCCAGCATCTTTTATTTATTTATATAGCAGACAGTATTGTCCACAATTGAATACAGTCTCTATCATCTCAGTGAATCTTTCCAATTGAGATTCCATAAAAGATTGTAATGGACACCTGATTGTAGTCCTATATCAAATTTAAGTTTCTCCTTTACTTTGCTAATTTGGGATTATCGACCATCAAATTATAAACAGGAACTGAAAAAAAATTTTTAGGGCCACACCTGCAGTAGGTGTAAGTTCCTGGGCTAGGTTGAATAAGAGCTGCAGCTGCAGGGCTACTCCACAACTACAGCAACACCAGATCTGAGGTACATCTGCGACCTACACCGTAGTAATGCTGGATCCTTAACCCACTGAGTGAGGCCAGGTACTGAACCCGCATCCTCATGGATACTAGTCAGATTCTTAAGCCACTGAGCCACAATGGGAACTCCAAGGAATTGAATTTTTGATGATTGTGGTACTTAGTCCCTGAGAATAAAATTATTTTAAATATAGCACATCATATATTAGATGGAATATAGGAATGATTTTCTATCAGAGTCTAGGTAGAAGATTTATTAATGAGAATAGATAGTTGGGATATAATTATAAATGACAATGATAATGATTACTTGCAATTTACCGGAGTCTTCATGTGCAGGTATCATGCAACTTAAGCATTTTTGTTCTTAGTAATCAATGAGATCAGTTAACTTATGAACCATATACAGCAAGTACAGCATGGACTCCAAATCTTTTCCAGGTTCTGATTTCAAAATCCTTGCTTTGGCCACTCTGCTAAATTACTTCTGATTTAGTGAATGCCTATTTTGTGATAGGAAGTATACTGAAAGATTAACTGACTCAAACTTATTGAATCAAGTGAAGTAAGTTTTATTAACCTTATTTTAAAGATGAGGTAACTGAGTTTCAAGGAGCTCAATTTACTCTCTCAGAATCACATAATTGTTAAATGTCAGATGACTGGGTTCATCCTGAGCAGGACTGAGCATTTTAACAGAATTCCTAAACATAATTAAGCTTTAACAATCATATCAATTTTATGAAATTGATTTTTTTATAAATTATTTTCTTTTTTATGGCTGCACCCACATTATATGGAAGTTCCCAGGCCAGGGACTGAATCTGAGCCACAATGCAACCTATGCTACAGCTTCAGCGATGCCAGATCCTTTAGCCCACTGTGCTGAGCCACGGATTGAACTCGAGCCTCCACAGTAACTTGAGCCACTACAGTTGGCTTCTTAACCCACTGTGCCACAGCAGGAACTCCTGGATTTTTTATAATTCTGGGATAAAATTATTATGAAACAAAAGTGTCAAATATGACAGAAGAGATTTATCCTACCTAACATAAAACCACTCTGTGAAACTCCCTCTTTAAGGAATTTCAAATAAATTGGAAGCACAAGTATTTTAAATAGTAATAATCCATTATAAGCCTGTATTTAAACTTTTAAGTTTAAATACTCAGGTATTTCTTTCTTTAAACCTGAAAAGAATTGTGTGTGTGTATATATATATATGAGTGTGTGTGTGTGTGTGTGTGTGTGTGTGTGTGTGTATAGCGCTATAAGGATTAAAAAACAAAATATACACATGATTTGATTAGTCAATGGCATATGGAATATAATTGAACTGCATTAGGAATTCATGTTTTGCATACTCTATAATGTGTGTTTCAATCAAAGTCTTAGCAGAAAATAAATATTTTAAGCATGACCTTCAGACTTCACTATACTTTCTAAACTCTGTATACTTAGGTTGTCAGTCAGTTCACAGACCAGATATATTCCAAAAAAGTTATGTGTGGAACAAAACTTGTAATTTATAATTTAAAAGATGCTAAGAGAATATGCTCTTTAAAGAAAAGCTCAGGTAAATATTTCTGAAATGTAAATAGAACTTTTTGCATGAGGATTTACCTTAATGTTTTTTAAAGGATGTTTGAAGACATGGTCAGGGGTTTTATCTTTCTTCTTTTTCATTCCCACTCTACCCTCTACCCACCCCTTCTTTTTACCTCATCAGTGTCACCACCTACTGCTCCTTATGTGATTAGGCCACCACAGTAAATGCTAGGGACCTCATGTTAGGTATTGCATTAGTGAATTGTAATATATTAGTCCTAGTTTCCAAGAAATTCTGGGACTATATTTTCGTTTCCTTAGATACTGTTTCCCTTAGGCTTGGTTAAAAGATTTCCTACCTTAACTCACCCTGAGTTTGTTTAAATTTCAGTAGTCAAGCTTAAGCGATAATTGTTAAAATATTTAAAATTATAATAGCAAAAAACAATATTAGTATTACAAGGAATATTACAATTTTAGTGCTGCAGATGCATTTGCATCTTTTACAGATCATATTATCTAGTCTTATAATATGGTAGTTAGCACTAATATTCCCATTTTATAGATGATAATTCTGGTACAAGAGGTTATGGGACTTATCTTCATCACATGATTCTTGTTTCTATGATAGATCATATTTCAACGCCCTCCCCTACCACTTCCAATCTCTCTAAAATACCATAGTAACCACCATCTCAGTTCCCTCCAAAGCTTCATAGCCTTTGAGGCCTAATTGAAGTCATGGTCTCAGAAAAGCACTGTAGCCTCTGCTCCATGAATATCCACCATTTTATCTTTGTTAAAAGGATCTGGGGAAATATGTCACAAGTCTATGAGAATTTCTAACAGGGGCTAAACACAGTAGTGTGGATTCAAGCACCAAATTAATCTACCCTAATCATAGAATAGTTCTGGAGAAGGGCAAAAGAAGAAATCTGACATTTTTCTAGCTCCCTAATATGCCACAAATTTTAATTTCCTTCAGTGAAAAAATACTTTGTGTACTTTGAAACAAACCCTTGTTTGCTTATCACTGTTATTGAACTACAAACTAACTTCCTAACCGTTAGTAAGGACATTGGTTAGAATTCACCAATGCAAAATACGTTTACATATATATTATATGATTGCTTTTCTTTCATTTGGAAATTAGAAGTAATGTTCATGTTCAAATTTGTCCTTTTTGGGGGGGTTTTTTAGGTTGTGTGTGTGTATGTATTTTTTACTTATTTTAAGTTCTATTGCATTATAGTTGATCTACAATGTCATGTTAATTTCTGCTGTGCAGCAAAGTGATTCAGCCATGCACATACACATATCCATTTCCTTATACATTATCACAGAATATTGGGTGGACTTTCCTGTGTTATACAAGATCATCCTGCCTACCACTCAGGACCTTGTGAGGATGCAACCAGGTGATGATTCACACCTGGCACCTACTATCCAACAGTGCCTGGCATAGCTTGCCCCCTACTTCCACTCAAACCTACCTACGTGCACTGGGTTTACAGACCTGAGTCCCATTATCATGAGCCATACTACCTCATGAGCCCCAGAAGGATCTAGGAGAAGACATTTAACTCCTAGTTTTCAAATGCCACATCCCCTAACCCAAGATCACAGGCATCTCAGTCTGGGCATGGTACCCTCAAGAGTTCTGGACACCCCTCATTCTATCCATAGACGCCACTTTCATAGTTTGGTCTGGAGGTATTTCTGTTTCTCCTTCACCTTTGGCTAAAAACCCACCATACCTACCATCATGGCTTTTCTGGTCCAAAGCACTGTTCTCAGTAACTTGAGTAGCCCATGGCCCTCACTTGAGGTCCATTATCTTCTCTGATGCTACAGAGGAGGCAGTTTATCTATATCTTCTTCTAGTCCAAAAAAATGATCCTCAGCTAGAAGGAAAATCAGAAAGGCTACTGCACATTCTGTGCCAGGCAGGGATCTTAAAAAAGAGATGAAGAAAATACAAATATCTCAGTTTTCTTGACAGAGTATTAATGTTTAAATTACAAGCAAAAGTAGACATTGAGATGATGAATGAAATATAATCAAGTGACTTAGGAAGTTTTATTTATATATTTTCATTTCTTGATGCCACCTGGGGCAAATTATTCAGATCTTCTGTTTCAGTTTATTTCTTCATAGAATAAGTATTCTGAATTATCTTATAAATAATTCCATGTATTCCTTTCATATCATCACATTTAAATACGGTGCCTTTTTTGTCTTATAAATGAGAAAGGGAGTTGCAGAAAATCAAAATTAGGCATCATACATTTCTCACTATATCCACACCTGAAATTACCAGATAGAAATTAGGACACATACAATTTCCACAGAAAAACATACTTCACAACCAAAATATAAATGAAATAAATTAGAGAGGAAATTGATTTAATATGTTAATGATTCCATATCAGTATATAAGCAACTATCTAATCATTTTAGAAAGGAGATGTGTGGCAGCATCCTGATTTTCCAGCTCCTCTTCATACAATGTCTAGGACCTATGGAAATGCCCCCCCGCCTCTTGTTTAGAACACTACTGGACTAGATTTCAGAATCCTGAATTCTGCATATTGACCTCAGTCATGCAATCACCTCAGATGTCTCAGTTTAAAGCAAAGTTGGGTTATAATGGGTGTAGAGCCTGGTTTATTCTGAGGTCAGCAACAACATGGAAAAGGAATAAAACTGACTAGATGTTATACATGATGTACGCCTGTGGCTAAGTCATCTTTATCACTGCTGTCAGCTTAAGGATTCTGTAAGAAAACTACAGTTTTGTGATTAGAACCTAGGTAATTCTTATACACCCAAAAGATCACGTTAAAAATGTGCAACATGTTGAATCTTCCTCTCTTTGTACAATCCCAAAGAGAGGAAGCCACACATACAACATTTTTACAACCTAACAGTGTCATACAGTTTTATTAGCAAGAAGAGTTTCAGTATAAGAGTATACTTTTCATTGATATAATGTTTAGAGGGCACAAATTTACCTGCTCTGAAAATTGTCTGACACATGAATGTATTCATCTGATATAATGAATAAAATGATGATTTAAAAATATAATCTCAAGATTTGGTTAATGTGGGAAGAATACATTAGGAAACAATTTTCAATGAGTCTCATATTTCTCAATGTTGTATGAGAAAAGGAACTGACAGTTTGTGCTATGGACTATATTTCTAAGAATACTTGTGTAGTACACACGCTTTGAAGGTAGAAACAGTGTCTCCCTGTAAAGCAGAGGGTAGGTTTGTTTACTTTCCTCAGTGTTCACCAGGCTCCCAGAGGGTTTGGGGGACAAGGGAAGCTGATGAAAGTCTGAAGCCCACGCTGCCTGCTGTATGGTGAGTAATAAAGCCCTTGGTCTCCGAGCCAAGAATCTCATGTCTTATGCCAGCATTCACAAAACTGCAGCAGGCTTACCTATGAGCTTGTAAGTAGGAAAAAACATCAGACCATTCACAGTTCTTGACATCTTGAACTAATTTTATCCAACAAACTAACCACATGGTGTTACCACAGTTGAATTTTGACGCTTTCTTTTGTTTGGTTTGTTTTTTGGCTGCACCCACGGCATATGGAAGTTCCTGGGTCAGGGACAGAATCCAAGCTGTAGCTGTGATCCATGCCACAGGGCAGCAATCTTGGATCCTTAACCCACTGTACTGGGATCCAACAGGCACCTCCACAGAGACAAGCCAGATTTTAACCCACTGCACCACAGCAATAACTCCAAGGTTAACCTTGATAACATCTTTAAATAAAGCCTTTGAGATATATATATATATATATATATATATATATATATATATATATATATATACACACACACACATATAATCCAATGAAATAAAGAATTTAAGGGTTTAAGTATAATTACTGGTTTTAAAACTGGAATGATACAGCATAGCATGATATAATAATATAAATATAAATAGTATAAATACACACAAACATCCAGAGAAGTGTTATCTAAGGATACTTGGTATATATAATTGGAAACATTTAATGATATATCACTTAACCCATAGGTCTAGTCAAAGGTAAAATTAAACTTTACAGCATTATATATTTTTAAATGTTGTTTATAATAAATAATTTTCCCACTAAATCCCAGAGAACTTTATGTGTGGTTGTAATTCATTTTTCCCTCATTTTTTCATAACTCATTCAAATGCCCATTATGCACTTACTAACTTCTGGGCACTGTGCTCCATGGTGAAGGTTCATAGTGAACTGCACAGCATCTGCCTTCATAGGTAAGACTATGGAGAGATAATTATCAAATAATTACACAAAATTAAAAGCTAATAACAATTATACTAAAAACTAAGAAAGTATAATGATGTATTCTACAAAGGGGACCTAATTTATGTTATCCTACAGGAGACTAAGGTATGATCTCAAGGATATATAGGAGATATTCTGGAAAGTATATACCTAGCAATGGAAATGAGGACCCCAAAGAACAAAGGACCCGGGCTCCTGGAGGTTCTGTAAGTGGCCTCTTTGGGCTGAGCCTGATGGCAGTAGACAAGGCTGGGGAAGTAATCAGATATTCTTTTTTTGATATAAAATGTAAAACTGTATTCTGACATTTCCTCTTATTGTTCCATACATCTTTTTTTCCCCTGCAACTGTTAGCCTAATGTATACAATATTTCTTCCCTTTTATTTTTTCTTAATGACCTCACCTGTGGCATGTGGAAGTTCCCAGCCTGGGGCTTGAATTGGAGCTGCAGCTGCAGGCCTATACCATAGCTACCACTGCAGCTTTGAATCTGAGCCAAATCTGTGACCTACACCACAGCTTACAACAACACGGTATCATTAACCCACTAAGTATCATTAACCCACTAAGTGAGGCCAGGGATCAGACCCAAATCCTCACAGACACTACATCAGGTCATTAACCCACTGACTGACAATGGGGACTCCTAGAATATTTTTAAGGTATATACCCATGCTTTATTAGGCACTCTAATATACTCACCATAGAAACCCATTATGATTCTTCTAAGATGCATAGTCATGACTTTTTATCATTCTCATGATTTTAGAAAAGTGTAGAAAATTTCCAAATTGTGAATATAGCCTTATTTCTAGTTACTTTTTTCTTCCTTTTTTTTTCTCTGAATGTGAAACTATCATCTGAACAATTAAAGTATCTGATCCCATGTGGCCCAAAGAAAAGAGGCCCTAGAAAAGCAGTCCTTCCTTGAGGAAGCAAGGGCACCCAGCTTCACTTCTAAAGGAACCCAGAGCATCTTAATTTTACCAACCACATGAAAAATATGGTAATCATAGATGTGAGGCTGAACGGCTGGAAGTGATTATAACATGTTCATCCTAGTAACCATTTGGAAATCTCCAATGCATGCAATATTAGAGGTGCCAACATACAAAGTATTAATTCCTTAACTGTGAAGGAATTAATGATTAATCATTCATTATTAATTATTAATATAATTAAGAGAATCATGTCTCATATTTTAGTGTAGTTTACAAAGTACTTTCCAAAACTGCATTTTATTTGCTCCTTATATCTGTTTGTGATATAAAGCAAGCCAAAGTTTTAACTCCCATTTTGTATATTTGGAAATCAAAGCTTAAGAGTTTCTTGAAACAAGTCAGTGACAAAGCTGGGTTTCAAATCCTTGATAACCTAAATAAATAATTGCATTTGAAGTGTTGTCACGTTAGCAACAGCAACAAGACCTAAGAAGCTCAATTTTCCTGGGAAAAGTATTACACACATATAGATATATAGTATCATCCAATATAGCTAAAAGAAGCAGAAATAATAGGTAGAAAGAAAAATAAACATGGAAAAGATGATAAACAAAAGCCATCATCCTATGAATACTGTACATACATTTTTGTTCTACATAAGCATACCTTCAGTTGGAGAGCTGACAATTATTTAAGATTAGGAGCAGAATAAAAATCAGCTGGCTTTACTCAGGTCCACAGCATCAATTATATCTTTTTCTTTGTGATTATTTTCTTTGTGATTTCTTCCCTTTAGATATCTGAAAGAAGAGTTATGCAGTCTTTGCCTGAGACTCCCAGGGGCTGGTAAAGAAGTGCCCAATAAACACTTCTTAAAACAATAAATTGTCTTAAGAGAAGGTTCTTAATGCTCTTCAGTTTTTAAATTCCTGTTTATTCTTATCTCTGAAACAGACAGACAACATAAATATAAAAGAGAGTCATTGTTTTGGAATATGGTATTTGTTTTAGCTGTGTTATAAGCAATTAGCACAACAATAATCCTAATTCTCCCCTGACTCATAAAAGAGAACTGAGCCAACACCAGCGGTATCATCCAGCTGCACAAAGAAAAAATACTTCTGAAAATGAGTAAAATATTTCTCATATGGAGTTCCCATCATGGCTCAGTGGTGAATGAACCTGACTACCAGCCATGAGGATGAGAGTTTGATCCCTGGCCTCGCTAAGTGGACTAAGGATCTGCCATTGCCGTGAACTGTAGTGTAGATTGCAGACACAGACACAGTTTGGATCCCGTGTTGCTGTGGCTGTGGCATAGGCCGGCGCCTACAGCTCTGATTCGACCCCTAGCCTGGGAATCTCCTTATGCTACAGGTGCCGCCCCCCCAAAAAAAACAAGAGACAAAAAATATATATATTTCCCATATAAACCTATATTTCTTGACTATTCATCAGGTCACAGGTTCTGTCCTTGAGTTTTTAGAATGATTCAGAATATAGGACTGCTTGATTTTGTGCAGCTGTTATCATTATTACCTAATGGACAGAGCCATCAAAATTATTATACTACTTAATAAGAATGTGTGTGTTCACCTAGTGAAGCAGCCAGTGATCCTACGTTTACTGAATTACCACCTTTTTATTGTAAAAACATTTCCAAATGATTTTTAAGACATTAACTCTTGTAACATCCCACTGAGGAAATCAGATCACCACTATTGTATGTTTCCTTTTCTTTTTTTAAATAATTTAACTTGTTGTTTTTGTTGTTGTGGATGACCAGTATCCTGAAGATGCTGTTTTTTATTTATTTATTTGTTTGTTTAATTTTTTTTTCTTTTTTAGGGCCACACCTGCAACATATGGAAGTTCCTGGGCCAGAGGTCGGTCAAATCAGAGCTGCAGCTGGGGCCCATGGTAGCATGTAATACTGGTAACACTGGATGGATCTGAGCCACATCTGTGATCTGTGTCACAGCTTGAGTGAACGCCGGATCCTTAACCCACTGAGTGAGACCAAAGATTGAACACACATCCTCACAGAGATAGCTTTGGGTCCTTGACCCTCAGGGCTACGCCAGAATCCCCTGCTTTTTATTTTTTTAACTTTTATTTTATTTTACTTTTTTATTGATGTATATTCACTTTACAATATTGTGTCAATTTCAGGTGTATAGCAAAGCGATTCATATATATATATATATTTTTTTTTTTTACACACACACATTGAATTAAAGAGTTAGAAATTATTTAAGTTCAGGAGCAGAATAAACTGGCTTTATTCAGTCCTCAGCATCAATTATATCTTTTTCTTTATGATTACTTAAAAGGAAGATATACATATGTATATCTTTTTTAGATTTTTTTCCCATTTTAGGTGATTACAAGGTAGTGAATATAGTTCCATGTGCTACACAGTAGGTCCTTCTCAATTATTCTATTTTTATATAGTAGTTTCTGTTAATCTCAAACTCCTAATTTGTCCTCCCCTTTTCCTCCTTTGGTAATCATAAGTTTGTTACCTATGTCTATGAGTCTGTTTCTGTTTTGTAAATAAGTGCATTTATATCATTTTTTAAAGATTCTGCATATAAATGATGCCATATTTTTTTCTTTCTCTGTCTGATTTACTTCACTTAGTATGATGATCTCTAGGTCCAAAAATAATGAAAAAAATTCTATTTCTTAAAGTATATCATTTGGGGACTCAACATTTGTAGATTTTAAATTTAAGCCTTTAACTCTTGCCAAATAACCCTAAAAGTTCATGGTATATAATACTCCAATTTTAGTCTCAATGCAATTTAGATTATCTCTCCTGCTGGCATGAAGGAAAATGGACTCTAGCCACTGACAAATCCAAGTGACCATCTCATATAAGAATTTCAGTGTTCTTTTTGGTTCTCAATTTAGTTTGCTTATGCAATAACTTCAGTGCAGTGCTATGAATATTATTTCTAAAGAAAACTAACAAAGAAAAATTTTAAAAAATTAAAAAAATCATCAGGTGAGAGAGAAAACTTCAGCCAGAGGCAAAAATTTATAGTGCAAGACACATTACTCCAAAATTTAGTGACTTAAAATCACAATCATTCATTATTTTTTGCAAGGTTTTGGGTCACCTTGGAAGTCCTGCTAACCTGGGCTGAACTGGATTGGCTGAATGTTCTCATTCCTCTGTCATAGGGTTGTGGGTAAGCCATGAACTGACTCGCCTTGGAGGGTCCCAGCTGCAACAACACGTGGTGCCTCACTTGCCCATAGTATAGCTTCAATTTATCTTGTGTTGATGGTGCGGGTCCAAGAAAAGGCAGATGGCTTGAATAAGGCAAGCAGAAGTTCACTTTCTTTCTTCAGTTCGTTGCCTGCATCACCTTTGCTAACATCACTTTGGCTAGAGTATGTAACATAGAAAAGTCCCTGGACCTAGAGAAGTCTAGAAAGTTATAAGGCAAATTGCAAGACTTGGAAAACAATTTATTGAGACAATCAGTGAAATCTGTCAACCACTAAAGATGAATCATATGTTAACAATACTGTTGAAAAGATCCATTTTCTGTCAGGGAATGAGTCTGCTTTGAAGGTAAAGACAGTTCAGTTTTCACTTTGGGGGCAAGATTTGGGTCTCCAACTAAATTTTATTGAAGGACATGGTTTCACTTATATGTGTAATATAACAAATAAAACAAACAAATATAACAAAGCAGAAACAGACTCACAGATACAGAGAACAGACTGGTGGTTGCCATACTTGCCACATTAGAGAAGGGGGGAGGGGCAATGGGTACCAAGGATGAAAAGTTACAAACTACTATGCATAAAATAAAGTTATAAAGATCTAATGTGCAGCACAAGCAGTGTAGTCAATATTTTATAATAACTTTGTATGAAGTGTAATCTATAAAAAGCCGAATTTCTATGATGTACATCTGAAACTAATATACTTTTAATTCAAACATACTTCAGTTAAAAAGAACCTAGTTAATGAAATGAGGGTCATTTGGTTTTTTTACCATAAAATAATTAATACTGTTGGATGCAGCTTCCTGAGAGCATTTATAATGGAATTACCTTCATTTAGAGGCAAACTTGGAACTTGTAAGAAGTCACAGGAAAAAAAAATATATTTTTAATGATTGACAAGTCTTTACTTCCAAAATAAGCTCATTCTTAATTTTTTTAAAACAAACATTTATTTAGAGACTGGAAATAAAATTATTTTTGATTCTGAGTCTCCACAATTAAGTAGGCAATTGCAAAATAGAGAAGTAAGTGTGTCAATAGAGCTAAATACATGCACTCAATGGGGTGCTATGTGCAGGCTACATAATCAGAAATTAAGCTTTGCAACAGGTATCTTTCTCTTTAAAAGTTTTTATTGATATATAAAAATGATAAGTGCATGAACCTTATGTTTGCAGCTTGACAAGCTTTCACAAATTGAAAACAAGGATGTAACCAACTCTAGGATGCTTTGAACTTATTCTCTGTGCCTTATCTCTTTCTTATCCCTTATTATTGGTGAATGAGTAGAACAGAAAGTGTTTTTCATGTAACATGTGTGGCTTGCAGTCAATCAGGCTATTTATTTTCCAAATTGGCATTTTTCTTGAGAGACATTAAAGTTGGAAGTACTAGTTCTTCACACATTGCCCTTCTGCTGCAAATCACCCTTAATTGACATCTCTGGAATAATATACCTGAACCCTGTAAATGTTTCTCCTGTGGCAGATGGTGTGCTTTGTTAGTAGAGGGTACCAGAGAGACACTAGCTAAGAAAAGGGTATCTATTCCAAGTCTGGCGTGTTTTTCTAAGCAGGCTCCTGCACTTTGTGCAAAGTTCTTAATACTGAGTGAAACATCAGTAGAGCACACAGCTCCTCCAGTCCCTTGGCTTCAAAAGTACCTGATTTATAGCAACTCAGGGTCATCCCTGTGGGCAGATTTCTCTAGCAACACTGCAGTGGCTCTGTAGCATACCTCCTATGAAAACGTTCTTCCTGACTTCGGGAAACCATCCTCAGTGAATCTCTACTCTCTCATGAGTCTTAGATGTACCCACCCTCTACAGAGAGGTCTGTTTGTCCACACTGCAGCAAAAAGTCTCTCCCTCAGGTCTCTAAGGGATCTGGTTGTTTCTATATCTGTTTGTGCTATTGTCTTTACAGGAGCCCTTATTTGTTAGTAGATATTCCCTTGTTACAGTTAATAGTTTCAATAAAAATTTCCAAAAATTTTCAAATTGCTGTGTGGTCCCTGATTTTGTTAAGTTCCTGAATGATGTACTTGCTTCCTTCAAGGTCCCAGTGTTCTTCTGATTCATGATGATTTATGTAGTCATGCTGAGTGGATTTTGCATAATATTATTTGTCTATTTAATCCATGAAATTTAAAGTATCTATTAATGACTATTAAACTCAATGGGATATTAAAATCAACCTCCATAATGGTTGTACAACTATAAATATAATAAAATTCATTTAATTATTAAAAAAATAAGTAAAATCAACCTATGAAAGTACTGGACAGATAATTGCCAAGATTACATTGAAAGTAAAAAGCAAATGCTATTGAAAAGAAAATCATCAGAAATTAATATCATTTGAGTATAAAAGTATTGAGTACATTTGAATACATGGTAGCATCAGAATCTGCTCATTTTTTATTGCATTTGCTATTTATAAAAGCTCATACAATCAACTGATTGATGTGTTTATTTTTACAATAAAGCTACAGATGACCGGATGAACTAACTTATCCTAACCAAGAAAAGCAAACTTTATGCTGGAGAATTGATGTTACTGTCCTTCACTGATTTTTCTCTTTGGTTAATTATTCTCTCCTCTAAATGATGCTTAATTTTTTTCAGGTGTGCTGATACCTTTACCTCAGATTACACCTGGTCTTAAAAACCTGGGAGACTTTCCATTTCCTGAAGATGCTTATACACTTTTCTCTGACAGACTATAATACTTCTTATCTTTGGTTTTCACAAATGACTATACCTCTAGGTTGTGGGCATTTTTTTTTTTTTTTTGGTTTTGGTTTTTGGTCATGCTTTTGGCATGTGGAAGTTCCAGGGCCAAGGACTGAACTTGAGCCACAGCAGTGACCCGAGTCATGGCAGTAACAATGCCAGATTCTTTTTTTTTTTTTTTTGTCATTTTGCCTTTTCTAGGGCCACTCCCATGGCATATGGAGGTTCCCAGGCTAGGGGTTGAATCAGAGCTATAGCTGCTGGCCTACACCAGGGCCACAGCAACGCGGGATCCAAGCTGCATCTGCAACCTACACCACAGCTCACGGCAACGCCGGGTCATTAACCCACTGAGCAAGGGCAGGGACCGAACCCGCAACCTCATGGTTCCTAGTCGGATTCGTTAACCACTGCGCCACGACGGGAACTCCAACAATGCCAGATTCTTAACACACTCTGTTACAAGGGAACTCTTCCGGATTGTTTTTTAATTCATTATTTGTGGAAAATTCTTGGCCATTCATTTTCAACTATTTTCTCTCATTCTCTCCTTTTTCTTTTTTTTTTTTTTTGTCTTTTTTCTATTTCTTTGGGCCGCTCCCGCGGCATATGGAGGTTCCCAGGCTAGGGGTCCAATCGGAGCTGTAGCCCCTGGCCTACGCCAGAGCCACAGCAACGTGGGATCCGAGCCGTGTCTGCAACCTATACCACAGCTCACGGCAACGCTGGATCGTTAACCCACTGAGCAAGGGCAGGGACCGAAACCGCAACCTCATGGTTCCTAGTCGGATTCGTTAACCACTGCGCCACGACGGGAACTCCCACCTTCTGAGATTTCAATTAAACATATTTTAGACTGACATTGGCCTGCATCTCTTGGATACTCTATTCTTTTTGCAATTTTTTTTCAATAATTTCCTTTTTTGTTTCGGTCTGAGTTATGCCTGTTGACCTATATTCAAGTCACCGAGGCTTCCCTTGAATGTGTCAGGTCTACTGATGAGTCTGTCAAGGTTATTCTTCATCTCTGTGACCATGTGTGTGTTGAAATTTATTTCTAGCATATCCTTTAATATTTTCTTATTGTTTCCATTTCTTTGCTGAAATTACCCATCTATTCATGAACGTCTTCAAGTCTTTCCACTGGAGCCTATAATGTATTAATCACAGTTATTTTAAATCCCCTGCCTGATTTTTAGCTCTACAGTTTTGTCTCTCAACAGCAGACTGTTTCCTTTCCATTTTATACGACTCAGAACTTTCAGCTGAAGTCTACATATCCTTCGTAGGGTAGCAGTGACAGCGGTAAATAGTATTTATGACTGGAAATAGGCGAGCTGCTTTTTCTGCTAGGCTTGTACTGATAAGTTGAGTGGTGTGTCGATTTTGTCCGTTGTTATGATTACCTTCAATGCACCGCCTGCCTCGAATTCCTTTAGCGTCACCTTGTGGTCGGAGAGGGAGCTAGGTTGATAGACTACCTGGGCATCTTTGGGTTGTGCTTGGTTCAGCCTCAATGTTAGGCATTCCCTGGGAGCCTGTGCCTTTGTCTGTCCCTGCTCTTGCCCCTCTGTCAGTCTGTGCTGCTGGTTTCTCGGTCCTTCTTAGCCTGGGTGGAGAGGAGCAAAGAAGCTTCCTGCACTTTGCTTATTCAGCATCAGCTTTATACTGCTCCTGTGTCCTTGAGTCTATTGAGCCACGTTTTCGGGATGGTCGCGCCCCCAGTGGTAAAGGATGGTAATTTTTTGAAAGTAGGGGGATTTCTTGCCCCACTCCTTTTCCTAAGTTCTGTAAGTTTTCACTCACTGAAAGTGGCAGGATTTGTTGCCTTTTCCTCAGCAGCTTTAGACTTTATTCCACTAGAGGGTGGGGGCAGGGGTGGGGTGGGGTGGGGTGGGGGATCCAGCTAAGAACTCCTTTCTCTTTCATCAGTGCCCCTGCAGGAGGTGGCGCTACACCTTTGGGGATGCTTTCCCACTCTCTCCCACTCCGGGCCTCCAGTCTTCTGGGAGCAAACAGTGAGGTCCATGGAGAAGAGGCTGCTAGTGCCGCATGCTCTGGATTCTCACAGCTGTGGGTGCCCGTAAGAAGTTAACTGATGCCTTTTGTACCAGTTTGAACTGCGTTTCCTTTTACTACTCTGGTAGACGGAGATGAGCGATGGCTGGAGTCTGGTCTGTCTGGAGGCTCACTCCAGCTTTCCTCAGAGTTACCCTCATTACTGTCTTTCAAAGTCAGTGCTCTGTAGGTTCAAGAGCAGTGTGGTTTTGCACGTGGCTCAGCTTCTTGTTTGAATGAGTGTGACTCTCTTTCCATCCATCTATCCTAAGACAGAGCCAGTACTCTGTAATACATGTCATTAATTCACAAATTACATTCAAGTTACCAGGTTTCTGCGTGCCTTTGGTTATTATGTTATTAATATTTTTGATAAAATCAAAAATAAGGATGTATTCTCTTTTGAACTACACCAGAACATAGTTTAAAATCTAAACATTTTATTTTTATTCCATTAAATTAAAAGTACAGTTCCTGTCTGTTTAAAGAGAAACTTGAGAATTTCTACATATAATTAGAGGAAGCTATGTACTTTGAGATTTGTGATTTAATGTCTAGTAGATTTTTTATTGATTTTTTTTTTACATCTCAGTATTACACATACACGAGATTACCTGTGAGATGCATACAATTTAACGTAAAATAATATGTGGATAAGTATAAACTCAACAATCATTTGAAAATATAGCAGGACAAACATATTTCAAGCATTCGTGGATTCCTATAATTTTCTTTTGTTGTAGATATAACTCCTACCATGGGTTGTATATTAACCAGTTCTTTGTTATTCTTTTTACTTTTACCATAAATGTATGTCTCTAAAACATACAATTTAGGGAATAACCTGGTGGTGCAGTGGGTTAAGGATCTAGCATTGTCACTGCAGCAGATCTGGTTGCTGCTGTGGCACAGGTTCCATCCCTGGCCCAGAACTTCTGCATGCCATGGTAATGGCCAAAAAAATAAATAAACCCGTACAGTTTATTTTTACCTGTTTTAAACTTTATATGAATTGAGCTGTATTGCATTCCATACAGATGAGACATTGAGCTTGGAGATCTATCCATGTAGACACCAGTGTATATAAGTGCTGACCCTCCAAGGCCAGGTGACCTAGTTCTGAATATTGTATCACTAACTTAATAATAGCCTTCATAGAAACATTACTTAGCCTTTCCCACCTCTGTTTCTTTGTGTGTAAAAGGTATTGTCAGAATATAGTTAACCTAGTTAATTAATATAGTTCAAAGTTACATGGATCTTAAAGTTTTACAGTACCTGTGTTTTGAAAGTGCTCTATTTAAAAAATAGCTACAAAATAAGGTATCAATTACAATTAGAAAATGATAAATATATTCCTAAATTTTATAGAAATCTATGACCATAAAAACACATTCCAAGGCTGCTTTCAGCTCTTTAGAAAGATCTTGTACAAATGAGACATTAAACATTGTACAAATGTTTAAATCTGAAACTTAAACCCTATCAGCTTCATGGCAAATCTGCCTCCGTATACATGTAACACACTTTGACTAGTAACTCTATAAAAGTGATTGGTATTGTTATTTATTTTTATGACTCACCATTCTATTATATTAATGGGAAATTTTTTCAGGCTTATTTTCTCAAGTGAAATAAAATATAATTAATCTAATTATTTATATGTACGATCACATAATTCTTTTACATGCAATTTTCATAATTTTGGTTTTTGGTATTTCTACCAAAGAATGCAGTTATTTGACTTTTTGTTTCCTTATCAATTTGAAATAATAATTTCAATTCATATTAGTTTACTGTTCTATTGTATTCTTTAAGTTGATATATGAAATTGTTTAGGAAAAAATAGTGTTAAAAGTAATGTATTTACCAAATTTAATTTACATTATTTAATTTTATATTTACTGTGCTAGTTATTGATGATAGATTAAATATCTATGTAAGTAGGCTAGTATGAAACTTCCCTAGATTTGGGAAAATCACACAAATTATAAAATAATGGTATTTTCATCAATTTCAGTGTGTAGATGCTTGCTTAAATTACTTTTATTACTATTTTATGAAAGTACATTTTGTGCACATAAAAAGCTGAGAAAATAGTTTACACAGTATTACAAAGTAAAAGCATAGTAGCATAATCAAAATTAGAAAGGAAATTATTTTGATGGCAGTGTATATCTAAGAACTGTATATTACATCGAAAAACTCACTTGAAATGTGTTACTACTGGGACCATATGATTTAGAACTATAAGTAAGAATATAATATAAAATAGGAAAATAAACTTAAATTTAAAATATACCATTTTCTAATGGACAGGATTTATTATTTAGAGTTTAACAAATGCCTATGTTTAAATATAAGGCTAAATGTTAGTTATTACATTCTGGTATAATCATACCTGGTGTTCATTGCCTTATACATTCTAATCGATCAGTGCCCATCATCTATAGGTTGTTAAATGTGATTATTACTCTTAAATAATTGATTACAGTCAATTAATAGTAGCTATTAAATTTCCAAAAATTTAGAAATGTGCTACAGAGTTTCTTTTTTACAACAGTTCCCTTTTGTACTGCCTTGAAAATGATATAAACAGTCAACTCAACAAAATAAATGATTTTAAGTTTTTTTCTATTGACTTCCCAGATGTTAGTGCCCTGAGGCAACTTTTTAATGTTGTAGAGGCTCATAAAGATTAAATCACTGAAGAAATATTTATGTGGGATCTATCAGCAGCAAGATTATAAAGATGTAATGGAGGTTCAGGATAAGTGCAAGATTTTGTCCCTGAATTCAAAGCCATAACTCTCAAACAGGGCTGAGCTTCAAAAAATCACACAATTTATTTAACCTATTTAATATAGGAAAAAATGCTGAGAAAATGAAAGATTAAAAGGTTAGAGATGCTGAATCAGGACAGAGGTAAAGGGTAGGAATGATGTGTCCATATTAAAAAAAATTCAACTGGTAATTTTAGTGTTTGGCT
Organism: Phacochoerus africanus; assembly: GCF_016906955.1. Classification (NCBI taxonomy): domain Eukaryota; kingdom Metazoa; phylum Chordata; class Mammalia; order Artiodactyla; family Suidae; genus Phacochoerus; species Phacochoerus africanus. Next base: position 50,316,804 of record NC_062553.1, on the reverse strand, counting down.
AAAAGAATAAAGATCAGGAAAGAGAAAGATGGGTTAAGAATTGTATAATGGGGACCTGCTGTATAGTACAGGGAACTCTACCCAATATTCTCTGATAATCTCTATGGGAAAAAATCTGAAAGACAACGGATGTGTGTACACTTATAACTGAAACACTTTTTTGTAGAGCAGAAATTATCCCAGCCTTGTATATCAACTATAATTCAATAAAACTTAAAAACAAACAAACAAACAAAAATAATTGCATAACAGCAAGAATAGTTCCATTATGGTGACTGACTGTTTGGATGCCAAATCTTAGACCCCTTGCTTTGGTTGCTGTCTTATTCTGTTGTGTCGCTGTAATAAAACTCTACAAACTTGATGGTATAAACAATAATCATCTACTTCTCACAGTTCTGAGGCTTAGTCACGATCAAGGTGCCGGCATGTTAATATTTTTTTACATTGTTGTGTCAATTTCTGCTGTACAGCATATATATATATACTCATACTATCTTCCATTATGTTCTATCCCAGGAGACTGGATATAGTTCCCTTTGCTGTATAGTGGGACCTCATTGCTTATCCATTCTAAATCTAATAGTTTGTTTTGCATTTATTAATTCCAAACTCTCCATCCATTCCACTGCTTCCCCTTCCCCCCTTGGCAACTACAAGTTTGTTCTCCATTCTGTGAGTCTGTTTCTGTTTTGTAGGTAGGTTCACTTAGGCTGGATCTCTTTAATAAGGGCACTGATTGCTTTCCTGAGCACTCCACTCTCAGGACCTAACCACCTCCCGAAGGCTTACCATTGCATTGGACACCACGATTTCAGCAGCTAAACTAGGGGGTGGGGGGTGAGGCACACAAACATAGAAGATGATAACCTTAGACTTAACATCAGCATATTTCAGATCTCTTAGATACAAATCAGGGTACATTTCAAAAAGTTGTTTAAAGGATGATATTTGATAACTTATTTAAATGTCTTATCACAGAGCCTAACATATTTAAGCACTCACTAAATATTTATTGAGTTTTATTTTAAGCATTGTGAAACAATCCATGCCTCATTCAAAGTTGTGAGACTGTATTAAACTCTTGCTTATTCATAAATGTTGTCTGAAAAGGTGAGTATAAAGTTGTATATGGAAAGAAATTGAAACTGGAAGATTTTGCTTCCACTTAGAAAAAAGAGGAGAAAACATGAAAATATATATAGAAGAGATTACATGTATGCTAATTTAGAGAATATTCTAAATGAAAGGGATTTCATATTGCAGAATAACATAGACAGCAATAAGATACTTTAATAAACATTCTCAGGTATATTAGATAATGTTAACATCTTTGGGTGAAGATATTTTGATTATGGTCAATAGGGAAGGATCATGCTCTCAAGTTAGTCATATAGGAAAACACATGTAGAAGTTAATTTCAGGTTTGATGGCTGTTTTAAAAGGATTGTTTGAAAACAGACTTCAAGAAGACCTATGTGCAGTTTGGCATAAATGAAGACAAGCACAATTACAAGTATCAGATATATTTTGGTTGTTTATGATTATTTATGGTTATCCTTAACCAGTGGAGATTAGTCTTTCTTCTGCTTTGGTCTGTTCTGCTTGAGAGGAGTCCTGCCTGTACTTGTGTGTCCTATGTGCTTCTCTGCTTTATGCACCCCTGGATATAGGACTATCATATTTCAGGTTATCGAGAATTATTTTGGCTCAGAATCATTCTTGAAATACGTTTAATTCTGATTATCCTGAATTGATTTTTATAGAAGTTTAGCTTTTTCTCATTCTATACCCAGCTGCAAATCAAATACCTGCCTTAGTGTTAACCTGAGTCAAGGCTCTGGGCCTGATGTTTGGTGTTTATGTTCTCTAGCCTAAGTGTTTACCCAGAAGCCCAGTTTTTTATCACACATCCTTGTCGCACAGTGACATCCTTGTCATCTGGTGATGTTCTTGTTAGGGCTTAGGCCCCAAATCCTCCCCTATGCTGCAAGCCATGAGACTTTTCCTATAAGTCGTATGTTCCCTCCAGGAGTGTAGAAATGTGGTCTGATTAAGCTTATATAACATTATGTTGAGGAATTTTATTTTATTCAGTAGGTATTAAGAAAATATTATTCACCAGCTCAATAACATAGCAGCAAGAACATGTAGAATGTTTCCCCTTCTCCACCACCTCCTCCTTATTTTCATTCTGTTTATTCTCTCTCCTCCCTCTTCCTCCCCTTCTCTGTCTCTCTCTTTCTTGACTGAGAGAACACTTATTATTTTGACAGCCAGGTTCAATAGTCCCTTAGTGATTTTTTTCTTGATTGTAATCAATCTGTATTGAGTATCAGTTAGAGGGAAGCTATTTTTAACAGAAATGCACGTGGTGTGAATACAGGTAAAGTTGGAAACATATAAAGTGTACTTTTGGAGCAGTGCTTTATGAATAATGCTAATTGACTGGGACTCATTTTAAAGATATAGGGATTAAAAAAAATGACAGATGTGGGAAAACCTTTTTTTTTTTTAACCAAACTATCCTGATGCCATTAGTTATAGTTTAGAAAGAAGATAATGATGAATAATCACTTCCTTAAAAATTTTTTGAAAGGACATAATAAAGGATTAGATGCAATTGTTACAACAGTAAGTATATGAGAAGAAATGTTTGGAAGTAGTTATATGTAATTAGAATGGGAACAGGCTTTCTAATCATAGAATTAATGTAAGGAAGGAAAGAAATCCAAGCCCAAAGTGTTCCACATAAATCAAAAGATGAGCTGTATTTTTTTTTTTTGTCTTTTTGCCATTTCTTGGGCTGTTCCCATGGCATACGGAGGTTCCCAGGCTAGGGGTTCAATCAAAGCTGCAGCTGCCGGCCTACGCCAGAGCCACAGCAACGAGGGATCCAAACCATGTCTGCAATACACCACAGCTCACGGCAACGCCAGATCCTTAACACACTGAGCAAGGCCAGGGATCGAACCTGCAACCTCATGGTTCTTATTCGGATTCGTTAACCTCTGTACCACAACAGGAACTCCAAGATGAGCCATATATTTTTTGAAAATTGCAGAATCAACGTGAAAAATGGTAAACTGAAAATTTGAAAATTGGAAGGAGTTCCTGTTGTGGCTCAGTGGTTAAAGAACCCAACTAGCATCCATGAGGACTCAGTTTTGATCCCTAGCCTGGGAACCTCCATATGCTGTGGGTACAGCCCTAAAAAAAAAAAAAAAAAAAAAAAGCAAAAAAGAGATAGATAATAAACCATACTTTTTGTTGACTGCATTTTTTTTTATGACCTCTCTCACAGCTTATGCAAGTTTCTCAGGCCAAGGGTCAAACCCACCCCTCTAAAACCACCTGCAATGGGTTCTTAACCCACTGTGCCACAATAGGAACTCTTGACTGTATTTTTTATTTTTATTTATTTATTTTTGTCTTTTTGCCATTTCTTAGGCCACTCCCACGCATATGGAGGTTCCCAGACTAGGGGTCTAATCGGAGCCATAGCCACCAGCCTGAGCCAGAGCCACAGCAACCGGGATCCGAGCCACGTCTGTAACCCTCACCACAGCTCACGGCAACGCCGGATCCTTAACCCACTGAAAAAGGCCAGGAATCGAACCCACAATCTTACGGTTCCTAGTTGGATATGTTAACCACAAAGTCACAACGGGAACTCCTTGACTGTATTTTAAATGCTATTTTTTGGGAACTCAAAAGATCTGTCCAGCTACCCTTCTACCTTTCCCACATGCACTTTCACTGTATAATTAGTTTCTTTTCTTCAGACCTAACAGCCTATTTGATCTCCTTTGTTTGGGGCACTTTGTTTCCTCTCTCTTCATTTTTCTCTGAATTGCTAAGTCAATCAGTGATCAAAATGGTAGGCAGCATGTGTAGGGGTTTAAAGCCCAGACTCTGGAGTAAGCCTACCTGGTTTCCAAGTCTAGAGGCCCAGAGAAACTAAGGAGATGACTTAACCTCTCAGTACCTCCACTATAAAATGGGAGAATTTTAGAGGGTTCTCTTCTCATAAGCTTTATATACAGATCAAAGAAGACAATATCTATAAATTATTTAGAGCAGCATCTAGTATTAAATAACTACTATGTAAATAGGATTAAAGGCATTGATGTTTTATATTTTTATTTTGCATAGATAGTCTGTGGTGTAATTAATTATTTATTTATTATTATTTGGCTACACCTGTGGCATGTGGAAATTCCTGGGCCAGGGATCAAACCTTTGCCACAGCAGCAACCCAAGCCACAGCAGTGACAATACCAGAGCCTTAGTCTGCTGCACCACAAGAGAACTCCAATCTGTGGAATATTGTCTTTCTTTTAATGCTTACAATATTATGTTATGTGGAGTGTTTCTTCTTAATATAAACATATTGATAATTCTTTCTATATTTCTAAATTTCTTTCAAAAGATGCTGTTAGCCAAAGTGATATATGCTTTTAGTTTAGTATATCTGATTTTTTGTATTTATGTATTCTATAGACAATTTTATTTTAATGACAGCTTTATTGAAATATAATCCTCTTATGCTAAAAAAAAATAACTCCTTTAAAGTGTGCAATTTAGTGGTTCCTAGTATATTCACAAAACTGTACAGCCATCACAGCTAGAATCACAGTGTAATCATTTTTGAATAATAGAACTCCAAACCTGTTAGTGTTATTTCCCATCACCCCACCTGCTCAACTCCTTGTAACCACTAAATTATTTTCTATCTCTCTAGATTTGCTCTTTGTGGACATTTCCCATAAATAGACTCATACAATTTGAGGCTTTTTTTAAATTTTGATTGTTTTCAAGATTCATTCATGTTTCAGTATATATCAGTACTTTATTCCTTTTAATTGGAAAAATCATATTCTATTGTATATAGGTGTACAATCTCATGTTTGTCCACTTATCAATTGATATGTATTTGATTATTTTCATTTTTCGGTTACCATGAACATTCATGTGCAGTTCGTGTATAGACAAATATTTTTATTCTTTCTAGTATATGCCTTAGAATGAAACTGTTACACATATAATGACCCTTTAAGTGTTTGAGGAACTACCAAACTGTTATTTAAAGTGGGTCACCAGAGTTCCCCTCATGGCTCAGCGGAAACGAATCTAACATCCATGAGGACACAGGTTCGAATCCTGGCCTTGTTCAGTGGGTTAAAGATCTAGCATTGCTGAGAGCTGCAGTGTAGGTTACAGAAGCATCTTAGATCTGGTGATGCTGCAGCTATGGTGTAGGCTGGTAGCTACAGTTCTGATTCGACCCCTAGCCTGGGAACCTTTATATCCCATGGGTTTCACCCTAAAAAGACAAAAAAAAAAAAGAAAGAAAAGAAAAAAAGTGAGTTGCCATTTTATTTTATATTCATACCAGCAAAGTATGAAGCTTCCAATTTTTCTGATTTCCAAAATTGTTATGGTTCATCCTTTTTTTTAAATTTCAGTCATCCTAGTAGGTGTGAAGTTGTATCTTATAGTGGTTTTTACTTGCATTTCCCTAAGGACTTACGATGTTTGTCCTTATTGCCCACATGTAAATTGTTTTTATGTGCTTATTGCCAACATGTGAATTGTTTTTGAGAGATATTTATTCAAATCATTTACTCGTTTTAATTTGATTATATTTTTTATGGTTCAGTTATGTAGTTCCCCCCCCTTTTAAATTATAGTTGGTTTACAATGTGCCAATTTCTGTCGTACAGCAAAGTGAACCAGTTGTGCATGTATATATGTTCCTTTATGTTATCTTCTATCATGTTGTATCCCAAGAGATTGGATATAGTTCCTCGTGCTATACAGTAGGACCTCATTGCTTATCCACTCTATATGTAATGATTTGCTTCTACTAACCCCAAACTCCCATTCCATCCCATTCCCTCTCCTCTCCCTGTCTCCATGTCTATGAATCTGTTTCTGCTTTGTAGATAGGTTTATTTGTGCCATATTTTAGATTCCACATATAAATGATATCATATGATATTTGTCTTTTTCCTTCTGATTTACTTCCATGTTACTCTAGTTGCATCCATGTTGCTGCAAATGCTATTATTTCATTTTTTTTTAATGCCTGAGTAGAATATAGATCTTTATATATTCTGGACACACAACCCTTATGAGACAAATTATTTGCAAATATTTCCTTCCACTCTGTACAGTATTTTTTCACTTTTTGGATTTTTTTTTTCACTTTGGGGAACATGTTAAATTTTGATGAAGGATGATGTATCTATTTTTCTTTAATTTGTTGTATATGGAGTTCCCGTTGTGGCGCAGTGGTTAACAAATCCAACTAGGAACCATGAGGTTGCAGGTTCGGTCCCTGCCCTTGCTCAGTGGGTTAACGATCCGGCGTTGCCGTGAGCTGTGGTGTAGGTTGCAGACGCGGCTCGGATCCCGCGTTGCTGTGGCTCTGGCATAGGCCGGTGGCTACAGCTCCGATTCGACCCCTAGCCCGGGAACCTCCATATGCTGTGGGAGCGGCCCAAAGAAATAGCAAAAAAAAGACAAAAAATAAATAAAAAAAATAAAATGTTGTATGTGTTACTGAAATCTTTGCTCACTTACCTAGGGGTGAGCTAATCACTGATTAGAAATTTAATTGAAGGCTTTGAATCAATATGTGTTCTACACTTTGGCCTGATACTCTGTTTGGTTTTTCATTATGTACTAAATGCCCCTGCAAGCATTACAAGTCTATCCAAGCCTTGGTTCTACTTCTAAAGGGCCTCAGGCTCAGCCAGAGATAAGAGATTAGGGATTCTCTCTTTCTCCTAAGATGTAAAGAAAGTCCATTATTTCTCATGTGCAGTCCTATACATTTGTGTGAACTTCTAAAATCCCTGGAATATGCAGACAATTTTAAACCTTCCTGTGGACATCCCTGCATTTACTGTTAGTCCCAATGCATGTCTAAGGCATAGCATAGGAACCTGTAATATTACACAAGTGCTATTATTTCTCTTCAATAACTGTCTTAGGGTGGACTGTTTACACAGACTGGACTCAATATTGTTAAAAAAAAACGTCTTGAAAATGGAAGTTTTCAGTGGTCTGCTCCATGGATCAAATTGAATATGGAGTCTTGGAGGAACTCCAAAGTGTTCTGCCCCCTCCACAGTCTGCTAGGATGAGATTTCCCCAGCTAGCAGAGGTTCTAAGCTGGTGGTCCACAGTGTTGGCCCAGCTTTGAAGAGAGAGATGCCGCAAGCCTCTCAGCTCTTCCTGGGATTCAGCCACTTTTGGAATAAATGTTTTGTGGGCTAGTGTGAGCCTTTGTCTATTTCTAGAGATCTGAAAAAGTTGATTTTGACAAATGTTGCCATTCTATTCATTGCCTTTACAAAGAGAATGTTTTCCGGTCTTTACTTCCCAGCAGTGCTTCTTGGATTTGATTTGATACACAGTGGATTTATTTTCTTTATTGTAAAATGATTATGCATTTTTCCCCATAAATTTGAAATGCCATTTTTTCCCCAAATTTATTGATTGTTTCTGGATAATTTAAAAAATCCTGTTCTATTGATACATCTATAAATTTTACCTCTGAGACCACTCTGCTCAAAATTTTTTCCTGGATAAATATATAATAAAGGATATAAAAATTAATGGAAAATTACAGGTGTGAAAAATGTAGTTAAGAGCTTTTTGTTTTAGCCACAAATAAGAAAATATATATAGATTTATTGGTCAAAAATGTAAACTGACTTAGAATAAATATGTGAAAATTCAGTTATTTTATATGAATGTGTATATTTCAAATAAACAAGAAGCAATTACAGTTTTTAAACAAAAATCATCTTGAGAAAATAGTAATTATAGGATGTAAAGGCTTCCAACATTCTAGAACTAACAATGATCATTTTGATAATTTCAAAGTCATATTTTAGTTATTTGCTTTGCTCCTGAATACACTTTTTAAAAAGTGAATCGTTAATCAACATCATACACCACATTAACAAAAGAAAAGTCAAAAATCATATGATCATCTCAATAGATGCAGAAAAAGCATATGACAAAGTCCAACATCCATTCATGATCAAGACCCTCACCAAAGTGGGTATAGAGGGAACCTTCCTGAATATAATCAAAGCCATTTATGATAAACCCACAGCAAATATCATACTCAATGGGGCAAAACTGAAAACCTTCTCACTCAAATCTGGAACAAGACAGGGATGCCCACTCTTACCACTGCTATTCAACATAGTTTTGGAAGTCCTAGCCACAGCAATTAGACAAACAAAAGAAATAAAAGGTATCCAAATAGGACGAGAAGAGATAAAACTGTCACTGTATGCAGACAACAAGATATTATACATAGAAAACCCTAAGGACTCAACCCAAAAACTACTTGAACTGATTAACAAATTCAGCAAAGTAGCAGGATATAAGATTAACATTCAGAAGTCAGTTGCATTTCTGTATACCAGCAATGAAATATTAGAAAAGGAACACAAAAATACAATACCTTTTAAAACTGTACCTCACAAAATCAAATACCTCGGAATACACCTGACCAAGGAGGTAAAGGACTTATGTGCCAAGAACTATAAAACTATAATCAGAGAAGTCAAAGAAGATGTAAAGAAATGGAAAGATATTCCATGTTCATGGATTGGAAAAATCAATATTGGAAAAATGGCTGTGCTAACCAAAGCAATCTACAGATTCAATGCAATCCCTATCAAATTACCCATGACATTTTTCACAGAACTAGAACAAACAATCCAAACATTTATATGGAACTACAAAAGACCCAGCAATCCTGAAAACAAAAACCAAGCAGGGGGCATAACTCTCCCAGACTTCAAGAAATACTACAAAGCCACAGTCATCAAAACAGTGTGGTACTGGTATCAAAACAGACAGACAGACCAATGGAACAGAATAGAGAATCCAGAAATAAACCCTGACACCTATGGTCAATTAATCTTTGACAAGGGAGGCAAGAACATCAAATGGGAAAAAGAAAGTCTATTCAGCAAACATTGCTGGGAAACCTGCATGCAAAGCAATGACACTAGAACACCCCCTCACACCATGCACAAAAATACACTCAAAATGGCTGAAAGACTTCAATATACCTCAGGACACCATCCAACTCCTAGAAGAAAACATAGGCAAAACACTCTCTGACATCAACATCAGGACTATTTTCTCAGGTCAGTCTCCCAAAGCAATAGAAATTAGAGCAAATATAAACCAATGGGACATAATCAAACTGACAAGATTTTGCACAGCAAAGGAAACCAAAAAGAAAAGAAAAAGACAACTTTCAGAATGGGAGAAAATAGTTTCAAATGATGCAGCCGACAAGGGCTTAATCTCTAGAATATATAAACAATTTATACAACCCAACAGCAAAAAAGCCAATCAATCAATGGAAAAATGGGCAAAAGACCTGAATAGACTGTTCTCCAAGGAAGATATACAGATGGCCAACAAACACATGAAAAAATGCTCAACATCGCTGGTTATAAGAGAAATGCAAATCAAAACTACCAGGAGATACCACCTCACACCAGTCAGAATGGCCATCATTAATAAATCCACAAATAACAAGTGCTGGAGGGGCTGTGGAGAAAAGAAACCCTCCTGCACTGTTGGTGGGAATGTCAACTGGTACAGTCACTATGGAGAACAGTTTGGACATACCTTAGAATTCTATACATAGAACTTCCATATGACCCCGCAATCCCACTCTTGGGCATCTATCCAGACAAAACTCTACTTAAAAAAGAAACATGCATCTGCATGTTCATTGCAGCACTATTCACAATAGCCAGGACATGGAAACAACCCAAATGTCCATCAACAGATGATTGGATTCACAAGATGTGGTATGTATACACAATGGAATCCTACTCAGACATAAAAAAGAATGACATAATGCCATTTGCAGCAACATGGATGGAACTAGAGACTCTCATACTGAGTGAAATGAGCCAGAAAGACAAAGACAGATACCATATTATATCACTTATAACTGCAGTCTAATATCCAGCACAAATGAACATCTCCTCAGAAAAGAAAATCATGGACTTGGAGAAGAGACTTGTGGCTGCCTGATGGGAGGGGGAGGGAGTGGGAGGGATCGGGAGCTTGGGCTTATCAGACACAACTTAGAATAGATTTTCAAGGAGATTCTGCTGAATAGCATTGAGAACTATGTCTAGATACTCATATTGCAACAGATCAAAGGGTGGGGGAAAAATGTATACATGTAAGGATAACTTGATCCCCTTGCTTTACAGTGGGAAAAAAAAAAAGTGAATTGTTAAAATACATTTAAGATACAGCTGATTTTACTTAACTTTCTTTTCTCTATAGGACTTTGGAGATGATGGGTCTTTGTATATTACCAAGGTTACAACCACTCACATGGGCAATTACACCTGCTATGCAGATGGCTATGAACACATCTATCAGACTCACATCTTCCAAGTGAATGGTAAGATATGAGTGGCTGTTTCAACTGTTTTTTGCTTCAGTAGAGATTCAAGGAATATCACAGCTGACTGGGAAGACTTCATTTTGTTGTTGTTTTAGGACTTTACTGTTAATGTGAAATATTTTCCAATTAAAAAAATGAGTAAATAAATCCTATAAATTTGTGTACTTTTCTCATCATGAAATACTACAGAGTAACTCATTCTAACCAGAAAATTAAAGCATAGGCAATTTCAATTTTTTTTTAGGCTTTAAGACAACAATTAGACAACCGTATAAATTTTAGAAACAAAAAATCAAGCATTTAAAAGTTTTAATTAATTTTAATTAATCATTCATTTTGTTGATTTTATTAATGATATAGAAAACTGTTATTTATGTATAAAAATTTCCACAATTTCAATCATTAACTCAATGGCTATGAACATTGGCCAACTAAGCTATGTCAATCTTACAATCAACACCATGTTTTATTTCTGCTTTAATTCAAATGTAATTTAGTTGAATTGATGATATAGAATTGCATGTATGATTCATTAATACACACTAGTTAATTTCCTTACTGATACATATGATTTACTAAAAGTAAGCTCTGTGCACCTAATTAAATACTTAGATTCCTATTCTAATTGTAACCAGAAGTCAGCAAAGCCTTCAGTGGGTGAAGTGTTACTTTCTGATTTGTTTTAAAATGACTGGAAGTACTGAGATCTGGTTTAAAAAAAAGAAAAACTTTTAACAGTCTAGGGAAGAGATAAGGGTGGCTTAAAATAAAGTGTTAAAAAAGTAATGTAGCCAGATCTGGGGTATATTTTCAAAGTGATCTGATGATATCACTGAGGAATGGCACATGAGCATGAGACTAGAGTTTAGAAAAAATGAACCCAAGGAATGTGAAGGAAAAATTTAGGTAAACCAATGTGACCCTCACTGCAATGGAGAAGGAGCACATTTGAAGACTGAGTGAGATTAATCTGTATTTATTTATTTATTTATTTGGACTAATTAAGTTGAATACAGTTATCCAGATGGAAGTCAAATATGCACTGTATTATACAAGTGTGGAGACCACAGTGATGGCCCCAAGTTGTATATTTAGATAATTTCAGTGTGTGTAAACTGTGTTTAAAACCATGAATTTGAGGAGTTCCAGCTGTGGTACAGTAGCTTAAGAATCTCACTGCAGAGCCTCTGGTCCCCACAGAGGCTCGAGTTTGATCCCTGGCCCAGCACAGTGGGTTAAAGGATCCAGTGTAGGTTGCAGCTGCAGATTGGATTCAATCCCTGGTCAGGGAAGTTACATATGCCATGGCTGTGGCCATTAAAAAAATAAGATAAAAATAAAGGAAAATCATGAATCTGAGCATGATGAAGTCACCTTACGGATGAGTAAGATGGATATGAAGCCAGAGGTTTGAGCCTTGGAGCTGAAGTTAGTGAATAGAGAGAGGATTTAGGATCAGCACCCTGTGAAGGGAAATGTGTCCTGGAAATCAATTAGAAAATGTTGAAATTCCCGTCATGGCTCAGCAGAAACAAATCTGACTGGTATCCATGAGGACTCAGGTTCGATCCCTGGCCTTGCTCAGTGGGTTAAGGATTTGGCATTGCTGTGAGCTGTAAGGAGTTGGAAAAAGTTGGGGAGTTTTGTTACCAAAATGAGTCATATGGACCCTAGTCAGGCCCTGGCCCTACAAGTCTCTCTGCCCTGCTAGGGAGGGTCCTTGTTCCCTTTGGTTCAACCAGCCAGTAATGAAACCACAGCTGAGATGGACACAGCACAAGCTTTGCTCAGTAGCCAAAGGCTGGAGAATTGGGAACTAAGTTTGCAGATCAACTTCTCCCCTGCTTGGTATGAGGAATTTATTTATTTATTTATTTATTTTTTAATTTATTTATTTATTTATTTTGCTTTTTAGGGCCACACCTGGGACATATGGAAGTTCCCAGGATAGGGGGTCAAATAGAAGCTGCAGCTTCCAGCCTGCACTGCAGCCATAGCAATGCCAGATTTGAGCCACATCCATGACCTATACTGAAGCTTGCAGCAATGCCATATCCTTAACCCACTGAGCATTGAGTGAGGCCAGGGATCAAACCCACATGCCCACGGATACTAGTTGTGTTCATAAACCATTGAGCCACAACAGTAACTCCTGAGGAATTTAATTTTAAAGAGTAAAGACCAAAGGAGGAGGAGTAAGGCTGATGAAGGGGAGGCATGTGCAGTAGTCTGTAGGGGAAGGGGCAAGGCTTTTCCTGAGGGCATGTGGTGCCACTCTCTTTTTATCCTTTTGTGTTCCTTAATGTCTGGTCATGGCCTCAGGTGGGTGTGTCGTTTTGTTTTCTTTCTTTTTTTTTGTCTTTTGTCTTTTTAGGAGTGCACCTGTGGCATAAGCCAGGGATCGAACCCATGTCCTCATGATACTAGTCAGGCTCATTAACCACTGAGCCACGATGAGGACTCCAGGGTGTGTCATTTTTTATGCTAATGCAGGAAATTCTGTGTCAAGGGAGACTCAGGGTCTGCTGAAGGTCAGATTCATCACTATCTTGGGCCCAAGAGGTTCCATCTGGTTTTTTGGTTTATAGCTTCCTTTCTTATCTCTGAGCCTTTTAACTTAAAGATTTATGTCAACTCCTGTTAAAGGTGAGGGTGGGTGCATTTTGAGCAAACTTGAAGCAGCTCTGGCAATATTTGGCTATCGGTGGCATTCCACAGAAGCAGATATAAGCCTTGGTTTCTGGTGCAAACCTAGTTGTCTACTAGGTGTGAGTCAAGGCTTGGAAATGGACTTTCAGAGAAATCAGTGAAGAGAACAGATGTGAAGGAGGTGACAGGGTTGTTTCCAGGGGTTTTAGTCCTTTAGAGCTCAAAGTTCAGAGACAGCAGCTGTTCTGGAGGACACACACTCTAGGGAGGACAGGACAGGGTGTTGGGGGGTGAAGTGGTTGTTTTAACTGGTCTGGGCCTCACCTCCCCATGTGTTATGCTTGTTTACTGACTAATGGCCTATTTGACAAGGTTAACGATCTTTACTTTTTTTTGTTTTGTTTTGTTCATTTTCCTTTTAGGGCTGCACCTGAGGCATATGGAAGTTCTTGGGCTAGGGCTCAAATTGAAGCTGTAGCTGCAGGCCACAACCACAGCCACAGCAATGTCAGATCCTTAACCCACTGTGCAAGGCTGGGGATTTAACCTGAATCCTCACAGAGATGTCAGGTCCTTAACCTGCTAAGCCACAATGGGAAGTTTGGCACTTTGTAGATTTTTAAAATTTATGCTGTTTTTGTTTGTTGTGTTTTTTTTTTAGAATTAGAGAGAACAATTCTTCATTTTGTTCCTAGCCAACAATTAGTTCTATCTCCCATCCTCTTCCAGCCCTTGGTTGTCCAGTCTAAGTAGCAACTATGCGAGAGTTCTTGATAGTCTGTAGAACACTGCATGGTGCACATTCTCCCTGTATCAGAATCACATGAAAAAATATCAAAAACATAGATCTTGGGTTCACCAGTATTATCTGGAAGTTTGCCTTGAAATCCACATTTTGATAAGCTTCTCAGGTCAGTGTGATGCATAGTAAAGCATGAGAAACATTCTAAATAACTGCTCTTTATTCACGTCTCATGTAGGTTTCTTACGTTACTCACTCATTTGCCATGCTCCATCTGGGAAGCCCAGGAAGAAGACCTAGAACCAAACCATAGGTGTTTATATTGCAAGATGTGCCCTGAGCAGTGCTGGGGAAATGCTGCATCCCCATTTCATCCTTCCTGTGGATGAAGTATTTACTCTCTGGTCTCAGGTCTTTATGAAGGTAGAATATAGAGTAAAGGAATGCTGAGGTCTCAGAAACAGTGCTGCCTCTCCCAACCATCGGGCTTAGGGTTATGAATTATGAGGAATTCGATATTAGTGGTGACTTCCTAGGCTGAGCACTGATGAGTTCCCTTTTCTAGGAACAAAGGTCCCTGAACCTGGGAGTAAACTCCATCTTTTCCTCTTACCTCTGACCCATTTAATCTGCTTTGAAATCCTTGATATAAAAATGAAACCACAAAACTCAGATTGGGACTTGAATGCACTGTTTTTTAATTAAAATCACACACCTGGTTTCAAGACTTACTGATGTTCAGGTACTTAATGTCTTAGTGCAGAAGGAATTCAGTGAGAGGCACAGTGATAGGTAAAGTAGATTTATTGAAAGTGACAGACACAATGTGGACCATCTCAAAAGGCCACAGTGGCCCAGAAATATAGGGTGGTGAGTTTTTATGGGCTGAGAAACTTCACAGGTTAATGAGTGAAAGGATTATTACAGCTGTTTTGGGGAAGGGGCAAGGATTTCCAGGAATTAGGCCACTGCCCACTGTTTGGTCTTTTATGGTCTATCCAAGAACTGTCATGATGCCTGTGGGCATGTCATTTGGCTAATGTATCACAATGAGTCTCAAAGTCAATAGACGGCAGATATGCTATCTTGGATCTAGTTGGTTCTAACCAGTTTTTATCTTATCCTCAACAGCTATGTCATTCTTTTAAAGGTTGTAGCCTGCTCCCTTTCTCCCCTTCTCAAAGTTTTCATGAAGAAATAGGGTTTGGAAAGCAAAATAATGATATTATGTTGGTTGAAAATGAGTAGAGAGACAACTGTGTAGTAACTGGACAATTTTCAGTCAAGAGAGGGAATTTTATCAAAAATGACAGAATGTGATTACCTTTTATGTTTATGTGAATAACTTAGTAAACATGAAAGTCAGCACATATAAGAGAAGTATGAAAAATTGCAGTAATCAAATCCTAAATATGTTGATATGATCTACTACACAAATGGAAGGGTTGTTCTTTGGAAGACTGGCAGTTAAGCGTTGTTCTTTGAGATGGACAGTTAATTTGTTGAAACAGGGAGAAGGATAGATTGTTTGGGAACAGATATTCAGGGTGGAAGCTTGAGGAAATCCTCTTTGCATTGTGCACACCAACTATGAAAAGTGGGGAGTTTGTGAGAGGATTAGTGATTTGAGGAGAGGAAGAGATGTACAATAATTATCTTGCAAGGAAGTAGGGTAATGAAAATAGTAGTAAGTAATTGGAATGTTGAGCATACTTTTGGGTGTTGAGGTGATACATATTAGTATGTTTTCCTTCAGTTGTCATTGGCTGTGAGTCTGTAATCAAAGAAAGAAGAGATTTGGGTTTAACTGACATTTCGTTTTGTCAGTTGAATAAATGGGAAAGAGACAGACATGAGAAAGTTAAGCAAGTTTACAAGAGAATGATTATAATAATGGACCACAGAATAAATGGAAAGGAAGGTGGTAGGTAAAAAAGCAGTGAGACCATGACAAATGCGAAATGAAGTGAAAAATTGACTGTGGTGTCCAAGTTAGTCAAATATTACTAGTATAGGTTACAACAAAGAAAAGAAAAGCCTTTTTTCAAAACATTTTCTTAAGGCATCTGGCAATTTCTGTTTATAAGAAATACTTTTATTTAGGTCAAATATATATAAAGAAGTATAAGACCGTAAAGATTTGATAGATGTTTAGACAGCTAGCAGTTCTAAATCTAACTTGCCAGTTCTGGCTTTAGCTGAGAAACGAAGCCTAGACTAACACTAATTCATCGCATTCAACCACAACTGATTAAAAAAACAAAAAACAAACAAATTAAAAAAAAAACCCTCAAACCTTGTTCTACTGTATTTTTATCAAGTAGGAAAGACAGTAAGTGTATTTCAAGGATCAACTTTAATATTTAAAGCTACTTGAAGTCAAAAATATGAGTGGAAAATGCATCATGCATGTGTCAATAAGATCTTCAGCTGCTGTGAAAAAGAACCCAGATAATACGGGCTTAGAGAAGATGTAGGTAAGGGTGTGCTTTTCTTATGCATAAAAGAAGCCAAGGTGAGGTTGTTGGAGGATAGCAACTCCACCTGTCAGCATGGTCCTCTGCTTCCTCCATTTATGGTTAGCACATGGTTTCCTTTCTCAATGTTTTCCAACTGATGGTACAAATTCCAGTCATCATTTTCACATTTCAACAAGGAAAAAGTAAGGGAAAGAAGGAAAAAAAGAGAGACTGTTGCCTAAAAGTGCACTTTCAAAAGAACTTTGGGGAGTTTCCATCACGATGCAGTGGAAACAAATCTGACTAGTATCCGGAAGGATGTGGGTTCGACCCATGGCCTTGCTTAGTGAGTTAAGGATCTGGTGTTGCCATGAGCAGTGGTGTAGGTTGCAGTTGACCCTTAGCCTAGGAACTTCCACATGCTGGCCCTAAAAAGGAAAAAGAAAAAAAAATTAAATAAAGGAATTTTGGGAGTTCCCATTGTGGCTCAGTGGGTTAAGCACCCAACATTGTCCCTGTGAAGATGCAGGGTTGGATCCCTGGTCTTGTTCCGCATGAGTTAAGGATCCTGGGTTGCTGCCATCTGCAGCATAGGTGGAAGACGTGTCTGGGATCCCATGTTGCCATCTTGGCTGTGGTGTAGGGTACGACCTTAAAAAGAAAAATAAATAAATAAATAAATAAATAAAATAGCTTTAATGACAGTGCCAACTGCTACTGACCTTCTAAAAGCAGAGATCACAAAGAATGTTTTGCCATTCATGACAATGAAGGGTTCAATCAATCAGAAATAATTAATTGTTGATTAAATTAATTACTAGATTAATTAGAAGGAAGGTGAGAAAAAATTGGGGGTAGGTAAGTAGTTATGTTTGTCACAAAAGTGTTTGGCATGTCAAAATATTTTGCTAAATCAATAATAGAATGACACTACAATAAAATGTTTAGAAATGATAGGATTAGTTATAAAAGAGCAGCCCTACAAGTGATTTGTCCCTTTTTTTTTAAGTGTTTCCCTTTCCTTTTGTTTTATATTATTTGTGTTTGGCATAATAACTTTAAATGTATGCTTTGAGTATAAATAAGTATAGGAAACTTGAGATCGCTCTGAATAGTTATAGGTCAATAACAATAGAATAGTTGAGAAGGCACTGCGGCACTGAAACTAACAATGAAAATGCAAGAAAATGCAAATTGGGTAGGCAAATAGCACAGTTACTGACCCAATAAATCTCTAAAACTAGTTGAACTCATTTTTCATTCTCCTTCCACTTTTCAGAAAAGGTTAAAAAGATCTTTTAGAAAATCAAGTTTCCACTGGGAATTTAACATATTTATCTTTGTCAATTAGTAATAAAAATAAAATACATTATTGGTTACCATAAAAAGCTCCAAAAATACTACAAGTCATTGGAATTTGTTAAAGAGTGTCTTTGAAGTGCAAAGTCTATTTAAATATCCCAGGGTGCAAGCCAAATAAAAGTCTATCAATAGCCCTTTTTCTTTTCAAACAATGCAAAATTAGATGATTGAAATATGAGAGTGCCTCTGTGTCCTTGTCAGAAGAAACATTATGTATAAATCAAAGGAGCTTGACTCTACCAGTGGAATTCACTTCATGCTTTTCTTTTTCTTTTTACATAAAGCAAATCATCTTTTGATCTTCAGCTTAGGATACAGAATGTTTGAAATTTTTAAAGTCATTTAGTGTTTACACTACCCTCTGGGCAGAAAGCTCGTCCATATTCACAATAGACCCATATGCAAGCTGTTATTTCTCTTTTGTTTATTGTTTAAGACCTCATACATAATATCAAGTGGATTTTTTTTTCTCCTCATGTCAGAAACTTCTGCACAAAATTACTGGTTTTATAGTATGTATCCATAGATCACCTGATTTTTCTTCTTCAGAGTTTGGAAACATCACTTGGAGCTAGCCATATAGACCTCAAAGCATCACCTTCTTTTTTTTTTATTATTTTTTTTATTTGATTTTCCCACTGTACAGCAAGGGGATCAAGTTATTCTTACATGTATACATTTTTTTCCCCACCCTTTGTTCTGTTGCAATATGAGTATCTAGACATAGACCTCAATGCTACTCAGCAGGATCTCCTTGTAAATCTATTCTAAGTTGTGTCTGATAAGTTCAAGCTCCCAATCCCTCCCACTTCCTCCCTCTCCCATCCCGGCAGCCACAAGTCTATTTTCCAAGTCCATGATTTTCTTTTCTGTGGAGATGTTCATTTGTGCTGGATATTAGACTGCAGTTATAAGTGATATCATATGGTATCTGTCTTTGTCTTTCTGGCTCATTTCACTCAGTATGAGAGTCTCTAGTTCCATCCATGTTGCTGCAAATGGCATTATGTCATTCTTTTTTATGTCTGAGTAGGATTCCATTGTGTATACATACCACATCTTGTGAATCCAATCATCTGTTGATGGACATTTGGGTTGTTTCCATGTCCTGGCTATTGGCATCACCTTCTTAATAATAAAGCATTTAGAGAAAGTAGCTTAAGTCTGTAGCAATAGTGGCCTGCTTCTTCTTGCATCATAGAATTGAACTTCTTCATCTAGTCATGGTCCACCCTTCCTACTAATCTTTTCAGAATGGCCATTGTGGGGATGGGGATAAAAGTTTCCTGCCAGTAGGAGGGTCCAAAAAGCAGTAAGTTAGGGGCCAGTTCCTCCTTCTCTCTCTTCCTCCCCTGTGAGTTATCAGAGGATGAGAGTGAGAAGCTTTGAGGGTTACTCTGGCTCAATGATTCTCTACCTGTGGTTCTTGGGCAAGCAGCACAAGCAAATTTGTTTTGTTTTCATTTTTATTTTATTTTTTTAATGTTATTGAAGTGTAGTTGATCTACAAAGTTGTGTTAGTTTCAGGTATACGGCCAAGTGATATTGTTGCCAAACTTGACCTCTGTCCACTGGTGTTGAATAAAAAACATGGAGATAGAGTTGGGGGCCAAGGAGAAACATATATAGATTTTATTAATTTTTCAGGTAAAGGAGGCCACAGCAGGCTAATGCCCTAAAGACTATGCGCTCCCTTGGGAGAAAATAGGAGATGATCTTATAGGTTTAGAGTAGGAAATAGTGCTGCAGATAAGAATCAGGGTAGATGCAAGATTTTATTCTTCTTCAAAGCTGGTATTTAGTGGCCCCAGGACTAGTTCTGGTGATCCTCCATCTCTCTGGAGTGCAAAATGCTTCATGAAGTAGTTAGCATCTTCCATTTGTTGGGGTCCTTAGTTCTTCAGAAGAGCTTAAAGGTACTGTTATGTATATCTCTTAAGGAGGAACCAGGACCCTGCCCCAAGGATGCACTATGGTTTCTTGAATGGTCCTCCCTGGTCTCTGCATCCCCTCCCTTTCCTGATTAGCAACTGTTTGAACCTGTCCTTTGGAACTCAGCGAAGATCATGGCTGGATGAGGCCTATTTCCTACAAATAAGAAATAGGGGACATGGAAAGTCTTTTGTGCCCACGAGCCCCACCCTGATATGTGTGTATGTGTGTGTGTGTGTGTGTGTGTGTGTGTGTGTGTGTGTGTGTGTGTATATATATATATATCACTTTTTAAGATTCATTTCCAGTATAAGTTATTATAAGATATTGAATATAGTTCCCTGTGCTATAGAGTTTATCCTTTTTGTTTACCTATTTCATGTGTTTATATATATCAGTATAATATATATAAAATTTTATATGTATATATATGTCAATCTCAACCTCCTCATTTATCCCCCCACCTCTTCCCCTTTGGTAACTAAAAGTTTGTTTTCTATGTATGTGTGTCTCTCTGTTTTGTATCATTTTTTAATGCATATTCTCAAGGTTCACCCATCCCTACTGAATCAGAGGCTCTGGTCCTAGGGTCAGATGATCTGTGTTAAACAATCCCTCCTGATGACTGATCAAAAAGTTTAGAACTATTGCTCTAGCAGTTTGATTCTCCAGAACATGTGAAGTGAGGGTTTATGTCCTTCCTTAGATTCTTCAAATTTCTTCTTTTAATTGTGATATTAAAATAAGCATATAGGGATCTTAGGGAATGGATGTTTTTTAGGGGCTTGAGATCAGATCAGGCTTTCTCCTCAATCTTATTTTTTCTTTTTTTCTTTTTTTTTTTTTTCCTGGCTGTACCTGCAGCATATGGAAGTTTCCAGGCTATGGGTTGAATTGGAGCTGCATTTGCTGGCCTATGTCACAGCCACAGCAATGATGCATCCAAGCACATCTGCGACCTACACCCCAGCTTGTGGCAATGCTGTATCTTTAACCCACTGAGCGAAGCCAGAGATCAAACCCACATCTTCGTGGACACTGTGTAGCGTTCTTAACCCTCTGTGCCACCATAGTAACTCCTTCCTCCTCAATCTTGATGGTTTGCTCCAAACCTCTCTTGGGTCTCTCAGCTATGTTGAACACCCCTGATAGCTGGTCCTGCAGGAGCTCATCCCTCTTCCACTCTTCTTAGACTTTATTTGACACCAGAAGATTTATCAGCTGCACCCAAGGTAGCCCAGTTGTGCCAAAGACGGAATACCCCCAGGAACAGTCCTAACCAATGAGCAGCATTGGTCCATGGGTACAAAGTATAGCTTCCTGCTCCTTAGTTGGGAGATTCTCAGGTGCATCCTACCTGATTCCTCAGAGGGTCCACCCTGGAAGTTAGCCTTTTTTGTTGCTCTTTTTCTTTCCTCTGTTTTACTTTCCTACTCCTAACTTGTGCTTCCTGGGATCACTTCCCAAATCAACTATCTGAACCTGAGTTCTTTTCTCAGGGCTGTTTTTGGGCACATTCATACTTAGGGGTGTCCTAATCATAATGACTACCACTGCCTTTTGAAGTTCTCTCTGAGAGCTACTGGTGGGCACTACATATTTGCTTCTGGAAAGCTTTGAAGTATGATAGAACAGTACATTATGTCATTAACTCCAAGGCCTGGAGATTCTTTCTGTTATTTCCAATGCTATATTATATCCAGTTACACTGTTCAATAGAGCTCTTTAGAGCTTCTGCAATTGCATTAAATCATGACATCAAGATACTCCAATTATGCAATAGAAAAAGCAGAGAGAGGCTCAAATTTTAATGTATAATTTAATTATTAAATTACCCAGATAAATAATAGTTCAAAGATTAAAATTTCAAAGACACTGGTAAAGTAATTAATATCCAAAATTAAATTCTTCTGCCCTTGTAACATAAAGCCTAAAGAAAATCTGAAAATATTAAGAAGAAGTAAAATATAAAGAATCAAGTCATTCCCTAATTTCTTACCTTGTTTCCTTTCAGTGAAAGGGTTTCTTGAAATTTACAGTTTTTTGATCATGTCAACCTCTCTATCCTGGGCTAATTTTTTACTGGATTTAAAGCAGTTTCATGGTATTTGTTTTCAAATGGTTGCATTTATTCTTTATTCATTATTTCTTTATATTCTGCCTTCTGTTGGATTACATGACTTTTAGAATTCTCATTTTTTCTACTACTAAATTTTTAGCTATACCTCTTTATGATTTTTTAGGTGTAGCTGGAAACTTTATATATAGCATACAACTTAATGTTATTATTATGTAATCTTCAAATATCTCAAGTATAAAATAAGAAACAATATGCATCTCCCTTTCTATCCATTGTGATAATACTGTCAAACATTTTCTTCTATGTATGTTATAAATCTCACAATATATTGTGTTATTTTTGCTCTAAATAAATCTTTCAAAGAATTTTTTTAAAAACCAAGAAAACAGACTTTTGCATTTATCTTTTCTGATTCCTCTCATTCTTCATGTAAGTCCAAATTTCTGAATTTTCCTTTAGTTTAATAAACATCATTTATCAATATGAGATTCAGGTCTGCTTCTGATACGTTTTTCTCAGCCTTTGCTGTTTAAAGATATTTTAATATTTTCATCATGAAAGAATTATTTCTGCTGCATATTGAATTTGAAGCAGTTTTTGTTTTTTCTTTCAACACTTTTCTCATGTTAAACTATTATCTTTAGGTTTGCATTGCTTCTAGTGAGAAGACTGTTTTATTTCTAGCCTTTTTTTTTTCATTTCTCTGTGTGCTTTTGCAATTTTCTCTTTTTCATTAGGTTTCAGCAATTTGATTTTGATATGCCTTGGTTTTATGTTCTCTAATTTTTCATCCTGCAGGGATTGTCCAACTTGGATTTTTTTGTTATATATCTTTCAATAAATTTAGGGGAAAATGGCCATTTCTCAAATAGATTACTGGTCTTTCCCTACCTTAGCAATCCAATTACAAATATGTGTTGTTGCTTAATATTTTCACATAAGACATTAAATTCTGTCCATTTTTTTCTTCTTCAATCTTTGTTCTTACTGTGCTTCAATATAGATAGTTTCTGTTGCTTTGATATCAAAATCGTAAATCCTCTTTCTACATGTCTAATCTGCTAGTAATCCAAATCAGAATATTTTAAAAATTATTTATGATATAGCTTCAACTCTAGAAGTTGCATTTGCTTTTTCATAGTCTGTGTTTCTCTCCTCATTGTGTTCATGCTTTTCCTTAAATCATTCAGTCTACTTATATCAGATATTATTACTTTGTTTTTACTAATTTTGTCATCTACGAAATTTTATGTCTCCATTGATAAATATTTTTCCTGCACATAAGTCAAATGTTCTCTCTTCTAATGTCTGTTAAATTATTTTTAATTGTATGATGAAAATTGTTGAGAGAGACATACTGAATACCTCTGAGGAGTAGTGATTGTTATTTTGACATAAATTTACCTGTGTATCAGTTTGATATTTTGCACTTATATTTTTTTTAACTCAATTTGGGTATGTCTAGAATAGCCTTTACACTAGAGTTTTTTTCATTATTCTTCTAAGATGTACTGTTTCTGGAATCTCTCTGAGGTCTCCAATCTGGCTTTTCATTTAGGTCTCTCCAGTATGCCTTCTGATTAATACAACCTATCACTATTAAGTTCTTGGAATTTCTAGACTTATAGCTCCTTGGGTTTATTTCTTGCTATAGTTATTGAATTTTACCTGACTTTGAGGAGTTTTATTTTATACATTGAACCAAAGCCCCTAAAGACCTCTATTCAGATTCCTATAACTCTTTCTCCTACATATTTCTCTCCTTTTTGGACTCAAGTCCCAGATTCCAAGCTTTCCTGAATTCCAACATCTTTAAAGACTTTGCATCAATATCAGCTGAATACATTTAGGCTGACCATGTTTTTTTGTTTGTTTGTTTTTGCTTTTGTTTTCCTCTTATTTCAGGGATCACAGTCCTCCGCAGCTTTTTTCCCAATGTTTCCCATGTTTGAAAACAGTTGTTTTCTATTAATTCTATTTATCTATGGCAGAGGCTTATCTTTTATTAATTTCCATCATGATCTTCATCTTATAGGAACCCTTCTTAAAACCTGAGATGTTGTATTAGTTAAAGCCAAGTTTTCTCATGACCCTCATTTGTAAAAGCTCTGAAAGTGGAGCTTTTAATTTCATAGTTGACAATATGAAGGTGATATCAAATACATTTAGAAATTGTAAGTTGTACTTCTTTGTTCTCAGAGTTCAGTATTTAATGCTGCCCCAAATGACAGCAGGTACTCAGGAGTATATGAAGGAAGGAGAATGACAAAAAAAAAAAAAAATGGTGATTTTGCTGTGGCAAGACATGACTCTTTCTATATCAACTATTCACACTTAAGTAAATTCTATTTAATTGATCGAAACCACCCATAAATAGGTTAATTTGTCACTAGAAGTAGAGAAAACATGATTTATTGTCTACCAAATAATTATCTATAGTTTTCTTTAGTAATAGAAGATTTATTTTAGTAGACCTATGACCACTCACTAAAAACTACCTTTCCCAGATCCCTTTGAGGCTAGACATTGCCCTATGACAAAGTTTTGGCCAAGGAGTGTGCAGAGAACTGAAACAGTTGAGGTCTGAATTATGACCATAAAAGGAAAGATGTGTGCCTTCCCTTCTTTGTTTTCCTGTTTCTACTCTTTTTTTCTTTTTTCTTTGTATTTACTTATTTATTTATTTATTTTTGGAATGGAGGTGTTGTGGTGGTAGCTAAAGGCGTTATTTTTAATTGGGAGAAGGAAAGTCATACTTTGAAGTTAGCAGAAGAATGAAAATAGAAGGTGCCTGGGTATGGTAGACTGAATATATCTTCACAAAAGATATTCACATCCTAATCCTTGAAACATGTGAATGTTATTTTATATGGCAAAGAGGACTTGAATTAAATTAAGGTTATCAAGATAAGAATATTATCCTGGTGGGCTCTTAGTGTAATTGTATGGGGTCCTCATACAAGAAAGGCTAGAAATCAAAGAAGTCAGGAGATGTGATACCAGAAGCAAGGTGTTGGCAAGATTTGATGAATAGGTAATAAATAGATCCAGGAATGTAGGTGGACCAAGAAGCTAGAAATTGCAAGGATGTAGAAATTTTCCCTAGAGCCTCTAAAATGAACCCACCCTGCTGGCACCTTTGTTAAAATGATTTTGGATTTCTGGCCTTCAGAATTGTAAGAAAATAAATCTGTGCTGCTATAAGATACTAAATGTGTGGTAATGTGTTATAGCAGCCATAGGGAAGGGATACACTGAGTTTGAAATGAGAGCCAGTTACCAAACCAGCCTTTGGCAACCTACAAAGGGCTGATATCTTGGTTAAGACATAATATTTGGTTCTCTGCTAAGACAGCTTCAGCCAGCCATATACACACTATGAAGCCGCTATACCACTTTATGACCACATATCAGGATTTATATCTTCTTTAAGTCACTGGCTATATAGTCACTCTGTTTATTCCAGTAGTTCAATAAACATCCTGTCCTGTGAATTAGGTCGATTCCTCATTTCCACTTTAGTCCAGTGGTGGGTTGGTAGGGGAGGCTCTGTTTCATGCAATCATTCAGTGACCCAGGATCCTTTCTTTACAGGCCATAATATCATATAAGACAACACTACTGAAAGTCCTTGCTCCAATCTGTTAACTCTTTGTTACCTAGTCAGGAGATAAACTATGGAAATTATAAGTAAGGTTTAAAATGGGTATCATCAACTCATATAGCTATATCATCTATGAAAGGAGTATAATTTTCTTGTAACTATAGAAATTGAATGGGAAAAAAATGTCTCCACCACTACAGATAGTTTTAGAATCATTTTCCAGAGGCCTTGGAGTCCTCCACTGAGTCCTCTGTGTTTGTTTAACGGACAACAAAAGAGACCCCAGGTGAAGTATTGTGTGAGAGATTTTATAGGAAAGGCCTTGAGGTAGCAGATAACACTTCCCCTGCTTACCAGGACTCAGAATGAGGGTATTCTGTTTTAAAAGAGGAAGCTCACTCTGGGCTCAGAAAGAAGAGGCAATACCTGTAGTGGACATCTAGCTTGATTTTTCCCCAAGAGCCCAATGCTCCTAAATTTTCTGGGAGAAAAATCAAACAGGAAAGTACTACCTCTTTCAGAAAGCAGTTCAGGCCATCATATTGTCCTTGGGTAGGCAATTTTTCTAGTGCCGTAATAGAATTTCTTGAATTTGTGAAACCAGTTCCATGGGGATGACCACATTGTTTTAGAGGGGTACTTCATCCCGCTGATTTGAAACAAAATGTAGATTACTGTTCCTGGAAGCTATGCCTTCAGGGATTCCTGCAGACCTAACCCCCCATGAGATTCACAATATTGTCTGTCCTCAGTTTGGAAGTTTTTAGACCTCATGCTGTATCTATTTCTGCCATACTTTCCCCTGTTTCTAACACTCTTTTTCTTAGCTGTTCCATTATTTCTTTCAGGAGGGATCAGCCAGTTCACTTGGCTCCTTTCTTTGTAGGGCAGTGTGCTGGAAACAAGGATTTTTGTTCTTTTTTTTATTGCTCTCTGCTTTCTGGCCCACACATTTCTCTTTTTGTGGATTTCTCCACATGCTGTCCTACGGGATCTGTCACAATGAGAAATTTGAAAATAATGCATCTGGGTCTGCCAAAAGCATTCACAGTTCAAACAAATAATTTCCACCTTCTCCTTACTGATTTGAGTAATCCCACCCAGGGGCTGTTCTTCCATCAGAACCATATCTAACATAAACCCAGGCATGATCTATCATTATCTTGCCAAGGTTGCTTTTAGTATGTTTCTTCTTCAATATGTTTAGTATTGCTTTCTAACTAGTCTAACTCACAGTCCTAATTCCCTAAATTGCCTGGTCATGTGCCCTCAGGTACAGAGGACAGCTCCATGAACTCCTTTGAAATGCATCCAGGGATTTAAGGAGAATTTTTTTACTGCTCTTCTTTCTAACATATTTTTCCACAATTTGTGTAAACAATTGGTAGTGATTTATGAATATTATTTTTACTTTTGTGTAACCCTACCTAACATTATTATTCCTATTTTTGGGTGTCCCCACCTTCCCATGTGTGAGTTTCATCACATCCCTCCACTGCTTAAAATCCCACATTGGCTCCCAATATCACTCCAATTAAAATCCAGTCTCTTGAATGTCCATCAAAACCATAAGAGTTCTGACTTTGCAGGATATCCATCCTGTTCCCCTCCCCCTTGCAAGTTCAGCTCTAGCTGCTCTTAATGTTATTGCCTTTCTGTCTTTAAATGTAACAAGGTTTCAGTTAGTGGTTCCCTCTGCCTGAAGGTACTTTGCCAAATCCCCTCAGGGTTTAGTTCCAACCACTTTTGACCTTTTGATTCAATATCCCTTTCTCAATGAAGCCTATTCAAACTACACAATTGAAGATTATGACTTGTTCACACCTTCTCACACTTTTGGTCCCTCTCAATTTTATCAATAGAATTATTGCTTTCTAACTAGTTGTGTAAATCCTAATATACTATTAACACTGTTTTTTCCCTCCTATATCAGCATCTTTGAACTAGGGATACATTCTACAATGTATGGCTATAAAACAATGTGTCCATTAACTGGCAACATTTTCTTCTTTGTTAACAACATGTAAAAAATAGCATCTAGGGTTCCCACTGTGTCACAGTGCATTAAGAACCCAATTGCAGCCCACTCAAGTCACTGGGGAAGTGTGGGTTCCATCCCAGGCCCAATGCACTGGGTTAAAGGATCCAGTGTTGCTGCCTCAGTCATAGCTGTGTCTTAGATGCAATCCCTGGCCCGGGAACTTCCATGTGCCATGGGTGAGGCCTTAAAATTCAATAAATAAATAAATAAATAAATAAAGCATCTTAAATTAAATTAAAGGAGGAAATACTTATCTAATTGTTTTATAATTCATTTTGGATCTTCCCTCACTGGAGATTTCCTCCCTCTCTTTCTTTCTCTCTGCTTTCACATGCTTAAAACAGTGGCTTCAGCATTGTTATGACTTAGTAACTATTTGCTGAATGCACATGAATAGCATAGATGAAAAAATGCTTTTCATTAGTTCCAAGTTCTGGATTCCTTTGAAGAGTCTAGTTTGCTCTCTGAGATTTTTCCAGTCTCCCTTGCTGTCAGGTTGTTGACTACCAATGGTTTTATTAAATAGAGCACTGAATCACTTTATCATTCCCTAATGATACCCATTTTAAGAGAAGTTAGTCCTCAGAGCCACCTTTCCACAGTGAATGTGTGTGTGTAGTGTGTGCTTGTGTGTATGGACTTTAAGATCTAATTTTCCTTTTCACATCTGGTGGATTCTCTGTCCTCTAAGATATTCTCCTAAGTAATCACTCTCCAGTTTAATCAACTTCTTCCTTTGCTTTGTTTTCATCTTCTGCTATTTGTGTCCAGATGGATCATTAAAGTATATGTTTTAAACCACTTTAGGTCCTCCTTGACACCCTGAGCAAACCTCGTTTTTTGGGACAGTAGAGACATGAAGCTTTAACTGCTGTTTTATTTTTTAGTTTTCAGAGCTTTCATTGAATTGTTTCCTTATCCAGTCCAGATTTAATTATCTAAAATAGGATATATTTTACTCTGTTCATAAAATATATAATTTTTCTTTGGCTGAAGACACATTGTAGATCTATGCAATCTAAAATCATGACCAGTTTATATAAATGAGGAAACCAAAGTATTCGTTACCATGTAGCAATGGACTGGTCCTTGGGAGCCTTTGAACAAGCCCTTCCTTAGAGAAGTTAGCCCTACAAAAGATTTCCTTTGTAACTAAAGGTAGTTAAGGGAATTTGGACAGTTTATTACTGCCTACCTAGGGCTGCTACTAATAATTTGAAGCAATAACCTACACTTAGGGCTTTGTAACACTAATGGAAATAAGCTGCCTATACATTAGGAAAAAACCCCATAAAAAGGCTGCCTACAGACCTGATTGAGAAACATAGCAAAAGTCACTTGCTGATACACAAAAAACGACCTACCTCTGCTTCTACCGTGATTGAAATTCCAGACCAAAGTGCACCTCTGCAAGTAGAACTCCAACAGTCCATGCACAAGGTGACCTGCCTCCTGAGGTCTGTGTTTGTGATGCAGCTCTGCCTAGATAAACACAGCTATTCACTTAACAGAAGAAAGTCATCCAATGGGATCAAATCCAGCTAGCTTAAGACCTAAAACTGAACACCTAAAGCTACCTGCTGAGGCTGTAGCATATGGAAACCAACTTTTCTACAAGTATATATTTTTTATAAAAATCAGCCCCAAGGCATATACCATCAGAGCTAAGTTACCCACTGGAGCCAATTCAAAATTTGTGCTCCCTAGCAGTGTGATTGTCACCCACAAGTACATTTTGTTGATTTCACAGGTTTCCTAAAGCATTAGATGTTGGGCATTTAGGAGAGCAAATACCACCACCCCAGACCTCAGTATGGAAACAGGGCTGAGGCTACTGATGATCTCATCTTGGCAAAAGAGTAGAATGGACCTATGTTGACAGTACCCAGCCTTTCTCAAAACAACCAAACAGATGCTTTGTCCATCTTCCTGTGTGGGGATTTAGTGAGGGCTAGGGAGAGATACAGTCATCTACAGGAATCAAAGAGATGTGTGAAGTCTTGTTAATAGGAACTAATCTCTTGGTAGATGACTCATTCTCAGATATTATTGTTTTCACCTGAGTGACTCAGATCTAAATTCATTCAATAAGAACTCCTTCATGGTGTAAGACATGTTTATGTACTTTTATGTGCAAATGAATGTACTAAGTTCTGATGTACTAATGACATTGCAAAATTATTTTTCTTCATAATTTTTTTTTGTCTTTTTGCCATTTCTTGGGCCACACCCACGGCATATGGAGGTTCCCAAGCTAGGGGTCCAAGTGGAGCTGTAGCTGCCAGCCTACGCCAGAGCCACAGCAACGCAGGATCTGAGCCGCGTCTGCAGCCTACACTACAGCTCACGGCAACACTGGATCATTAACCCACTGAGCAAGGGCAGGGACCGAACCGGCAACCTCATGGTTCCTGGTCAGATTCATTAACCACTGCGCCACAATGGGAACTCCTTCATAAAATTTTAATCTTCTTTTATCTAAATGTGTTGCCAAATCCAAGCTTGTTTTGCTCATCACACAGCAGGTCAATAAATTGGGAGACGAGTTGTTGGGACAAGGAATAATGGCTTTATTTGCAAAGCCAGCAGACTGTCTCAAAAACCACTTCCCTCAATCAGAATTCAGGCTCCTTTTAGGCAAGAAAGGGAAGGGGGAGTGGTTGGTTGCTGCAAACATATTGGTGCAGAAATCCTAGCTGTCCATTCAGGTCAGATCATGAGGTTCTATAAACCTCCAACCAAACTGATGTTTTGCAACTTTTTATCTAAAAATGTAATACTCTTAAAGGTCACAGCTTTAAGACTAGGCTATTCTATATATTTCAGGTTACAGGCAGCATCCTTTCGCAAAAGGTGCAGAGCCTGGATGACTAAGCACAAGTGACAGACAACAAAGGTTAAAGTAAGGTTAAAGGAAAAGGAACAATTCTAGTATGGAGTCAGATTTGTTCTTCCTGATAACACATGCATATTTAAATTAGTCTGACATGGTTTACTGGACTGATATTCCATGGACTGTTTCTGTGTACACAAGTACTGGGTAATGTTACAAACCCTCATGAGGTGACCAGCACTTAAAGAACTGTATAATGACTAATTAATGTAATGATACTTGTATAACAAGAGAGTCAAAAGGAGGTTAATGTGATAATGAGGCTTATTTGATCTTAAAGATTTAGCATGAGGACACTCAAGATAGCTTAATTAGGTTTTAAGCACCTTTTGCAATTTGCATGTGTACTTGTTAATCCATATGTTCTAAAAATAAGTTTTACTTCTTTTAAATTAACAATTTATCTAATCTCTTTCCCTGTGTTGTTTTACTCTTATTGGTGATGGTGTTTTCTTGATTTTTTTCTTGAGTGTGTATTAGTTATGTTTTTTTTTCCCCTCCCGTGTTATGCTTAAATTGTAGCTCACTTCAAAATAGTACAACATTTTAAAATTGCAAAAAACAGTTTAGTGTAATTCAAGCCATTATTACAAGTCGTGACTCTTTTAACTAATCTTTATGTCATTTAGCACATTTTATTGTATCACACAATATATCAGTAAATTTGATTTCACTCTCTGATACCTGTGTAATTTTTAAATGTGATCACATGGAAAGAACATTTTATAAATTAATGATGAAATAGAATATAATTTCTTTTCATTCATTTTGTTAATTCATTCCTTTGTAGCAGTAATTCAGTCAATAGTATGCCGTTTCCTGATGCCCTGGGAAATACAGAATTATACATCCTCATTCTGTTTAGGCTTTCACGAGTTTTCCAAATTAATACCATTTTTATTCTTTGTTTATACTTATGAGTGATTCTTATAATTCATTTACATGGTTTTTACTGCATATGCCGTATTCATTTTTAAATGCAGTTTCCAGGAATTCCCTAGTGGCCTAGTGGGTTAAGGATCCTATGTTGTCACTGCTATGGCTCAAGTTGCTGCTGTGGCATGCATGGGTTTGATCCCAGGCTACAGGCACAGCAAAAAAATAAAAATGCAGTTTCTTCTGTAGCACATTAATCTTGAAGTCATTAGGACAGTACTGCTGGCTTGAGTGGGTTATCTCATTTTCTCTGGCTGGTCTAAATATTCTTTTCAAAGTCTCAAACAATGTTCTATGTTTTATATGATGGTATCAATGAATACTGCAGCTCACAGTAATCAATTCCATCTCAGGGATCCTGCATTCCTAGATATTGTTTCATTAGAAATAATTAATTTGGTTTTCATACCACCTTTCCTTTAGTTTTTTTTAATCTACATGTTGTGTTGTAATTAGATAGCCAAAGAACAGGAACAATATTCCATAAATATTTGCCTTCTCTATAAGCTTAATTTTGTATTTTGCAAATAGTAAACACATATTTATTCATTTATTTTCTTTATTGAACTGGAGAAATTTTTAATATACTAAAGTAAATCATCAACCATGTTGTCCATGAGCTGGTGAAAGTTGGCCACTCTACATTATAACTATGGGATTTGTATCTCAATGTATGTAGCCCTCCCAATGATGAAATCATCAACCGAACTAGTTTCACAGCAGGGCAGGTCATTAATTAAACATTCAGGTGGCATAAGCAAGAACATAGTTCTGGTCCACATAGCCTCTTTGAAATTTGAGGTGTCAAAAGTTCATGTATACAGAAAGTTGTTTGCAAAGGAAGAGCTGTTTCAAAACAAGCCAAAAAGACATCTGGTTTGCTTAAATTTTCTCTTCAAAGCAGGATCACCATTCACATTGAAAAATAATTACAGATAAAACTCAGGGAGATACAGGTGGTCATGTGAATAGCGTTTTTTTTTTTTTTGATCACAAAACTATATATGAATGTATTTATTTGAATGTATTTATTGATATTATATTATGTTCAAGGGGTTTCAATTTCATTGAGATTTTTAGGCAAGCATACATCTAAAAGTTTAATTCCCATGTGAAGACTCCATATTAATCAAGGGTTAAAAGATGTTGTTGTGCTAATTATGATGAATATGATGATGATGACAGGAAAGATATGCCAAAACAAAATGAGAAATCAGTATGGATGTGAAAGTTTTGATTACTTTATTGTTAATAAGGCAGCCTGAGAAGCTCCTCTTTGCTTCAGGCTCCACCTTTCCAGTGAACACCAAATAAACTTTGCAGAGGTAAGGAGAAAGTGTTAAACTGGAACACAAAATAGTGACTTGGGAGAATGCTTCATGACAAAATACAGGTAATTTTTGTCTGTTATGTAATTGCATAGTGGATTAACAATAGAAAATATATCATGTGTGACTAACAGTAGTACTCTGTAACTGTTAAAATAATTTATGCTACTAAATTTTATTAAGAGGTTCCTGACACTCACTTTTTGACTCAAGACAACTGATCATTTTAAAATAAAAACAATTAAAAAACAAGCAATACACCCAATGATAGCCCCACTCTCGACAACTAAAACAGACATCTCCCCCACAAACACTAAGTTAAAATTTCTTAAATAAAAATAATAATAACTATTTCTTAGAAAATATCTCAGATATTTTGTGGATGGAAACAATATATTTGACAGTAATTATCATGCATTAAAATTGCAATATCACTTTTGAAAGTGAATATTTAAAAATAATACATCACTTTTGAAAATAATAAATTTTTATTGAGAATAGGTTTTTTAGAAGAAAATATTTAATCACCTGATGTATCTTAAATGTTTTGTTATAGTGTAGCAAAATAAATACAGTAAATAGTAGTGCCATCTATTGATAAAACTGAAAACTACAGATTTTTCATAAGGAAAATTAAGACTTATTTTACATTTATGGGAATGTCTCCAAAAATAATGATTCATTATTGTGGTAATTATCTAAATTTTTTTTTGCCACATAAAATACTGGAACCATTTGAAAATATGTGTGTAAGTGTGTTGGTATGTGTATGTAGGTCTGTGTGTGTATATGCATGTGTAAATGTGTATGATTAATAATGTCTGATAATAAATATTAGTTATTGACTTAGGTTCATTTTGGCAGACTGTTATTCATTTAATCCCTGAAGAAAATAAACTTTACTATCAGATATTTGTTTTCTGCTAAAAATTTTAGGCAATAGATACTTATATAGTGGAAGATAAATCATTGTCTTAATTTATTCTATTTTAATATGCACAAAATATTTAACGTAAAAATTTGCACTTTTACCATTTAGGACACACAATACCCATTTTTTTTTGTCCTTTTTTTTTTTTTTGCTATTTCTTGGGCTGCTCCCGCGGCATATGGAGGTTCCCAGGCTAGGGGTCAAATCAGAGCTGTGGCCACCGGCCTACGCCAGAGCCACAGCAACGCGGGATCCGAGCCACGTCTGCAACCTACACCACAGCTCACGGCAACGCCGGATCGTTAACCCACTGAGCAAGGGCAGGGACTGAACCTGCAACCTCATGGTTCTTAGTCGGATTCTTTAACCACTGAGCCACGACGGGAACTCCACAATACCCATTTTAATATTTATTTTCCTTTATAACTTTGGTTTTACTCTATATAATAGTAAATGATTGGTAAATTCTTAGTTTGGCTCTTCTCAGTAATTCTAAAATATACCTTCAATTTTTTCAAATGTTCTACAATACACATGACTAGAACAATCTATGCTCTCTGGCTAAATTATCAGGGTGAAATTGAATACTTTAGGAGAGTTAGGCTAAAAATATATCCACTAATTAAGTGACAAGTTTACAGAGCAGAAAGGAGCAGAAAGCAGTGGTGATATGCATTGATCTCTAGGGTATGTTCAGATTGTATGTGGCAGGTGATACCTGTCAGAGCATTAACAGGAGCAGCAGAGGAAGCAGTGTGACTGACAAGAGCAGAAACAGCAAAAACACTTACAGCCTTAACAGGGAGGGACTAAAATGAATGCTTAGGTGATATTATCCACCCCTCTGCCTCCACCCTGGCATGTTATGATGGGGACTGTTAGACAATGAAACTAATATCAAGCTCTCATTCATTCACTGACTCACACACATGTTATTTATCTACTTTATAACTGAGGGTTCAGATCTTTTGCATACTACCCTGGGTACTGAGGATTCAATAGTGAACAAATGATAGTTATAGTCTTCCTAGAGGAGTATGCTGTCATACATAGTCCAGCCCCCCACATATTGAGTGCAAACCACCCTTTTTTCAGAACATGTTGCTGCTATTAGTCAGATTATAAAAAAATGGAGAAGTTTATATTGAGCAAGATATAAATGGAACTAAAGGTTACAATCATGGAGGTGGTGTGATTCAGGCACAGGATAGTCACAAAAATCCATGGAACAGAATTGAGAGCATCGGAGAGGAGAAATGGATGTAAAGTGGAGAAGAACAAGGGAAAATACACAGCCTGTGAGCATGAATGGAAACCCAGGTTGCTTCCCATGTCAGTCCTCACTATTTCAGCCTTGATGGGACGAGTGTCCTGAGACTGTGCAGAGCCATGTGCACACCAGACCCAGGAACCAAGGAAGCTGAAGGGAGGCTGAGCAGTGGCAGGACCTGCTGCCCCATGCCAGCAACATGAGCCCCAGATGAGCAGCACCAAGTGTGAGCCACAAGAGCCCATGGTGCCCTATCCCAACTTTCAAATGGCTTTGCTTTACCTCTGCCAATGAAACCTCAAGAAAAATTAAGTTTCAGATAACTTACATGAAATATCATAACTTGAAACATATAGGAGAGGGGATTCTTTGAAATGGAGTTCAGCCTAGCCAAGCTGAGACATTACAGTTCCTCTACATTTTTTTTTTTGCTAATCAAACCAGTTTTATTACTGTTATTATTACAGTTGTTGTCATTGTTTTTTTATATTTTATTTTATTTTATTTTTTTTCCCACTGTACAGCATGGGGATCAAGTTATTCTTACATGTATGCATTTTTTTCCCACCCTTTGTTCTGTTGCAATATGAGTATCTAGACATAGTTCTCAATGCTACTCAGGAGGATCTCCTTGTAAATCTATTCCAAGTTGTATCTGATAACCCCAAGCTCCCAATGCCCCCCACTCCCTTTATTCACACAAATGATAACCCTGTATCACTGTTCTCTCTGTTTTCATTTGTAATTTTTTTCAGTTATAATTCTCATACCATAAAATGAAACCTTTTAAAGTATAGAATTTAGGAGGCTTGGGGAGTATTACTAGAATTGTACAACCATCACCACTAATTCCACAACTTTTTCACCAATTCAAAAAGTAATTCTGTATCAATCAGCAGTCACTTGGCATATACCCCCAACCTTCCAGCCACTGGAATCCTCTAATCTACTTTCTTATTAGCTTATTCTTACACTTCACATCTATCTTCCATTCTAAACTCTTTGCCCTATGAACTTCAGCAACAGAATTGCAGAGGAAGACAGCAACCTAACAGAAGCTCTTTATCCAGCTCATATAGCTGAATTTTGTAAGTTCAGATTCCTACAAGTCCAGGTAGACAGATGGATAGATATATAAATGGGTAGATAGAGTCTATATATAATGTATATAATTATATATTCATATGCAAGTATATGTTTATGTATGACTATCTGTATATATAAATGTATAATTATATACATTTTATATATATGTATAGAATTGTAATATCATGGTTGGAATACATGAGAAACTGGTAACATTTGTTAGGCCTGCCTGGAAAGAAGGGAGCTAGACAGCTGATACATTAAGGGAGAGAGACTTTTCATGGTATACTATTGTATTTTTAGATTTTCAATCTTTTTTTTAAATGTTATTTATTTATTATAATTGATTTACAAGGCCTTGTCAACTTCTGCTATGCTACACAGTGACCCAGTTATATATATATATATATATATATATATATATTCTTTTTCTCACATTATCCTCCATCAGATATATAACAGATATATAATTCCCTGTGCTATGCAGCAGGATCCCGTTGCCCATCCACTCCAAATGCAGCAGTTGTCATCTACCAACCCCAGACTCCCAATCTATTCCACTCCCTCCCTCTCCCCCCAGCAAACACATGTCTGCCCTCCATGTCCATGACATTTTCTGTTTTGTAGATAGATCATTTGTGCCATATTTTAGACTCCACATATAAGTGATATCATATGGTGTATCTTTCTCTTTCTTCACTCAGTGTGACAGTCTCTAATTCCATCCATGTTGCTGGAAATAGCATTCTTTTGTCCTTTTTATGGCTGAATAGTATTCCGCTGCATATGTGTACCACATCTTCCTAATCCATTACCTGTTGATGGGCATTTATATTGTTTCCATGTCTTGGCTATTGTGAATAGTGTTGCAATGAACGTACGGGTGCATGTGTCTTTTTCAAGGAAAGTTTTGTCTGGATATATGCCCACGAGTGGGATTGCTGGGTCATATGATAGTTCTATATTTAGTTTTCTTAGGTACCTCCATACTGTTTTCCATAGTGGTTGTACCAATTTACATTCCCACAACAGTGAAAGAGGGTTCCCTTTTCTCCACACCCTCTCCAGGATTTGTTGTTTGTTGATTTATTAATGATGGCCACTCTAACTGGTGTGAGGTGGTACCTCATTGTAGTTTTGATTTGGATTTCTCTAATAATTAGTGATGTTGAGCATTTTTTTCATGTGCCTGCTGGCCATCCATTATGTCTTCTTTGCAGAAATGTCTGATTAGCTCTTCTATTCATTTTTCAAATGGGTTGTTTGGTTTTTTTGTTGTTGTTGTTGTTGAGTTGTATAATTGTATATTTTGGAGATTAAACCTTTGTCAGTTGAGTCATTTGCAAAAATTTTCTCCTATTCTGTGGGTTGTCTTTTCATATTTTTAATGGTTTACTTTGTCTGTTCAAAAATAAAAGTGGAATTCAGAGTGAAAAATTTGCAACTAAAACATGAATAGAGAAATGGAGTGAGAATGAATAAAGAGCAAAAGGGTAACAAGAAAAAGGTGGAGGGAAATAGAAGGGAAGGAAAATGGAATAAGGGAGCGAAGTTGGCAATGAAAGGGAAAGCAGAGGGGAAGAAAGAAGGGGCAGAAGGGAGAAGAGTAAAATAGGGAAAGAAGAAGTAGGAGGAGGGACAAGAGGAGCACATGATAGCTTGGAGCCTTTAATACAAGTTTTTAAGAAGGAATGGCTGACTAGTAAATTTTGAAAGTCATGTGGCTAACCAAAAAATGGACACTTTAAGTAGTTTGGATATTATTCTGAAGAAAATAAAAAAGGGTGATGTAATGAAATATTTTGAGTAGATTAGCTGCAACATCCACCTTTCCATTTAAAAGTAATTTGACCTCTATGCGGAGGGTGAATTTGTTTAGGACTGTGGGGAAAAAGGCCAGTGAACAGATTTTGCCTTCACAAAGGCTAGGAGTAGTGAAGTTTCTAAAATATAAATACCCTAAACTTAAGGTAGAAAAAGGGGATACAACTGAGAGAAAATCAAGCATAAAATACGTTGTAGTAAATAATTATATTGTAAATTGGTTTGGAGGGTTGCTGGTGAGTTAGAGGGACAAGTCACAGATGACTCCCAGTTTCCTCATTTGCCTAAAGATGTGGTGGCAATACTATTCACCAATAAAATTATAGAAATCATGCTTTCTTTATTTTTAAAAACATTTCAAAAATATTTTTTTACCTTTTGGCTTCCTGGCAACATATGGAGTTCCCATCTGAGTAGCAGTTGCGACCTGGGCCACGGCAATGGCAGTGCTGGATCCTTTAACCCACTGTGTTCTGCGGCAATCACACCTGTGTCCTGGGGCTTCAGAGACACCATTGATCCCATTGCACCACACTGGGAACTACATCATTAACTTGAACGATAACCTCTCTTAGTTTTTGGTAGCAGCAGCCACTCTTAAGAATGTGAAAAAACAAACACTAGTCATGGCCCACATCAGCAGTGAGATTGGTCAAGTGCAGTCCTAGGGGACCAGAAGTGAGGATGCAGAGTGTGGAGAGACCAGGAACATCAGCTTGCCTGAGAGAGTGGCATTTTGATGATCCCAATAGGATGATGAATTTGCTTTGAGCTACTCAGGGTGGACTTTTTCCACTAATTAAATAAATCATGTTTTATGGAAAATGGGTCAATACTTTAAATTTTTTGTTTTGAAATAACAAGGTTTTCATGCAGTTTTAAGAAGCATTGCAGAAAGATTCTTTGAACTCTTTCCCTGTTTTCTCCCATTGATAACAGAGTTGCAAAAAAGTAGTCCAAGTAAGAAGCAAATCCACATTTGATACAGTCAACATATAGAACTTTCCCTCACCATAGGGATCCCTAATGTTGCCCGTTTATAGCCATGCCCACTTTTCTCCTGTCCCCACTCCCTCATTAATCTAGTAAGCACTCATCTGTTTTCCCTTTCTATAACATATTTCAAAAATGCTATGTAAATTGAATAATATTGTCGTTTGGGATTGACTATTTTTCCTCTCACTCAGCACAATTATTTATAGATTAAGCCATGGTTGTTAATTGTTGTGTGTATCAATATTTCATTATTTTTTTATTGTTGAGTAGTAGTCCATGGTGTGTATACACCAGTTTCTCTAACCATTCAGTTGTTGAAAATTATCTAGGCTGATTCCAGATGTTGCCTATTACAAATAAAGCTACAAAAAATATTCATGCAGAGATTTTTTTATGTGAACATAAATTTCATTTCTCTGGGGTAAATTGATATTTAGTTGCTTAGTCATATTGTAGTTACATGTTTAGATTTTTTTTTAGAAACTAACAGAGGGTCCACAGTATTGTACATTCTCACTAGCAATTATGAGTGATTGAGTTTCTGTGCATCCTTAGCAGTATTTTACATTATCACCAGTTTCATTTTAGCCATATTGATAGGTGTGTAATAATATCTTATTGTCATATTAATTTGCATTTACATAATGGCTAATGAAGCCAAACATATTTTCGTATGTTTATTTGCCACCTGATTTAACTGTCAGTAAAATG
Source organism: Phacochoerus africanus (assembly GCF_016906955.1). Taxonomy (NCBI): domain Eukaryota; kingdom Metazoa; phylum Chordata; class Mammalia; order Artiodactyla; family Suidae; genus Phacochoerus; species Phacochoerus africanus. The sequence continues at coordinate 50,277,483 of NC_062553.1, read as the reverse complement.
TACTCTCATGTTTTTGCCCATTTTCTAATTAGAAAATTTTTATTTTTGTTAACTGGTGAGTTTTGATAGTTCTTTATTCTTGATACTAGTCTTTTGTTGCATGTCTGGCTTATAAATATTTTATTCCATTCTGCAACTTGTCTCTTGATTTACTTCCTAGAGTCTTTTCCAGAGCAAATTACTTTAATTTTTGTAAAGTTAAATTTATCAATTTTTCCTTTTATGGGTCATACTTTTGGTGTTAAGTCTAAGGATTCTTTGCTGAATCCTAAATACTGAGGGGTTTTTCCTATGTGTTTTGTCAAAAGCTTTATAGTTTTACATTCTGCATTTAAGTTCACAGTCCATTTTGATTTAATCTTTGCATAAAGTATGATGATAAGTCAACAGTAACGTTATGACCGAAGGATAGCATATAATTTCTCTTCCATGAATGAAGGAGAAATAGAAGCTTCCATCTATGGGTGTTACCACATAAGTAGCAGGAGACGGAAGGGGTGGCACAAGTCTGTGTAATGGCAGATTGCACCACCTCCTCTTATGGTTGCATAATTGTCTCTGCCAGGAACAATGCATAGATCTCTAAATGCCAGTTCCTAGGTAGGCCAGGAAAATAAAAGGATTCTCAGCTCCATCATATACTTGAATCAAAGTTTTTGCTGGTCCTGTTCCACTTTTTCCAGGTTTGAGTTAATGTGGGCAGCAAAAAGAAATGATGAAGCAAAGGAATTTAAAACTCTATTTTGAATGGAGATGTTTTACTATCTTAAGTTGGCAGTAGCTGTTATTTAATTCTTGGATACTCCTTGAGAAATAAGTTTTTCTTAAGATAAGAATTTCACAACAGCAGTATTTAAGGGGAGGAATACAAAGGAACTTTATGGGTACAGTAAAGTAAGAAAGAGTCAGAAAAAAATGGGGAAGCAATAATAGTGTGTAATAATAAGAAGTGTAAAGTAATGTGGAAAAATGAAACAAATCAACCTATCGGAACTGATACATGTGAGTTGAATTTCTGCATTAAATCAAAAGTTTAAGTATAAAAAATTTAGTTGTATAATATTTTTAAGAAAATGTATTGAAAGCTGAAAATATAGTGGTAATAAAGTATATAGAGAATAAATTAAACAAATTCGCTGGTAGTATATATTAGCTAAAATTGTATTTATGCAAAACCCATTGTCTGGAAGAAAGGAAAGTGTTTTCTCATAGCAAAGAACATATGAAGATTACATAAGAGTCAAAACATTTTAGGTACTCAATGTACAGAATAAAATTGCATATCATAATATGCAATTTATATTGCATAGTGCAAAATATCAGAATGAAAGGGTTTCCTGATAAAACTATAACAGTGAGGATTTTAAGGTAACTTACCAAAGAATTTGACAGATAAACAATACAATCTAAGCAAAAAAAAAAAATGATTTTAATAACAGTGAGTATGTTTGAGATCTATAGGTTGTGTTTTGTTCCTTTTTTTCTTTCCTTTCGGTCTGTGCCTGTGGCATGCGGACGTTGCTAGGCCAGAGATCAAGCCTACTCCACAGAAGAAACAGCAAGAGATCCTTAACACACTGAGCCAAAAGATAATTCCTATAGGTTATGTTTAGATTATAGGTAGATTGATTGATGGCTGGATGACCGTAGCATTAGTGCTGTACTTTTATCTTTCTTAAAAATCATATATTTGACCACAATAAGAATTTTTTTTAAATCTTATCATCATAGATGCTGAAAGTATCTGATAAAGTTAAAATACTATTCTTAAAAATTCTAAATTAGGTATCAAAGGACTCAGGCTATATTCTATAATGCTTATATTTAAAATGCTTACTAATATCATAAAAGACATCTTTTTGACATGTTAAATGTTTTTCTTTAACATTAAAACAAGTCTATAATCTATCATCTATTTCCACTATTTAAATTGTTTTGTAGTTGAAAAACATACATTGCAAAATAGACAAATTTTATCATTTGCAGATGAAATGATGGCTTAACTCTGAAGCCCAAGAGATCAAAATCTAAAAGTATTTTAACTAAAAGAAAATTAGGACTCAGCCACTTAACAGTTTGTGAATATATATAAAATACATATTTTCCCTTAGCAGCAAAAAAAAAGAAAATGGTCAAGAAAAAATGTTAGTGGGGAAAATTCAGATTCTAACTTAAGAAAATCATAAAATGCTATTGAATGACTTTAATGCAAATGAACAAAACAATATACCACGTTCCTAGATTGGGAGATATCATATGTTAAATTACTCATTCTTTAATTATAAATTTAAAGCCATTTCAACCAGAATTCCAAAGGGTTTGTCTCTCCTTCCTTTTCTCTTCCTTTATGTCATCTTCCTTTCCTCCTTACACCTCCTTTTTTTCTCTTTCTGTCCCTCCCATTTTTTCCAGAAAATAGTGTAAGTGTAGGGAATTGCTAAAAGAGAACTGATAAAATGAATGAACTTGCTGTAATGAATGTTTGAATGAACTTGCTATAAGGACTGTTACAACTTATTTTAAAACTACATTAAAAAAAAAATGTGCCATAGATGCACAGGGTAGATAGAACGCCAGAAAGAGATGTAATCGGCTCATGCATAAAATCATTTGAGATATGAATATGTATATGCATAAATATGGGGTGTCGAATAAAAATAAACATGTAACATGTATGATGAAAATACATAGTGATTGAGAAAGTATTATGTATACAATTTGTGATAAAGAAAGAATATCAAATTCTGGAGAATATATTGCTTTATCCTGCATGTGTACAAAAATACTACTACTGAATGAAAATTGTGTTTCTTTATACTTTACGTAAAAATTTAATTGGATTGTAAACTAGATTGTAATCTAATCTAAAATATAATTGTGTTAAAAAGAAAAATAAATATTGTGAGTTCACTATGTAGCAAAGTATTTCTATAACTGGATGGCACTGCATATGTATTTCTGTAGCATGACAAGAAATCCAGTAGTAAAAGAGAGGTCTGATGGGTTACATTAAAGTATTCTGTATTGTAATTATTCAAAATAAATAGACTAGATAAGACATTTGTGGCACAAATAAGAGTAAAGGCTATAGACAGGCTACTCATAGAAGGAATCAAAGTAGCTAATGAGTATATGAAGACATACCCATATAGTAATCAATGAAATCCAATATTTAAGATGAGGAATTATTTGCCAAATTAAAATGATTAATAATATCTATTTAAGATAAATTGCTGGAAAAATGGACTATGAAATACACTCAGCAAAGGGAGTCCTACAAAATATTAGTATAGTAATCTAACATTACCAAATTCAATTTAAATTCATATGCTTTTTAATGTAGCAATTCTTTGATTCAGCTAATCTTAAAAAAATGAAAGCAACAGTATTTTAGGACAGGGATCATCATTGTGCACAATTATATATAATAGTGTAGAGCTGTGACTACTGAAATTAAAATTGATGAATAAATATCATGTAGGCATACTGTGAAATATTAGTATAATAAAAATAATGAACTAGTTTATATATATTGCCCTCAAATATGTCTAAGATTTCTGAAGTGAAAAAAATTCCAAAGAAGTATATATGGAATATGTCTGTATTTAAGAAACTAACGTGTGCATACATATTGTATAAGGATAGAAGTAAAACTTAGAGTACATTGGAAAGTTAAAAATGGTTGTATCAAAAATCTGTGGTGAGAGAGACAATATTTTATATGCTTCTCTACACTATGGGTTTAAAAAAATAAATATGTGGTACATTAAGAAATCAATTAGGAAAAAATTAAAAATAAATGAGTTAACATGAGTATATTTTTAATATGCATTTCAGCATTTGTAATGAATTTCTCCAGATGTGATCTTTTTCTTTCAAAAATGCTGAGGTATAGTTATTATTAGTATGCTGATTTTCTTATTGAAGAAATTGAGACTCAGAAAGCTTAAGATGTTTCCATGCATGCAGTGCTGTACATGTTAAACATGACCTCCAGCCTTGACTGGTCTGGTCGCCTGTGGTTCACAGACTTAAATGAGACAAGGGTAGATTTTGACTATGCATCTATGAGATAAAATTCATAACTTTTGACTAGGTGAAAAGAAAACAAAACTATGACACTCTCCACTAAATTAGGGGATATTCTGAAAAAATCAAGTACATTGTCTAAAATAGCCTAACCCTCCCCTATTTATAGTTAGCAAATTGACATATATTTGCCAATTTTTTTACAGATATTAAAACTTAAAAATCCTTTTCACTTTAATATTTAAAATGAAAATTTAAGTAATAGATTATTTTAATAAGAAATAGTTTTATATTTTCTTTGTTTAATAAGCATCATGCTCAGTATGACAATTTTTTTAAGGCTACAGTTTTGGTTATAGTTTTGTAATATAAGGATTTCTTTTGACAGCTGTCATTGGTTAAAGTATACTTAATATTTGTTCAAAACAACGTTTACTTTATTCAAGAGAGCCTTTTCAAATTAAGTATTTGTACATTTTTATTAAGTTATTCTGGCATAGCTTTACATGACTCTCTCCAGCTACAGGTAGACTGCATTTATAATTTCTATTTAGAAGCTTTCTGCAATTAGAAAATTATATTTAAAATCCTTAGTACATTAGCATATATAAAAATTCTAAGATCAGTTAGGTAGTTTTTATAGAAATAACTTTGCTTTGATAAAACTAGAGTTCAACTTACAATAAAAATAGGTCTTAACATGGAGATTGAGACTCACCATGTGTATAACTATAGATGAGTTTAACCCTCTAAATCTATAGATTGTTTTGCCTCTTACATAAATTATTTGCAATAAAAAAATCCCTGAACAAAATTATGTAATATTTGTATTTTATCATTTCTATTGAAAAGATTTTCATCAATATTTGCACTAACAATGTTAATTATCATGAATCCATTTCTCCATATGAATGGCATTTTATATTTTAACATACCATCACACATTATTGCATCATAATGTTCACTTTTCAAATGAAGAAACAGGCACTGAAAGAGTTGGAATAAGTCTCTCAAAGTCATACAGATAGTTAATTCCATCGTGATCTAAAATGTGCCTCTTGCATAATCCTGTTTGATGCAAGGTGGTTTATATTTTATAATTTTATAATATCCTTAAAATTCTTAATTTCTTACACAAGTGATGGAAGAAGATAAGGCTGGCTGGAGTAATAGCTGTAAGAAAAGTTATGATCAAAATCTTCCAAAATCATATATATATATATATAGCCACACATTTAAACTATATTGAATGGCATACATTTTCCTTATTTTTAAGCTCTAACCAATGCAATCTTTTGTTTTTTAACTTCTCAGTGACCAAAAATTGCCTTTTTTGCAGGATGCACATACACTTGCTAGATCTGTGCAGTGGGGTGCAAATGCGATTGAAGAAAAGTTTAGAAGATACACTTGGTCTGTTTAGAACTTTTCTAGAGGCAGCTTTGAATAAATCTATTCATATATTGTATTTAGATAGGGTTGATATTTTCATCTAGATCATTAAGCAAGTTGACAAAACATGTGTCTTGCTTTCATTTCCCTTTAGTTTTGGCAGATACTGTTGACTGATTATAGTTTTCACTCCTATTGAACCCATACATGGATTTAGGCTACCTCCAGTTTACATCTACTAGAGTTCAATCAATAGTTTTTGACTAGTGAAATTATAGTATTTTCCTTCTCCTGTGAAGCCTCAGTCATTCTGTTTGTAACAGGCAAAAAACATGATTCATGAAAAGCAAGGTGTGTGAGTTAAGACACCTAATATTTTCCTGCTGACTTGGGTCTAGCAGTGGGTTGGGACATTGCCATATATTGTTTCCTTTAATCCCTTTAATCCTAGAAAGGATTTGATGATTTTACAAATGAAGAAGCTGAGACTCAGAGAAATTGGATATTTTTGATTCCTCAGAACATAGAGTAAAAATGTTAGAAATGCATTCAAATTTTTGGGTAGGGTGGGATTACTATAATATATCCACAGTACAGTCCCTGCCTCAAATAATTAAACTGAGATCTCTTAACAAATTATTTAAATTATATATATATATAGTATTAAACTAAAGTCTAAGAAAAACCCAGCATTCATCATGCGCCAAAATTAAATTAATGTGTTTTTTAAGCATGTTTTCTTTTTTCTATAGATTCAGAAAAACAACATCCTATGTATTATTATGTTGAAGCTTTAATTATCTTTTGTGTTTCAGAGAGCATTTCTAAGACTTTGAAATTGGGGATTAAAAGGGCTACTGTCTTTAAGGATTAGTAGAATAGATTTAAGTTAATGAAACTAGGATGAACTGCTGTCCCTTTCAAAATAGCTTAAAAAGTTGTGATTTTTACATAGGAAAAACAAGAAGACCCAATAATAGAAAAAAAAATCAGAAAAGTTTATGACCATAAGTGTGTTGCTGTTTCTACAATTTTATGAAGTCTGCAATAATGTGATCAGAGAGTTTTGTAATATTGACAAGAGGCAGTATGAAAGTCATGAATATAAAAAGACTGCTTTGGGACAAAGTTAAAGAGAAATTGATGGCTTTAATAATGTCAGAGACAAAAGGCATTGGACAAGCTCAGTAGCATTTAAAATATTTATTAAACCCAGTCTGTAATTTTTCATGGGAAAGTTGCTTTAATGACATAGGAAGTCATAATACAAACAGAACAATCCAGATGCCGCTGTGAGTCAGCACTACTTCAGAGACATTTATATTCTTGCCCTCAAGCTTTCTTAGAACTTTTGCTAACAGTGCAGCTGTGTGAATAATTTGTGGAAGGTCAGTGATAGAATCTTTCAAAAGAATACAGGATAATGGAATCAAGAAAAGGACAAAATACCCAGCATTTATTTGTTTACAGGCCTATGACCTGACAATTCACCTTAAATTCACTTTTGTTTTCAGTTAGAATGGAGTTACTGTATTGGGTCAGTGATCTTTGCCTCCTAATTCTAAAATCAGACTTCCAAAGGACACAGGATATGCGTTACTTTCTGGCAAAAGTGCAGCACCTTCTAGAGAAAGATCACAAATTTAAAGTTGAAGGATGAAAAAAGTCATAGTTCAGTATTACAGAGATACATATATATATATTTCCTTTAGATCTTTTCTATCTTTAGATTAGAAAGATTATTAATTTAAAAGGATTCTATTAGATTTTTCCTAAACACTGATTTATTCTAGTTCAATAAAGTTATTATGGACTTTTGAGAAGTATATCCATCGGCTTTTATCACTCAGTTTTATGCCTATTATTATTATTAAATGCTGTATGGTTTTGAGCTGATATTTGCTTATAACTGATTCTATGTAGACTCAAACTTTCCAGAAACAAAATATAATTATTCTAATAATTCTTTATTTTTAAGTTAATATTTTTAGTACCAGAAATCTATTTATTTATTTATTTTCCATTGTACAGAATGGTTTTTTATTGGGTTTATTTGATATGTTTAGATATAAACCCTGGGCATTTGCTCCTTTTTGGGGGAGGGCTATACCTGTGGCATGTGGATGTCCTGGGCCAGGGATCAAATCTGAGCCATAGCAGTGACCCAAGCCCCTGCAGTGACAACACTGGTTCTTTTCCCACTGTACCACAGGAGAAATCCCTCCATTTCTAATTTCTATGACTGGTTAAAAAGTATTAGCCTTATATATGTATTATCCTTTTTTTCCATTTTAGGCCACCCCATGTCACATGGAGTTCCTGGGCCAGGGATCAGATCCAAGCCTTAGGTTCAGCCTACAATCACAGGATCTTTTAACCCACTGTTCTGTGCTAGGGATTGAACCTGAATCCTGGCACTGCAGATAAACCAGTGATCTCTTGTGCCACAGTGGGAACTCCAGTGTATGTACTCTTAAAGTGACTAGTCCTTCATATACAGCATTCAATTGTTAATACTTTGTGCTGTAATAACTGTTAAATTAAATGCAAAGTTATTATATTAGGTCAATTTAGTTACATGGTGATGCTGTTTATTTTAACTGGGTGATAGAAATTGTTCAGTTTTGGTAAGAAGTTACATAGATTTGAAATGAATTATTAGTACCTCTCCAAAAATACTGTAAACGCACTGATAATTTATTGACTTTTGTTTTAAAATACAGTTTTTTAATAATCTCAAATACAGCTTGTCTATTACTGTACAAAGCCTAATTCAGAATTTATATATAGGTTCCAAGTAGTCACATTTCAGTAGATAACTATCTGGGGCCACTTATTTTGTGATCACTAGCAGATAAGATAACTTGGGCCAATTATTTCCAGTGTTCCATTTGGCAATTTCCAAGCTTGGACTCAGGATTTGCTCATCATGTTTTTTTTTTTTTTGTCTTTTTAGCTATTTCTTGGGCCGCTCCCGCCGCATATGGAGGTTCCCAGGCTAGGGGTCGAATTGGAGCTGTAGCCACCGGCCTACGCCAGAGCCACAGCAACGCAGGATCCGAGCGGCGTCTGCAACCTACACCACAGCTCACGGCAACGCCGGATCGTTAACCCACTGAGCAAGGGCAGGGACCGAACCCGCAACCTCATGGTTCCTAGTCGGATTCGTTAACCACTGCGCCACAACGGGAACTCCTGCTCATCATGTTAATATGCAAAATGAAACATGTGAGAGATGGAGAGAGAATGACATCTCGCAAGATGAGCTACACTCAGAACTTGCTCAATAGGAGTTCCCATTATGGCTCAGCAGGTTAAGTACCCGAATAATATCCATGAGGATGTGGGTTCAATCCCTGACCTCACTCGGTGGGATAAGGATCAAGCATTTCCACAAGCTGGGGAAAAGTTCACAGATGTAGCTTGGATATGGTGTTGCTGTGGCTGTGGTGTAGGTCTGCAGCTGCAGCTCTGATTTGACCCCTAGCTGGGGAATTTCCATATGCTGCAGGTGCAGGCTTAAAAAGAAAAATAAATAAATAAATTTAAAAAAATAGAATTTTTTCAATAAATTTTTGTCAATTATAGTCTCAAAATAAATAAACTTGATTTTTTTACTTTTCTTAAATTTTTTTCACAAACAAATTTCATATATGTAGATCTAGTATAGCTTCTATTTTCAGTGATAGAAACTTATTTGGTTATATTTTTAGAATGAAATAGAATAATACGTAGTTTCAACCATTTTTGAGATTACAAACCATGTTTGTAATATGTACATATGTACATATATGCACATAATATTTTATTAAATATTGATACTATACGACTTTGATAATACTATATCAAATAAAGGCAATCTTTTTTTTTTTGTCTTTTTATTATTTCTTGGGCCGCTCCCGGGGCATATGGAGGTTCCCTGGTTAGGGGTCCAATTGGAGCTGTAGCCACCGGCCTACGCCACAGCCACAGCAACGCAGGATCCGAGCCGCATCTGCAACCTACACCACAGCTCACGGCAACTCCGGATCGTTAACCCACTGAGCAAGCGCAGGGACCGAACCCTCAACCTCATGGTTCCTAGTCGGATTCCTTAACCACTGCGCCATGAGGGGAACTCCCAAATAAAGGCAATCATTTAAATAACTGAGATTTTTTAGTGAAACAACACATATCATTAGGAAACCGTATGAGAAAAAGAATGTATGTATACGTGTGACTGGGTCACTACGCTGTGCAGCAGAAATTGACATAACACTGTAAATTAACTATAATAAAAATATTTGAAAATAGAAAAAAGAGACACCTTTAAACATTACCTTTGGTTTAAAATATAAGGAACTTTAGGGATTTTTCAGGATAGTACCTGCAGACTAGATTGTCACTCCAAGATGCACATGCTTTGGTAGTCAGTGTGTTTCTTCTTCCATGAGCTGCCAATAGAAAGAAAACACAAGTTTAGAGAGTGCACTTCCTAACTAAAAATGATGGTAACAAATGGGTTGAAATTGTTCTCTGGAGGATTATTGACTTTTTAATTCATGCTGCCATCAATCCTCATTTATATTTCATAATATGTATCCAGGGAAAAATAACCTACTTTTAAAATGTGTAGCTTGTCATATTGAGATTAAATAGTTATTATGCCAATCACTTATCCTTCAATTTTATGAGTTCAGAGATATTTTTCAGACCATCACTTGATACCAGTATAGTAAGTGAGAAGCATATTCCATGCATTATTATTTTTTATAAAACATATTTTATCTACTTGATTCCAAAACATCAATATGACAAAAATTATTGTTGACCATTTCTCTTTTAGTTCATAGGCAAGATTATCAATTAGGTAGAAAGAGTTAGGAATGCAGAGGGTAAATAAACATCTTATTTCAAAAGCTATTCTCTGGGCAGTATAGGGGATTCATATAATATCTGTATTTTCTAATATGAGTGATGTAGAATCTATTGTTTTCATTGAGTTGATTGATGTACTTCCTTTCAAACTAATTTTCAAATAAAAATGTTTAGGTTGACTCAAGGTTTTGCTATTTCAAAGAATGTTGTAAGAAGCATTGTCTTATTTTGCTACATGTTCTATGACAAGATACACTTTCCATTATTAAACATTATTATACATTTTAGCTTTTTCTATAGTCTTTTTAAAAATCTCAGCTCCTAAATCACATATTGTTAAATGATTAGAGATTAGGTCTGAGTTTTTTAAAAGATCTGTTTTCTCTAGATCTTATTGTGATGTATGTTTTCTGAAAGTAGATTAAAGTATCTCTTTAAAAAGTTATTTGTTTGAACCTTCAGTAAAATGAAATGTTACAAAAACTACTCAGTGCTAGATTTATCAAGAGCCTAAACTTGCGTTCTCTGTCACCAGGAAAACAGGTACAGAACTATTATGGAGTTATTTTTGAAATTGCTTTTAATATTTAATTTAAATTTTATTTTATTGAAGTATATTTGATGTATGTTTCAGGTGTATAGCAAAGAAATTCAGTTATATATATTCTTTTTCAGATTTTTTTGCATTATAGGTTATTATTACAAGACATATTTAATATCCCTGTGCTATTCAGGAGGCCCTTGTTTATCTCTCTTATATGTAGTAGTTTGTATCTGTTAACCCCAAATTCCCAGTTTATCCCTCCCCCTCTTTCCCCTTTGGTGGTTACCAATTTATTTGCTATTTTAAAATAAGCTCTTTAAGTGGTCATCAATGGGAACAAATTAGAAATGAGTTTACTCTCCCTCATTGTTTCCCTGCTTGTTTGTGTGTTTTATGTTTGTTTTGAATAACATGTAGGAGAGTCAAGAAGGGTGTAGCAGAATTCTGGTGCTCATACCTTTGGAATTCTTTTATTTTTCCTCTTCTGAGACTAAGAAAGGCATTACACAAGGTAAAGTCCCAGCTGAGAAGTCAAAGACTCACTGGATTTCTGAGGACCTCTTCCTCACCCTTTTTCTGTCTGTTATAGCTAACATGAGTATAGTTTATGATGCCTAGATCATTTGTAGCAAAAAAAATGGAATTAAGGAGCCTGTAGAGTGATGGGCTTCAACTATTCTCTCACTTTTACAATTTCTGTATATTTGAAAGGCTGACATTTATTCCTTAGCCTGTGAGATTTATACATGCAATGGCTGTTCCAGTCACTAGAGAGGAGATTGGTGAAATTAACTTGAGGCTGGATTTGAAGCCCTCAAGAGGGCCTCATATTAGTCATCTTGCATCTTTGACTGGCACTCTGATGAGTAAAAGCAAAAGAAATCGTGTAGTGCAAAATACATATGAAAGAACAGGATGGTCCAGGACTCCAAAAACTCAGTAATAACAAGTAAAATTAGTGTATCGCTGATGTCGTAATTAGTAAAGTTTTATTGTACACACACCAAAAAATTTGCAAACCAAGAACACTCAAACAAAATATGGAATTAGGCTCAAAGATAAATTGTTAAAAAGCAGCTTATATAGTGAGAGAGAAGTAACAGTCTTTTTTTTCATGGTGAATGGTTATAATATCAGAATTTTCTTAAATGGTAAGGAATTGGTTAGTGGTCCCCTCATATCAACCTTGGGAGACAGTTTAGATTTTGCTTATGATTTCCAGGGGCATAAGCAAGAAATGACCCAAGTCAAGTTAGGCTTGCAAAATACATTAAATTAAACTTTGCATGTATGACTAAACTGGTTTTGTATGCTCAGGGACTTTTCAAGGCTGGTTTCTTTTTTTTTATTTTAACAAGGTGAACACTTTTCTGTCCATTGTCTCTTGCTAAGGTAGTCCTGCAAAAAAGGCTTTGAGAACTAGAATGCTTTTTGTTTGTTTGTTTGTTTGACAAAATTTATTCTTACTAAAGGAAATGCAGGGTCCTTGTGCTCTCACAGTCATTATAAATAGCAAATATGGAAGTCTGAGTGTGAAGAAGGGATCAGGTTAAAAACCTGTTAACCTGCATCCTGTAGACCACTTTTCCATTAGGATACCCATGACTGGTTTAGGCAAAACCCCTTCCATCAAGGAACATAAAATATATATACATACACACACATATTATAGTAATATATACATATACATATTAATAAATACATAAGATAATATATACATGTACATATTACATAGATTATATAACATTAATATATATAATTTACAATATGCAAAGCTTTTTACTTTTATTATTCCATTTGATTTTCAAAACCTTTGTAATATGGTAGACAATATCCATTTTAGACCTGAGAAAAAGAAAGCTCAGAAAGATTGAAACATCCTGAAGATCACCTAACTATTGAGTAGGAGAGCCAGGATGAAAACTCATTTGTTTCATTCTAAATGTCATTGATTGACCCAAATAAAGCAGTGTTTTCAATATCATGGACATTTCCAAATTTGAGCTTTTTAATTAACTTGAGACTTGCATAAAAACAAATATGCATCTTAAACATTATTTTAAAAGGATCACTCTCTAATCAGCTAAAATAGCTTGTTTTCAGTGTGAGTGCATTTCATATTTATATTACAGATAATATATTAGCTTTGCTTGAAAAGAATAATACACTTTTGAATATGGGATTAAAGTGTCTAAATTATTTGCCCTAACTTTTGAATATGGGATTAAAGTGTCTAAATTATTGTACTCACATTCTCATCCAACTCAAAGATCTAAGTTACATGACCATTTGAAAATTATGTAATTAATAATGCATCATTGCATAACCCCTGAGCCCTTCCAGAGTGTATTTACTGTTATGGAACTTTATTGTGTTTGAGGAATGCCTGGCCCCTGTGGATAATCAATACACTTAAGTTTACTGAATGAATGCAGAATTTCTCTCACAGCATTGTGGGTGGCAAATTGACTCTCAGTACCAATGTATATGACATATTTCTAACTGCCCATGATCCATCTCAAGTTCAAGAAATATGCATTCATTGAAATAGCCTGTGCCTCTGCTCACAACTGCATTCACTTGTCCTCTTCTTATACTTCTATAAAATACTTCAAAATCCAATACAAATATTCTCTTAAAGCATGCTGAATTGATCACTTCTTTCTTTCTATAGTCACTGCTTCCTTATCAGCTAACTGCAGGACTTAAAGCATTGTCTCAGAGCTATTTGTTCCTTGACTTCTGTTACTGAACGAGGAATACTTAAGATCATGGGACTCATCTTTTCATTCTATATCAACGTGGCAATTTTCAGTTTGTCATAGGTAGTTGATAATCTAATATGACTATTTAATAAAATAAAGAGAAGGATTCAGGTAAAACACTTATTTAGACGGTTTCTATATGAATTGGTTTAACTGAGTGATGAATGGGGAGACAAAGGAACAAGGAACTTCTGATGGCTGAAATCAATATGATGAAAAAGAGAGGAAATGATAAGTACAGGGGCTACAGACATGTTTTATTTCTCCATAATAAAATATGTTTTATTTCTCTTATTTCACATTCCTTAACAATAGTTTTCCAAATAATGTTTTAGAATTTTCTTGCAAAGGATTTGGACACTGTTTATTGGTTAGATATATTCAAAGATATGTAACATGTTTATTGACTTATAAAATTGCATTATTTAAGATATTTTATGAGTTCCCTCTGTGATGCAGTGGATTAAGGATCCAGCATTGCAACAGCTATTGTAGAGGTCACAGCTGCAGCTCAGATTCAGTTCCTGACCTGGGAACTTCTATATGCCATGAGTGTGGGCAACAAAGTAAAAGCAAAAGTAAATAAATAAATAAAAAGGCATTAAATGTTTGTTGCTGATATATAATAATATATTTAACTTGTCTCATGCAAGATTACTAAATTAACCTATACTCACAATTCATACTTTTGTATTTTATTTTATTGAGTCATGTCATCTACAGATATTTTCTACCTATTTTAACATATCCTTTATCATAATAATGAAGCTACTTGTTCATTTGGGATTAACATATACACACTACTATATATAAACTGGATAACCAACAAGATTCTACTGTATAGCACAGGGAACTATACTCAGTATTTTGTAACAACCTATGTGGGAAAAGAATCAGGAAAAAAAATAGATACATATGTATGAATAACTTAATAACTCCACTGTACATCTAAAACTAACACAACATTGTAAATCAAATAACCTCAATTAAAAAGAAACAAATATTTTTTTTTAAATTTTTTTTCTCTTTTTGTCTTTTTGTTGTTGTTGTTGTTGTTGCTATTTGTTGGGCCGCTCCCGCGGCATATGGAGGTTCCCAGGCTAGGGGTTGAATCGGAGCTGTAGCCACCGGCCTACACCAGAGCCACAGCAACGCGGGATCCAAGCTGCGTCTGCAACCTACACCACAGCTCACGGCAACGCCGGATCGTTAACCCACTGAGCAAGGGCAGGGACCGAACCCGCAACCTCATGGTTCCTAGTTGGATTCGTTAACCACTGCACCACGACGGGAACTCCAAGAAACAAATATTTTTAAAAAGGGGAAAAAGTAAATGACTTTTCTGCAATTGCTGAGAAGATCATACAGCTTTTCTCCTTTAAACTATTTATGCAGTAAATTATATTGAGTGATTTTTTGAATATTTATAATAAAGCAAATATTCCATGGTGTAATATCATTTTTATAGTCTCTTGGATTTTCTTTGATAATAGAGTTGTGGGACTTAAAAAAATCTATTTTTGTGAATTAAATTGATCATTTATGATTCTTTTTTATAATGCCCTTGTGAGACTTGGTATTAAGCTTATATTGCTCTCCACTATTGGGAATTTTATTTCTTTATCTATGAACACATAATAAATTAAACCTAAAACTCAGTGGCTTAAAAAAATAAATCTTTATTATCTTCTGAGATAAATACAGGGAAGTAGAGATAAGAGATAATAAATAGAGAAATGAGAAAAGCTTAGGTAGCTAGTCCCGGTCTGAAGTCTTTCTGAGATTATAGTGAACAACTGGCCAGGGCTGCAGTGATCTGTGAGCTTGATGGAAGCTGGAGGATTTCCTTTCAAGATAGCTCCTTGGCATGACTTACTGGCCCTTGATCTGGTGCCATCCTCTGTTCCTTGACATAGAAGCATCTTTCAAAGGCTGACTGAGCATCTTTATAACATGCAGCTGATTTCTCAATAGCAAATGATCCAAAAGCTAGGAGGATGCTGAAATAGCTTTTAAAACTTAAAATGATAGAACTTGCACCATCACTTTGTAATCCATCCCACACGTGGGGGTTGGAAAATGAAGTGGGAGGAGAGAAAATTTTCTCCATCTTTTGAAGTCAGGGGTATCAATGAATTTGTACAGGTGTTTTATCATTACCTAAGAAATCCCATGCCCTTTTTCTATTCTCTAGAATAGTTTATATAAGATTGGTGTTATTTCTTCTTTAGTTTGGGTCTACATTCTAGAGTTTTCTGTCTTTTTTTTTCTTTTTGTCTTTTTAGGGGTAAACCCACAGCAGATGGAAATTCCCAGGCTAGGAATTTCCGTTCCTCTGTTTCCAGCTGCAGCAACAGAGGATCTGAGCCATGTCTGTGACCTACACCACAGCTCATGGCAATGCCAGATCCTTAACCCACTAAGTGATGCCAGGGATTGAACTCTCATCCTCATGGATACTAGTTGGGTTTGTTACTGCTGAGCCAGGACAGGAACTCCATTCTAAAATTTTCTTTGAAAAAAGTTTTAAAATAATGTATTAAATTTCTTTTAACATAGTAAAACTTTCCAGAGTTCGTAATACTTTTTATATAGTTCTCCCATAAATTTATATTTCTTAGAACTACATTCATTTTATTTAGAGTTATGCACCATAATGAAGTTAATTATAATTTCTCTTTAGTTTCCAGCATTTCTGTAAGGATTTAGCTATCAGTCTTACTTTCATTCTTTTGTGTGTCATTTTGTTTCCTGGGATTGCTTTTTAAGATTTTCTCCTTTTTCTTTGTTGTTCTACAGTTTCACTATAATGTGTATAACTGACTAGGATTTTAAGTTCTGTTCAGAAAGATGATTGATCAGAATTGATAAAAGTCATGTATACAACATTATTGGAAGTGGGAAGTTCTCAAGTGATCTATACTTCATGTTTAGTTTATTGATTCTCTCTTCTGTTATGGCTGACACTATGTTTAAGCCATCTCATTTTTAATGTCAGTGATTATATATATATATATATATATTCATACACACACATATACTTACATATATATGCATACACACATGTACATATATGTATATTTGAGAATAAGCTGAATTTACTTTTTACCACTAATTAATTCAGTATGTGTGTGTGTATTTTTTTATTTTTTATTTTATTTATTTATTTTTTTGTTGTTTTGCCATTTCTAGGGCTGCTTCCACGGCATATAGATGTTCCCAGGCTAGGGATCTAATCGGAGCTGTGGCCACTGGCCTAAGCCAGAGCCACAGCAACTCGGGATCTGTGCTGCGTCTGCAACCTACACCACAGCTCATGGCAATGCTGGATCCTGAACCCACTGAGCAAGGCCAGGGACCAAACCCACAACCTCATGGTTCCCAGTAGGATTCGTTAACCACTGCACCACAATGGGAACTCCTGTGTGTATTTTTTTTTAAAGAAATTATTTTACCCAATCAAAATGAAATGATCAAATCAACAAGCTAACACTTACAGAATCTTATTGTCTACTTTATACTTCATATTGACTTGTTGGCAACCTTCCCAATAATATCTTTATGGCTAATTTTCTTCCTGGTCCAACATCCATTTTGCATTCCATATTGCATTGAGTTAATATTCCTCTTTAGTATCTTTTTTTTTTGTCTTTTGTCTTTTTTGTTGTTGTTGTTGTTGCTATTTGTTGGGCCGCTCCCGCGGCATATGGAGGTTCCCAGGCTAGGGGTTGAATCGGAGCTGTAGCCACCGGCCTACTCCAGAGCCACAGCAATGCGGAATCCGAGCCGCATCTGCAACCTACACCACAGCTCACGGCAACGCCGGATCGTTAACCCACTGAGCAAGGGCAGGGACCGAACCCGCAACCTCATGGTTCCTAGTTGGATTCGTTAACCACTGCGCCACGACGGGAACTCCATGTATCTTTTAATCTAGAAACTGTCTTAAGCCTTTTTTTATCTTTCTTCCCTTTTTTAATTAAGTTAAAAATTCACATAACATTGAACCATTGTAAGGTATACAAGTCTGTGGTTTATAGTATATTTAACGGGCTGTACAACCATCCCGCTAATTCCAGAACATTTTCATCATCCCCAAATAATCCTCATGTTCATTAGGAAGTCATTTCACTTTTCTGCTCTGCCCCCACCCACCCATCCCCCAGCCCCCAGGCCCTGGTAACCACTAATCTGCTTTCTGTCCTGATGGGTTTACCCATTCTGGTGATGTCATATGAATGAGCAGAGACAATGTGTAGCCTTCTTCATCACCTTTACTTCGTTTATTATAGTAGTTTAGAATAATATATTGTAGATTTATCAGTATTTCTTTCTTTTTATTGCCACGTAAGATTTTATTGCATGGATAAACCATGTTTTATGTTTCTATGTATCAGTTGATGGTTGTGTGTGTCTTTTCCACTTTTGAGTCATTATGAACATTCATGTGCATGTTTGTTATGGAAAACCTATTCCATTTATCATGTATGTAAACCTATGCTTGGAATTGCTTGATCACATGGTGATTCTATGGGTAACAGTTTGAGGAACCACCAATGTCTTCCACAGTGGCTGCATCATTTTACATTCCCACCAGCCATGTTCACGAGTTCTCATTTCTGCCTCTGTTGTGTTGTTTAATAGCATCAAAAGGAGGAGTTCCCATTGTGGCTCAGTGGTAACAAATCTGACTAGTATTCATGAGGATGCAGGTTCAATCCCTGGCCTCACTCAGTGGGTTAAGGATCTTGTGTTGCCGTGTTGCTGTGGCTGTGAGGTAGGCTGGCAGCTGCAGTTTGGAATTCGCCCTTAGCCTGAGAACTTCTGTATCCCTCAGGTGGGGTGTTAAGGAAAAAAAAAAAAAATAAAAAGCATCCCAATGGACTTGAATGGTATCACATTGTTGATTTTAATTTCCCTTTCCGTGAAGCCTAGTGAACTCTGGTGTATTTTTTATGCTCTTATTGGCTATTTGTATGCTTTCTTTGGACACACATCTATTAAAGTTCTTAGCCTACATTTGAATTGGATTGTATGCTTCTTTTAGCCTTTTTTCCCCCATATCAAAACAATTAAGTTCTATTCTTTTAATCATACACTACAGGAGTTCCTGTCCTGACTCAGTGGTTAATGAACCCGATAGTATCCAAGAGGACATAGGTTCAATCCCTGGCTTTGGTTAGTGGGTTAAGGATCTGGCATTGCTGTGAGCTGTGATGTAAGTTACAGAGGCAGCTCAGATCTGGCATCACTGTGGCTTTGGCATAGGCTGGCAGCTGTAGCTCCAATCTGAACCCTAGACTGGGAATCTCCATATGCCACGGGTGCTGCCCTAAGAAGACCCCCCCCCCAAAAAAAAAACTAAAAAAAACATACACTACGGCGTTATCAACTATAATCTCCATGCTGTATATTAGATCCTCATATCTTTTTCATCTTATACCTAGCAGCTTGCCAATTTTTACTAAACTTTTCCTGTTTCCTCCACCCTCATGCCCCTAGCAACCACTTTTCTACTCTCTACTTCTGAGTTCAACTTTTAAAATAATTCCATATGTAAGTGATACCACACAGTATTTTTTTTATGTCTGTCTTATTTCATTCAGCATAATGCTCTCTGGGTTATATTACTGAAAATGTCAAGGTTTTGTTCTTTTTTTAAGGCTGAATAATATATATATGTGTGTGTATGTATTATAGATATGTATCTATATTCATCTAACTATCCATATATATTTATATATTATTGTATATATGGGGCGTGTTTTCTTTATTCTCATCTATTGAAGGACATTTAGGTTGTTTCTATACTTTGGCTACTGTGAATAATGTTGCTCCGAACATAGAAAATATGTTCATACATATGGTTGTCTCTTTGAGATAATAATTTTGTTTCATTTGGATGTATACCCTGATGTGGGATTGCTTGATAATTTTATATATATATATATATATATATATATAAATGATATGCAAATATATATATATAAATGTGTAAAATTGATATATCAATTTTTGCCGTAAGACATTCTGACCAGAAATTTGGAACATACTTGTTTTAAATACCCATCAGATTTTCTTTCTTATTGGGTAAATGTGGTGGCTCTTTCAGACCATGGTCAGCCAAGTTGGTTAGGGGTATCGAGAAGTATAGAGAGCATTGGCCCAGGAGACAGAGCTCCTGGATTTTAGCTTCAAATCTAGATTAAAATAATCTGTGTGACCTGGGGTCACATTCTATAATGTCTATGAACATGGTTTAATTTTCATTCTTAAGCTACCACTGCTGATGGTGTTATTTTCTGTCACCAGAGAGTAACTGACATATATCACAGAAGATATGTAAATCACATCTCCTTTTTCCTGATGAGAATATTGTGGGTAAAGTTCAGAAGGAATCTGTACAAGTTAAAGCTTACTTAAGCAGGAAGGAGGAGTTTATCAACTTAGAACTAGATCTACTTTTAATTTCTTAAGGAACTGCCAAACTCATTTCCATAATGGCTGCACCAGCTTACATTCTCACCAACAATGTAAAAGGGGTCCCTTTTCTCCACATCCTCAACAACATTTGTTATCTTTTATTTATTTATTTATTTTTGCTATTTCTTGGGCCGCTCCCACAGCATATGGAGGTTCCCAGGCTAGGGGTCCAATCTGAGCTGTAGCTGCCAGCCTACGCCAGAGCCACAGCAATGTGGGATCCGAGCCATGTCTGCGACCTACACCACAGCTCACAGCAATGCCAGATCGTTAACCCACTGAGCAAGGGCAGGGATCGAACCCTCAGCCTCATGGTTCCTAGTCGGATTCGTTAACCACTGCGCCACGACGGGAACTCCATCTCTCATCTTTTTGATAACAGACATCCTAATAGGTATAGAGAGACATCTCTTTGTGGTTTTGATTTGTGTTTCCTTGAGGATCAGTAATGATAATTGTCTTTAACCTGTTAACCATTGTATATCTTGTTGGGAAATATGTCTATTTAGGCGCTTTGTCTAATTTTTATTTCTTCTGTTGTTTTAATTTTTTCTCTTAAAATGAAAAAAAATATATATGTGTGTGTGTATATATATATATATATATATATATATATACATACATATACTCTTTTTAAAATATTCTTTTCCATTATGGTTTATCATAAGACATTGAATGTAATTATATATGCTATACAATAGAATCTTATTGTTTATCTTCTCCACTCATAATAGCTTTCATCTGCTAACCCCAACTTCCTACTCCATCCTTCCCCCAAACCACTCTCCCCCTTGGCAAACACAAATCTGTTCCCTTTGTCTGTGAGTCTATTTCTGTTTCACAGATAGGCTCATTTGTGTTATATTTTATTGGCAACATATAAATGATATCATGTGATCTTTTTCTCTTTCTGACCACTTAGTAGAATAAACTCTAATTCCCTCCATGTAGCTGCAGAGGGCATTATTTCATTCCTTTTATGGCTGGGGTAATATTCCATTGTGTATATGTACCACATCTTTATTCATTCCTCCACCAGTGGACATTTAGATTGTTTCCATGCCTTGGTCATCGTGACTAGTGCTGCTATGAGCATGAGGGTACGTGTATCTTTTTGAATTATATATGCTTAGAAGTGGGATTTCTGGATCATATGGCACCTTTAATCCTTATTTTTCTGAGGAACACCCCAGACTGTTTTTCATAGTGCCTGCACCAACATATATTCCCATCAACCATGTAGTGGGTGGGGTTCCCTTTCTCCAGCATTTGTTATTTCTTGACATTTTAATGACCATTACAACCAGTGAGAGGTGGCAATTTATGGTAGTTTTTATTTTAAGTTCTTTAATAAATAGTGATGTTGTGCATCTTTTCATGTATGTATTGGCCATCTGTATGTCTTCTTTGGAGAAATGTCTATTTAGGTCTTCTGCCCATTTTTCAATTGGGTTGTTTGTTTTTATGTTGTTGAGGCTATATGAGCTGTTTGTATACTTTTGAGATTAAGACCTTGTCAGACATGTCATCTGCAAATATTTTCTCCTATTTTATAGGTTGTCCTTTACTTTTGTTTAAGGTTTCCTTTGCTATACAAAAGCTTGTAAATTTGATTAAGTCCCCCCCCTTTTTTGCTTTCATTCCTATTGACTTGGGATACTGAACTAAGAAAAT
This sequence comes from Phacochoerus africanus, assembly GCF_016906955.1. Classification (NCBI taxonomy): domain Eukaryota; kingdom Metazoa; phylum Chordata; class Mammalia; order Artiodactyla; family Suidae; genus Phacochoerus; species Phacochoerus africanus. The sequence goes on along the minus strand of NC_062553.1, from coordinate 50,255,739 downwards.
ATTTGTACAATTTATGTCAAGAGACTGTTTTGCCTATGATCTCTTCTAGGAGTTTTATGGTGTTATGTTTTATGTTTAAGGCTTTAAGCCATTTTTAGTTTATTTTTGTGCACGGTGTGAGACATTATTTACATGTGGCTATCCAACTTTCTTAGCACCACTTGAGAAAGAGACTGTCTTTTCCCTATTTTATATTCCTGCCTCCTTTATCAAAGATTAGGTGACTGTACATATGAAAGTCAGTATCAATTCTTGAAAAGACTATTTCTTGGCATCCTTGTCAAAAATCAGTTGACCATAGATGTATTGTTTATCTCCGTGCTCCTTCTTCTTCTTTTTTTTTTTTTTGTCTTTTTAAAGCTGCACTCACGGCATATGGTGGTTCCCAGGCAAGTGGTCAAATTGGAGCTGCAGCTGCTGCCCTACATCACGGACATAGCAACAAGGGATCTGAGCCATGTCTGCAAACTACACCACAGCTTGTGGCAATGCTGGATCCTTTACCCACTGAGCAAGGCCAGGGATCAAACCTGTGTCTTTTTGGATTCTATTCAGATTAGTTTCTGCTGAGCCACGGTGTGTACTCCCTGTCCTCCTTATTCTAATTATATAGATTTCCATAGATTTATATTTTTATCTTTATGCCAGTACTACACTGTTTGGAGGTCCCTTGTTATTCCATTTGACTTTGAGGATTAAGTCCTCCATTTCTGCAACAACAACAAAAAAATACAATTAGGAATTTTGACTGATTACATTGTATCTATAGATCAATTTTTTAATCTATAGGTCAATTTTGGAGTATTATCATCTTACCAGTTCTTATTATCTCACCACTTAATTAATTCCATCCATGAACAAATGATATATTTCCATTTATTTAGTTTTCTTTAAATTCTTTCACCATGTTTTGTAGTAGTGTTCAGGGTAAAAGTCTTATACCTTCTCAGTGAAATTTATTCCTAACTATTTTATTTTTTCATGTGTGTAGGTGGAATTGTCCTAATTTTTCAAGATGCTATGTAAACAAAAGCTTTTTATGCTCTCCTGTTTATGTATTCATTCATTTACTTAGATGACTGGATTTATAGATTCTTATTTAATTACTCTTTATAATTGATAATTAACTCAATCCTTAAATTATTTCATATTTGGTAAATGAGTGCTCCTTTTGAACTGGTTTTGTATTTTTTATATGTTACTATCCTTCCATATGAAATACTTTTAACTAATGAATCAAGATATTCCAGACTTAGCTTGTATTTTCCATGATGAAGTCTCAGAGTAGCTTTTACCCAGGGAACCCTGGTATGTTTTAGAGGATAATAGTATTTGGAAACTAAGGTCTGTGGAAATATATATATATATATATATATATAGCATTAAAATGCATAATTGCAATTTTCTCATAATTGTTCTTTGTTTTGGAAAATCAAGTGGAAAATATGGATCACTGAGTCACTTTCTTTTCCATTTCTTCTTACAGTCCCTCCAGTAATCCGGGTGTATCCAGAAAGTCAAGCCAGAGAACCTGGGGTCACTGCAAGTCTCAGGTGCCATGCAGAGGGCATACCAAACCCTCAGCTTGGCTGGCTGAAGAATGGAATTGATATCACACCAAAGCTGTCCAAGCAACTCACGCTTCAAGGTACTTTATATTTGCATTTTTTTCCTTTTAAATGACAATGTAGGAATTTATATTAAAATTTGTAACATGTTTTATATTCTTTGGAGAAAAAAGAGAATGAGTCTTGGTGGCAAAACAGTGTCATGAATATGAAAAAAATGTGGTTGTACCTAAGACATTATATTTGAAATAGGGTCCTTTGATATTTTTAATGTTTTAAATAATAATGGTCTTGTCATAATGATTAGTTTATGTCATTATTTTTGTGTTAAGTAAAATATTAAATTTTTTTCTTTTAAAAGTTTCTCTTCTGAATTATAGCAGATATGCTGAACAGAATAATTGGATCTCTTCATTAAATAGATTTCTGAAGAGACTCTTTAAATGGTTAAATAATACATTAAGGGTGTAACACAGAGAGTGTCAATAATATAGAAATTCCTTAGGAAATATTTTGCAGCATACTGTGCAAATGATGAGACAGACAAACCAAGCTATTACTAAATATGGTTCACATTTATGTTGTTTTAAAGTTATGGACTTTTTGCATTCTAATGTATAAAATATTCTACATGTTCTAATAGTCTAGATATAATTAATCATTATATAGATTATAGTCCTCATAAATGGGTGGTATATGAAAAACAAACCAGGCAACCTTTCTAATGTCAAATAATCTAAATAATGCAAAAGCAGTTGCATATGCATTGACTATTCTAGTAAGTCAGAAATGTACACATCTTATTTCCAATGTCAAGAGTAGCGCAGGACCATTCATTTTACTGAGTTGTATGACATTACATCCTTTATTCTGTGTCTCTAAAGTCCTTCAATTCATACTGCTAGAAATGAATATATTTTCATTTTGTAATTATTTCTGTAAGAATTATTTCTGTAAGAACAGAATTCTGGGAGTTCCCGTCGTGGCGCAGTGGTTAACGAACCCGACTAGGAACCATGAGGTTGTGGGTTCGATCCCTGCCCTTGCTCAGTGGGTTGACGATCCAGCGTTGCTGTGGCTCTGGCGTAGGCTGGTGGCTACATCTCCGATTCGACCCCTAGCCTGGGAACCTCCATATACCGCAAGAGCGGCCCAAGAAAATAGCAAAAAGACAAAAAAAAAAAAAAAAAAGAAAGAATAGAATTCTCAGAGTCCCTGCTATAGTGCAGTGTTTTAAAGAATCCACTGTTGCTGAAGCTGCAATGTAGGTTGCAGCTGTGGCATAGGTGGCAGCTGTGGCTAAGACTCAATCCCTGGCCCAGGAACTTCCATATGTTGCAGGTGTAGCCATTACAAAAAAAAAAAAAAAGAATAGGCTGTTCTTACTATTCAATGTAGAGCCTGAATACACTATATCAGTATGCATTTTTAATAAATCTTTTAGAAACATCTACTTACTTATTTTTTGCAGATCAAATATGATGTGAATGTTCTTTTGACCTTTAAAAGCTGAATCCTGGCAATCTCCATGTTAACATAAGTAGGCTTGACAAATTTACATGTTTATATCTACTGATTACATCCTGTTTTCTATAATCTGAGGAGAGAATTGATCTGATTAGCAGAAATTACATTGAAGAAAAGTCTAATTAGCTTTTGATTTTGTCATCTCTTGCCCATTTGGTAACAGCAAGCCATATTACATGAAGACATAATATCTTTATCCCCAGGAATATACAGGAAGGTAAATTTGGGGAGTTGGTTACACTCTAGACTCAACATTGAAAAAGTGGGGGCCTTTGTCAAATAGCTATTATCTTTTCTAGAAAATAAGAGAAAATCAATAAAATTTTGAGAAACTATGACAAATAATAAAAGTGAATAGGAAATACAACCTCTGAGATAAATCTGGAGGGCACAAGAGGGTGACATTTCATGTGGAATTTGTATGTGATTACATATTACCAAATTCTGTGTTATTTAATTATCCATTTTTTTTTCATCAGATGCTTATTTAGCATGTCTATGTGAGGTCCAAGTCTCACCACTCACTGAATAACTGTGGCAATAGATGAGATGATGTGTTTATGAAAAGTAAAGTTCTAGAAGAGCAGAATTACTTTAAAGACCTGCAAATAAGATCAAGATCAGAAGGAGACTAATAATTAGCAAAGAGGCAGGAGTACCAGGTGATATTACAGAAGGAAAGAAAAGAAAGTCAAAGATGAAAAAGAGGTCAACAATGCTATGTGCATAGAAAGGTCAAGGAAGCTCATTAAAATATATTCAAAGCTTAGTGACTCAATTGTCCTTGTGACATTTAGAAAATTATTCTTCACTGGGCTTAGAAATGAAAAGGAGAAGGAGTTAAGTATAAAAATATCTTTCCAAATTATGGAAGAAGTAAAAACAAAAAGTAGTAGCTGCTGATGGGAATGTTAAAAACTATCTCTTCTTGGATGATTTATGGTTTGAACAGATATTGGTAAAGAGAAAGATGTCTGGATAATGGAGCAGGGAAGGACAAACAATTGCGGAAATCAGCAAGAAAAGAGGGGAGATTGCCTTGGAAAGGAGGGCAGAAAATTTCTTTGAGAAGTACATGAAATTGAAGATATAGATGGAAATTGGAGGTTCGAGAGTTTAATTTATTTCTTTTCCAGCTTTTATGAAACACAGGTGACATATAAAATTGCATAAGCTTAAGGTGTACACATGATGATTTGGTGCAGTTATTTATTGTGAGATGATTTGAGTTTACTTTCTAATCACTTCTATATACTTTATAATTTAAAGAGCAAGACCACTTGCATGGCATGAGATGTTGGTATTATGCTGGGAAACATCAAACAAAGGGTAAAGTTTGAAAGAAAAGTGGAGTAGGATATGAAATGCATCTAACTATAAAGGTCAAGTGCAATAGCTATCAGTAAAGTCCTGAAAGTTGAAAATGGTGAATTTGAAAATTGGTAAATTTGCATATGTAATGGTCTAATAATTTACTCAAAATGTAGGTGCTGGGAACCAGGAGCAAAGATATATCATCTTGTTCTAGTTCCAAAGGCAGATGTATCAGTAGGGTCAACAGACCAGGAAATAAGTAGTTCTGGTCATAAAGCAGAAAACATTCAGAAAGGCTAGACTATGTAGGGAAAGAGGGAAAGACAGTGGCACACATAGGTTAGAAGAACACATGAAAATATTGAGAAGAGAGGATTTGAAGAAGAAATAAATTAACTTGTGGTTTCAAAAAATTGCGTAGCATTTAGGTTAAATGTATGGTCTTTGGAGAGAACCACGTGTCACAGAAAAGAGGAAGCTGATCTGGACCTAAATATATTGTTCACCCCTTCATCTTTTAGAGCAGGGGTCCGAAGATGAGGGCCCACAGACCCAATCTGGAAAGTTGCATATTTTAAAAAAAATAAAGCCATTTTTGCTTATTTTTATTTTTGTTTTTAGAACACATCCACACTCATTTTTAAAAATACTGTCTGTGGCTGTTTTCATGCTGCTATGGCAGAGGTGAGCAGCTGCTTCAGAGACTCTGGAGCCTACAAAGCCTAAGACTTTTACCATCTGGCCTTTTTCATCCTCCCAAACCCTGACAACTCTTTTGGAGAAGTGATACACAACAAAGGATGGAGGGGATGGAGGTGTGCAGTGATATTTTTAAATTGAGAAGGAGGTGGAAATGATATCCCTGATATTGTTTCCTAAATAACTGCTGCCTCTCCATATTCCAAACACATACCTTGGAGCCCCTGGCTCCCAGGAATGCTGTTTAAACTCATTTCCCCTTGGATTTCTACCTTCTTTCCCAACAGGCACACCAATGATTTTTTTCCTTTTGTGTCACAAAGAGTTACACTCCTTTCTACTGCACATAGTGAATGATGTTCTTCATTGGATAACACAGAACACATGTACAAACATGCATGGAGGCAGGCAGAAAGAAAAGAAAAGTAAAAGAAAAGAAGGGAATCTAAACAAATAAGTAGGAAAAACATGGAACCCAGAATTCCTCTTGTGGTTCAGCAGGTTAAGAACCTGACATAGTATCTGTGACGATGCAGTTCCATTTCTGGCCTGGCTCAATGGGTTAAGGATCCAGTGTTGCCATGAACTGCAGTGCATGTCACAGATGTAGCTAAGGTCTGGCATTACCGTGGCTGTGACATAGGTGGGCTGTTGCAGCTCTGATTCAACACCTATTCAGGGAAATTCCATATGCTGCTGGTGCAGTGCAGTGGTAAAAAACAAACAAACAAAGAAACAAACAAAAGCAAAACAAAACAAAATCCCACTGAAACTTAGGGTCTGATAAGAACAGGAGTCCAGCCCTTGCTTTTGAGGTGAGTGATGAGCAAAAGATTATTCTTTGTGTCTCAGACTCCTCATTTGATAGATAATTATCTGGGATATTTAAGAAATAATACATGTAAAAACACCTCATATATTGCCAACATACATTAAATGGTTAATTACACCCTGCTTTCCACTTTGGGGAATGCAACTCATTGTTCAGAGATTAGCTTCAAATGTTACCAAGATTTTAAAGGTGGATTAGTCATTTCCTTAACCCTTTGGTTATACATTGATTTCCATTTTATAATATTTTTTGTTTTAGATATATATCTTGCAAATGATTGAAAACCTTTCAGATGAATCATGAGTTATTTTCTCTGTCTTCCATACCTAATAATCCCAGATATATAATGCAGACAGTAATATGCTTGCTAAATGGCATTGTATTATACTTGCAGGATGTAGCTCACTTAATTCCTTTATGACATGTCTTTTTGCATGTATTCTCCTGTAAAAGAACCATATTGGTATCAATTAAACATGTTGTAAAAGGTAAGGGCAAAGTGGATTCAGCATATTAAAAATACATATGTAAATGAAATGGTAATTATCAACACGTAACACTTCTTACGCAAGGTAGGAAATAGAAAATGAATATAAAATAAAGAGTGTGTGCATGTGATATAGAGTATTGGGATCTTGGTAATCAAATGACAGCGGGATTTATGAAACACTTGAATGCATTTGGAATAATTTGGCATGTGTCCAAAGCATGGGAGTAGGAAGGAAAATAATTTAATTAGGACAAGCTCAGAGAATGGTTTGAGTATGTAATCAGAAGTCACTGTACCAAAACTGAAATTTGAGTTTACAAGTAGCGTTTGCCTTCTGTTTTCAGCAAATGGTAGTGAGGTTCATATCAGCAATGTGCGCTATGAAGATACAGGAGCATACACATGTATCGCAAAAAACGACGCAGGGGTGGATGAAGACATCTCTTCGCTTTTTGTGGAAGACTCTGCTAGAAAGACCCGTATGTATTGACTGCATGCCCACGTCTGCGGGTGCGCACCCACACAAGCATACCATACTCAACTGTACAACTGAGCCTTTTACAAAAGCAAGGCACCAGAAACTGCTGTGAATTGAGCAGTGCATAAAAAACAAACAAACAAACAAAAACACCTCAAGCAAACAAAAAGCAGTTTTCATATGTTGGAGGACAGAATCCTTAAAGTAGTAAACATAAATTTAAGGATTAAAAAACAAGATTGTGAACTTTTTAATACAACACTAAAATGTTTTTCCTTTGTGCATGTATATAAGATAATTTGGGATCCTGTACTCCCATTTGCTCATACAGGAAATTAAATCCCTTGCAAAATCCCTCTTCAAAATTATTTAGGATTCAAGGTCTCACAATACAGCCAAGGGGCTTCCTATAGCTTTAATACATTATTGTCCTTCTTTTTCTCCTAGTTGCATTGTAGTTGGTGGCCCAGGTGCTGCAGGCACTCAGTACTGGCTCCCACCCCTTCCCCTTTCTCCGACCCCCAGGCCTTGCTTCTTTTCTCAGACAGAAGTGACACTCTGCACTAAATAAATGGCCCCAAGCTGTCAAGAGTTGGCAGCCTCAGGCCTGTAGCAGGCAGAGAAATAACTGGTTCTTGCCAACCTGAGATACCCACTGCCCAGATACCAACAGGAGTAGGCTGGGGGTTACCAGCTCTGATTACCGCTAGAAACCCTTTGTCATCACTACGTGTGTCCCCTAATTGTCTCATGTGGTTTTAAGACAGATGTACTGTATTTTACAAAAATTACTACTTGGTGAAAAGGATATGGATGGGGTAGGAAAGCTAAAGATGGTTTTGGGGCTACAGATGAATTGTTTAGAAATCAAAGGATGATTGTGGTATTTACCAAGGGCGAGCTCTATAAGCAAACAGGCAGATGCTTTCTTCCCCTGGTCCTCATATGCCATAGATGGGATTGGGTCTGGATGCAACTAGAATGACTGTTTTTAACTCCAAAATCTAGTCTGTTACACTGCACTATACCTCCAATGTTTTTTCAGAGATCCTGACATGTTGAGGACCTTTCTATTCACTTTTCTAAGCCCAGTCTTTAGACAGTATTAAAGCAGTGACCCAGGAATTTTCTTATTCCTCTTTCAATCAATGAGTGTGTGTAGAGATGAGGGGATCCATCCAGAGAGATTAAAGAATCTTATCCAGGCCCTGACTACTGGGCATATCTGTATCTATATTTGGCTTGGCTAGGACAAGCATCATTATGAGCAAATACTTAAAAATAAAATCCTAAAGGTAGAAAAACAGAAAAGAAAACTGGATTTAGTGAGCTGGATGAGGGCCACCATATTTTCTTTACCCTTTTTTTGTGTGATTATGCTAAATACAAATTTCCAATTCATTTCCTGTTAAAAATTCATCTTCGGTGACAAGCAATTGAACAATATAGTGTTCTTAGTCCTTCATGATGAGAGAGATTTTAATTTGAAGTTGGTATTTTAATTTTCTTTTAATGTTGGTCGTGTATTTTTTTAATAAATAAAATATTATTACATAATTGGAACACCTGACCATATATCATTTAATCAATGAATCTACCAGCATGTAAATTTGAGAAAAATATTTCTCAAATACTGGAAGATGTAAAAAAATTTAGTCATATGGATGTGTTTGTTGAATTATAAATGGCTTATGAAATCATGCTTTCATTTTATTTTACTTATCAGTGTAAATTCCTACAAGTTAAAATAATACATTTAAATAATTTTTCAGATTATGTTAGCAATAGATATTAAAATTAGAAGTATCATTTTTATAAGATTTAGTGGTGCAGTCTTGACTACACCCATATTTATAGAAACTGCAAAGCCATTTTATAAGAAAAAATACAAGTGAAAGATTTGGAGAATTTTGTTTTCTAAATTTGGAGGGGAAATATTTATAGGTATTACTCATATACTTAAAAATGTGACAGGAGTTCCTGTCATGGCGCAGTGGTTAACAAATCCGACTAGGAACCATGAGGTTGCAGGTTCGATCCCTGCCCTTGCTCAGTGGGTTAACAATCAGGCATTGCAGTGAGCTGTGGTGTAGGTCGCAGACGTGGCTCAGATCCCACATTGCTATGGCTCTGGCGTAGGCTGGCAGCTACAGCTCCGATTCGACCCCTAGCCTGGGAACCTCCATATGCCGCGGGAGCGGCCCAAAGAAATGGCAAAAAGACAAAAAAAAAAAGTGACAATTTCAAGGATAGTGTAAGCTAACATGTTTAATTTTTTAAAAGAATAAAGGAATTTTGGAAGAATATTTAAGGTCTACTCTCCTAACATATTTTTAAGTTCACAGCACCACATTGTCTATTACGGGGACTAATTTGCACAGTAAGCTCCAGTATTATTCATCTTACATAACCACAACTTTATAAGCATTGAACATCTCTCCATTTCTCCCTTATCTCCTTTTCCACCTACCAGCATTGTATTTTCTGCATTTATGGTATTGAACTCTTTTAGATGCCTCTTATAAGCACAACTACACAGTATTTGTCTTTCTGTGACTGGCTGTTTCAATTAGCGTAATGTCTTCTACATTCATCTGTTTTTGGTAGTATTTCCTTCTTTTTAAAAATGAATAAAATTATGCTGAATGTATACACAACATGTTCTCATTTTTGTGGCAGTTATTTACTTATTTAATTTGCCAACCCAACAACTATTTTTTAAATGTGGATAATTTACAATGTTGTGTTAATTTGTACCATACAGCAAAGTGATTCAGTCATATATATGTATATACATACTTTTTTATATTCTTTTCCATTATGGTTTATCTCAGGATATTGAGTATAATTCTTTGTGCTATACAGTAGGATCTCGTTTATCTATTCTGTATATAATAGTTTGCATCTACTAACCCCAAACTCCCAGTCCATTTCTCCCCTACCTTCAGTCTCCCATGGTGATCACTGTTCTCTATGTCTGTGAGTCTGTTTCTGTTTCATAGATAGGTTCTTTTGTGTCAATATTTTAGATTTCACATATAAGTTACATCATATGGTATTTGTCCTTCTCTTTCTGACTTACCTCATTTAGTATGATAATCTCTGTGCCTGTCCATGTTGCTGTAAATGGCATTATTTCATTTTTTTTTAAGGCCGGGTGGTATTTTATTTATAATATACCACATCTTCTTAATCCATTCTTATGTTGATGGACATTTAGGTTGTTTCCACATCTTGGATTTTGTGAATAGTGTTGCTATGAACATGGGGGTATGCCTATCTTTTTGAATTACAGTTTTGTCTGGATATATGCCCAGGAGTGGAACCACTGTGTCATATGGTAATTCTATTTTTAGTTTTTTGAGGAAACTTCTTACTGTTCTCCTTAGTGTGTATACCAATTTACATTTCCACCAACACTGTGTAAGAGGGTCCCCTTTTCTCCACATCCTCTCTAGCATTTGTTATTTATAGAATTGTTTGTGGTGGCTATTCTGACTGGTATGAGGCGGTACTGCATTGTAGTTTTGATTTGCATTTCTCTGATAATTAGTGATGCTAAGCATCTTTACATATGTGTTTTGGCTGTCTGTTTTCTTTAGACATATGTTTATTTATAACTTCTGCCCATTTTTCGATTGGGTTGTTTGTGCTTTTGATATTAAGCTTCATGGGCTGTTTATCTATTTTAGAGATTAATCCTCTTTTGGTCACTTCATTTGCAAATATTTCCTCCCATCCTGTAGTTTGTCTTTTTATTTTGTATATGGTTTCTTTTTCTAGGAAAAATATTTTAGATTATTAAGGGCTCATTTGTCTGTTTTTGCTTTTATGTTCATTATTCTAGGAGGGAGAAACAAAAAACTGCCACAATTTATATAGAAAATTGTGGTGCCTATGTTTTCTCTTCATAATTTTTTGTTTGTTTGTTTTGTTTTGTTTGTTTTTGGCTGCATCCATGGCATGATGAAGTTCCTGGGTCAGAGATCCATCACACGCTTTGGTCGTGATCAGAGCCACAGCAGTGACAACACTCCTGGATCCTTAACCTACTGCATCACCAGGGAACTCCCCTCTAAGTGTTTTATGGTATCTGGGCTTATAATTAGGTCTTTCATCCATTTTGAGTTTATTTTTATGTATGGTGTTGAAGAATGTTCTAACTTCATTCTTTAACATGTAGCTGTTCAGTTTTTCCAGTATCATTATCGAAGAGACTGTCTTTTCTTCATTGTATATTCTTGCCTCCTTTGCCATAAATCAATTGACTATTGGTGCTCTGGTTTATTTCTGGGCTTTTTATCCTGTTCCATTGATCTATGTATCTGCTTTTTTGCCAGTACCATACTGTTTTAATGACTGTAGCTTTGTAGTATAGTTTGAAGTCAGGGAGCTTGATACCTCTAGCTCTGTTTTACTTTCTTGGAATTGCTTTAGCTTTTTAGGGTCCTTTGTGTTTCCATACAAATTTAAAATTGTTTTGTTCTAGTTCTGTGAAAAATTCCATTGTTAATTGGATAGGGATTGCATTCAATCTGTATATTGCCTTGGATAGTAGGGTCATTTTGACAATACTGATTTTTCCAGTCAAAGAACATGGTATATATTCCATCTGTGTCATTTTTGATGTCTTCTATCAGCATCTTATAGTTATCAGGGTACAGGATACAGTTATTTCCTCCTTAAGTAGGTTTATTCCTGGGTATTTTATTCTTTTTGATGCAGTTATAAATGAGATTGTTTCCTTACTTTCTCTTCTGATCTTTTGGCATTGATATATAGGAATGCAAGAGATTTCTGTGTATTTATTTTGTATCCTGACACTTTACCAAATTCATTGATGAGCTCTGGTAGTTTGCTGGTAGCATCTTTAGGATTTTGTATGTATAGTGCCATGTCATCTGCCAACAGTGAGTTTTACTTCTTTTCCAGTGTGGATATATTTTATTTCTTTTTCTTCTCTGATTGTCATGGCTAGGACTCCAAACTATGTTGGATAGAAGTTGTGAGAGTGAATAACCTGTCTCATTCCTGAACTTAGAGGAAATACTTTCAGCTTTTCACCATTGAGAATGATGTTTTCTGTGGTATATATAACCTTTATTATGTTGGGGTAGGTTCCCCCTATGCCTTCTTACTGGAGAGGTTTTATCATAAATCAGTATTGTGTCAGAAGCTTTTCCTGCATCTTGGGATGATTATATGGTTTTATTCTTCAGTTTGTTAATGTGGCATATCACTCAGATTGATTTGCAGATATTGAAGATTTCTTGAATCTGTGTGATAAATCCCACTTGATCATTGCTTATCATCCTTTTAATGTATTATTGCATTCAGTTTGCTAGTAGTTTGTTGAGCATTTTTGTATCATTTTCATCAGTGATATTTGCCTGTAATTTTCTTTTTTTGTGGCATCTTTGGTATCAGGGTGATGATGGTATCAGGGTGATGATGGCCTCATAGAATGAGTTTGGAAATGTTCCCTCCTCTGTAATTTTTGGAATAATGTAATAAGGATAGGCATTAACTCTTCTCTAAATGTTTGATAGAATTTACCTGTGAAGCCAACTGGTCCTTTACCTCTTGTTTATTGTAAGTTTTAATTTGTAGTTTCAATTTCATTACTTGTAATTAATATGTTTATATATTATATATAATGTTATTAATATATACAATATATTTATTACATATATTAATCTAGGGAGATTGTACCTTCAAAGGAATTTTTCCATTTTTTAGGTTGTCCATGTATTGGCATAGAGTTGATTGTAGTAGTCTTTTATGAACCTTTGTATTTATGTGGTGTCAGTTGTAACTTGTCTTTTTTCATTTCTGATTTTATTGATTTGAGCCCACTCTCTTTTTCTCTTGATGAGTCTCACTAAAATTTTATCAATTTTGTTGATCTTTACAAAGAATCAACTTTTACTTTCACTGATCTTTTCTATTGTTTTATTTGTTTCTATTTCATTTATTTATGCCATTATCTTTAGGATTTCTTTCCTTGTACAACTTTGTGTTTTGTTTTTCCTTCTTCCTCTAGTTGCTTTAGATTTAACCTTAGGTTGTTTGTTTAAACCATTATTAAGCACATATTATATGAGTTGTTCATGTGATAATAGCAATTTTTAGAAACTCATGCAAATAATTAAAACCAGGATGAAGCTAAATAAGTAAAGTGAATAGAATATTGACAGCTGTAGAAAAAAATAAGCTGACAACATGAAGCTGTCTGTGTAGTAGCAGGCAGTTTTCCTTGCATTGTTACCTAGTTCTCTATAAACTGTCAGAATTCTGGGTAAGAAAACCAAAATCAGGTGGAAAGCACCTCTGAGAAAACTACAGCCTTTCATAAGCCTTAATTTAAGGATTGCTCTGGGTTCTCTTGGACAAAGAATAATAATATTAATTACACAAGTCACGTTGTATTTTTATAGATAGACATACTTAAAAATCCAAAGGAAACAGACACATCCATGTGACTTCACTCTTCTTTTACACACACATTACATACACATTAAAAGTTATTGACTTGGAGTTCTCATTGTGGCTTGGCCATTAGCAAACCTGACTAGCATCCATGAAGATGTGGGTTCAATCCCTGGCCTTGCTCAGTGGGTTAAGGATCTGGCATTGCTGTGAGCTGTGGTACAGGTCGCAGAGTTGGCTCAAATCCCGTGTTGCTTTGGCTCTGGCATAGGCCGTTGGCTACAGCCCAGATTGGACACCTAACTTGGGAACTCCATGTGTTGTGGGTGCAGCCCTAAAAAGGCAAAAAGACCAAAAAAAAAAAATATATTGGCTTAACTACCTTTACCATAAACAATTTTGGAAGTCTATTTTCCTTGCAGTAGTGATGAGATATAATATATAGTTGAACATTGAACAATGCAAACCCCCTGCAGTTGAAAATCTGAGTAGAACTTTAAAGTCTACCCTCTGGGACTGTGGTTCCCCATCTATGGATTCAAGCAACCTCAGATTGTGTAGTATTGTAGTGTGTACTTATGGAAAAAATCCTCCTCTAAGTGGACGTGCACAATTCAAACTGATGTTATTCAAGTGTCAACTGTATATCTGAAAAGCATGATCTGGAGTTCTTGTTGTGGCTTAGCAGTACAAACCCTTCTAGCATCCATAAGGACTTGGATTCGATCCCTGGCCTTGTTCATGGGTTAAGGATCCATCATTTCTGTGAGCTATGGTGTAGGTCACAGATGTGGCTCAGATCTGGTACTGCTGTGGCTGTGGCGTAGGCTGGAAGCTGCTGCTCCAATTCGACCCCTAGCCTGGGAAATTCCATATGCCATGGGTGTGGCCCTAAAAAGCAAAAAAATGAAAAAAATGAAAAAAATGAAAAGCATGATTTACTATGGATCATGAACTTTGGAGTAAGACATGAGTTAGAATTATTTTTCCAACACATAGCAGTCCTGGGATTTGGAGCTTTTACTTAGCCTCTCTGCACTTTAATTTCTTTATTGGTAATATGGTATAAACAGTAACTCACCAAGGGATTTCTGTGCAGATATTCTAAAGCACTCACCACAATGCTCGACATAACATAGCTCTTCCTCTGACTCCTGCTGATTTTCTGAAAATAATTACTCCTTGCTGGAAATATTGACAAAAGACTTAGCAAAACATTTTTCTAAGACTGGAAAATCTAGTAATTGTAAGAAATCATAGAGTTTCTAAAATGAATGATACAGATAGATGGGTATAGAGATAGAAGTAGATGCAGAGAGAGATGTAGCCAGAGAAATAGTGTATACTGACATCTGTATTATTACATATCCAAATATAAAATATTATTATGTTTCTCCTTTTTTACATGGATTATTCTTCTTTTGTATGTAATTTTTTCTTTATTATTATTATTAAAGTATAGTTGATTTAAAATGTTTCTTCAAGTTCTATTGTACAGTAAAGTGACCCATCACACATATTTCCCTGTGCTGTACAGTAGGGTCCCATTGCCCAGCCATTCTGGATATAAAAATTTATATCCAAAAATGCCCTAAAATGCCCATCCATCCCACTCCCTCCCAAAATAAAAATATTATTATGTCTCTTTATATTAAAAAGTTAACTCATCTGATAAGGATATATTTTTTCCAGTAATGTAGCTATTTGGATATTTTGAATAAAAATATGTATTTTTGCTAGGATCTCCTTTTGTCAGAGTCAAAGCAAAAGCTACTAGACTTTATTTCCCCCTTACATTGGTCAATTTATATCACAGTTATATTTTTAAAATTATTCTGTAAGGTGCTTTTCTTCTGTTTTCCCTTTGGAAAGACACAGACAAGTGAGGTATTCAATTCCATGTAGACAGCAATAAAAAACAGGGAAAGATTTACAACCTTTGGGATAAATGACACAACACAGACTTTATTTGGCTTTGGCTTCAGAGGAATCATCCAGCTATTGTCTGTGTAATTGAGCTCTGATAGCAGCATCAATCACATTTTTTCTTATACTACATTTCCCAGCAATGTTATACTGTTGAGAGAAAGATTCAAGCAAAGCACCACAGGCCAGGAAACTGATTTTTATTGTACCCAAATTTTTGAATTGGAAAGCTCTGACCCAACTTGTTGGCAAGCTTCACTGGAGTTTTTCTCATGTGACAAACTGAACTACAAAAATGTGTTGCAAAGGGAGTTCCCATTGTGGTGCAATGGGTTAAGGATCTGTCATTGTCTTTGGGAAGCTCGGAATTGATCTCTGGCTGAGCACAGGGGTTTAAGGGTCCCATGTTGCTGCAGCTGCAGTGTAAGTTGCAGCTAGGCTCAGATGTGACCTCTGGCCTGGGAACTTCCATACACTGTGGGTGAAGCTGAAAAAGAAAAAAAAATATGTTGCAAATAATATACTCTACAGTTACATTAGGGTTCAATTTTGATGACTAAGATTTGGTGAAATAGTATACAGAGAGAATTCAAATTCAAAGAGATGTAGAGATGAACCCTAGATGAGCCTCAGCTGTGACTCAACAGGATCTCTGGCTTCTCTGCAGCTCCAGGATCTGTGTTCGATCCTGGCTCGGCACAGTGGGTTGAAGAATCTGGCATTGCTGCAGCTGTGGTGTGGGTGGTGACCGTAGCTGGGATCTGATCACTGGAGAAGAAACTCTATATGCCATGCAGTGGCCAAAAAAAAGAAAGAAAAGAAAAAGAAAGAAGGAAGGTAGAAAGGAAGGAAGGAAAGAGAAAGAATGAAAAAAAGGAAGGAAGAAGAAAGAAAGAGAGGGAACGAAAGAAAGAAAGAAAGAAAGAAAGAAAGAAAGAAAGAAAGAAAGAAAGGGAAAGAAAGAAAGAAAAGAAAGAAAGAAAAAGAGCAGGGCCCTAGAGGATTATGTGGTGCTTGTAACAACAGGGACTAGAAAGAAGAAGGTTTGAAATATGTGAGGGGGTTTTAGGCAGAGGTAGGACATTGTTTATTTGAAAAAACCCCGTACATGGTATAAGTACTTAATACATTTCCATTCCTGAGGGGAGTCAATTCCCAGATGACAACAAATCATCTTCAGAATTAAGGTAAATGAAGAGCAGTGTGACTGCAGGCAGCTCTGGAAAGCTTTTAAGCCTCAAGATACATTAAGCAGGGAGCACAGATTAGGTGACACCTTGCTGGGATTTTAGTAAAGGGTATGATTAACCTAACTTCTTGCAAATATTGGATATAATGTCTGAATATGTCATCCTAGTATACATGTATATATATTTTTTCTTTTTTTTCATTGTCGCAGCCAATATTACCTTTGTAAATATTGGACTATTGCAACATTCCTTAACTTCAATAACTTAATACTGGTTGACTATTATGAACTAAAATTAAATATGGTTCTCTAAATAAGTATTTCCAATGGGTAAACTCAACGACCAGATTACATGAATGAACAAATTAGGTAAATATATAGTGTTTTTATAAGTTAATAATTATTATAAAAATGCTATGAGTATAATTCATAACACACAGGTTTAGGAATATGGTGAAATGTAGCCGCCTATACATAAATACCTAAATATTTCAAAAGATATATGAATGCTTAAGAAATATTTGCTTATTTTTATAGTAGAGGAAAGGATCTTAAAATAGGTTAAAATGTTCTTTTTGTATATAAAGGCAGTTTAAATATAATATAACAGACTTTGGAAATGGAACATATTCTGGTAATATGAACAAGTTAATTAACCTTTCCAGTCTCCATTTACTTCCTATTTTTAAAGAATAGAGAAAATGCTTTGAAAGAGCAGCTGTATAGTTTTAATGAGATAATTTATGTAGGATCTTATTAATGTTTACAAAGGCTAGGAAAATAATATAAATAGATGAATAGCATAGCCTATCAACGAATATAGATGGAGCCAAAAAGACCAGTCATTGATTCATAATCATTTTTACACTTAACCAGTGTGAGTTGGGTAGGATAATCAGGAATTGGGAAAAGCTATAGGTAATGATAAGGTGTAGACATCATAGCAAGTGTGGTGTTTTAATCCTGATAGTAATGTGCTAAATCCTGGAATCAAAAAAAAAAAAAAAACCCAAATGAAAACAAATATTTGAGAAAAATGGAATAAATCAATAAATGAAAACTATTGTTAATTTTTTAAATAATATAAATATAATATTTATATTATTCAATAGAAGCACTGTACCAAAAACATTTTAAAGCATGCAGTGAACAATTTGTATCTCTTTTGAAAAGCCCCCAAAATGATTTATTTAATATTTGTCACAGACATTTATATATTAGTAATCTTATTGTGAAATAAAGCACAGGATAATCAGACTCATGTTTAGGTTAATCATGCTTGATATGCATTTATTATTTTATGAGCTTTCATTACTTAAATTCTAATATTTGTGCACTTGATTTAGCCAATGACATTGTTACATCCTGTGAAGTAACTTGTTCCATAAATCTTTTCGTCTGCTGACCCAGAACATGCTGAAATTATCGGCCTCATGATTTTTATGTCTGAAGGCTATATTTTCAAAATAACACCCTTTTCAATATTTTTAAATGGACCTGTTTTCTACCACATTTGCCATTTTTGCACAGTAGTGGAGGCTTGTCATCTAACAAGAAGCTGTGTGATCTGAATGTCATCAAATGGACTGGTGAACAACAATCATCAGTAATTGGGCATCTCTTGCTTACAAAACAAAATAGAACTCAGAGCTTTCTTATTTTGATTTATGGCCTACATTTTGTTAGCAGGGCATTATATAGCTTCAGTGGAATAGTCCTATCTCCTCTCCTATTACAATAAATTTGCCTAATTTATTTTATGATTAAATTAGGCAAGTAAGGATGACATTTTACTGGTATTTCTTGAGGCTTGCAGACTAAATAAGCTTATATACTGCAACAGTACTGAATATAAAATGTCTATGAAACTTTTAGAAAATCTATATAGTAATATTTTGTTAGTGATGTTCAGGAGAAAATGTTAGGGTTCACTTTGATCATCATAATTCCAGACACATTACACTTGGCAAATCCTTTGTAAAATAGCTGTGACAGGTAGCCCCCAATTTTCATAAATTTGATGTATACCACTTTGCTTTTACAAAAGACCTATGTTAGTATTAGCTTTCACTAACCCAAAGAAATCCTAAGAGGATTTTCATTTTTATGAAGAAAACAAGTAAAAATCACATTCAACCTGTATTATAGAGTCTGCAAACATCTGAGCCAGAAGAGGGGCCCTGCCAAGCTTCTTCCCTAGACCCACACTCGGCAGATCGGCCACCATAACTGTGAACCCTGTCTGTGAACATCTGTGCTTTATCTCTATTTACTTTGTCCATCCCTTATCAAGATGTATCCTCAGATGTTTTAGTCTCTGCAATTTCAACTTGTGAAAGATTTCACAGGAACACTCTACTTTCAGATGGTGGGAAGCCTGTACTTAGGTTCAAAAAAGAATTATCATCACTCCATGATTTTCATAGAGTTCTCTGATGCAGGAATTCTGTCAGAACATGGTGTCAATGTGTGAAGTGTAAATAAAACAAATGTGCCCTTCAAATTCCAAGGCTCTAGGGTGAGGGTCAGAACAGAGGTGCCTTCTTAACATTTTGTGAAATCTAATTGAAGCCATACATTTTATCAACTGTGTGCAAAGATCCCAGATTATACATCCGTGTGCCAGGTTAGTCTCTGTTTGCTCAGATACCCGCATTCTGATGAGAGCTAATTGTTATCTGACTATGCCAGAAAGAATGAGTCAGTTCGATTATTGTTCTGCCTCCTTATTTGCTTTATTTTTCAACTTTGTGTGCATTTCTATATTTGTGTTACATATGAGATAATACTTTCCATATGAAATTTTATTAAATAATGTAATTTCTTAAAAGTCACTTTTCTATCTCATACAGTAAAATTTTATATTGGACTATTTTCCCCCAAATTGATATACTGTTCATCTAATACATTACCTTTATACTAGGCTCTGGTATGAATAATGATAAAACTTTTGGAATTTTTCTAGTAATAATAAAATTATTAAATTTATTATTTTAGTAAAAGTAAAATTTTAATAGAAAATAAGTTATTAGTGAATAAAATATTTATTTTTTGTGTGTGAAACATGTCCGAATAGAAACTCAGTATGTGTTTCTAGGTATAGTTTTGATTCAGAGAAGTAAGATTGTACTATAAAGAAAAAAATGGGTGCTATTTTCTAATATAATATTATAAGGATATTCAAGTAAAGACTAAATATTACATCCAATATTTTACTAATTATGATTATACTAACATTAATATAATTTTAAGGTTATGTTTCAAAGGCAGAAAAAATATCAGAGAAAACAATATGATTAAGAAATTCTAATCATAGTATTTTTCACTAAAGATATTACATAAAAAAACTAATTGTAACTTAGTATCATAGACTGGTAAATAGACTGATGTAGGTGAAACTACCCAGGGAAAACCAAGCAACTAAGCAGTAGTTTGTTCATTTTGGTTTTTTTTTTTTTTTGCTTTTTAGGTTCCCAGGCTATGGGTCGAACTGGAGCTGTAGCCCAAGGCCTATGCCACAGCCACAGCAACATCAGATCCAAACCACATCTTTGATCTACACCACAGCTCATGGCAATGCAGGATCCTTAACCCACTGAGTGAGCCCAGGGATCGAACCCACAACCTCATGGTTCCTAGTCAGATTCCTTTCCGCTGTGCCACAACAGGAACTCCCTAAGCAATAGTTTTAAAAACGATTTTTCAGGAGTTCCCTGGTGGTGTAACAGGTTAAGGTTCTGGCATTGTGACTGCAGTGGCTCAGATCACTGCTGTGGCACAGGTTTCTGACTCCAGAAACTTCTGCATGCCATTGGCGTGCCCCCCCCCAAATAAAAGACTTTTCAGAGACTAGGAAGATGAAGTGCAAAAATATATTATGACACAATGTAAATCCTCATTAATTTTCAAGGAAACACACTTTACAATCACAAAAAAAAAACACCATTATATATCCACTAGAATGCCAAAAATTAAAAAGTTGCCTAATACCAAGACTTGATGAGGTTTGGAAAAACAGGAATCATTTTCCAGTCCAAGTGGTAATGTCAGTTTTATCTCCCTTTGGCAAGCACTTTGACATTATCTATTAGAGCTGATTTTGCATATGCCTTGAAAGTCAACAATCACATGTATTAAAAAAATGTTGAGTTATCATACATTCAGAAGTTATTTAGGAAGAACCTGACATGTACTTAATATTTGGCTATAATTTAGTTTCATTTTAATTTGTCTTTTGATTACTTTCATATTTCCATGGCAACCAAACTAACTTAATTTAAATAATGTTTACAATGGCTCTAATATGATTTAGGTAGTTTAAATGTGTGTGAAACAAAGTTACCTTCCCAAGTGCAGGAATGCTATATCAGTGTTACCCCAAACTTATTAGTTTCTTGAGTGTCTGTTAGAAAAGGGATATCTACAAAATGCATAAAGTTAATGGGCTCATTGTAAGACAAACAAAATAGCTGAAGGGAACAATAGGTGTGTTCATTTGTGTTTGCACCTATTAAAGAGTCACTGAGGAAAGAAGAAACCCACAAAAATGCTGCTGGCATATGGCTAACACTGATCAAGACAATCCTGCCCTTTCAGAAAGGTTTTTAGTGCAGGTAGAAGGGAAGGACAACTATAATACATGGTCAAATAACAATTGCTAGAATAGATTTTCAAACCAAGTGGGATAAAATTGCAGCACAGATCATCACATTCCAACTGAGTTGCCTCTATAGCTGAGGACTTAAAAGAATGTCAACTGAGAGAGTACTCACAAAGTACCTGATGGGTTTCTTTAACTTTGTGTCACATAATCATACAAATATTTGTTGGGGATTTTCAATACATGGTGAGAATGAATAATTGAATAGATTCAGATTAAGGGAGGCTTTGAAGTTCCTGAATGGAAAAAGTCAGATTATGAGTTATTTATATGCTATATTACTGCAAAGGTAAAAATTCTTTTTTACATATTCATTATTTAGTGTTACTCTAGATATAAAGTTACTCTAGATATAAAGTTACTCTAGATATAAAGATATATATATATATGGCCAGGTCACTATGCTGTACAGCAGCAATTGACAAAACACTGTAAATCAACTCTACTATAATAAACAAAAATTCAAATTGCCAACATAGTATATAAAGTGTACAAAGAATTTTGTATGTTTACTATTTAATTACAAAATGGAATATTTATTACTAAAATTTGTTCCAGAGAGCTGCTGGAATACAACTAATGTGATGCTTCAATATGAAGTCAAATCATTTTCCTCTACTATTTTGAATAGCATTTGATAGAATTGTATTTCCCCAAAGATAGTGTTTCTTGGTTTATCAGCCTATTTAAACCTCTAAGAAGAAAACTGGTACTTTCATAAAATATTATTTTTCATAATAAATAATTGTATTAAAATAGTTAAGGACTAAAATTATGCCTTAGGCTGCTTATGCATGGTAATTTGTAACCATTGAATTACACCAAAACTGACACAGAAAAAGATTCCATTATGATAACAGGTAAAAGGCAATCTGTCAGCTTCATGCTTCTGCGGTCCCTTGAGCAAATTTTACTTCAGACCGATTGGTTCAATGTTGGCCAGTACACAATTCTGACCACAGAGACTATTCTGAAAACATTTTGTTGGCAATTTTAAAAAGTGGATGCTCTGCTTATTAATTTGTGTTTACAGCATTATTATTTTACTCCAGACTTTTTGATTAGCCTCTTGAATTTTTTAACACATGCTTGTTTTATTTTGCTTTTTTAATTTTTTAAAATTTTGTGAAAGTACAGTTGATTTACACTGTTGTGTGTACAACAGTGATTAAGTTATACACACACACATATCCCTTCTTTTTCAGATTATTTTCCCATATAGGTTATCACAGAATATCGAATAGAGTTCACAGCAGGTCTCTGTTGACCATCCATTCCATATACAACAGTGTGCATATGCCAAATCCAACACCCAGTCAATGCCTCCCCTATTTTGCTTTCTTTAAAAAAATATTGTAGAGATTAACCTGCTGAGCCACAGTAGGAACTATTCCCCCTTTTCTCTGATACTCCTCAATCTTGAGTAGAACAAGTATGGACAAAAAAAGGAATAAAAGTTCAGATAAGGAGGTTAATCATTAACTTGACAGAGTTACCCACAAGTTCCTGCTCAGTTTTACCAGAAGACACTGCTTTGAGTGTGGTGGGTGGCTCTGAGTCCGACACAGCTACTCCATTTTTACTTCCAGATGCATATCTTTCATTAAGAGCCAAAGCAGATATCATCATTGATTTTAGAACTTTCCTAGATAGGAGAAGATGCAAGAATCTGGGCTCGTAATATCTTCTGAAAATAATTAACAATCTAAGAGCCAGTTCTGTCAGGTTTTCCCAGAGCATAGAGTGCCTCACTCCTGATGTCCACCCTGAATTCCCTTCAGGGGATGTTGAAGGTCAGCTACTGCAGTGGTTATTGACCTAATCCTTGAAGAGCAGATGGCAAATGACAGTTTTTAATTGGCAGGGCCCCTTCAATGCCATAAAGTTTACCATGGTTTTGGTGGGCATTTCCTGACCATGTTATCCCATGGTGCTAAGAATGCTCATTCCCATATCTGGCGAAAATTTCATTGTCAGGCCATTCAGTGTGCTATTATTGGACTAGGCCTTATTAACAGTAGCCATAAATCTCTGGACCACCTCTGTAATTAGTCTCATATGGTCCAGGAAAATATATCCTCTTGTTGCTTCTTTCCACACCTAGAATTACACAATTACAATCCTGGATCTTATATGGAACTATGTATTCAGAGGTTCAGTGCCGCATTTATTAATGGAAAAACAACAATTTTGTAAAACAGGTAATAGAGGTCATAGCTGTTCAAATATCTCCAGGTTTCAGAGAGGATATGTTAACTTCCATGTAGACTGGGTCAGAATATTCTCTGTGAGCTGAATAGTTATTTTAGTTTAACAATCAAGCATAAGGGAAGGGTTCCCTGAGATGGGCCATTACGAGTACTATAAGCTATACAAAGGTGAATGTACAAGAAACATCTAATCTGGATTTAGATTTGTTATTCCCTACTACTTAATGCCCTCCAAGTGCATTTATGTTGTTGCAAATGGCAAAATTTCATTATTTCATGGCTAAGTAGTATTCCATTTTATATATATACCACATCTTTTTTTATTCATCTGTTGATGTACACTTAAGTTATTACTTCCATTTCTTGGCTATTGTAAATGATGCTGCTCTGAACATTGGGGTGCATGTATCATTTCAAATTAGTGTTTTATTTTCTTCAGATAGGTGCCCAGGAGTGTGATTGCTAATCATATGGGATTTCTACTTTTAGTTTATTGAGAACCCCCCCCCAGAGTATACAGGGTTCCCTTTTCTCTACACCCTCTAA
Source organism: Phacochoerus africanus (assembly GCF_016906955.1). Lineage (NCBI taxonomy): Eukaryota > Metazoa > Chordata > Mammalia > Artiodactyla > Suidae > Phacochoerus > Phacochoerus africanus. The sequence goes on along the minus strand of NC_062553.1, from coordinate 50,231,871 downwards.
ACATTGGTCCTTTGTTTACTTTTCAATGACAGCCTTTCCGACAGATGTGCAATGATGTCTTATTTTGGTTTTGACATGCATTTCCCTGATGATTATCAATGTTGGGCATCTTTTTGTGTACCCATTTGGCTATCTGTATTTCCACTTGGGAAAAATGTCAGTTCATTCTTCTGCCCATTTTTTTAAACCAGTTGTTTGTTTTCCTGATGTGGAATTGTATGTGCTGTTTATATATGTTGGATATTAATTCCTTATCAGTCATGTAATTTGCAAATTAAAACACAAAGAGTCTCACTTGGCTCATCTAAATAATATTTTTAAAACAGGTGAATTCTTATAATGAGGAGTATATCCATCAAAAATTTTATGAAAACATAGCCTAGAAAAGTGATAATGCTGTTAAAAGTTGAATACAGAAAAAATAGAGTTTATAATATCATCTTGAGCAGGATTCCTTCTCCGCAAATGTAAGCAAAATAAGGAGACATATTTTTTGAGTAAATATTACTTTCTGAATTAAGTCAGAAAGAAGGAAAACTATCCCAGAGTAAAATTAGTAAGAGATATCTAGCCAGTGCACATAATCCTATTCAACAAATGACCCAATGAACATGTTGAATATGCCATGTACAATAATCTCATTTTGGGGCCATCACGATGTTTTGTAATTTAAGATCTCAAGCTTTCTATGATTAAGCTGAAATTCCTTTATAAAAGTCATTATTAGTTTATTTATCCAATTAATACTTTTACATCCAAATTCCTACTGTGTAACACATATCTGGCTTCTCTGTCATAAAACTGTACAAGAACTAAGGCATATTTAAAATACTTTGGGGAAGAAAATTTCATATCTAAGGTTAGTCATCCTTTTAATACTACCTGTGACGTCATTGCTTTAGGGTGGGGGTTTATCAGATTGAGAATATCAGGTTTTACATTGTTGTTTAACAGTGCCAAGACTAGAACTATTGAATCTAAAAGCAAAGCAAAAGCAATGTGGAATTCACTTTAATCAACAGAATGTAAATACTTGAACCAATTTAAAAAGACAAGCTGATTTCACTATAGAACTTGCCATTGGCCTGCTAATAAAGCTTTTAATATTTGACAAAGAATGTCCGAAGGGACATGTTAAATATCTGTTCCTCCACACTATGTACACTCAAACATTATACTAATTCTCTTCTTTGAAAAACAAGATATATAAACCATATTATCGTTGCAAGTTCCTTCATATTTGTGCCATAATATAATTTTTTTTTATCTTGGAAGATATGTTTCTCTTTATGTTTAGCAAAAATACATTTTTGTTTTTAAAAAATACACATATATGTTGTGTATATGCATACATGTGTGTGCATGTATTCCAGGTACTGTTCTTTTTTTCATTTTTTAAAGTTTTATTGAAGTATAGTTGATTTATAACATTGTGATCATTTCTGCTGTACAGTAAAGTGATTCAGTCATACATATACACATATCCATTCTCTTTCAGATTCTTTTCCCACATAGATTATCACAGAATATTGGGTAGAGTTCCCTGTGCTGTAAAGGAGGTCCTGTTGGCCAGTCACTCCATACACCATATTGCAGGAACTGTTCTAAACAATTTAAAATTTTTCTCTTGTTTAATCCACAAAAAATCTTCATACTGTCTGGCTTTCTGTTATGATTCATGCAGTTTTTTTAGAAATTTGTTCTAAGAAGTAGTTAACCTCTGTTAACTTATAATTAGCTTATTGTATGAGACATTATGTCATTTTCTGTATGAACAGTTTCTCTCACAGTGTAAAAAGTGCAATATAGATTTTTAATCTTGTGATGATGAGAACTTTCCAATGCTAAGTTTATGGCCTACTTCAGTGATCATCCTATTAGTCTGTCTTTTATCACTCTGATACTCATCTGTTTTATAACGTCTTTAAAGATAAGCAAATATAAGGGTTCCCTTCGTGGCTCAGCAATTAATGATCCTGACTAGTATCCATGAGGATGTGGGTTTGATCTCTGGCCTCGTTCAGTGGGTTAAGGATCTGGCATTACGGTGAGCTGTGGTGTAGTTTGCAGACACAGCTGGGACCCTGTGTTGCTGTGGCTGTAGTGTAAGCTGCAACTCCAATTTACAATTTGACTCCTAGCCTGGGAAATTTCATATGCCATGGGTGTGGCCCCAAAAAAGCAAAAAAAAAAAAAAAGATAATCAAGTGTAATCAAATTACAAACTATGCATTTACCCAGGAAATCTTAAATATGATGATAGTTATTAATTTATATTTTTATTGTAATTTGTATTTTCCCTCACATAATAGTTATCTAAAAGTCTTCATTTATCTAAATGATAATTTTTAAGTAGTCAATTTGCTTCAAAAATGGATATCTTTTAAACTGTATTTAAATATAAATATATTATAAATACGTAATATGTATGTAATATAAATATATATGTAATATAAATATATATGTAATGTAAGTATTTTAGGTATGCATATTTGAATGCATATTATGTAGTGAAGAGTTCAGAATATGAGAGGAGTAATAAAATAATGCTAGAAATGGTCCTCATAAAAATTAAGTTTCATTGGAACAGCTTTAAAGTCTATGCTTTAGTTTTTTCTGTGCACATAAGATAATTAATATTCAAGTAGCCTTCTATTTTTGTAATTATTCTGTTTTCTTAAATAATAGTAAGGAGAATCCTCTGCTAGCCCTAATAATAGGATAGAATATACTTTTATGTGTATTTTGTTTTGGCAACATTTCTATTTAATTTATTTAGGTATGATGATCTTGAAATCTACTTAGGAGATATATAAATATATATATATACACATACATATATATATGTTATATACATAGATACACACATGTACACATATATATGTATAGCGGTATGTGCCAAGTACTACTTAAAACATGGTATGATCATTTTAGTTTTTTAACCTTGTGGTATAACCTCTGCATGAGGAAGTTAAAGCAAAAGATGAAGTAACTTTTCTTGCCATATAGTTAAAATAGTAAGATGTATAAGTGAATTAGAAAGCAAAGCTTTTCTCTTATATATGTGCAGCTAATTAGCCACAATTGTTTAATAATGTAACTGCTTATTTTTTATGATACAAAACTACAGCCAATCATTGGTGTGAAGAATTATCCAAGTCAGGTCACTTACTGACAGTGGTTGGCTTAGCATTTGTATATTAAGGGAAGCTTGGGTCTTGGCAGTCTGGCCAAGAGGATGTTAGAAAGATGTCCTCAATGTTTGCTTAGGAGGGAGTCTGTTATGCTAACGTTGTAGGGTCTGCTTGGTTCCAATGACCCTCCTTTTCTGGTATACTCACCCTTGTATTCTCTTCCCACACTGAAATAAGCCAGGTCTCTATCAGGTGTAAAGTATAGTAGAGATTAAGGTATAGGGCCTCTAAAGCCAGTTCACGAAGAGTATTATTGCTCTGCCTCGCTCTCTAGGACCACTCATTTTGGGAAAGGAACTGCCAGCATGGGGGACACTTAAGCAGCCTTGAGGAGAGTTCCATCAATAAACTGAGACCCCCTCCCAACAGCTGGCATCAAATTGCCAGTCATATAAGTGAAACAGTGTGGATGTAGACCTCTCAGACCACGTCAAACCTGCCCATGACTGAAGCCTCATGAGAAACTCCAAGTCAGAGCCCCCAGTCCCATCAAGCCACCTCTAGGAAAACATAAATGTTTTCCATTGCTTTAAGCCACTAAATTTGAGATACTTCCTTATACATCATGTTACAACCAATGCAGATAGTATGCTTACTTGGTTTGGCATTGGAAGGAAAGGTGTGTACCATTATCATTTTTGTGTGTGTGTGATGGCTTAAATCTCTGACATGTGAATAATTCTTGCATCGTCTAGGTTTCAATCTGACTCATTTGGTTTCCCGGAGAAGGCTCTCTCTATTTGATTACACACAGGTTATTTTAAAGATCGATGTGAACATTAAATTGGCAACACGAAGTAGTCAGAAATGGATCTGCATTCAGACTCAGAAGCCAACTTTACAAAGTCAGATGGCTGAGTCTTGCTTCTCTATACAGGTTGCATAGCCTTTCTCCCTTTCACAACTTCTTGAATCCCAATCTGCATTGTCACAAATGATCATAACGCTAACTCTACGTCATGGTGCCTATTGCTATCTAGGCTCTTCATTTTCTAACATGATTTCTTGATTCAAGTTACTCCCCAAAAGAATCTCATCATCCCATTTCATCACTTCACAGATTTAAACCATGGAGTTGTGGCTAGTTCCTGGATTCATGCCTTAGCGTAAGCTTGGCCCTATAGCATAATCAGCTAATGCTAGACACTAGATTGAGAGTCTGTGTGTTCACGGGAGAATTATCGTCAATCTGTGCTAAAAGAGTGACAATCTCCCTTACAAGTGGCTTTGAATTTGGCAGTGTACTTGGCATATCTTACATAGCTTCCCAGCCCCAAAATAGTATGTTTTAAATGTCTCATTTCCTTCTCCATATGTACATTCAAAGAAATTTCAACTACCATGACACTAACCCCACAGTTTTTAGATACATTAAATTTGTATCTATATTTCCTTTTAACATTGCCCTTTTGCATTTGCCCTCTGAAGTTAAGTCATTTTTTAAAAAAATCCAAATGGAGAAATGGTCAATAAGACATCTAGCTAAAATGTTGCCCTAACATAAATGCAGCTTATCAAAAAATGTTTTACTCTTGTGCAAACCTTATACTTTTAGACAAAGACAAAGATGAGCAAAAAACTTATTTAGTTTAAAATCCAAGCAGTTTACACATTGGTAGTGAAGGAAAATAGCTTGCTGCTCCATAGTTAACTATTTTATTCCTTTTCTTATGTAATATTCACCCTCCACATGTATTTTCACATAGATAGCATATTTAATATGAAATCCATTATTTAAATATAATAACATGTCCCTAATTTACAAAATAAGGTAGTTTATTAAAAGGGTGTTTATCTAAGTTTCTGTTACTGATGTCCAGGCATCTGTTTCATTAAACCCCATGTTCATTATAAGACATACGTGATCTTCAAAAAGAATTTTACATTGCAGTAAAGCCATGGATAAGTTTGTGTCCTATTGGTTTACCTTGAACCTCTGGAACCTGTCTGTACCCATCATCCCTCTTGTAGACTTGGGTGACATTATCTTTCCTGAGTACCGCCAGCCTGATTAAGTTGTTCCTCCACTGCCCAACCTCTACCCCTCCAAGGTGACTGTTCTATCCTGTCCCTTGCCAGTGAACCTGGTATGTTTCTTGGATTGCACTAATCACAGGGTCATCATTATTTGCTAGCGTGGTTTGCTCTCTTCCCAGGGGTATATCCTCTCTTTGCAAAGAGAATCTGTACTTTTTGTATTCATTCCAAGCACAAGGTAGGCAATAAGAACAGTAGCACAAAATGTGCTGAAGGTATCCATGCATCGTGGGTGCGTGTTTGAAGAAATATACCTAAAGAATTAAAAATACCAAGATCAGAAAAAAAAAAAAGAGTTCCCATTGTGGCACAGCAGAAATGAATCTGACTAGTAACCATGAGGTTGAGGGTTCGATCCTTGGCTTCGCTCAGTGAGTTAAGGAGCTGGCATTGCCGTGAGCTGTGGTGTAGTTTGCAGACGTGGCTCGGATCTGGTGTCACCATGGTTGTGGTATAGGCCAGCAGCTGAAGCTCTGATTTGATCCCTAGCCTGGGAACTTCCATATGCCATGGGTGTGGCCCTAAAAGCCAAAAAAAAAAAAAAAAATGGCAAGCATCTCAAAAATTTCTTACTTTACAAAAAATTTTTTATTTTTATTTTTTATTTTTGGGGGGCCGCACTTGTGACATATGGAAGTTCCCAGGCTAGGGGTAAAATTGGAGCTGTAGCTGCTGGCCTATGCCACAGCCACAGAAATGCCAGATCATTAACCCACTGAGTGAGGCCAGGGATCAAACCTGCATCTTCATGGATACTAGTCAGATTTGTTTCCACTGAGCCATTGGAGGAACTCACAAAAAAATTATTTTTTAAGAAATATAGTTGTTGCTGAAAACTGCATGACTGACCTTCAGCCTCCAGCTTGGATCACTGGACTCCAGTTTTCATTCTGCTGTGCTGAAGGTCAGGGTCTAATTTTTTAAAAAGTGGTTATGTTTAATATGGTTAAAATATACAGAGAGTAATTAGATGTGTATGAGCTTTTCCATTAGTTACATTTTTTTTTCATGAATATTATTTTGTTTTGGAAGTATATAAGTACACCTGAAGCTAGTGTAGTAGTATAAATCAACTATACTTCGGTAAGGAAAAAGACAGTTTAGAGAACTGGATAAATTTGAATTGGTAAATGAGGCAGATATTTTGTTGGGAATATTTCTAGTTAGCATTTTTATTTCTCTCTTAATATTTTAATTATCTATTTCTTTAGTCCCTATATAATAATTAATAAAACTATTATCCAGAAGTATTTTTTTTATTTTTTAACTTTTATCTTATTTTTATGGCTGCATCTGCGGCATATGGAAATTCTTGGGCCAGGGATTTAATCCAAGCTGTTGCTGCGACCTATGACACAGCTGTGTCAACACTGGATCCTTTAACCCATTGTGCCGGGCCTGGGATCCTACCCTCAACTCCACAGTGACCCAAACTGCTGCAGTTGGATTCTTAACCCACTGTACCATAGAAGGAATACCAATAAATAAATAAATATGAACCATTATTGTGCATTGAAATAAACAAAATATATATTTAGGTATACTTTTTCCATCTGGCTTAAAAAGTGAAAATATATACTACTTAAAAAGAAGCTATATCTGAGTTCAAAATTCTGCATTTATAAGAACTATTCTTGCTCAGGAATACTATAGCATATTATGTATAAATATTACTTATTATGATTGTTGAGAATTTTAGAAATATAGCTTTTCAATTAGTAGCTTGTAGCTATCTACCAATAAACAAGTAATTTTAACCACCAATGCATGTTCTAAAGATATATTTTAATAAACTTAAATGTCTCATTCTTTACAGTGATGTATAAAATGTTTCATTAAAAATATCTGATTCCAAAGAATTGGCTATTTCAGGACATGAACAAAACATTGTTATCTACTCCCAGTATTTTACTATTTTATTAATATAAAGTAGTTTTTTGAATTCACCAACACTTTTTATGTGCATGTCTATTCTAGATATTGTGACCTCTTTAATAGTTATTTATATTACTGTGCAATTGAATCTCTCTTTACTCATTTTTTTTTTCTCCTTTTTCCTTTTAACATGCTGCAGTAGCTAACATATTATGGAGAGAAGAAGGTACTAAATTCCATTATTATTTATATTGTGATTATTTCGCTTAATTTTAAGATTTTTGACTATCAGTTCTAATAATTGCCTTATCCATTTTTATTTTGACTCAGTATTTTTTAAATCACCAATCAATAGTCTTTTGTAAACCTGCTACAATTAAAAATATTTATCACTCCTTATCAGCTTTATTTGTTATTGATATATGATCAGGAAGTAACATTATAATAGATTGAAATGTTTTTAAGAGTATAACATTTAAATTAATCAAATAAATGAAAGTCAAAATCTTTAAACAGTTTACTAAATCTTGATATAGATTAGAAAAAGGAAAATTATAAAAAAAATTGTCTTATGAAGGCAATATGATAAATTATTTAAGAAAATTACCTATAAATTTGAAGGACATGGATTCAAATCCAGATTGCACCATGATGTAACCCAGGGCCTCTTTATGTCTTAATTTCCTCATTTCAAAAATAAGGAGAGTTATCAACTCTCAGTAGGGTTATTATAAACTCCTTAAATATAGGCTACACTCAATAAATGGTAGCCACAGTCATTTAGTATTGGTATTGTTTTTCTTAATTATTGACAAAGGCCAGGAAGAATGTGTTTGACCAGGTATTCAAATATCCCAAGTGCTTTAGTTAAATTTTTAGAAGAAAATCATGGATAAGTAGTCATAACACTACTGGTGAGCAATGGTAAGAATGATTGGCTTCATGATCCATTCATCAAAGCTTCCTTTTCTCTGTTATAACTCCTACATGAAGTAGTGTCATTGCTACCTGAGATGACCATGCCTCATGGGCTTCAAGAGATTCTAGAATTGTTTCACAGTAATTTTGGAGAAATATTTAAAATGAAAGAGGAGCGTTTTCAGGAAGTAAGGCTTCTATATTCATGAGACTTAGATAAGAGTTATAGCTCTTTGTGAGGCAGATCCCACCTTCCAATGGCTGTACCTGATGTCAATGTAGAGTGTTCAAGCTGTTGATATTTTCATTAGAAAGTCCCCTACCTTCTGTGTTAAGAAAAATGTTGACAGCATTCCCAGTGCTTTAAATTATCTCATAAAAATATTTTCAAATCAAAAAAGGAATTTGACAAGATATCTATTTGCATATGTACAAGTATATACACATATATATATGTATGCATATATGAATACACACATGCACATTTTCACATATGTGTAATTATAAATGTGATTTCACCTAATATTAATTACATAGAAAACAAATACTCTTATACGTTATGACATTTGCTATGTTAATCACTATATGTGAAATTAATCATGTAGATTAGAATTCAGTTTTATCAACCTATCTTTGGAAGTTCAGGAAATTACATTCTGACTCAAACGGACTGGTTTTAGATTATCTCACTCCAACATAGAGTGTTCAGACACCACCCACTTCCTGGATTAAGTTTGGCACAATCACTCCCCAAAAACCCTCTAGCAAGAATGAAAGAGTAAGTCAGGCTTATTTTAGTTGAACATAAAGATCTCATTGAGGTGTGATGGTAGGTGTTGCTCTACATATGAAAAGGTTTTTAGTTCCAAAGACAGAGATACAAAAATTGGGAATATTTATGAGCCAAAAATCTATCCCTGTTGAGTTATTCAAGGTGAGATATGCAATGTAGACCATCTATTTTCGCATATATTTTTCTTTAGCAATATATACATTATTTCTTCTACACTAATAAAATAAGTAAATTTAGGGTCACTTAAAGGGACAGAATAATATATTAACAAATGAAGGACTTTATTTAACACCAAACTTACTGAATTATCTTTGATTGGTTACCAAATTACTGCATTGTAGGATTATAATTTGCTATTGATCATAATTTAAATGCTACAGTAATGGCAGTTTAAGTCAGAGAAAGGCAAACATCAGCACAAAATATTTTTCGTTATTGACTCACATATTCATCCAACAATCATACATTAACCAAATTTTATTGTTAATATAAATTATAGAATTATATTATATATATATATATAATACATAATTATCATGATTCACTATTATTTTGATCAGTTCTCCTCAAAGAATTAAGACAGGAATGTGGATTTCATCTGTTTTTTATCTGCCCATTTCATGTATTTAAAGGTGCAGTATTGATTGAAAAAACCCTCTGGGAAATACTTCTCTCTTAAGAGAGTGCAAGTAATAATCTTGCTTATGTCCTCTCTGTATAGAAAGAAAAACAAAGCAGCAAAAAAAGCTTACAAGGAACAAACAAATTATGGATCACCTTCTTGTGCTACTCTATCTTGTTAGATTAACAATCAACCTGGCAAAGACAAAGTGCAAGTGTCTGTCTTGATCAGAGGAGGAAAAAAGACAAAACAGTACATATTTCCCATCTTTACTGTGACTAAAGTGGTGAAGCTTTTACTCAAGTCAAGAGCTTTTGCAATAAACTTCAATACAAAGCATTACAGAGGAAAGAATTGGAATTTAAACCTGCACAATTATCAGACTTTTGGGGACTCAGAAGCCTTTTCAAAATTATTGACAACTCAGAGAGATTTTGTTTATGTGGGTTATTTCTATATTTCTGTAAGTTTACCATAGTAGAAATTAAAACAGAAAAAACTAATTTATTAAAAATATTCACAGTAAACTCATTATATGTAGCCATATACAACACATTATTTGTAAAATTATAATAGCAAAAAAATTAGTAGACTCCCAGTTTAACATTTTGCAAATCTTTTAAACATCTGGCTGAATCAAAGATGTCAGAGTCCTTTATCTGCTTCTGCATTGAATTATTGTGATATGACTCATAACATATGTCATGTAGCCTGTCGAGAACCATACTCTAGATTTGGAAGCATCTAATTTGTGAGAAGAGAGAAAAAGGCAAATGATACCTTAGCATTATTCTGAATATAGTTTTGACTCTGTAAGCCTCCCCCCTCCCCACCCCCCAAAAAAGAATCACCTTTGGGAACTGCTCTACTAGAAAAGCAAGTTGCTTTTTTAGCAGGCTCATGCATGCATAGAATTCGGCCTCATAGGAGCTGAATTGTATTATTAATATATCTCACAATATAGATTTGAGGAAAACACGAAGACAGTAATCACAACTGATGTTTGAAAGAGATAATGTTAACCATAAAATAATGACATTTACCATTTCTTTAACTCTTACTATGTGCCGCTCACTGTATCACATGTTTTCCTTTCTCTGTCTCATTTACTTCTTTTATTTTTTTGGCCTAACCATGACATGCAGAAGTTCCCAGACAAGGGATTGAACCTGCATAAAAGCAGTGATAACACTGGATCCTTAACCACTAGGCTATTAAGGAACTCCTCATTTACTTCTATGATAGCTGTATAAATCTGATTATTATCCCCCAGTCTGAGATGGAGAAATTACCACACAGGCTGAATAAATTCCCCACAATACAACTGTAAGTTCTGCCGCTGAGATTTACCTCTGAGCTTTCAGAATCCAGAGAATGGAGTTTGTCATTCTTTGTTATAGACTCCCATACCAAAAAGAAAAAAAATATATTTTAGGTCATGAAAACTTAATAGTTACAATGAACATACACAGATATGCTATTACTTCCTATACAGATAACGCCAATAAACACCCCAAAGTGAAAATCAGCATGTGTTTTAAATTACCAACATCTCCAACGTCAGATTCACATAATTCTGGACCTGTTTTATTCAAAATAAATATATAAATGTATAACATGATAGCAGTATGAAGTGACACACATTTGCATCATATATTCAGATTATGTATTCTTCAGCTAAAACCGAAATAATAATTGATGAACAAAATATGGCTAGCAAGCAAATAAATGGCAAAATTTACCTCGTGCAGGTGGGGAAGAGAGGAACCCACAGATAGTTCACACAACTGTTCATTTTGTATTATTATTTAGCATGGTACATTATTTAACACTTGTACATGGTACTTTGTGGGCATTACTCTTTTATAAACACTAAGGCATTTTATTTCTTCTAAAAATAATAAAATGCAAAGCAAACAAAATCTTTCATGCTATTATCTGTATTTTCTCAATAGCTTGTAACCTGGAAAGTAGTTTATACTTTGTAAAAAATGCTGATGTGTAACTCATTTTATTTTTTAATTTTTAAATTTTTGTTTATTTATCTATTTTTAAGCTGCACTCACGGCATATGTAAGTTCCCAGGCTAAGGGTCAAATTGGAGCTGCAGCCACTGGCCTACACCATGGTCACAGCAACGCCAGATCTGAGCTGCATCTGCGACCTACACCACAGCTCAAGGCAATGACAGATCCTTAACCTGTTGAGTGAGGCCAGGGTTTGTTTCCACTGAGCCACGACGGAAACTCCTGATATGTAACTCATTTTAAAAAGCAGGAAAACAGACTTTCAGTTTAGAAAGTGATTTGGATGGATTTAGTGGGGTTTAGAGGAAAATACAGCTTAGAAATTTAATCAGTGCAAAATTACAGCGGAATCCCACTGACCGTGCTGTGAACAGAATATGATAAAATAACATAATAAAGGTATAGAAGTAAGGATAGGAAATACTTCAAGAAACTTGGCAAACAGTCTGGACCTAGCATAGCTGTTGTCAGGTTTAATCACATTCAAATTGCTGAGTGTAGAGCAGAATTGGGCAGCAGCAGGAGGGTAGGGTCACATTCATTACAAAATGTTACAAGCTTTGTAGTAATCATCCAGCAGAATAACTGACACAACTGAAAATCAGACACCACATTACAATTCACTTATACTCAGAAATTTGAACAACTAAAAGCTTGCTAGTCACTGATACATAGCACACATCACCTTCTGTTAATGTTTATATGGAACCTGATACAAATCCATTATTTTGCATACAAACTGATTATTGTAAAGTCTTATCCTTTGGGTATGGAACTTATACTTCTGTATGCACCTAGTTATAGATAATATCTGACAACTATAAACTTTATTTTATGAAAAATATAACTTGGATTTAGTTCCTGCCACTCCTGCGACTGTTCAGGAACATCTCATCTGAATGTTGGACTATCTGGAATTAAAATACATAATTAACTGATAAAGATTGCATGTATTAAGATATGAGTACTGTAAAATATTTATAAAACAATAATAAGATGTGTCAAAATAATCTGGGGTCCCTTAAAATGTATATGCATTATTAGTTAGAAGTAATTACACTATATATAAATACCAAGAAAGTCATAATTATGATCAAATAGATTTTCCTCTGAATCATAAGAGCAGATGGATATGTAACAAATTGACAAAATTAGTGACTTTTTAAATTAACTAGGAACATATTTATTAAAAGTGGATATGGCTTAAGTGGAATAAAAATATTTTTTACAAATCACTAACTTTTACTGTGATCCTCAGGCTTGACTTCGTAGAAGAAACTTTTTTTTTTCTTTTTCTTTTTCTTTTTTTGGGGGGGGCTGTGGCTACGACATATGGAGGTTCCTGGGCCAGATATCACATCTGCACCACACCAGCAACCCAAATCGCTACAGTGACAACTCCAGTGCCACGAGGGAATCCCAGAAGTTAAACATTTTAAACAGTAGTGGTTTTACTTTTCAAACCACCAAGATTTCATTATAATTGCCTATGTCCTAAGGAATACATGCTCTTACTGAATTAAATTAAGTATAGACTGAATAAATATGATTGTGTAAACCCATACACCTGGATGAGGGAGCTACGCAGGTGAAGATCATCAGAAAAGGAAGGGACACGTGGTCTTAATCAGTACCTGCTGGAACAAGGCAGAAGCAGAGGAAGCAAAGAGAATAAGTGTGCAGGTGTATGTGGCTGCTTCTCAGATGCAGACTCTGTTAAACCCATGGCATCCCAGGTGCCTTCTTTGTAGCTTTCTGCACCATTAGGTGTGGGATAACAATATGAGATACATTTCTGAGATGTCACACTCCCAAACCTACAGTGTGGGGAAAAAAAAAAGTAAAAGTATGATTTAAATGAGATTTTTTAAAGACATTAAATTGTTTTAAAGGGGAGAAATAGACCCCAAACTTTGCCAATATGAAAACATTTAAGACCTCTATGTTGGTTTACATTTATAAACATTATTTTAGGAAAATACATATTCTCCAAAATCTAGGGGACTTGGTCTTTTTCTTTCTAAAAGTCTTGATATAAACTACATTCCTGCAAAGAATGCACTTTTATATTCCCTAGGGAACTTTAGTAAAAAAAAAAAAATAGGATACATATGATTCTTCAAAATGTACTTTTATTTCTTAATCAACACCTAAATTAAATAGGGAAGACACACATAATCTTTGTATCCAGAGTTTATCATTTCCATTTAAAATTATTTCAAAATGTCTGAAATAGTTGTTGAATTGTAATAAAGAAGTCACTGAATTTCAGATCAGGGACATAATGTAGCATGTCTGCTTTGACATTATGCAGAGTTTCCTGGGTGTATGGTAAAGGCCTCATGTGGCTGCCTTTATTAACATTACATGACCTCACAAATTGATCTCCTGCCAGAATTATAACAGGCCCTAAGTCTTGGTGGTAAGGTTTCTGATAATTTTATTTTGAACTCTTGAATGTGTTTTTATTCTTAAGGTCTGGGGATTGGGAACATGTTCTACGTTTTTTATGAAGACGGAATCAAAGTGATACAACCCATAGAATGTGAATTTCAGAGGCACATTAAGCCAAGTGAAAAGCTCCTTGGATTTCAGGCAAGTAATTTAGAAATTCCTTCTCATTTTTATGTAGCAATTGCATTAAATAGAATTATATATATATTTTTGGAAATACAATGAAATATATATATATATATATATATATATGAGACATGTTGAGAGGAAAATATTTAAAATATGGTATATTTTTGGAAATACAATGAAATCTATATATATATATATATATGAGACATGTTGAGAGGAAAATACTTAAAATATGGTATCATCTGTTACTCTACACAGATTTTATATTTGAAGAGGAAAATAATATATTGTGTATTCTTAATTACTTGTTTGTAATTAAAGGCACTAGAAGTGAAATGCCAAAAATGAACACAGCATGATGACTGTACCTGCTCTTTCTTTTGGAATGTCTCCTATTTTGGTAGGCAATCATTACTTCAGCATAATGAAAGAAAATAGCCTGTAAATAATCTGATAGGAAATTGGGATATATTAGGTTCTTTATAAGTGTGGATTCCCTTTTATTATTCATCTCATTTTTTTCATGAGGTGTCTCCATGGAATGAATGACTTGGATTTAGGTGGAAAAATATCAAATCCTTTATTTATATGTATCTTACCTTTCAAAGAAATGTTTGTTTTTTGTAAAATTTTGGTATAGCATTCAAAAAAGTCTATTCAAAGAAATGAGTGTGGATTATACATATTAAGGACTGTACTTCTTTGCAAGATAATAAGAAATTACAATTATTTTATATTTCTATGACTATATTTATATGTATGCATAAATAAGTGTACATAAAAATGTTATACTAAAATTACCCATTGGCTATGTGTCCCCACAAAGTACAGGCATGCACTACATACCCAAAATAAGTTAATATACTGGTAGACTGCAGAATGCAATCCTCTCTCTTTTTAAGTTAAATTGCTTTATCTTCAGTGGGTATATACATTGTTTTTTAGGGGCATACAATTTTATTTTTTATTTTAACATTTCAAATTATAAAAATCCTGATTTATTACTTCTCTTAATATATGCTTTGGTTGTTTACAGTTTTTCACTATTGCAAACAATGTTTCAATCAGCCTTAACAACCTACACATCAATATCTAAGCATCTGGGTCACATGGATTTTGGTTTTTAGTTAAATCCAAGTGCCCGCCTCCCCACCATGTTAAATCAGTGACTTAACTATTACCAAAAATGTGAGAGAGAACGTGCATTCCCCCTTCTTAACGAAATGCCAGGTATTTTGGAAAATCTTTTCCATTTTTATAATATCTCACTGTGGTTTAGTTTATATTTCTTTTAATTATTAGGGAGATTGGGCATCTTTTGTAGATTCCTTGGTCTTTTGTTTATCTTTTGTGAATTGGCTATTTTTGTACTTTAGTAGTATTTGTTTATTAAATAACACACATTAAAAATATTTTTTCACACATTTGTCTTTGACTTTTCCTGGTGTTTTTAGGCATTAAAAAATGTTATATTTTGGAGTTCCCATTGTGGCTCAGCGGTAACAAACCCGCCTAGTATTCATGAGGATGTGGGTTCGATTCCTGGCCTTGCTCAGTGGGTTAAGGATCAGGCATTGCCAGTGAGCAACAGTGTAGGTCACAGATTCAGCTTGGATCTGGCATGGCTGTGGTGTAGGCTGGCAGCTGCAGCTCCAATTCAACCCCTAGCCTGGGAATTTCTACTGTGGCCCTAAAAAAAAAAAAAAAAAAAAGGAAAGAAAAGAAAAGAAAAAAATTATTACATTTTAAGGTAGTCAGGTTTATCTATTTTTCCATTTGGTCTCTGGGTTTCACATCCCTGTATGGACCAGTGGTCTACTGTTGGTAAAATTATTTAATGATAGAATTGAGCCACCTGGCAAATCATTTGGGAAAACGGTAACAAGTGAATCCCTACCTCACTCCTTAGACTAAGATAAATTCTATTTGGAACAATTATTAAAAATGAAACTATTAAGATTCTGTAAGAAAATACAAGAAGAAAACTTGATTTTTTTTCTAAGCAAATGTGTCTTGATACTCATTTTTAAGGTTGGCATGGACAAGGTAAAGCAAAATAGATATTCATGACCTAGATTAGCTCCTTTAGTTTTCAACTCCTATTTTCTGGCTAGCAGTAGTCAGTGTCACCATTTATTGATTTACGGAGATAACAATCTACGCCTTAAACCCATGCCCTAGAATGAGAAGGAAAAAAAAACAAAACACGAATATAGATAAGATGGCTGGCATGTCTCCAGACTTCTATAGCACAAAGCAATCTAGTGACTTCTTATTTTAAATAAAGGAATTAATCGAACTCAACATGTCCATGAGTGTTTAAAACAAATGAGACCAGTTTGAATTTAACAATATCTCACTTATAAGTTAAATTAATCAGTAGGATCCTTATTCTTTTTGTTAAGCTATAGTTTAGCAAGTACAAAAACACTTTTAAATTATACATGGAATTGTGTTTTGTTTTATAATCGTAGGATATCAATACTGACTAAATCCAGTTTGAATAAGGTGTATGTGTATATAAATAAACAAATATAAAAATAAATATTTGCTTCTAATAAAGCAAGTAAGTCAATTTTATAGCACATTTATACTTTTTAAAAACAACATGGATGAGAAATTTGGGCTACTACAAAGATATTAGAAATGTAGCATCAAAATGATTATTTAAATCAAAGCAAAGTCAATTTACAAAAGATTGTTTCTCTATGATTCCTATGGGACCAGCAGTGTTGTAGCAGCTATTTGGAATCTAAAGCTGAAAAAGTAAGGAAAAATTGATATGACAGGTTTGTGAAATGTTTGGACAATAGGGATGTGACATATACTTACTTGAGTTTCTCTCTGTAAAGCCTTCGAATACTTAGATTTCCTCCTAAAACAACTAAAGTAGAAAATATAAAATATGTATATTTCTTTCTTTCTCTCTGTATATTTATATACATATATGCACACATATATATACCTGAGTGTATATAGTGAAACATTATATGCATATATAAAATTATGCATAATTTTTATTAAAATTTAAAAATGAAGAAAAGATGGAAACCAAATATCAAGGATAACAGCCTTACCTCATTTCCCTCCACCTGAGAAATTTTATTCATAAGTACACATCAACAGTGACAGAACAGAGATAACTAGTTATTAAGAACTAATTTACTATATCAGGAGTTCCTGTTGTAGCACAGTGGTTAATGAATCCGACTAGGAACCATGAGGTTGCAGGTTTGATCCCTGGCCTGGCTCAGTGGGTTAAGGTGCTATAGGTTGCAATTGAGACTCGAATCCCCTGTTGCTGTGGCTCTGGCGTAGGCCAGAAGCTACAGCTCTGATTAGACCCCTAGCCTGGGAACCTCCATATGCCGCAGGAGTGACCCTAGAAAAGGTAAAAAGGCAAAAAAAAAAAAAAGGAACTAATTTACTATATCAGATTTTTCAAATCATAGCCTGTGGAAATCTTATCATCATCCTATATATGGGATTATACTAGAAACATATATTGCAAAGTAGAAGAAATATAAGGATAGGAAGTTAGTATTCCTATATTACATAAAACACAAATTTACAAAAATTTTTATATGCTAATATTAAGCAAGCAGAAAGACTAAGAAAAATTAGATTTATATTTTTAAGACAAACCATTAAATGGTGGTTTTTAAAAAATTTATGATATTGCTACTCTTTTGGATGTTAAAACTAAAATACATTTCAACTGACCAGTATATTTGTTAAAAGACTAAGAGTAATATAAGGAATGGTGAATTGGTTAAAACTGCATTCTATTTATAATTGTTAAATGCAGAATATAGAGGCATTTATTTATACCAAAATATAAAATCATGTTTCTTATGTTATTATTATAGCCCATATAATTAAAGAAAGGTTAGAGTAGATAAACTTTTCATACTGCTTTGTTGTTTTGTTATTCCTCATTATGAGATAAGCTTAAATAATAGGAATATGTATCCACAGACCCTTTCATGATACACAAGTATACAGTGGTAGAAATAAGAAATGGACCACATTTTGCTTTGAGAATAAATGTTGAGCTAAATAATTGTTTCCTATGTGAAACTATTTTGTTTTCTGTTAAACTCAAGAAGATGTTAATTTCAGAGTAAGCTAGCTCATGTCACATTGCATTAGATGTATATTGCTAATTATAACATAATTTCATGAGAAAATTGTTGAATATTACACCAGGAGAGCATTTTTCTCCAGAGGAGCAGAAACCATAGGATTAATATCAGCATCTGTATCTCTGTCTCTCTATCACTATCACTATCTCTGTCTTCATCTCCTTATTATAATGATTAGGCTCTGGTGGTGGTTGGTGTGATGGCACATGTGAAATCTAGGGGGCATGCCAGGCAGCAGAAAATTCAGATACAAGTTGACCTTCGGTCTGGAATCAGAAAGCCATGGATGAGGCTGGCAGACAGTTGATACAGGTCGACGCTTTAGTCTTGAGTTTGGCATCTGTAGGCAGAACGGGAACTCAAGCAGTTCTCTATGTGGAAGACTTGAGGCAGAATTCCTTCTGTGGGAAACCTCATTATTTAATCTTAAGGCCTTCAACTTATTGGTTGAGTTCCACTCACATGTTGCCGGGTGATCTGTCCCAGTGTGAACATTAATTAGCACCACAAATTCTTTCTCCTCAACATCCAGAGCAGTGCCTAGCCATAGCCTAGTTGATTTATAAAATAAACCATCATATCTTATTATCTCTTTTAGCCAAGACTTTGGTTAATATTTCTATTTCAAACAAGCTTAGTGCAGTGCCACGTCCAGTGCTGCAGGGCAACAGGAAATCCTGGAAGAGGGACGTCACAGCGTAATAAAACACACAAGATTCTTTTACATCTAGAAAGTGGGGGACCAGGAAGCACTCTGTTCCACAGAACAAAGGCACCTAGGTTTTAAACCACATGCCTTTTATTAGGGAAGGTGATGTAGGTTAATAAGCAAAATCAGGTGCAGTTAATGATAAGGCTATCTCTTAGTGGTTGTGCTTTTGCATGTGCGCTAAATTTGTTTACTGCATCATTCAGCAGTTTCAATGGTCTCCAACATCGCAGTGCCTTACACATGGCATGTAGACAAAGAACATTTATTAAATGAAATGAATGAAAATTACATAGCTGAAAGCCTTCAGCTCTTCATTTTTTTATACATTGTTTGAGTTCAAAGATGTATATATCTAATTTCCTCCTCACCTTAATATTTCTCCTTACTTTACAATTCTCACAAAACAGTGTTCTTCTTTTCTTGTGTTGGTGAAAAATAGAATTAATCATTGAATTTTTTCGGGGTAAATGTAACCTCATGGCTCTATCAATTCAGGATCAAACAGTCAAAATATACTGTGTACAGATGCTCAGTGTGAGATAGTTTGGAGTTAATGGAAAATAAAAAGCTAGTTCTGGATTTTTGAAAATAAATCTCTTGAGTGTCAGTAGCGGAAATTAATCTTTTGGAATCCATTTTTTTCCCCCACACAAAAGGATTAAACATAGATGTAATATTTTCACTGTTAATATTAAGAGAGCAGCAGTACAATTCCTAGTATAACTCATTGGCTGGTAAGTTTGAGATTAAAAACTGAAATATTTAGAATGCATAATCTTTCATCAAGCCTCACAGAAGATGCTATTTGCTTTCTCTAAATAAAAATTCAATTTTGGTGCAATGTCAGATTACATCAGGTTGTGATAGTGAGTTTCTGAAGGTTCATAGAACATGCGCTTAGTCATACATTCATCCTCCCCCCCGCTTTTTATGTAGCCTAACTAGCTAGGATTCTTGCTGTATTTATTTTAGCCATGCACATGATTTCGTCTTTTTGCCTACAGTAGGAACTTTGAGCAAAGAGAATTCTATCCCAGACTTATGAATTCAGAACTCAACCTGAAATGGGTTTGGAAAAAATGTTTTAATCACAGGTTCAAAGTTGATAGGCTTTCCCAAGATTACCAAGTTGTTCACTCTTCTGGTTTTCAAGTCTTCTATCATCCTTAATCTACAATTCTTTTCATCTTTAATTCTTTTTACTTGAGTTCCTTCCACGTTCACTTAGCATAGACTCAGTTACTGTTCTCCATGCATACTCGGGTGTTCTTTATTCTTTCATGGGACTAGGAGATCTTAAAAGAAAATCACACAAATCTTACCATGCATGGCTTTTTTATTTTGGGACACAAAGGTTCTATTCCTGGATTTATTTATTTATTTATTTATCTTTGGCTGCACCCGTGGCATATGGAAGTTCCCAGCCAGGGATTGAATTGAAGTCACAGCTGCGACCTGTGCCACAGAATGTGGCAATGCTGGTTCTTTAACCCACTGTGAAGACCTGGGGATCGAACCCGTACCATCACAGAGACAATGCCAGATCCTTAACCTGCCACAGAGGAAACTCCCTATTCCTGCTTTTAATGCAACCTAAGTGATGCTGACTCCTTCAGAACAGAATTTCTGCGGAAAATCTGATGTGAATCACCCCTAAACTATTTTCTAGTTCTGGAATTCCCACATATGAAAATTACCTGGCCTTTATAAATAAATATGGTTAGTACTCTGTTAGAATGGAATTGCACATAGAAACGGGTTGTCCACAGTGTCCATAATACTTAGGTATCAAGGAGTTGAAACTGAGATTAGATTTGGGGAAACACATTTCTCTCTCTGCTGGTGCTCCTTTCTTAAGTAGCGCAGCCCTCAGGTTGCTTATCAATTCCCTTGGCAGTGCCTCCCAATTCCCTTTTCTGTATTTCCTTCTGTTTCTACTCCCATTACTACTTCTTCAAACTCTGTCCACAAAAACAATTGTTAAATCACCAGCCACTTTATACGATGCAGACAATTCATTTCCCCATGGAGCCATCAAGCAACCTTTTGAATTCAATACCACTCTATATTTCAGAAAGGTAATCGAACTGTTTCCATGCTTATTCTTTTCTCAGTGGGTTTCTATTCAAACATGGCTTAACTTACAAAGAGTTATCAAATGATAAAATTTATGCTTTCGTCCCTTTGCGGTTACAATGATAGCCTGCAAAGAGCTTCCTGAAGAGAGGAATGTAAACTACTGTAACTAGTCCTTAGAAGATTATGCTGAAGATTTAAAAAAAATAAATTTATGAAATTGGTCTTTGAAGTTCTGGATTTAAAGGGGCCTTCTAATTATTCATTAAAAACCATACTCTGAGGAAATTCTCACCTTTTGCTTCTATTAACACTTTAAGTGTGCAAACCCAGTGTTAGAGAAATTGCCCTGGGAAACATGTAAATTGCGTGGCAGCATTTTAATGGAGCTGTGTACCATATTAATTGGGTCAAGTAATTTTAGCTGAGATGCATAGTAAGTCTTCAGGAGACTATAAATAAGAACCGGCCAAGTTATTTTGACAATTGTGACCAGAATTATGTATGTGTCTCAGACAATCTATTGCTATCAATTTAAAACATTTTTCTATGAGGTATAAGGATCTAAGAGTATATCTAAGAGTACATTTTATGTACTTTAGAAAGAAGTGTGCTTATAGTAATTTCGATTTTTCAATAGAAAGTTCTTAAGGGCAAAATTGAAGAGTTTAACATAAACAATATTCATAAAATGCCTTTAAACAAGAAACCTTTTTACTTGAGACTTACATAAATCTGTCTTCTATATTTCTTAAACTACACTTTCTGACTGAAGACTTAATTTTATTCACAAAAAGTACCTACTGACTTTTTCAAAGAATAGATTAGGTATGGCAAAAATAAGATAATACAAAAAGTTTAGATAAAAAGTAGTCCTGGAGTTCCTGTCGTGGCTCAGCGGAAATGAATCTGACTAGTATCCATGAGGATGCAGGTCGATCCCCGGCCTGGCTCAGTGGGTTAAGGATCAGGCATTACTGTGAGCTGTGGTGTAGGTGGAAGACGCAGCTCTGATCTGGTCTTGCTGGGGCTGTGGTGTAGGCCACCAGCTGCAGCTTCAATTTGACCCCCAGCCTGAGAACTTCCATGTGCTGCAGATGTGGCCCTAAAAACACAAAAAAGAAAAGTAGTCGTTTGTTACTTCATGCCCTTTCTATCCCCAGTCTGACTTCGTGAAATCAACTATATTTAATCACTTTAGGCAATAGGCTCAGAAATAGTATTTCTTAAATTATCAATAATTTTGTATATATTCTCTTGGTGTTCCTCTCTGAAGAATGATAATTTTGCTTAAACAATTCCTAATGTTTCTTCTTTCTAAATATTTTTAAAACTTTATCATTAGACATGATTTTAATAATTTATTTAAATATTAGTGCTTATTTTTATTTTTTCTTTCTTTTTTCTTTTTTATTTAATGGCAGCACCTGTGGCATATGGACGTTCCTAGGCTAAGTATTGAATATGAGGTGCAGCCAAGTCCAATCCTTAACTCATGTGCCAGGAGGGATGGAACCCATGATGCCACAGTGACCCAAGCCACTGCAGTCAGATTCTTAAACCACTGCAATACATCATGAACTTTCTTAAAATTTATCTTTAATTGTCTGATCTTTTGCTTGATTTCTCATTGTTTATATTTTATATTTCATTGGTAGTTGTCAAAATTGTTAATTCAACACTGAAGGCTTATCATTTCTTTATATCCTTTTCATGTTTAGATAGGGTATTAATCTCAGTTTGACTTATTTGACAGGTGGTGCAGAAAGGAGAACAATATGGTAAATTAATGCTTCATTTTATTTAATTAAATGCTTGAATTGCTAATTTTTAAAAAAATATTGCTGGAAGGCTACAGTGACAATTTTACATTTTCCATGTACTTTATCATGAAAATATTTTACATGTTTTCTACAAGGAAATTTAAGATACAAATATATAGTATGAATTACCAGGAAAACAAAGCCTACACCTCAAAATTTTTATTCATCCATCTACTGTTTAAGCTGCTAATAATTTTTTTCTATTTCATTAATTTATTTTCAGAATTTTATTAAAGCTTATTTAAGAAGATGTATTATGAATTGATTAACAAATTAATGCCTAAACCTAACATTTATCCAGGACTTGCCACACAACAAGGCCTATGTTCAGTTCCATATTAATTTCATCTGTGTGACTTGAAGGAAGAAGTAACATGGAGCACTGTGGGTGGCAAGGTCACTGGCAGTGTAAAATGCTGCCTGAAATCACAAGTGAGTGCTTTTTTAGGAACTGGACCCACTTACTGACTCTCTCATAAGTATTCTGGCTTCCATCCTGAAAAAGACAATGGTCAGTCCCATCTCACCGCTGTTTTAAGAATCAAAATATATTCCCTGTGATCACAACAGAAGAAAATGAACTTGCCACATTTAAAAATCCACATACTAGTATCATTTTCATCATAAAAGTAGCTCCTTAATATACAACTTTTGAAGTTGGCATAATGGCTCAGTGGGTTAAGGACCTGACGTTGTCTCTGTAAAGATGCAGGTTCAAGCCCTGGCCCTGCTCAGAGGGTTAAGAATCTGACATTGCTGCAAGCTGCAGCATAGGTCACAGATGCAGTTTGGATTGGTATTGCCATGACTGTGGTGTAAGTCTCAGCTGTAGCTACAATTCAACCCCTAGTCACAGGAACTTCCATATGCCACAGGCATGGCTATAAAAAGAAAAAAATAAATAAAAATTTATATATATATATATATATATATATATATATATATATATATATATATATATAAAAACATTCTGGAATTCCCAGAGGGGCTCAGTGAAAATGAACTCGACTAGTAACCACGAGGTTTGGGGTTTGATCCCTGGCTTCACTCACTGGGTTAAGGATCTGGCATTGCCATGAGCTGTGGTGTAGGTTGCAGACATGGCTCAGATCTGCCATTGCTGTGGCTGTGGTGTAGTCTGGTGGCTACAGCTCCTATTGGACCCTTAGCCTGGGAACTTCCATATGTCAGAGGTATGGCCCTAAAAAGCAAATATATATATAACTTTCAACATAGTTACTTATGAATATAATTTTGCAAAAAATCCTACGTTTGATAGTTTTCTTTTGAAATTATGTGGAAACTTGAAAGATTCAATAAAATAATAACATACCTGATTTATAACCTGTGTACATTTAAAGGATTTGCATTGAGTTAAGTCACAGTGGCAGTTTAGTTGAATTCTTACTCAATAATGTCTTCATATTATTACTCAAGATTTTTTTCTGAGCTGGGTAGTGTGGTAGAACCCTATCAGATTTATCAGCAAAAAGAGACAATACAAAGTATAATTGTGTGGGCAATATAATAAGTAAAGATATAGTTTTAAAAAGAAAGGAAAAAAAGTGTACTGTTGGTCTGTATCTTCCCATCTATAAAGAAGGTAGGTGTAGAATTTATATACTAAAGTCCTTTTCTTTCTTTCTTTCTTTCTTTCTTTCTTTCTTTCTTTCTTTCTTTCTTTCTTTCTTTCTTTCTTTCTTTCTTTCTTTCCTTCCTTCCTTCCTTCCTTCCTTCCTTCCTTCCTTCCTTCCTTCCTTCCTTCCTTCCTTCCTTCCTTCCTTCCTTTCTTTCTTCCTTCCTTTCTTTCTTTCTTTCTTTCTTTTTGTGGTCAGTTAACTTCACATGTTATCTGGTAAGGAAAAACTATTAGTGATTTCTTTCACTCTTACTAATTATACTCTGTTATGCAAAGTTATACAAAGTTAGGAAAGAGTACCATTGCTTCTGAACGAAACAAATCTTCATCATGTGAAGAACAAGATTGAATAAAACTGATTGTTTAATCCACCTGTCCACTTGGGTGTCCATATAATTTACATTTTCTGATATCCCCCAAAATTGTCTAATTATTTAATTTAGTTTAGTGTTAGCTTTTAATCCTAATGACTTTTTGCCAAACTCTATTTACTGGTTCCAGGACCCAACTTGAAACCTATGGTCTTGATATTTAATTTGGTCTTCCCGTTATTCAAATTCATGGCTCTTCCAACATATGTTAAGTCCCTGCCCCTGGGATTCTCAGTTCCCACTGATACCTGGACCAACTCCCACTCACCCAGTCAGGATTCTGGCTAATTTACAAGAACCGGGATAACTAAGACACAGATCCTTTGTCTTGCATTTACAAAATGTCTAGAGTTTTCTCTTATGTTCTGTAGACATTTGAAATTTAACAATCTACAGATGTATTTATTTTTAAATCAGCTACTCACCTCACACATCTATCATCAAAAAATCTACACATAAATGTTGACAAAGAGAAAAAAGAGAACCTCGAACACCGTTGGTGGGAATACAAATTGCTGCAGCCACCATGGAAATCAGTATGGAGGTCCTCAAAAAACTAAAAATAGAACTCTCATATGATCCAGCAATCCCACTGCTGAGTATATACCCAAAGAACACAAAAACACAAATTTGAAAAGATACATTCATCCCTAGTTTCACTGTAGCATTATTTACAATAGTCAAGACATGGAAGAAATCCAGTATGTGTGTGTATATATATATACACACACTCACACAAAAATACCAGTCATGAAAACATAAAAAAGAATGAAATTATGCCATTTGCAACAATGTGGATGGATCTAATACAATATTTCTATAAACCGGTAAAGCATTTTCTGTTTAAGCAGAATAGAAGTAATTCAGATCTCTGAATTGTTTTCTTTTTTAAAAAAAATGGATAATTACTAATTTCTTCTTCTCAATATCCATATAAAGAAATGAGAAAAGACAATAATTAGCTCAACATTACAGAACTGCCAAATGATAAAGGGAAAAGAAATTTCTCCTGATCATCATTCTATATTTAAAATAACTCTCTGAAATTACTAAATATCCACACTGAATTCTGCAGAGCATTCTGAGAAATTGAAAAAAAAATTATGTGAACAATGTGTAGACTTATAGTTTTCATGAAATGTAGCCTAAGGAGAATTTTCTATATGAAAATAGCAGAGAGGAGTTTCTGTCAGTGTGCAGTAGATATGAATCTGACTAGTGTCCATAAGGATGTAGGTTCAATCCCTGGCCTCGCTCAGTGTGTTAAGAATATGGCATTGCTGGAGTTCCCGTCGTGGCGTAGTGGTTAACGAATCCGACTAGGAACCATGAGGTTGCGGGTTCGGTCCCTGCCCTTGCTCAGTGGGTTAACGATCCGGTGTTGCCGTGAGCTGTGGTGTAGGTTGCAGACGCGGCTTGGATCCCGCGTTGCTGTGGCTCTGGCGTAGGCCGGTGGCTCCAGCTCCGATTCAACCCCTAGCCTGGGAACCTCCATATGCCGCGGGAGCGGCCCAAGAAATAGCAACAACAACAACAATAACAACAACAACAAAAGACAAAAAAAATAAAAAAATAAATAAAAAAAATTAAAAAAAAAGAATATGGCATTGATGTCAGCTGTAGTGTAGGTTGCAAATGAGGCTCAGTTCTGGCATTGTGTGGCTGTGGTGTAGGCCAGCGGCGACAGCTCCATTCCACCCCTAGCCTGGGAACCTCCACATGCCACAGGTGTGGCCCTAAAAAGACCAAAGGAAAAAAAAAAAAAAAAAGAAAGAAAGAAAGAAAAGAAAAGAAAACAACAGGCAACATTCATTGATCATCTGACCTTTTTCAAATATGATTTAATTTAACTTTAATAGTAACTATTTGATAGGTAATATTATTATACCAGTGAGGTAAACAGAGCTTAAAAGAATATTTACACAGCTAATGTGAGTATAACACTGGATTACATTTAAGTATGTTTGACCTCAAACTCTTCTTTTTAATCCCTTCTAATACACTGTTTCTAGAGAGAACCAGTCCTGATTTTAAGGCAGTGTTATGTTATCTGTTCCATTTTTTTATAGCACTGGAAGACATAAATACACCTCCTTATGTTAAAAGAAATGATGAAAATTAATATAATATGGTTTTTATACCTTTGATATGTTAGAATCAAAATTATTCTGACAGTTTTCTAAGATAGGCCAAATTAAGGCAAATCAGGCTCTAAATTGCCCTGACCACCTGTGCGTTGACTAATATGAACTAGATTGTTTATGACATTTTCATCAATGAAATGGCAACTAGAATTAAATAAATTGAGCATATCTAATTGTAGGAAAAAAAAACAGTTGTACCACTTTGTGATAACAGTGATTTGATTAAAAATTGATGAAAGTACTTTAACTTCATTGCCTTTTAAAAAAAATGATCCAAAAAGAGAGATAGTCATTGATATTAAATTTCTTAATACACTATTGTAAGATCTAGGGTTTTTTATATTGCAAAGTGAGATTAAAAGATTACGTTATATCTAGTGTATTCACAAATAGCTCAATCTTGAATACATATATATTTCCATGTGATTATAAAAATTATCCTGGGAATCCCAACCTAAACATTCCAGTCCATTATAGACAACCCTTGTCTCACTTCCTTGATGCAAAATAAACTGAAAAAATCCTCTTTGAGGATAATTATTTACATTCTACTGCATTTGATAAAGTGAACACTATTTTGCCCAGTGTTTCATTATTCACTTTTCTATGTATCTCAATAGACTCAGATTATAACAGTTGGGATTAAAAAAACACAACTATTTCAAAGAGAGAGAGAGCTAGAAAAGGAATGAAAGCTCAAATTCAGTGCTTCTTAAACTATTGGAGGGGAAGAATCAGTTTGGTTTTTGCTCAGTTTATTTCTTTTTTTTTTCTTTTATTATTTTTAACCAGTAGTTACTTTCTACCCCACAAACCCTCTGGGCAATTTTGACACACCCAGGCTGCTCTAAACCCTATTTGAGGAGATGGATCTGCTGATCATGGCAATGTCAAATTGTTAGAAAAGATTCTAAAGGGTTATTTTAGATTTCTGTACTATCTCAGCTTGGTAACAAGTAATATGCTCACTGGGAGCCATCCACAGACCACATTTTGAAGACTCCTCTAGAATGTGATTTCTAAGTGATTCTGGATAGCGTGGCACAGTGTTTAAGGTCAGGTTTGAAAAATACACACTTCTTTATTCCTTTTTTTTTTTTTCCTGTAAGTGACATTTAAACATGGATTTACTGAAGAAATATTGTACCTTCACTAGATGTTTGGAAAATGTAGAGATATAGGAATAGTAAAGGCTAACATTTTAGGTGAAAATGTTAATACATGATTAAAGGCCAAATTATGTGGTACCAAATATCAATGCTATGAAAATTCAGACAAGAATATTAGTAAGACATAGTAATTAGGGATGAATCATAGAGGTATTGGAAACACAGCTGCCAGATGTAGATTAAAAAGAATTTGATTAATAAAATGTGTTATATACTCTTTAGCCTCTGTGGAAAATCTTAGTATTTTATGAAATTTTGATGAGGTCACACTACCTGGAGAATGGGCCATTTGTTGGACAGTACTCAAAATTAGGCTTACCATTTTGAGTTAGATTTAATTTTATTTTCTTTCTGCAAAAGCCCTATTTTCTCCCCATTCTCAATTACCTCCAAGGGAGTTAACTCACCTGCTGGTCCTAGGAAATGGACTGGTAGAGAAGTAGAAAAGTTAAACAATGAGAACTACCAAAACCAATTATTTTTTGCAGTTAGTGACCCCATCAATGCGAGAAGCAGTTCAACAATACGTCTAGGAATTTTCAAATTTAATGCTACTTTTACATATTTATCAAACATCAAGCCCTGTCTCTCCTCTTTGACTCAACCTTCATTCCCAGGGGTCCAGCATGAATCTAAGAACTTCTATATACCATCCCTGGGTAAACCACAATGTGGCTTAATTAACTACGCAGGATAGGTGTGTACATCTTCTGGCACCTGATTTATGGCATACTTATTTCTGCCTTCCTCATGATATGATTGCCAGTTTATTTTCATTCATAGCTATGGAAGTGACATGATGCATTTTTCATCCAAATCATGCACAAATTCAGATATTTACTCTTTTTTATATTTTATGGAACTCTAGCCTATTAGTGTTTAATAAGTCTGCTTTTCCGGTGTTTTTGTTACCTATGCTCTTAGGCCTGGCATTCCAAAGATTATTAAATCTGCTTTTAAGTTGTGTAACAAGATGTTTTACATGTCAACCATACTTAAATTCTCTATACTTTTATATATAATTATTAATGTCAATTTTATTCTTTCTTATTTTAACACCCCAAAGCCTTTGTGTTATTTTACAGAATGACTTGGGGAGTTCCCTTGTGGTATAGCAGGTTAAGGATTCAGGGTTGTGACTGTACAACTCAAGTTGCTACTGTGGTGTAGGTTTGATCCCCAGCTATGAATTTCTGCATGTCTTGGATACATTTGTCCTGTTCTCTTCTTATGCTTACTAGTTTTGATATCGTATTTATGAGTGGGTGATTTCCTACTTTATATTTTCTTTGCCTTTACCAGTGAGTTTCTTCCTTTGTAATATTCTTGTTTCTATTTGTGGTTTTTCCTTTTCTGCTTAGAGAAGTTCCTTTAACTGATGTAGAGCTGGTTTGGAGGTGCTGAATTCTCTTAACTTTTGCTTGGCTGTAAAGATTTTGATATCTCTGTCCAATCTGAATGAGAGCTTTGCTGGGTAGAGTATTCTTGGTTCTAGTTTCCTCCTCTTCATCACCTCAAATATAGCTTACCAATTCCTCTGGCTTGTAGAGTTTCTGATAAAAATCAGCTGTTTTGATCTCTTTTCTGTGAGTTTGTTTATCTATTTTTGAAGTACAATTGACCTACAACACTATGTTAAGTCCTGGTGCACAAAATAGTGATGTGATATTTCTGTGTACTATAAAATGATCACTACAATAAATCTAGTTACCATCAGTCCCCATACAAAGATACCAAATTTTTATTGACAATGCCCTCCACACTAGACATTTCATCTCTGTGACTCATTTATTTTGTAACTGGAAGTTTGTACCTCTTAATCTCCCTCAACTATTTCACTCATTCCCTCACTACCCTCCTCAGAAAACCACCTATTTGTTCTCTATCTATGACTTTGTTTCTGTTTTGTTATGTTTGTTCATTTGTTTTTTTAGATTTCCCATATAAGTGAAATCATATAGAATTCATCTTTCCCTGCCTTACTTATTTTACCTAGCATAATATTTTCTAAGTCCATCCACATTGTCACAAATGGCAAGGTTTCCATCATCTTTATGGCTGAATAATATTCCACGGTATATATAAACTTCCTCTTCTTTATCCATTCTTTTGTTGAAGGGCTTTCATATCTTGGCTAATATAAATAATGCTATAGTAAACATGGGGTCCTTATATCCTTTTGCATTAACATATTTTTGTTCTCTTCTGAAAAATACTCATAATGTAATTCCTGCATTGTATGATAGTTCTATTATTAAATTCTTGAGCAAGGTTTATACTGTTTTCCATATTGGCTGCATCAACTTACAATTCCATCAATTTTGTATGAGTTTTCCATTTTTCCCACATACTTGTCCACAGTTGTTATTTGTTGTCTTTTTGATGCTAACCATTCCGGCAAATGTTATGTGATGCCTCATAGTGGTTTTAATTTACATTCCCTGATGATTAGTGATGTTCAGCATCTTTTCATGTGACTATTGGTCATCCACATGTCTTCTTTGGAAAATTGCCTATTCATGTTCTCTGCTCATTTTTTTTTTTTAAGTTAGTGGCTTGCTTTCATAATATTGAAAGAGACAACATTTAAATGAATAGGTATAGTTGTATTCCAAAAAAAAAATATTTATCTAAACTTGAATCGCCTATAAGGTTTACATGTCACAAAATAGTTTCCTCTTTAGATTTTTTTCCAATAAATAAAAAAATGCAAAAAAAATTCTTAGTTCTTGGGTTGCATATCAAAATAGGCAGTGGGATAAATTAAGCCTGGGGTCTTTGTTTGCTAATTCTTGCCTTACAAGCATGAAAGAACATTCTGGGAAGAATCAAGTATCTGAAACAGCCAAATATGGTAGAAGCTGTAAGCAACTTGAAAGCAGGCATTCACTCTTATTCGTTTTTATTCCCAAACATAACTTCACATGATATCTTTCACATAGTGCTCAATAAATGCTTCTCAACAAGAACTGAAGAGTAATGCTTGGAAATTCCGGGGCCATCAGTGACTTTTCAAGATATATCTTTTGGAAGAGCCAGTTTGAAGTATGAAAATTTTGAATGAAAGGTCAGGAAATGGAATTAAAGTTCTAGACAACTTATTCAAAGTCTAAAGAGAATTAAGTCAATGATTGGAAGGGAAAGCAGATGAATCAAATTAATGTTGTTTTACTGTTTACATCTTAAATTTTAAGAGCCTGTGCATGTTCCAGCATACCTGGAGATGAAAGTAAAGTTATACATTAAGTATAGGCAGATTCTTGAGGCAAGTTTTGATAATTTCCAAGATGGTGTGATAGAAGGACTGGAGCTCAACTTCTCTCCTAAAAACAACAAAATTCACAACTAAAGGCTGAGCAATCTTCAACCAAATGGACTTGAAACCATAAAAAAATATATCCTACTCCAAAAGACAAAGAGGAGGACACATCAAGTGGTAGGAGGGTCAATTACACGATATAAACAACCCCATACCTCCCAGGTGGGAAGCCCCACAGACTGGAAAATAACTGGTTCACAGAGACTCACCTACAGGAGTGAGAGTTCTGAGCCCCACATCAAACTCTCTCATGTGGGGATCTGGCACGGGGAGAAAGAGCCCCTGGAGCATCTAGCATTAAAAGCCAGAGGGGCTTGTGTGCAGGAGCTCTGTGGGACTGGGGGAAATGGAGACCCCATTCTTAAAAGGCACACATGGACTTTCACGTGCACTGGGTCCCAGGGCAAAGCAAAGACTCCATAGGAATCTGGGTCAAACCTGACCTCAGTTCTTGGAGGACATCCTGGGGAAACAGGGGTGAACATGGCTTGCTGTAAGGGAAGGTCATTGGAAGCAAAGCTCTCAGAAATATTCAGCAGCCTTGCCTTTCTCTGGAGGTGGCCATTTTGGGAAAATCTGGTCCCACCCGTCAATGCTGAGAAGCCCCAGGGCAAACAACAATGCAGGTGGGATCACAGCCCAGCCTCTCAGTAAACAGGCTGCCTTAAGACCCCTTAGGCACACAGCCACCTCTACTCCCATCTAGAGACAAAGCCCCATCCACCAGATGGATTGGAATCAGCTCCACCTACCAGGGGGCAGGCATAAGCCCCACCCATTAGGAAGCCTACAGCAAGCCCCCATACCAACTTCAGCCACAAAGGGGGCAGCCACCAGAAGTAAGAGAGGCTACAACTCTATTATCTCTAAAAAGGTGACCACATCAAAAACCTGTAAAAATGAAAAGATGGAGAACTATAACTCAGATGAGGGAGAAAAAAAAACCCCAGAAAATCAGCTCAGTGATAAGGAGATTCTCAGCCTTCAGGAAAAAGACTTAGACTGTTGATGCTGAAGATGATGCAAGATGTTGGAAATAAACTGGAGGCAAGATGGATAACAGGAAACACTGACCAAAGAGATACAAGATACCAAACGTAAACAAGAAGAAATGCAAAATACAATAACTGAAATAAAAAATTCACTAGAAGCAGCTAACAGCAGAATACAGGAGGCAGAAGAATGAATAAGTGAGGTGGAAGACAGATTAGTAGAAATTACGGATGCAGAACAGAAAAGAGAAAAAAGATTGAAAACAAATGAAGAGAGTCTCAGAGAACTCTGGGACAATGTTAAAAGTACCAACATCCATATTATAGGGGTGCCAGAAGGAGAAGAGAGAGAGAAGGAGACAGAAAAAATATTCCAAGAGATAGTATCTGAAAAATTGCCTAACATGGGAAAGGAACCACTAACTCAAATCCAGGAAGCACAACGAGTACCATATAATATAAACCCAAGGAGGAATACCCCAAGACACATATTAATCAAACTTACCAAAATGAAAGACAAAGAGAAAATCTTGAAAGCAGCTAGGAAAAAGAAACAAATAACATACAAGGGAACCCCGACAAGGTTATTGGCAGATTTTTCAGCAGAATATCTGCAGGCCAGAAGGGAGTGACATGATATACTTAACGTGATGAAAGGAAAAAACCTCCAACCAAGATTACTTTACCCAGCAAGGCTCTCATTCATATTGGAAGGAGAAATCAAAACCTTCACAGACAAGCAAAAGCTGAGAGTATTCAGCAACACTAAACCAGCCTTACAACAAATACTAAAGGAACTTCTCCAGGCAGAAAAGAAAAGACAGCAACAGGAAACAAAAATTCCACAAATGACAAGGCTCACCAGTAAAGGTACATATACAGTAAAGATACAAAATCATCCATGTACAATTATGCCACCAAAATCAGAAATCATGAGAAGAGGAGGGTACAGATGCAGAACACTGGAGGTAAACTTGCAATTAAGAGAACAACTTAAAACAATCTCATATACATTTAGACTCTTATAGCAAAACTTCAGAATAACTGCAAAACAAAAATCTACAACTGATACACAAACAAAGAAAAATCAACTCAAATACAACACTAAAGATAGTCATCAAACCAGAAAAGGAGAGAACAAGAAAAGAAGGGAAAAAAAATAGCAACAAAAACAAATGCAAATCAATTGATAAAATGGCAATAAGACCATACATATCAATAATTACCTTAAATGTTAATGGACTAAACACCCCAAGGAAAAGACACAGGCTGGCAGAATGGATAAAAAAACAAGACCCATATATATGCTGCCTTCAAGAGACCCACTTCACTTCTAGGGAAACATACAAATTGAAAGTGACAGGATGAAAGAAAATATTCCATGCAAAAGGGCATCAAAAGAAAGCTGGAGTAGCAATACTTATATCAGACAAATTAGACTTTAAAATGAAAAATATTTTAAGGGACAAAGAAGGTGATTACGTAATGATCAAAGGATCAATCCAAGAGGGAGATATAACAATTTTAAATATCTACACACTCAATCTAGCTTCACCACAATGTATAAGGCAACTGCTAACCTTAAAAGGAGAAATTGACAATAACACAGTAATAGTGGGGGACTCTAACACCCCACTTACAGCAATGGACAGATCAACCAAACAGAAAATTAATAAGGAAACATAGGCCCTGAATGATGCATTAAACCAGATGGACATAATAGATATTTATAGGACAGTCCATCAAAAAGCAACAGAATACACATTCTTCTCAAGTGCACATGGAACATTCTCTAAGATTGATATATCCTGGGCTACAAATCCAACCTCGCTAACTTTAAGAAAATGGAAATCATATCAAGCATCTTTTCCAACCAAAATGCTATACTACTGGAAATAAACAAGAAAAAAACTGCAAAAAACACAAACATGTGGAGACTAAACAACAAGCTACTAAACAACTAATGGATCACTGAAAAAATCAAAGAGGAAATTAAAAAATACCAAGCAGCAAATGACAACAAAGACACTCCAAAACCTATGGGATGCAGCAAAAGCTGTTCTAAAAGGAAAGTTTATAGCAATACAAGCCCACCTCAAGAAACAAGAAAAAGCTCAAACAAACAAGCTAAGTTTACATCCAAAGCAGCTTGAGAGAGAAGAAGGGACAAGACCTAAAGTTAATAGAAGGAAAGAAATCATAAAGATCAGAGCAGAAATCAATGAAATAGAAATGAAGAAAACCATATAAAAGATCAATGAAACAAAAAGGCGGTTCTTTGAAAAGATCAACAAAATTGATAAACCCTTAGCCAGACTTTTCAAGGAAAAAAGAGAGAGGACTCAAATCAATAAAATTAGAAATGAAAAAGAAGAAGGAACAACAGACATCACAGAAATACAAAGCATCATAAGAGACTACTATATGCAACTATATGCCAATAAAATGGAAGACCTAGAAGAAACAGGCAAATTCTTAGAAAAGTACAATCTTCCAAGACTAAACCAAGATGGAATGAAAAAGATGAATGGACAAATCACAAGAACTGAAACTGAAACTGTGATTAAAAAATTTCCAACAAACAAAAGTGCAGGACCAGATGGCTTCACAGGCGAATTCTTCCAAACAGTTATAGAAGAGCTAACACCTCTCCTTCTGAAACTACTTCAACAAATTGCAGAGGAAGGGATTATCCAAAACTCATTTCATGAGGCCACCATCAACCTGACACCAAAACCAGACAAAGATACCTCAAAAAAAGAAAACTATAGGCCAATTTCACTGATAAACATAGATGCAAAAATCTTCAACAAAATCCTAGCAAACTGCATCCAACAATACATTAAAAGGATTGTACATCATGAGCAAGTGGGATTTATCCCAGGGATGCAAGTTCTTCAATATCTGCAAATCCATCAGTGTGATAAACCACATTATCAAACTGAAGAATAAAAACCATATGATCCTCTCAATAGACGTGGAAAAAGCCTTTGACAAAATCCAATACCCATTTCTGATAAAAACCCCTCAGAAAGTGGGCATAACGGGAACCTACCTCAATATCATAAAGGCCATATATGACAAACCCACAGCAAACATCATTCTCAATGGTGAAAAGCTGAAAGAATTCCCTCTGAGATCAGGAACAAGACAAGGATGTCTGCTCTCACCACTACTCTTCAACATAGTTTTGGAAGTCCTGGCCACAGCAATCAGAGAAGAAAAAGAGATAAAAGGAATCCAAATTGGAAAGGAAGAAGTAAAACTATCCCTATTTGCAGAGGACATGATACTATACCTAGAGAATCCTAAAGACTATACCAGAAAATGCTTAGAGCTCATTCATGAATTTGACAAAGTCTCAGGATACAAAATTAATACACAGAAATTGACGGCATTTCTATACATCAACAATGAAAGATCAGAAAGAGAAATTAGGGAAGCAATCCCATTTACCATCACATCCAAAAGAGTAAAATACCTAGGGATAAACCTACCTAAAGAGACAAAAGACCTGTACTCTGAAAACTATAAGCCACTGATGAAAGAAATCAAAGAGGACACAAACAGATGGAAAGAAATACCATGCTCGTGGATTGGAAGAGTTAATATTATCAAAATGACTATACTACCTAAGGCAATCTACAGATTCAATGCAATCCCTATCAAATTACCAGGGATATTTTTTCTCAGAACTCAAACAAAATATTTTAAAGTTTGTTTGGAAGCACAAAAGACCCAGAATAGCCAAAGACATCCTGAAAAAGAGAAACGGACATAGAGGAATCAGGCTTCTGGACTTCAGACTATACTGCAAAGCAACAATCATCAAAACCATATGGACTGGCACAAAGACAGAGATCAGTGGAACAGGATAGAAAGCCCAGAATTAAACCCACTCACTTACAGCCAACTAATCTATGACAAAGGAGTCAAGGATATACAATAGAGAAAGGCATTATCTTGTTCAATAAGTGGTGCTGGGAAAACTGGACAGCCATGTGTAAAATAATGAAATTAGAACACTCCCTAATACCATATACAAAAATAAGCTCAAAATGGATTGAAGACCTTGATATAACACTAAACACTATAAAACTCTTCAAGGAAAACACAGGCCAAACACTCTCTGATATAAACAACAGCAACATCTTCTCAGATCCACCTCTTAGAGTCATGACAGTAAAAACAAAAATAAACAAATGGGACCTAATCAAACTTCAAAGTTTCTGCACAGCAAAGGAAACCCCAAACAACACAAAAAGACAACCCATGGAATGGGAGAAAATCTTTGCAAGTGAATTGACTGACAAGGGATTAATCTCCAAAATTTATCAATGACTTCTGCATATCCATACCAAAAACAAACAAACAATCAACCCCATCAGAAAATGGGCAGAAGATCTAAACAGACAGTTCTCCAAAGAGGACATACAGATGGCCGAGAAACACATGAAAAGATGTTCAACATCTCTCATTATTAGAGAGATGCAAATCAAAACCACTATGAGGTACTACCTTACGCCAGCCAAAATGGCCATCATCAAAAAGTCTACAAATAATAAGTGCTGGAGAGGGTGTGGGGAAAAAAGAACCCTATTACACTGTTGGTGGGACTGTAAATTGGTGCAGCAACTGTGGAAAACAGGATGGAGAGTCTTCAGAAAACTAAACATAGAACTACCATTTGATCCAGCAATCCCACTCCTGGGCATCTATCCAGAGAAAACCATGACTCTCAAAGACACATGTACTCTGATGTTCATTGCAGCACTCTTTTCAAAAGCCAAGACATGGAAACAACCTAATTGTCCATCGACAGAGGAGTGGATCAAGAAGATGTGGTATATATACACTATGGAATATTACTCAGCCATTAAAAGAAACAAAATACCAGCATTTTTAGCAACATGGATGGATCTAGAAACTATCATGCTAAGTGAAGTCAGCCATACAATGAGACGGCAACATCAAATGCTGTCACTAACATGTGGAATCTGAAAAAAGGACAGACTGAACTTGTTTGCAGAGCAGATTCTGACTCACAGACATTGAAAAACTTATGGTCTCCAGAGGAGACAGTTTAGGGGGTGGGGGGGATGTGCTTGGGCTGTGGGATGGAAATCCTGTGAAATTGGATTGTAGTGATCATTATACAACTACAGATGTGATAAAAAATAAAATAAAAAAAATTTAGGCAGATACTTTGTGAATGCCAAAGGTAGAAGGTTGTGGACAAACTGGGATTGGATAGATGGATGAGAGGAAGGAATGATGACAGAAACTTGTCAGGGTGGCTGCAAGGGAAATGGAGGTGCTTGTGGTAAACACATTCAGCTTCACCATGGATGACTCGGGGCGGGCTATGAAGAAGGGGACATCAGAGTTCCTGCTGTGATGCAGTGGGTTAAGAATCTAAAGAACTACAATATGATCCAGCAGTCCCATTCCTGGACATCTATCCAGAGAAAACAATAAATCAAAAATATACATGCATGCATATGTTCTTTGTAGCACTATTTAGAATAGCCAAGACATGGGAGCAACCTAAATGGCCATCAACAGATGAATGGACTAAGGAGATGTGGTACATAGATGCAGTGGAATACTACTCAGCCATCAAATAGTGAAATAATGCCATCAGATAATGAAATAATGTCATTTCATAATGAAATAATGAAAATAATGCCAACATGGATGGAACACGAGATCATTGTACTAAGTGAAGTAAGTCAGACAGAGAAAGTCAGATATCATATGATATCACATATATGGAATCTGATAAAAATGATACAAAAACACTTATTTAAAAACAAACAGACTCACAGATTTCAAAACTAATCTTATGGTTATCATAGGTGAAACCACTGTCGGGGAGAGAAGAATTGGGAAGGTGGGAGTAACATACACACTACTGTATAAAATAGATGATCAATGAGAACCTGCTGTATAGCATGGGAAAATCTACTCAGCAGCTTGTAATAACCTATATGGAAGAAAAGAATGTATATAGTCATAAGTATGACATGCAATTTGCTGTATATCTGAAACCAACAAAATATTGTAAGTCAATTATACTCCAGTATAATTAAATTAAAAATAAGAAGAGGAGGGGGGAAATTAGGGAATCTGGGGATATTAAGGCAAAGTATTTTTAAGAGGAAATCAATTCAATAAATTGACACAACCAAGAAGGATAAATATACTCGTCTATTTGAACTATAACTTTAGTTTATCAAATCAGGAATCATCAATTGCTAAATCAAAATTTCCAACATCACTATGATGTATCTTGCACTCTCTCCTGTAAAATTTTTGAAAAGTATAATGTATACATAGAAAATACAGCGAAATATTAAGTGACCAAAGGGAAATAGATAAGTTCTAATTATAAACTAGAATTGTCTTTTTATTATTGACTCCTCCTCATTGGTTCTAAAGTCTTAGTAATCCTTTAATTCTAAATTGTAGTATACGTTTCAATAAAAAGATTAAATTATACTCTTTGATATAATTTCTGAAAATCTTCCTCATTAGTGTGTACGATCTTAATCTTACTTTGCATCTCTGATATTTTCTAGCTTCTCTTTTATCCCACTGAATGCCCCATAAAAGTGAAAACTATTTCTCTACTATTCCCATCCACATAAATAAACATTATTCTATGTAATCTGGAAAAAGAAGATTGCT
Source organism: Phacochoerus africanus (assembly GCF_016906955.1). Lineage (NCBI taxonomy): Eukaryota > Metazoa > Chordata > Mammalia > Artiodactyla > Suidae > Phacochoerus > Phacochoerus africanus. The sequence continues at coordinate 50,192,742 of NC_062553.1, read as the reverse complement.
ATTAGAGAATGGGACCTAATAGACAATAAGCAGAACTAATAGCATAAAGCAAAGCAAGGAAAATTCAGGATGACTGTCAGAAAACTTTTAATGGCTTTGTAAAAATTATTGTGAGTCTGGTCAGAGATTTCTTATAGGGACAGCATACAAATAGGAAATAATTCCCGGCAGAGCAGTTAATTTTACTGTTGAATAGTTTTGTAGCAAACAAAGGAGTGGAAATTGCTCTTGGTTCAGCTGTTGTTTGGCTGTCAGTTATGCATCAGATCACTCATGGTTTCTGCTATTTTGATAGATTTTGTTGGCCAATTTTACCCAGCAGTGAAGAATTCATAAACAATTTCCCCGTATTCAGATCCTTTCATCAACCCTAGGTCCTGCTTTTTTCCCACCTTTTCACTCCTCTCAAGTACATATTTTATCAAGTGTTTGATTCTCACAAAATAGTTTCTTGTCAAAGGTGTTCAATATAACCCTGAAGAAAAATCTTTGGAGTAGAAAATAATGTTTCAGTGCACTGATGAATGAAAGGACAGTGCTGTGCTCTGTTCTGGGCATGTGCTGAGGACAGGGTTGTGCTGCCTGCTGAAGGGTACTCTGGACACCACTCAGGATGAGCCACTGGTGGTCATCTCAGAATGGTCATGGTGCACTCCATGAAATGGAGTCAATTCCAACCCTCCAGAACTTACAGAAATACACATCAGAGGTTTAGTTTTCAGATTTTTGCTTATGTCCTGGAATCCTGGAACAACTGTGCTGTTCAGAAAACACTGTTGTTGGAGTTGTCTGGTCCTTCAGCAGGTTAAGTATCTGGCATTGTCACTGCAGTGGCTCAGGCCACTGCTGCAGCATGGGTTCAATCCCTGGCCCAGGGACTTCCCTATGCCTTGAGGGTGGCTTAAGGGGAAAAAAAAGAAATGTGTTTTGAAAAAAAAAAAATAAAGGAAGGAAGAAAAGAAAGAAAGAAAAAAAAAAGGAGAGAAAGAAAGAAAAAGAAAGAAAGGAAACAAAACACTGCTCTTATATATTCCTGGTGTTTTGGTGGACCTGGTAAATTCTGAACTGGACCTTAACAGTGAGTCAACACTGCAGATCCTCTGGAATTCGATCTAAAGTTTGGAGAGTAAAAACAGCAGACCACATACTGAGCTTCTCACTTTTCCAAAGTGCAGGTTTTTCCATTATTTTACAAATTTTATACAAGCAAGGTAAACAACACCTACTATGATTGTGCTGCCCCAGAAGAGTTATTGTGGTATTCATTTGAATTTCTACAAAATGCCGACTTGGGATTTATCTGCTGTCAGTATTATCTTTTAATTAAAAGAAATACTTAGGTGGTTGATTTTGTTTCATGATTATTAAATACAAATGGCGGATGGACTCTCTGCTGGAAAGTAAATGTTTTTGTTTGAATTAGAGAAGAAGGAGTATTCTAATTTAGCTTAAGAGTTACTAACTGGCGTATACAAAGCAGTAAATTAGACATGGTCATCAGTGATCAGACTGCAATCATAAAACAAGAGACACACTGGAATCAGTGTTTATCATTATGTTATTATATAAATTGTTTATTTCATGTAGAGTTCAAGAAATCTCTCTTCTTAGTGGTTTTCTAACTATAAAAATTTGAGCGAATTTTAAAAACAATAGACCAATGAATAAAAGAAAGACCAGAAATCAAAATAACAAACTAAATGACATTTCTTCTGCTTGCAGTGTGTCTGCCCACACAGATCAGAAAGGTTTAAGTATTCACCTACTGAATGTTCAAAGGAGGGCTCCAAAGAAGATATTTTTGCCTCATTTGTGGTCACCTGGCAAAAACTATTTAATGTCAATCAGAAGACAGTTCTAGGGTAATGGAACAGAATGGAAAACTTGGGCAGATGAAAGGATTTTGTAAAATTTGATATTGATACCAAATCAAAAATAAAATTTCCATTGTGAATAACTACCGTATTAACTTTTTCTCAACTTCTGATTCCCTACAAATTAGATGATGCTTTTAGTCTTGTGCAGTAAGTTTGGTAGCTCCTGAAAAGGCTATACCAGCTCCTGAGGCCTGAGAAGTTCTAAATATAATGAGGTGTCTATGTTTGGTAAAGACTTTGAGATTGGGAGATTTGGGAGGAAACATTGGCCTTATTATGAATTTCTGCAGTTGCTGAGTTAAGAAGCAGATAATGACAAATTAATGGACTATTTCTTACTAGAAATAAGCAATTAAAGGCTTGATACAACATATTTAAAGAGTTATTCATGAGGATTTCTATACACACTTAAAGTGCTTACATATGCACTATATACTATTTTATTTGACTTAACTCTTTATTTATTTATATATTGGACATAAAAATATATATTTTACCTATATAACAGAAATACACATCTATATATTTAGCATATATATATACACACATATATAGATAAATACATATATATAAAACTTTTGATATTAAAAGTGGAAAAGCACCCAACATCAATGTTTCTTATAATATGGCCACATCCATGTTATGATTTAAGGTATTTATTTTTTCTATTTTCCAAATTACAGGATGAAGTCTGTCCAAAAACTGAAGGAGATGAAGTACAGAGGTGTGTGTGGGCCTCAGCTGTCAATGTCAAAGACAAGTTCATTTATGCAGCACAGCCAACTTTAGACAGAGTCCTTGTTGTTGATGTGCAGTCTCAAAAAGTTGTTCAGGTATGAACAGCTCTTCCTTTTGAAAGTGATTTTAAAGAACATTTACTTTAACGTAATAGTCTTGACCAGGTAACTTGTGAATGGCCATTTAATCGTCATCAATCAAGTATTTCATTACAGGGATAACTGGAAAATACATGCATCTTCTGCGAACTCTCCTCTCATCCTGCTCCTTTAGCCTAAATAATTAAAGAAGTAATTTGAATAGCTTTTGTTTTCAATAGTTAGATTCCATGAAGACATCAGAATCCTAGCATGATCAGTTACACAAAAATCTTCCTCAAATTTGCTTATTTTGGCTTGAGCAAGGAGAGCCCCAGTTCAAGACCAGTTAAGGTATTCTTAGTCAGCATTGCAGAAATGGTATTATTTTTTTTTTCTCATTCAGTTCTCAACAAAGGCTGACGCAGTTGTAGATTCACTGGATAATAATAACTTAGTAGGTTTTACTATAATTGTGAAACAAGTAATATGTTCATAGCTCAATGACAAAGAAAACAGGTTTTTTTTTTTTTTTTTAATAAGCCTTGCCATCACCATGGCTTCATGTTGCCATGGTTGTGCTTGAGTAAAACCATTCTGATTTGAGCCACCAACTATTTCATGCCCTGATATTTCCAAAACTGTCCAACTTGGGAAATCTACTAGAACTCAGTTGCACAGCAAGCACAGGGAAATTCAGGGTTTGCACATAGGCAGTCTCATTTCAGTGTCTGGATTTTTGACTGTTAGGATCTATGGCTTCTCAGCTCAGAGGAAATAAAACTTAAAAAAAAACTTAGATATGTATAATCTGTTAAATGGGAGTAATAATGGTACATATCTCATAAAGTTATATTAATGTATATATATACATATCATGAAGTTAGGTTAATATATTTTATATGTATATTATCTATATATTAACAGTCAATGTTTATAAAGCATTTATAGCACAGCCTGGGATATAGAAGTACTATATACTGGTTTTCTATCAAAATTTATGAAAGACATGGGAATCTAACCATTTCTTATATTTAATAGGGGTGGGGGTTTTTGCAGCAATACTGGTTTGAAATTTAAGTAGATGTTACTCCCTCTAATTCTGATTCCTGACTAAAACACAAAAAGTACTAAGAAGTTCAAAATTAGGGCTTCTCATTCTTAGTCTGTAACAACTTCACATGAATTCATCCAATCATCTATCCATCCACCCATATATTTTATATAAAAAGTATGCTTTTATTAATTTCCCTTTCTGAGATGTGATCAATATCACAGCAATAGAGTGAAAAGCACTGCTATTAGAAAGATTTCCAGGGTTCACAGTTACTGTAGATATTTAGTCTAGTGGCTCAATTTTTAATATGAATGACTCTTACAGTCATGAGTAGAATGATGGATAATTGTCTACTAGAAAACTCTAAGGCCTCTAGTGTTACACAGTTCTCATGTGTACCCAGCCTAATGTCCCAGTAAATACTTAAGAACATATTTTTCTATATATCTCACCTCTCACGTATCCATCTGTGAGACTGCTGTATTTTTGACCAGGTTAATTTTACTTTGATTTCAGGTGCAACATAGGTCAGCAAATAACAGGCATTCAGTTTGGGGTTATCAAGATTCTTTAGCTAGCAGGTTAAAATTAGAAGTTCTTTCAAGAATAATCAGGCTGGTCTTTAAATTTAGTGTTTAAACCAGAAACCTATACTGATAATACATATTATATACTAGATAGATGAAATTGATAAAAGTTAACAACATTTCTTATTCATATAACTTTCATCATCAATGACATAAAATTTTAAATTAATAGAAAATATCAATAATGAAATATTCACACAATGGTAAAAATCACATAAATGATATTATTGTTCAAAGTGCCATAATGACTGAAATACCAGGAAGATGTAAGAAACATTATACAAGGCTAAAATATTAAAATAGTAGTAATATAATCATGATTATTGATATTTTGCAAACAAGAATCCAACATGCTATAAGTTAGAAAATTGGGCCTCAGTCCAAATGGGTTTTCCTTATTATCTTTTATTAAAATAATAATAATTATGCTTTATTCCTCTTAGTCATTACCTACCCGAAAAATAATCGTTATGTGGATTTCTGTCAACATTAATCAGTATTACCTGATTTTGAATATCACACAGATGGAAATATACAGTATTCACTATCTCTGTCTAGAGAGAGATTATTTTGTTTTCATGAAGCTAGTGTTTCTTTTTTTGCTGTAGAGAAGTCAATTACAGCTGATTCTCATCTTTTGTTGATTCTGTACTTAAAATCTGCCTGCTCTCTTAAATTTATTAAGAATGCTAAACCAATACTCAGGGTGCTTTTGCAGCATTCAGGGACTTGTGCAGAGTGGTGAAAATTGTGTCACCTGACATACATGTTCCCAGCTCAGGTTGAATGAGAGGACACTCCACCATCTTGGCTCAGCTTTCATGCTGTGAACGAGTGTTCTTTTCATAGTCTATTTAGTACCATGTTTGCATTGTCAATTTTGCTGTTTCGAATGACCCTCGACCAGACTGTCCTGTTGAAATGGTTGTGCAGGAAGGCTGTGGTGTGCCTAATGGTAGCTTCATTTAGACATGAGTCATAGTGTTGTTTGGTTGTATGTTAATTATTGAACAATATATATTAAATAAAGAGTGTCTGAACAGAAACATGCGTGAAAGGGGATTATGTATTCATCTCATGAAAATCTTGTGACCAGAAACTGATAGGAAGCAATTGTTCAGTATTCAGAAATTCAGTGATGGTGGTAACTTCGTCGGAAAAACTCCCACTAAAAAGTTCCTGTGTGGTTAAGTGGTAATAAGCCCAACTAATATCCAGGAGGACGCAGGTTTGATCCCTGGCATCACTCAGTGGGTTAAGGATCTGGCATTTCTGTGAGCTGCGGTATAAGTCACAGAGATGGCTCAGATCTCATGTTGCTTCAGCTGTTATATATAGCCTGGCAGCTGTAGCTCCAATTTGACCCCTAACCAGGGAATGTCCATATGCCACAGGGTAGCCTTAAAAAAGCAAAAGGAAAGGAAAAAAGAAAAAAAAAAGAAAAGCAAGAAAAGCTACTACTACTAATAAAAACCCAATGTATTTAAAATATCAGACTTTGTTTCTACACCAACAATAGAAAGGATAAACCCCAGAAGGAGATAATAGAAAGAAAAAGGAAAAGTTGAAAATTCAGTCAAAATGAATGAGAATTTTCTATAATATTATAAAGAATAATACATATATGAAGAATAATACATACATATACTATGCATTATTCTTTATTATACAATTTATAAAATACAATAAACTCTCAGTTTTAGAAAGTACCATGAAACTCAAATGAAAAAAAAAAAAATCAGTACCTAAATATATTGACATGACACAACCAAACATAAAGCCAAAAAAATTATATTAAAATGGGAGATTATTTACTGTGAGAACAGCAGCAATTTTCTCCATACCAATAATGGATGTCCAAAGAAAGTGGAAATTATTATTAAACCACTAAGTGGAAATAAAATATATTCTCTATGTTCAGTGGAAAAAGCATATAATTTCTTTATTGTATCAGATACAAAAAAAGACTTTATCAACAAAATATGTTAGAAAAAAACTGAAACCTGTTTGCTTCAGGAATGAGGAAAATTAACTAAGCAGTAAAATTGATGTATTGATAGCAAATAAATTGGTAGATATTGTCTATTAAATATTAACTATCAATAATAATGATATTCCTTGAATTTAAGGTTGAAATTTTAACAATGAAAACACAGGACAAAACTAGAAAAATATGTAAATATTGTACGGCAATATGTAAACAGGGAAAAGGTCAATATTATTTCAAACATATTAAGACTTGTATTATTTAAGAATGGGAATAATTACTGTATACCTTTGCATGTCTTAAGTATATTTATTAATATATCAAGGGGCTAGGTCTTGAATATTGTTTTTGTCTATGAAAAAATAAAAGTAAATAAACAACTTACATATAAATACAATGGGAAAAGATGAAATAAAGAGAAATAACAAGGACTAATAGAAAAAAAAAACTTTAAAAAAATGATAGAATAAAACCAAATGTTTATAATTACAATATCTGAGAACGAAGTAAAGCAACTTGCTGAAAATAAAAAGTGTTGGATCAAATAATGAAAGTCTAGCTTTATGCAGATTATAAGAGATACATCCCTAAAATAAGAAAAAATAAAATTTGAAATTTAAGAGCAATCCCAGATAATGTAGGCACATATCAACAACAAAACAAAAAGCTGATGCAGGTATTATATTAACATCAGATTTTTTTAAAGGGGTTTAAGTCACAAAGTGTTAGGTTAAAGCAAGTTACTGGATAATGATTTTAAAAAGTTGACTTTATTCTAAAAAAAGAATAAAAATATATGATGGATTACAATTATTTTAAGTGATTATTGCCATACTACTAGAAAAAAATTTGATGCACAGTCAAGGTGATAAATATTCGACACTTTTGATTCTTGATAAATCAACAGACAAAATTAACATGTGAAATTGAATATTATTACTATATGTGAGCTAACAGATATGTGGGTTAATTTTTGCATCCCCTAGTGATTCAATATGCATTATTGCTAAATATTTCAAAGTCTCAACATTTTTACTATCATTTCATATACTATTCAGGCTGCTATAATTAAATACAACACACTGCACAGCTTATAAAGAATAGGTATTTACTCCTCACAGTTCTGAGTATGAAAAGTCTAAGATCAAAGTGGTGGCTTATTAAGGTCTGGTGAAAACCTTCCTAGTTTGTACTCTGTGCCATCTCACTGTGTCTTTATTTTTATTTTTTTGTCTTTTTACCATTTCTTGGGCTGCTCCCAGCCATATGGAGATTCCCAGGCTAGGGATCAAATCAGAGCTGTAGCTGCCAGCCTACACCAGAGCCACAGCAATGCTGGATCCTTAACCCACTGAGCAAGGCCAGGGATCAAACCCATAACTTCATGGTTCCTAGTCGGATTCGTTAATCACTGAGCACAGTGGGAACTCCTCACTGTGTCTTTAACTTGGGGAAGGGCCATGGATCTCTCAGGGTCCTTTTTATAAAAGCACTAATCCTATTTGTGAGGGCTTCATCCTCATGAGCGAATCACCTCCCAAATGCTAGTTTCTGATACCATCATCTTTGAAGGTTAGGATTACAATAAATGAATTCTGGGGGTGGGGTGGAGGATGGGAGTGGGGACACAAACATTCAGACCATAGCATTCACTAAATGAAATATTTAGTGAGAATAGAACACATGCTAGTCTATAAATTAAGCCCCAAGAAATAATAATGAAATTATTTCACACAGATACTCTGACAAAATGTTAACAATCAACAACCACAAAGCCAATTTAAAATACAAGTATCAAGTTATATTGATAATCATGATTAAATATGTTGAATCCAAGTTAGGCTGTGTTTTGAGGAAATTTTGCTACCTTAATGAAAAAAAATAACAGATTGAAAAATAAAACGTTTAACTAGAAAATGTTAGAGTTTAGCTGACAAAAATCACAGGAGTCTAAATGAAAGAAGGAAAGTAGACAGATATGTAGATAAACACAATGAAATAAATATATAAAAGGTCAAAATCAATTTATTAAAAAAATATTAGTTAAAAGGTAACTGAGAATTTTGGCAAAGACCAAGGACAAAATCCATGATTAACACTATTAGAATTGATAAACGAATATAAAAATAACCACAGTCCTTGCAACGAGTAAAAGGGCCTAAGAAAGTATTAAGATAAAAGTCATGGATGTAAATTTTGGAAGAGTAGTGGGAAAGAACAAATTAAAGAGAAAGGATAAGTTAACCTGTAACCCAAGATGGAATAAAAAAGGAATATTTTTATGACTAATTAAATTAACTGATTTAAGAGTACTAAAACAGAAAATTCTGTCCCAGATGGGTTTAGAGGTGAAAGTTCTTCCAAACTTTAAAGTAATATAAAGTAACATTTTAGCAAGCAATTTGATGATATCTAGTAATTTATAAAATAAATAACCAAGAAGGACCTACTGTATGGCACAGGAAATAATACTCAATATTTTATAATAACCTATAAGGGAAAAGAACCTGAAAAATAAACTGATATATACAATTTGCTATATATATATTCTGCTATATATCTGAAACTAACACAACACTGCAAACAATTATCCATTTTATTACAACAATAAACAAATAAAATTTCCATTTTATTACAACAATAAACAAATAAAATGCATATTTTTGCTGACTTGGTGGTTGATCTATTTTTCTCCTCCCCATTCTGTGCATAGTCTCTGCATATTCTCTGATTGCCTACTATCAAAAACAAATCTTAACCTTCTCTTGATCCATCTTGCCCTAGAAATTTGTGATTTAGAAGCAGGAAGTTTTTAAATAAACCAAAACATTAACAAACAAACAAACAAACAAAAACATTTTTAAGGAAACAAAAATCCAGGACCAGATGGCTTCACAGGCAAATTGTATCAAACATTTAGAGAAGACTTAACACATACCTTCTGAAACTCTTTGAAAAAATTGCAGAGGAATGAAAACTCCCAAACTCATTCTTTGAGGACACCATCACCCCGATACCAAAACCAGACAAATACACCATAAAAAAAGAAAAATACAGACCAATATTACTGATAAACCATAGACACAAAAATCAACCAAATACTTGCAAACCAAATACAACAGTACATTAAAAGGATTGTACATCATGGTCAAGTGGGATTTATCCTAGCAATGCAAGGATTTTTCAATATCTGTCAATCAATGAGTATGATATACCACATTAACAAATTGAAGAATATAAACCATATGATCATCTCAAGATGCAGAAAAAGCTTTTGACAAAATCAGCAATTTCTGATAAAACATCTCCAGGAAGTGGTCATAGAGGAAACCTACCCCAACATAACAAAGGCCATATATGACAAACCCACAGCTAATATCATTCTTAATGGTGAAAAGCTGAAAGCATTTATTATAACATCAGGAATAAGACAAGAATGTCCACTCTCACAGCTTTTATTCAATGTAGTTTTGGAAATCCTCGCCACAGCAAACAGAGAAGAAAATAAAAAGGAATCTAAATTGGAAAAGAATAAGTAAAACTGTCACTCTTTGCAGATGAAATAATACTATAAATAGAAAATCCTAGAGATGCTACAAGAAAACTACTAGAGCACATCAATGAATTTGGTAAAGTTGCAGGATATAAAATGAGTACACAGAAATCTCTTATATTCCTATACACTAACAACAAAATATCAAAAAGAGAAATTAAGGAAACAATCCCATTTATCATCACAAAAAAATAAAATACTTAGGAATAAAGCTACCCAAGAAGGCAAAAACCTGTACTCTGAAATCTATAAGACATTGATGAAAGGAATCAAAAGTAACACAAACATGTGGAAAGATGTATCATGTTCTTGGATTAGAAGAAAAGATACTCTCAAAATGGCTATACTTACCCAGGGCAACCTACAGATTCAATGCAGTCCTTATCAAATTACCAATGGCATTTTTCACAGAACTAGAAGAATTTATTTTTTAAATTTGTATGGAAACTCAAAAGACCCCCAAAACCCAAAGCAACCCTGAAAATGAAAAATGGAGCTTGTGGGATCAGGCTCCCTGACTTCAGATTATTCTACAAAGCTACAGCCATCAAAATAGTATGGTACTGGTGCAAAACAGAAATATAGATCAATGGTACAGGATATAAAACCCAGAAATAAACCCGTGCATCTAGTCAGCTAATCTATGACAAAGGAGGCAAGAATACACAATGGAGAAAAGACAGTTTCTTCAGTAAGTGGTGCTGGGAAAACTGGACAGCTACATGTAAAAAAATGAAATTAGAATACTCTCTAATACCATACTTAGAAATAAACTCAAAATGGATTAAGGACATAAATGTAAGATTAGATACTATTAAACCCTTAGAGGAAAACATAGGCAGAGCACTCTTTGACATAAATCACAGCAATATGTTTTTGGATCTACCTCCAAGAGTAATGAAAATAGAAACAAAAATAAACAAATGGGGCCTAATTAAACTTAGAAGATTTTGCACGGCAAAAGAAATCATAAAAAAAGTGAAAAGACAACCCACAGAGTGGGAGAAAACATTTGCCAATGAAATAACCAACAAGTGAATAATCTCCGAAATAGACATCTCATGCAACTTAATATCAAAAAACAAACAGCCCAATCAAAAATGATCAGAAGATCTAAATACATGTTTCTGCAAAGAAAACAAAGATCTTGGAAGAAAAAAACACATGAAAATATATTCAGCATCATCAGAGACGCACAAATCAAAATCACAGTGTTATCACCTCACCCCAGTCACAATGGCCATCGTGACAATTAACACTTTGAAGGGTGTAGAGGAAAAAAAATCCTCCTACACTATTAGCAGGAATGTGAATTAGTATAACCACTATGGAGAACAGTATGGAGTTTTCTCAAAAAAAAAAATAAAAATAGATTACCATATGAACTAGCAATCCCACTCCTGGACATATATCCAGAGAAAACTATAAATCAAAAAGATACATGCACCTCAGTGTTCATAGAAACACTATTTACAATAGCCAAGACATGGAAGCAACCTAAATGTATATTGATAGAGGACTGGATAAAGAAGATATGGTACATACATACAATGGAATAATAGCCATAAAAAGTGTGAAATAATGCCATTTGCAGCTACATGGATGGACCTAGAGATTATCATACTACGTGAAGCAACTCAGAGAAAGTAAAACATCATATGATATCACTTATATGTGGAATCTAAAAAAATGGCACAAATGAACTTTTTACAATACAGAAACAGACTCACAAACTTTTCAAACAAACTTATGGTTACCAAAGGGGAAACACAGGGGGAGGGATCAATTAGGAATTTGGGATTTTTATATATATATAAATTTATATATATATATACATATACACATATATATGTATATATACCACTATATGTAAAATAATCACATATATAGCACAAGCAACTCAGTATTCTGTAGTAACCTATATGGGAAAATAATAAGAAAAGGAATGGATATATATATATGTGTGTGTATAACTGAATCACTTTGTTATTACCTGAAACTAACATAACATTGTAAATCAACCATCTTCCAATACAAAATAAAAATTATACTAAATAGAAGAAATAATTAAAATAATTTAATTTATTTTAATAATTAAAAATTAAAAGAATAATTAAAAATAATCTCATTTATTTTAATAATTAAAATAATTAAAAGAGTAATTTAAAAATAATTAAAAAGAAGAGCATGTAGGTGAATTAACAGACTTGGATATTGAAATTTCTGTTTTATAAATTAATAATCCAAGTAATTCAAGTTTTAAAGCTATTTAAAGACAGAATAAAATAACTGTAATAGAAAAAATAAAAAACTTAAAAAATAAAATAGAAGAATATCTGTCTACTTTAAAAAACTAAAGTTTAAAAAAAACACTTCACTTATTATTTAAAGCTTTATTTATAACAATGGCAGAGTAGAGTCAACATCAATTACAAAGTGCAAAGTTAATTTTATGAAAAGTAAAGCACACTTCTCAAACTGACCATTTTTCTCATTGGAGGCTGACTCAAGTCAGCCTTTTTTTATTCAAATGAAGTTATATTTTGTGATTATGTGCTGTACTTCTGTTTCTTTCTTTCTAGCCTAAATATATTATACATTGGCAACTAATAATATTAATTAAAATCACAATTTAATCATCTCCCAAACATGAGAGAAACTACTATAGATTTTTTTATAGGGTGGACAGAGATGAAAAACTGAAGTCCAACACCAAATTGTCTAATTTTTGACAGGAAAGAAAACGTAAAAAGAGAGATCAAATTTCTTCATTCAGATTTAATTTTTCAATCTGTCTTTTTCAATACCATTAAAGAAGATCACTAGTGTTTTGTACTGACCTCATCTAAGAAATCATACTCCTGACTTTATTTTCTTTTGCATATATTTGTGTGAATTGGAATTAGGCATGTCACTTTAGGGATAAATAAGTTAAAAACTTGATCAACATTGTCACATTTTATTATTAAAATGACAAATATATTCTTGACAACATAAGGTTTTACACACTTCATGATAAATTCCTGCCATAGGGGTATACTTGTTTTTATCATTTCTATCAGCATCTTAAAAGGTCACAAGTTTTTAATGGACTCTATAACCTTGGTGTTGCTTTCAACATCACATGCTTATTGCTTTTCTTACTATTAATTTTTTTTTGTAGAATAGCATGCAGGTGATTTTTGGCTATGTAGAAGATTAACAAATAAACAGCTGACCTCATTTTGTCTTCTGATGAGCAAAATCAGGTTCTGCTTGGATGCAGAAGTGGCTTATGTAACACCTTGGGTATTCTTAAGTGTCATCAGCAGTCTCCTCTAGCTGTTAGCATATTATCCGGAGAATCTACATCATTAGTTTAAATTAGGTTCACTTAATTAGCCAGCTGGTACTCTACTTGTCAGACTGATAAACAAGCTGTGCTTCCCTGTTCCTTCATGTCAAGGCTAAACTCTTAAGTTCTGTGTATCTTTGTTGCTATTCTTGGTTTTTCACCCTGACAAAATAAGCCATCTTTACGGAAGCTGATACAAGTGGTCAGTGACCAGTGCAGCACAAATTATAAAATATTTGTAATTTGTCCACCCCCTCAAGGAATACTTCAAGGAATACTCATAAGTTTTTACCACATGAGGTATATTGGGATTATTAGGGAGTTAAGGTTTATATAGATTGACAGAGGAAAAGAAAAAAAAATAGAATCTTTACACTCTTTTCAAAAAAAGTGGAGAAACACAAATTTTTTATAACACAGAGTTTTAAAGACTTAATTGTGGCAAACATTTTTTTTAATATCAAAAGAGTGCCTTTCTATTTTACAAAAGCTAATGGTCTAAAATGACTAATCATTTAAAGTAATATCCAAAGTGAATTAATAGATATTTTATTAAATCCAACACCTGTCATTTATCCCATTAAAAGTTGACAATTTAAATAGGAAAATATCTGGGTTTTTGACTAAAAATTAGATTAGGGCAAGTTCATCCTTGAAGACAATTGTTTGGAACTATTTTTGCCATTGTTACATGGTTTTGTTGCTAAAAACCATGAAACATTCCCTCTGTAGAATGTGTTACAGCTGCACGCCTGAAAACTTGTAAATAGATTTTTCTAGGAGTTAAACACTTTCCAAATAAAGTATGTCAGATGTACTTCTCTTCATTTTTATCTGCATGTCTTTTTTGGTTCTAGAGAGCTTTTATAACCAAAGACTAATTTGGTTATTAACTGAATTTAATACCAAAACTATGAACTGCTAGAACACAAAATGTTCGCAAATTCTGGAGGCCATTGAGCATACAGCTTTCAAATTCTGAAACTGTTTTGAAAATTAATTGATAGCTTCTTCCTTTGTAAACATATACCTTAATTTACTTAAAGGAGATTAATCATTAACTGTCTCCTGACACCTCCTGGAACTTATGTTAACTTTAAAAAATCATCTCTGCCTTCCTATTTATTAAAAAAAAGTTCCTACTTTAAGGCAAAAAATATACCCCACACCCTCCCCCATCCTGCTCTGTATTTCTTCCTCTTGAGCTTATAGGGCATTTGGTCTGTATCTTTATTTTGTGAGTTGCATCAGGTTATTTTAAGAGCTTCTTTCACCCTCTGGCCTGTAAACTCTTCCAGGACAAAAACTCTGATTGTTAAAGCAAAGCCTTTTCTAGGGCTCAGTTTCTTCATTTGCTAACAGCATTGCATCTTTAAAACACCATGATGATGTCATGAAAAGACCTCTAGTTCAGTTAGTTTTTCTAATAGTAGTGGTATTTCCATAGTGTTTAACATTCACCAGGCACATCCTTATATTTCAACCTCACTTAATATTCACAGCAACATTTTGATATTACCATCTTCATTGGGTTATAGGGGAAACTCAGCCACCAACCTGGTTAGTAACTTCCCGAGTTATTATTATTATTGTGGTTGTGGTTTTTATTATTAAAATGTGTGTGAAGACACTAAGATTTGAAGTCAGCTTCAGAATATGTTCCCCTAAGCGTGGTGTATCCTGCCGTTCAGTGGTTTCCTCCTGGGATTGTACTCTTTATACAAATGATACTGCTTACATTTGGGGCCCATGAGTTTCTTTTCACAATCTAAAAGAGAAAAAACAAACAAATAAAAACAAAGTATGTTTCTTACCCATGAAGCATAAATGGGAAGGTGACATATCCAGATATTGTCAGGAATAAAACTATCAACTAGGAGTTATGGTCTTTCATGGTAGGGAGGTTCCCACTTTGGGAAGAATCACCGACTCAACCCCAGACCTGTTGATCACAGCTGACTGATTCCTGGTTAAGACAGGGTCTCCATTTTCTTATCCCATTTTATGTGGATATTAACAAAACCCAAAGGTAGTAGTATGCCCTTATAAGATATTTATGAAAGGTCCTGGTGAAAGGAAAGAAACTTACATGAAAGCTGGCAGACTGAAAATGTTTATTCAAATTTTTGCTTACTGTTTAAAGTTCTCTAAGGATCTTTGCTTGTTTTATAACTGTATCCTAACAACTGAATATCCATGAGACCTTTGTTATTGCTGCTTTTGTTGTCCTATTGAACTATTTTATCTGTACCATTTCAAAAGCCTAATAATTATTCCATTTTAATTCGCATGCAAAATAGACTGACATTATAATCATACTTAGATCAAGTTTAACATCCAAAGGGGAGAATATGAAAAGTCAATGGAATCTTACTGCTTTGTTATTAGCGTAATGATTAGTGGTGGGTTTTTTGCTAGACAACCATTGAAATTATCGATCAGTACATGAAGAATTGAAAGGAACCATCTGGCATTCTCTTGAGTACAATTAACCAAATACCAGACTAGCTATTCCTCAAGCAATAGAACAATTTAATTATCCCAAATAACATCAAGCCTCGGGATAGTTATTCTAGCTTTGTGCAGCAACTCGAGGTTATTATGGAGAATTCAGTCACCTTTCATTTTTCTCCTCCTGAATCCTCATAGTGGTGGCTTTTCCTGCTTAAGCGTATTGTTTTCTGACCTTAAAATGGCCTTGGAAATTGAGGCGTATTACCCTCATATGACAGCATTCAAACAAATCAGGAAGAAAGAGAAAGTGTAGAAGATAGAAGTCTCCTCAGCTATTTTCTTTGGATGGAAACACAGTATCATTCTCAAAAATCATCCATCATTTTAATCTTTACAATGTGTAAACTAGGAAATGCCAGTGACCACCTTTAACCTCTAGAGAGGCTCGGACATTTATGCTTGTCAAAAAGGAATAAGATTAGTCATTGGCTTAAATCTGTCAAAAGGGAATAAGAGGGAGTTCCTGTTGTGGCTCATCCGGTTATGAATCCTACTCGTAGCCATTAGGATGCAGGTTTGATCCCTGGGTTCACTTAGTGGGTTAAGGATTCAGCAATGCCATGAGCTGTGGCATAGGTCACAGCCACGGTTTGGATTCTGAGTTGCTATGGCTGTGGTGTAGGCCAGCATTTATAGCTCTGATTTGAACCCTAGCCTGGGAACTTCCATAAGCCGCAGGTGTGGCCCTAAAAAGCAACAACAACAACAGCAAAATTAGAATTAGCCATTGGGTTAAATCCTGCTTCTTGCCAAGTGGTCTACCTTTCCTGAGAACATTGCTGCTCGCCTGAACCCAAAACACTATCCTGGCTCTGTTAGTTGGAAAGAAAGGGATGAGGACCCTAAAAGGGAAATGTTTAAGTAGATCTTTTCAGAAATCCAATAATTAATTCCAATCCAAGAACACTAAGAATTTTAAATAGATAAAACACAGGCCAATTTTTCAGGAAAAAAAAGAAAAAAAGCTTTAGTAAGACTAAATTCCTGGTGTTAGTTAAAATATGAATTTTTACATGTTCAACAACAGTTATAGTTTACCTTTAACCCGCTGAAAAGATTATATTAAGAACTAGGTCTTGGGAAATTCTCTAAGGATATCAAATAGTGTTCTAGAAATAAACGCTTTCAATGTTGGATAAAAGTTGTTTTATTGAACACAATTTGTTTTGTTATTAAATTCAAAAATAGGTAACTAAGGAAATTACTTCAAAAAGTGTTAGCTTGTGATATAAATAGCTTGGGATTAAAGTGAGTAAATTACTTTGTGGCAGTGATTTGTGTTCTGGAAGTTTTGTTTTCAGTAAATTCTAAATATTATAAATATTAGCAGAAAACCACATTTACCATATCAAGTATGGTACACAAAAACTGCTTCTCCTTTTTCTGTGCTTTAAGATTTTCCATTAAAGAAACTAAACTAGGTAATCTGTTATAATAGTTACCACCATATATCAGATTGTGAGCAGTTTAGCATTATAAATGGTCAAACCCCTAAGGAACATTGGGATATAAAAACGTAATCATATAAACATAGTTCTCACCTGTATTCAACAATTGATTAAAACACAAATTAATCATTTATATCTTGAGTTTCTAAATAGCTTCTCCATTCAACACAATTTGCATAGGTAATGAATGAACATAAGACTGTATAAAATCATGCCAAAACATATTTAAGTAAAGTATCATATTTCCAAATTAATCAAATGAATGTTTAGAAAAGTAGATAATCAGCAACATACATTTTTAATCTGATATTGAAACTCTGGGATTCCTCTATAATATATGGCCTAGTCTTAAACTAATATCTTGTCTGAAAACTCTTTCAACTCTATTTATTCCAGGCAGTAAGCACGGACCCTGTCCCAGTGAAATTACACTATGACAAATCCCATGACCAGGTCTGGGTGCTCAGCTGGGGAACGATGGAAAAGACTTCTCCAACACTGCAGGTATGTATGTACATTTCAGCATATTTGGGGAAATCATGCTCTTTAAACCTCTCCATATCTAACTGGACATTGATAACCATTGTGCCACGATAAGCTTTCATCTGAGGACTAGACTTTTTTGGCCCAGCTTATAGCATGCGTAAGTTTCCTGGCTGGGATCGAACCTGCACCACAACAGTGACCAGAGCTGCTGCAGTGACAATGTGGAATCCTCACTGAGCCACAAGGAAACTCCACCAGAACTGTACTTTTGATACATCTATGTCTTCACAGCAAGGGGAAAATCATGTTGGTACTCAAGTACCTTTTTGCTTGGAAAATATTTTAGGTCATATGTTCCAAACATTAGATTTATATGCAAAAATGAATAACCTATGAGGATAAAGCTGAAGCCATTAGGAAAAGAAGGTATGATTTCCCTTTCAGCAATTTCCTACCTCCACCAGCATTGTCTTGTTTCCCTTTCTTTAAAATGGGTCTTGGAGGGTGAAGCAGTGAGATGGTGATCAAGAGAGGTAGAGTATCAAAGCAGGTCCCCATTTTCCTCCAGACATAGAATTTTAATATCTAAGTACACGTTTGTTTCTAACTGGGGAGGATGTGGTGTCATTTTTGTTTAATTTGCTTATGTTTTGAAATTGTTTATATGAGAACTTGACAAACAAATGCATATCTACATATAAATACACATTTTGATAATGACTCTTTGTAGAAGTGTTAAGAACTTTCTCACATGTTATTCAGCCACCTCAAAATGGGTTCTTTTTCTCTGAATGTCTAATAAAAATTATGGTAAGGAGACTCAGTAAATTTTAAAAACATTTTCCAGGTGGGAGTGAAAGGTTGGTCTCATACCTAGAAATATAAAATAAAATGTAGGAATTGAGTGTTACTTTTCAAATACTAAATACAATATATATTAAATGAAGAGTGTGGATATTTCTGTATTATAAGACAGATAGATGATAAATAAGTAGATGATTGTCAAGTAGATAGATGATTTATAGATAGATGATAGACAGGTAGATAGATGAATAGGTAGATATGTAGGTAGACAGAAAAATATAGACAATAGGCAGATGGACAGGACTATCAGAGTGTATGAGTCGAAGAATAGATCAATTCTTACCCTTGGAACATGTTAGTGTTTATTCTCCTCACGGGGTGACATGGTGAGAGGCTAGAGTCACCTGCATGAACAGCACAGTCCTTCTACAGGTGAAGGATACTGGGATGTGAGGCTCTAATTTTTTTTAGGCTCCTGGTACCTTGGCCCATGTTGTCCTATGAGATAGAGGTGATTACTCTGGAACTCATGCAAATCTCCTCCTGGGAGAGGAGAGGTAGGTAGGTCAGGACCCTGGTGCATCCATCATTGATTGGCTCAGATGAATTAAGTCTCTAAATATCTCATGAGCAGTACTCTGTCTCTAGCTTCCCAGGCATTTTTGCTATACTGTCACCCTTTAACCAAATTTGCCAGGGCTTTCTGCTCAGAAAGACCATACTCTGCAGAAATGTCAATTTATTTATGGATAATTGTCTCTGAACAGGATTATCAGGAAATACGTTCCAAAGAAATGGGATTTAAGATGCGTTTGAAAAGGGAAACTGTTTTGCCTTTGGAGAAATTGAATTGACCAAACCAAAACCATGGGCAAGCTTTCACTTTTACTTGAGTATCCCTGTGCCCTGATGTTGAAAAATCAGACAGGAGAGAGAGATTGGTGCTAGGTCATGAGGGATAGAGAGTGCCTTTTTAGCCCTAATAAGTTGTAGCTTTTTTTGATGTAGAAATATGTGTGTGTGTGTATGTGTGTATTTTTTTTTACATTTGTAAAATTAAGTCTGAATTTTATGGCAACCAAAATAATCCCTTTCCTTCAGAAATCTTAACCCGTAGGTGAATATAGTAAGGACTTTTAACCTTTCATTCAATGAAAACAATCTTAGCTAGTTTGAAACTGAAATTAAAAAAAAATAAGTCATAATGTGTTGTATCTTATATAGTACCTACTTACCCTTGAAGGTGCGAATAATTTTATCAAAGATCTAAAACCCCTACTTTGTATTTTCATGTTGAATATAATTAAATATATACATCTCTGACAATTATGAAAGCAATATGTATTATTTTCTTAGATATTTACAATCAGTTAATAAAAACCCATACACTGTCATAATTTTAATTAAGACAGTGATTTTTCCATCTAGCGTTCTCAGATGAAGTCTCAGAGATTAAGCATAACTATTTTTTTCTTTTTAAAAGGCATGCATACCTTATTAAAATATAAGATATTCTGTAAAAATCTAAAATTCTCCAGTCTGTCATCTACACAGTTTTACAGTCTGCATGTAGTGTATTTTCAAATTCACAACAATTAGATTAAAAAAAATCCCCAGGAAACAACTTGGAATCAAGTCTTTGGGTTCTGCTATTGACCAGGAATTAGGCTCCAGCTAGACGGGGTGACAGTGGGTGGTGTTAGCTCTGGGTTTGCAAAAAGTAATCACACACAAACGCCAGTAGCAGGATGCTGTTAGGAATGAGTTGGGTTGTTACAAGACAGGGCCTATTGGTTAAGGTGCACCACAGATCAATCTCTGTCCTTGCATTCTGTGGGCTCTGTCCTTAACCTAGCATTTCATGCTCAATGCCATCAGGGAGAAGGACCCATACCCATTAGGGAACAAAGTCCAGACTGGGAGGAACTGGGGAAATGGCTTTGTATATTTTACAACCTAAGATGATTCCAAGAGAGAAGAGAGGTCCAGTTAATTTACCTTCAGTGGTATGAAATGCTTTTGCATTAGTAAGTTTGGGATGCAAAAAACACATTATATTGTTGTTTGACTATTAAATTCTGTGATGCCTGTGAACTACTTGGAGCATATATTGGCACATATAGCAGGTTTTCAGTAAGTGTTATTATTGCTGGGGTCAGTCTAAGCATTATTATTTATTTCAAATACATGGACATACATTTTGAGGATGCTATACCTCTAAGCAATCTAAAGGTAAGAAAATTTGGAGGGTTCCATTGTCATTATTGACTTTTATTCAAGTCTCGTAGACATTATTATGAACCACTGAAATCCAATGAGGGCTTTCTCGCTGATACTAATTAATAAAATAGGTATAGTGTCTCTAAAACCTTATCACAGACTTTGGTTCTCTCTTCCTCTGGTCATGGGGGCCCTTCTTTTGGTTGGGTGGAACCGTATGATTAGTTTTGGCAAACGAGGACTTTCATGAATGGAAATATTCAAGGTAACGGGCTGTTCCTTCCTCAAGGAAAACAGAATGAAAACATCAAAAACAATAGGTATCCTGTCAAAGCACTCTGGGGGAAAAAAAAAAAAAAAAACAGGCATGAAACAAAAATCTTTATTTTTCAAGCCACTAAGATGGAAAGATTTGTCTGTTTCATGTTTTTTGAGTGTAACATAACTGAGCCTATCTTGACCATTATAACCATTAACCTATTTTCTTGAACTTGGCAATTTCCAGTGTCACTAGATGAAAGTATACTCCTTTTAATGAAGAAAAATTAACCCTTCAGGGGGAAAAAAACAACTAAAACTAAAAAAAAAAAAAAACAAAAAAACAGAAAAAAACTTCTATCCTAAAAACCAAATTCAGAAGACACTCAGTTTTGAGAGAAGAAGTCTGTTTAACATAGGCAGTCCATAGTTTAGGAAGTTTAATTTGATAATCATATGTAGGAAGGATTTAAAGGGCAGTAAAATAAAGACAGGAAGGTGCTTTAAAGTCTAACACAGAGCAATGGTTGTTCACCGAGAACAATAGAACAAATGTGAAGATTTGAGAAATCAGGAGGAAGAACTGAGAGAATTTTGTGCATAACAGGATATAATGGATAAAAGAACTTAAATGTAGTGAACTTTTCTTTAATGAACTATGAAAGTTTTAAAAACCAATTAATGATGAATAGTTGGAAGATACTTTGATTAAAAATTACTTAAATCTATTATTTTCAATTTATAAAAGGAAAATGCTTTAAAATATGATGTTATCTATTTTAGGAATTCTAAAAGCAAAAATCTTTCCTGTGCAATTTTTTTTGGAGTTTTCTGTCCTATGTTTCCAACTTTGTTCTGTAGGAGGGGGAATTTTTTTATTGATCAATTGTATTTTAATAAAGCAGTGAAGGAGGGAAGGAAAGGAAGGAAAGAAGAAAGGAAGAAGGAAGGGAGAGAGGGAGGAAGGGAAGAAAAGAGGGAGAGAAGGAGGGAGGGAGGAAGAAAGAAAGAAAAATAGAGAAAGCTAGTATCTTTTTTTTTTCTTTTTTGGCCACACCCATAATATATGGAGGTTCTGGACTGGGGATCAAAACCATGAAGCCTCAAGAGGCAACACTGGATCCTTAATCCACTGCCCCATAGCAGGAACTCTAGTATCTCATTTACATAATATGTATGCTTGCTTTTGTTTTTCTTATTACAACAATAATATTTTATAATACAGAAATTGTTTATATGCCTATCCAATATTTTAAGCAGAAGTTGTTGAAGAAGAACCTTTTTCTTTTTGTTTGGCTGTACCCATGGTATGCAGAATTTTCTGGGCCAGGGATCAAACCCACACCACAGCAGCATCAAGGCAAAAGAGAATTCCATCTGTTTTTTCCCCCTTCTAGAAACAGAAGTGTCTACATTGAAAATAATCAAATACACTAGAACTCCAAATTGCTTCAGAACATACGAATTATAAGGATGGAAATAAAGAGTCAGAGACTTAGTCTATCCCTGATCCTATTAAGGACATGCACAGCCAAGATCTAAACATGATGCTCTGTTTAGGTAATAACGCTGGCCAGCGGGAACGTGCCCCATCACACCATCCACACCCAGCCGGTAGGGAAGCAGTTTGACCGTGTGGATGACTTCTTCATTCCTGCTACCACACTTCTCATCACCCACATGAGGTAAGAACTAATATGACTGTCTACTTTCAGGTTTCTCTCTAATTTTGATAAAAAGCCATGGGAAATCATCCAAGGAAAAAATCAGTTATACAGTGAATATACACATCATTGCACATGATTTCACTTTGTTTCACCTGCTCAATGAATATTTATTTATCGACATTAGTGATGAATTCCTGTCTTGTATTTCCTTTCATGTTTAATAGAGAAGTGAATTTATAAAGATATATTTTCATTTTAAAATCAATTTTACAATTAATATTTGTGCAAAGTGTCATTAAAGTCTTCTTATCTGGCTTTTGCAAAATGTTGACATTTGGACATAACCTGAGTTCCTTGCAGAGAAGAGAGACACTCGTGTCAAAATTTATCCAATACATTTATAATAACTTTCATGAATCATTTTTGCCCACACAGAAAATAATTTAAGATTGTATCTGAGAGTATAGTAATCTGAAATGTTGTTTGAGGTCTGCACTCTCAGAAGACATGTTGGTGTATTCTATCTCTCAAATATATTTACAAGAGGTAAAAAAGTAATAATTTATAAAGACTTCACTCCAAAGTTTCACAGAAATGGTTTAAATGTTTATAAGAAGGAGCTTTAAGATATTCACAATTTCTAATACTACATATCTTGATGATTCATTGAAAAAGATTTAAAGTATTGCTTAGCAATATTAGTGAATCTGGACCAAACTAACATTTGATTCTTTTTTTCAAGGAATTGGATGAGGGGGAACTGCTTTGAATGTTATATGTTACATGAGCCACTATTTGGTTCTTGTGTCTATTTGTTTCCTTTGAATTAAATTGAAAATTATCCTGTTTAAAAGTGGAGTTGTAAGAATTCTGAAAGAGTGCAAAATTCAACTTGCAAAAATGAAAAGGGAGATTATAAATAAGAATTATGGCTCATGGTTGGGTATTATATATAAATGGTTCTTTGTGCAGCCATGTATTTGTTTTCAGAGCATTTAATATATCTGTCAAGCAATCAATTATTATTTTCAGAATGCCTATTATGTACTGAGCAATAAAGTGATAAAAAACTGTGATATAGTTATAATTATTACTTTTTTGTGGAAAGTAAGTAGAACTGGTTGAAAATGCAGCATATTTAAAAAGTATTTGCATCAGAGTAATTATCTTTAAGTCTAACCACAGGCATCATCATAGTTCAGAGACTGAAAGAATCATCATATGAACTCAAAATTTTCCAGTTAAGATGGTATCTGAAATGTAGAGTGTTTTGGAGTTCAAATCATGGCTCAGCGGGTTAAGAACTGGACTAGTATCCATGATATTACGGATTGGATCCCTGGCCTTGCTCAGTGGGTAAAGGATCCGGCATTGCCTTGAGCTGTGCTGTAGGTCATTAATGTGGCTCATTCTTTAATCTTGAACCACTGAGCCCTGATTGTGAATTTAGTTTATTTTAACTAAATGAACCTTCTGGAAGATGACAAAGGGTGTATTTATATCCCTGTCTCCTCAGTAGTTCTAGAGCTTCCAAAAGGAATTGACAGAATACTTATTGACTGAAAGTTTATTTTTGAAAAGGTATTATTAAAATTACATAATAGATATTTTTTAATATACCTGAGTGTGAGTTGGTTTATCTACCTCTCAAATATTGTATATTTTGTTAATATACAAATTGCTTTCTATTCTTTTTGAAATGTACGGACTTTAAACACTCTACAATTATATACTTTTGCTTTTAAGTAACAATAAAGCATTTTATTTCTTCTGTTATTCTTTACAAAAATAGGTCCATTGGATATTTAATAAAAGATGTATATTTCACATTAGTAATTAATTGCCATTTCAGTTAACTGGTAATGTTTATTAAAGAGACACTCATTTTTCATATGGCATTTCATAGAGAATTTCCTAAAAGCCTTAAATTTCATCAAATCATGAACAAACCATAAAACATAATTTTAAAATTGAAGAGATTGTTCACTACAAAAGGAGTATGTTTTGTAAAAGCATGAGAAGTACATTTCTGAGTTCCTTTTGTGGCTCAGTGGTTAACAAACCCGACTAGGATCAATGAGGATGCAGATTCAATCTCTGGCCTTGCTCAGTGGGTTAAGTATCCGGCATTCCCGTGAACTATGGTATTGGTTGCAGACATGGCTCAGATCCTGAGTTGCTGTGGCTGTGACATAGGCCCACAGCTGTACCTCCAATTCGACCTGTAGCTTGGGGACTTCCACACGCCATGGGTGTGGCCCTAAAAAGCGAAAAAAAAAAAAAAGAAATACATTTCTTATTAAAGAATTTAAATTTTGAATTTTATCTTCTATGTGAAAAAATATCTAGATAGGTAAATTAAAAGTAACTATTAAAATTGAAAATGCATCACAATGGATACTGCAGAAATACAAAAAACCATAAGAGAATACTATGAACAACTATATGCCAACAAATTTGACAATCTGGAAGAAATGGACAGTTTTCTAGAATCGTACAGCCTGCCAAAACTGAATCAAGAAGAAACAGACCAACTGAACAGACCGATCACTAGAAATGAAATTGAAGATGTTATAAAAACACTCCCTACAAATAAAAGTCCAGGACCAGATGGCTTCACAGGCAAATTCTATCAAACATATAAAGAGGAAATGGTGCTCATCCTCCTTAAACTCTTTCAAAAGGTTGAAAAAGAAGGAATACTCCCAAAGACATTCTATGATGCCACCATCACCCTCATTCCAAAACCAGAAAAAGCATTTCACAAAGTCCACCATCCATTCATGATCAAGACCCTCGCCAAAGTGGGTATAGGGGGAACATTCCTGAACAAAATCAAAGACATTTAGGATAAACCCACAGCAAATTTAATCCTCAATGGGGAAAAACTGAAAGCCTTCTCACTCAAATCTGGAACAAGACAGGGATGCCCACTCTTACCACTGCTATTCAACATAGTTTTGGAAGTCCTAGCCACAGCAATTAGACAAACAAAAGAAATAAATGGCATCCATATAGGAAGAGAAGAGATAAAACTGTCACTGTATGCAGATGACATGATACTATACAGAGAAAACCCAAAGGACTCAACCCAAAAACTACTTGAACTGATTAACAAATTCAGCAAAGTAGCAGGATATAAGATTAACATTCAGAAGTCAGTCGCATTTCTGTATACCAGCAATGAAATATTAGAAAAGGAATACAAAAATACAATACCTTTTAAAATTGCACCTCACAAAATCAAATACCTCGGAATACACCTGACCAAGGAGGTAAAGGACCCATGTGCCGAGAACTATAAAACTTTAATCAAAGAAATCAAAGAAGATGTAAAGAAATGGAAAGATATTCCATGTTCCTGGATTGGGAAAATCAATATTGTAAAAATGGCTGTGCTAACCAAAGCAATCTACAGATTTAATGCAATCCCTATCAAATTACCCATGACATTTTTCACAGAACTAGAACAAACAATCCAAACATTTATATGGAACTACAAAAGACCCAGGATTGCAAAAGCAATCCTGAAAACAAAAACCAAGCAGGGGGCATAACTCTCCCAGACTTTAAGCAATGTTACAAAGCCATGGTCATCAAAACAGTGTGGTACTGGTATCAAAACAGACAGACAGACCAATGGAACAGAATAGAGAACCCGGAAATAAACCCTGACACCTATGGTCAATTAATCTTTGACAAGGGAGTCAAGAACATAAAATGGGAAAAAGAAAGTCTATTCAGCAATCATTGCTGGGAAACCTGGACTGCTGCATGCAAATCAATGAAACTAGAACACACCCTCACACCATGCACAAAAATAAACTCAAAATGGCTGAAAGACTTAAATTTAAGACAAGATACCATTCAACTCCTGGAAGAGAACATAGGCAAAACACTCTCTGACATCAACATCATGAATATTTTCTCAGGTCAGTCTCCCAAAGCAATAGAAATTAGAGCAAAAATAAACCCATGGGACCTCATCAAACTGAAAAGCTTTTGCACAGCAAAGGAGACACAAAAGAAAACAAAGAGAAAACTTAAAAAATGGGAGAAAATAGTTTCAAATGATGCAACGGACAAGGGCTTAATCTCTAGAATATATAAGCAACTTATACAACTCCACAGGAAAAAAGCCAATCAATCAATGGAAAAATGGGCAAAAGACCTGAATAGACTGTTCCCCAAGGAAGATATACAGATGGCCAACAAGCACATGAAAAAATGCTCAACATTGCTGATTATAAGAGAAATGCAAATCAAAACTACCAGGAGATACCACCTCACACCAGTCAGAATGGCCATCACTAAGAAGTCCACAAATAACAAGTGCTGTTGGGGCTGTGGAGAAAAGGGAACCCTCCTGCCTGCTGGTGGGAATGTAAATTAGTACAGCCACTATGGAGAACAGTTTAGAGACACCTTAGAAATCTATGCATAGAACTTCCATATGACCCCACATCCCACTCTTGGGCATCTATCTGGACAAAATTCTACTTAAAAGAGAGACCTGCACCTGCATGTTCATTGCAGCACTATTCACAATAGCCAGGACATGGAAACAACCCAAATGTCCATCAACAGATAATAGGATTCAGAAGATGTGGTATATATACACAATGGAATCCTACTCAGCCATAAAAAGAATGACATAATGCCATTTGCAGCAACATGGATGGAACTAGAGAATCTCATACTGAGTGAAATGAGCCAGAAAGACAAAGACAAATACCATATGATATCACTTATAACTGGAATCTAATATCCAGCACAAATGAACATCTCCTTAGAAAAGAAAATCATGGACTTGGAGAATAGACTTGTGGCTGCCCGACAGGAGAGGGAGGGAGTGGGAGGGATCGGGAGCTGGGGGTTATCAGACACAACTTAGAATAGATTTACAAGGAGATCCTGCTGAGTAGCATTGAGAACTATGTCTAGATACTCATATTGCAACAGAACAAAGGGTGGGGAAAAAAAAATGTAATGTATACATGTAAGGATAACTTGATCCCCTTGCTGTACAATGGGAAAATTTAAAAAAAAAATTGCAAATGCATGTGTAATTCTCAGAAGACTATTGATTTTGTCTATTTAATGTTATAAAAATTGAAATGATTATTTTATTAATATTTTAATCAAAAGCAGATTTTTTTACATTTTCCCATTTTTTAATTTTTTGTTATTTTTTAGGGCCATACCCCTGGCATATGGAGGTTCCCAGGCTAGGGGTCCAATAAGAGGTGTAGACACTGACCTACACCAGAGCCACAGCAACGCGGGATCTGAGCCTCGTCTGTAACCTAAACCACAGCTCACAGCAATGGTGGATTCTTAACCCACTGAGAGAGGCCAGGGATCCAACCCACATCCTCATGGATGCTCGTCGGGTTCGTTAACCACCAAGCCACGTCGGGAACTCCTAAAAATACTCTACAATTTAAAGCAAAATGTTTCATTATTCTACTTATAATTTGTAGCAAAAGAACTAGCTTATTATATTATTACATATAAATAGTTACATTTCAATAATGTTGTAGTTCTACTACTCAAAAATTTTTACAATATGGCTAATACAAGGATTTAATTATTTTTGCTATCAATTTTTTCAGCCAGAAATAAAAAAGTTATTAAAAAATTAGTTTATTTTCTCAGAAAAATGGTTGTGTTATGATAGTTGGGTTAAAAAACAAAGCAGAAGCAGAAACCTTTTTTTGAACTTTTGCATTGTTCTGGATAAAAACAGTTGGGAGGTAAGAAAAAACATTAATAGCAAGATATTTTTATCTAAGATTACAAGGGTATAGCTAGCATTTGGGCTATTTAGTGCTCTAAGTAGAAATTCTTTTAAAAATGCACTGACTTTTAATACAATTTAAAACAGGTGTCAGTTGATGGAAAAAGATATGTTGTGTCACATTCTGATTCTTGTAACATCTGCAAATCATGCCTCTCCCATTTCTTGACCACAATCGAATTGGAGTGCTACTAGGGACAAGTTTAATCCCATCAAGTTCAAGTAGGCCAGTGTCAATTGGCACAGAGGATGCTTGTAGTAAATACAAGAAAGCAATCATTCCTGATTTATGTGTCTACTCTAAGACTAATTCTGTAAGTTGAAAGATAACAGTATTTCTAACTGTATTGAGATGCTTTGAAATGCCTGCATACTCTTGAAATTAATTACCCCCCGCATCACCATTTGATCTTATTGCCTAGAATTTCAAAATAGTTCTGCTGTTTCTTTGGGTTACATTTCTCTTGAAGTATACCTTTAAAGCACTCCTGTGTCTTGAGAGGGAAACGGAATAGTTGGGTAATTGGTTGATTATGTAGTGTCTTAAAATTAATGGTTATAGTTGGGAGGGTGCGTGTGTGTGTCTCTCTGTGTATTTTAATCAATGATTACAGGATAAGCAATGCAATGATTAGAGGAGATCTGTAAATTATAGTGACAGGGGACCTTGAAAGCAATAGGCAGTTACATAAAAATCGGAAAATGTCAGTTCCCACATTTTTGTCTTCCTCTGAACTTGACCTGCTAAAATAAATAAATAAATAAATAAATAAATAAATAAATAAATAAACAAATGATGTTCCAACAATTTCCCTGTGAAACTCCTTTCTTCCCCAGCACCTACCTGTAGATGATGTTCCTTCCAAAGAATCCATTTGTTCAAGAATCCTTTGGGGGTGGATCTAATTGTTATTCTTGGAGAGAACAACCTTAGCTGAAAGCACTCTTTTAGGAACCTGAACTATGGCAATAAGGGGTTAAGGGTTTATCCAGGGTCAGATTTGCCTTAATCTCTACACAACCAATGGCTTTGCCTCCACTTAAGGGGTGAAGAGAAATGAAATGACAAGTAGCAGGCACCATTCTCATAGTCTGGGGAGAGTCCTATAGCCCTCCTTTTCCCTTATAAATTACAGCAAGAAAATGATTAAGAAGGGGTTGGATTTGATATATGTTTCCATAAAGCTTTTCCAAGGGAAAAATAAACATTCTGTGAAAGTGAAAGTGAAAGTATATCATTCTCCCTCATAGTTTATCAAATCCGTTAAAGCGATATTATATATACGGCTGCCCATATATCAAGACAACTCTGCCCTTGTGACTTGATTCATGGACAGGCCAGGTGTATGGAGACAGTTTAAGCGCTAAAATTGTCTGGTAACATTGAAACCCAAGCATATCAGAAATGGAAAATATCAGTTGTTTAACGCCCTTTTAGGACAAGTATACTATCAGGCTGATAAGCAGAAATGAAAATAATTTCCAAAAATGGTTCCTGGATAAAGATCTAGCAAAGTCAAAAATCACTGAGATTCAATTCTTCTTTGCTCCCTTCATTCTTATATGCTAATTCCCCCCACAAAATGGCTTATTAAGCAAATTATTTACTTTTAAGAGTGTGTGTGCAAAGCATTGTTGGCAAACCTTCCTGCATTGTTATGTGGGTGCAAAGCTACATAAACATGTGATAACTTTATCTTATTTCTCAAAATGTCAACACACTATTCTCTTTGAACTTTGACCTATAATGCCATTCTTTTTTCATTATGGTTACTAGATTTGCTTTTATTTTAAGCAGTGCTTTTAAACTTCTTTAGCACATTGAGTGTAAAATGCTTAGAAAAATCACCAAGTGCTTGCAGCTCTGTGTGTGTGCTCAGTTTGCTATCTTCATCATATCTTGAGTTAAAAGAACCTTGTCTGCTTCCCCACTTAGTCTCTGCCTTAAATTAATAGGCTCTATCTGAGCCTTAGAAAGAAAAAAAAAAAAGAGCCCACTGTTGATAAACTGAATAGGCTAACTCTTCTTTTGACAGAATATTCATTTAAGTAACTATGCCGTATTAGCTGTGTACTATTTTTCCAGCATGGGAAAATAAGGTTGGATTTAAAAGCAAGCTATACTTGAAATATAAGTTTTCATTATTTTAAAAAAGGAGAGGTTCTATTTCCCATCATGGCTCAGTGGTTAATGAATCCGACTAGGAACCATGAGATTGCGGGTTCAATCCCTGGCCTTGTTCAGTGGGTTAAGGATCCGGCGTTGCCATGAGCTGTGGTGTAGGTTGCAGACGAGGCTCAGATGCCACGTTGCTGTGGCTCTGGTGTAGGATGGCGTCTACAGCTCCAATTAGACCCCTAGCTAGTAACCTCCATATGCCACAGAAGCAGCCCTAGAAATGGCAAAAAGACAAAAAAAAAAAAATTCAAAAAATTAAAAAAAAAATAAAAAAGAAGTTTTTGGAGTTCCCAGAACGCTCAGTGGGTTAAGAATCTAGTTTTATCACTGCTGTGGTTTGGGTCACTGCTGTGACATGGGTTCAGTCCCTGGCCCTGGAGCTTCCACATGCCACATGTGAGGCCAAAAACAAAGGGAAAAGTTTTATAGAGTTATTATTAGTAGACTCTAAGCCTCTAACTAGATTCATTCTTTGGCATTATTCACTGAAGAAATCAATGGAGTACTAATAACATGTAATTTAGAAACACTCTACATTGCAGATCTACCTCTTGAGTTTATTATGCAAAGTAAAGTAGCTCTTGCTTCTTTCCTCAGAGGTTCTTACACTAACTCTTCAAAGTGTTCAGTAAATCACAAGGCCATCCATTTGTCAGGATCTAGTCTTTTCCTTATAAGATAGCCATGATGCATACAGAGCACATTTCCACATACTTTTCCTCTTTGTCACTTATGCTTGGGGACTTGACTGGAAATGGCTAATCAAACCTATTTTATCCTAAATGAGTAAACTATATGCCTGCCTAGATTACTTGATTTTCTTTGTTTACTAGTAAAAACAGACTCAGATAACAAGATGAATAAAGAAATACATCACAAGTTATGCTACAATGCAATACAAGAGGCGGGGCAGAGTTCATACTAAGAACTTAAGCAATTTCTTATGTGCATATAATGGACTCATTGCAATGACCCATTTCATACGTGTATTCAGTAGGTTAAACCACATGTCTTGAGTCAAGCAGCTAAGGCATTAATTGGTTCTCATAAAGCGTGTATACTAAAATAATGCATATTGAGGGCTTAAATTCTTTCTATCTTTAAGTGAATATATTATTTTTCTCTTGAAGGAAGATGATATACTTTACAATGGTGTAAAATTTTATGAATTCATGATTTTTTTCTTGAAGAAATGTTTTATTAAAGTGTTAAAACTTTAAATACAAGTATCATACCCCAAATCTCCCTTTTGAATAAAATTCTCATACTGTGGCTTGATAAAGCAATGCTATTAAATAAATAATTATGTCTTTGAGAACACATGTCTAAATTAGTGATAGAAGTCAGCAGAACAGTTTGGAAAATTTCTGTGAATGTAACTAAAGTTCCTATTTCCCATAGACATCAGATTCTTTTCTCCCTCTCTTTTTATTTTTTTTATTTTTTTGCCCTATTAGCAAAGTTATTTTAAATAGAAACCAGTGGAAGGGGAGTCTTTAGATGGGCCATTGGTGGCATTGATCATCTCTGTCTTGACAGTGATTTGTGGCTATAAAAACTACTCCCTGCGAATCTAACTGATTAATATTTTGTTCCATTTTAATTTGTTGTAAATCTGCTGCTGTAGCCTCACTATGGCTATCCATGTAGGGAAACAAATCGATTATTGTGTGTTAATCAAGAATATCTGGACAAATGCATTCCTTTTTTCTCCTTTAAGAATTCTTACTTTGTGAACATTCACTTGTGTTCTATCTTCTGCTTCTTTTTTGAAAAAAAAAAAAACATGCAGCAAGATGTCAAGTTTTAAAGTTCTTTAAGATTTGGTTCATGCAAAACTGAAGTACATGAAAAGGATGTCAGAATGCCTTTAAATTTAACTGTACAGAAAACCCCACCAAATTAGTAGATATTTGGAGAAACCACCTCTTAAGTCAAAGCTGTCATTAGTCATGGATAGACATAGTCAACATAACCATATTGAGTATATTAAGAATGTTAGGTGCAAAAATAACAAGGCCCTGCTGAATAGCACAGAGAACTATATTCAGTGTCCTATGATAAGCCATAACGGAAAAGAATATTAAGAAAAAAAATATATATGAAATCACTTTGCTGTACAGCAGAAATTAACACAATGAAAACTTGTAAATCAACTATACTTCAAAAAAAAAATACTGTTAAGCAATAAACATCAAACGGCCTGGGTTTTAGTCTTTGATGTTTACACCAGTGTGGTGTAGGGGATAAAGACCTCACAAAATGAATACAAATAGCTTCAGAGGAAATAAAATGATTATTAAACTTGCCTTTGTGTAAGGTATGCTTAAAATCATATCTTTTTTTGTTTGAACTGAGAAGTTCATTGAATTTGTTCCTATACTATGAAAACATTACCTTTCCTTTTTTTTTGAGAAGGGGAGAGATAATGAAATATATAGATTTTTTTTTCTGTACTGACAACTGATTTTCAAGGAGAAAGTTTAAAATTATAGTAATTTTTTTGCCATGATGTAGAAGCTTATTTTTTATGCTTATGAAATTTTAGATATGTAATAAATATAGCTTTTAGTTTCTTTGAAGCAAAAGGGAGTCAGAGTTTGCATATAATATGGAAGTAGCAGCTGATTTGTGTAATTATGCCAAGAAAATCCTAAAGTCACCTATATTATTATCCATAATAATGTGAATCAAGGTTATTCATCAGTTTTGATAGAAAGGAAACATTGGTTATGTTTTTAATTATAGTATATGTTGTTTAAATTCTGCTTAAAAACTTTGCTGTATTTCTATCAAATACACAGAATATTTTGAAACCTGAATAATTTTTAATTAAAAACATTAACCAAATTTATTTAACTGATATATGAAAATAGCTTAAACATAAATTATTAGATTCTATAGAAAGATGATGCTAAGACATTTAATAGATCATAGGTACACATATCTTAATATTGACTGCCTTCATGATTTCAACATACAGCCTTAATTTGCTTACCATTTTTTGACATAAAAAAATCTCCAAATTTTACTCACACTGGGAAATAATGAAATCTAATTCAAAGAGGTTTTGTTAGACACAAATGATTTTTTAATAAATAGAAGTGAGTGAAACATAAATCATTTGGCAATGGTCGTTTGAGATGTACATTATTTTATAACAATATTTTATGTTCTGTGAATTAAGAAATATACCGTATGAGTATCATCATTAGCAGCTACCTTATGAAAATAGTTACATTAACCTATTTAATACATTTTTTTTTAATTTTGTGAATCCAATCTGTGCCCCATCAACAAGAAATTAAGATATTTTGATAATCATTTTGGCAATTCTACCACTTATCTACTTTCAAAGTGATCCATTTTACCATCTTTAAAAATTTTAAAGTACTTGAAAACACTTTTTGAATCACCATAATATTTGGATTTATAGGAGGGAGATAGATTTTATTTATTTTTCTGATTCATAGTTATTGAAATTGCAAATTTATCAGGTAAAGAATTTTCCTTCTTGTATTTATACAAGTAAAATATAAACAATAACCTTTCATTTTTATTGTAAGTCTGTAACACAAATAAAGAGATTCATTTTATTCTGACAAACTCCAGAATGATTTCCTAAGGCATGTACAGATATAAATCAAGAGTTTGAGTTTTAGCAAGAAATAGAAGAATGACAATATTAAGGAAAAGTGGGCCAGGTATATGGGAAGTTTACTGAAAATGCAGGAAATGCACTTCCATTTATCCATATTGTCTAATAGTTTCATCCATAATTGTTGATTTTACTCTTGTCCTACCTGCAATAGTCATTCAAAATGATTCTCTATAATTTTCTTATTAATGGAAGCTACAGTCTGATTTACTAGCGTTATGTCTGGGTTACTGTATCATATCCAGTCTTCAGGTTGTTTGCTTAGTTGTAGTTTTTGTTCTTATTACTATGGCTACTTTATGATATGCTAATAGTAATTAAGAAACGTTGAGCACTCTCTATACTAGACAGTGTGCTAAGAATTTTTATGTGCTGTCTCATTTAAAACTAGCAGCTACATAAATTTTTATCCCTATCCTGCATATGGTGAATCACTTAACTAATAAGTGTTGGAACCAGCTATAAACTCAGTTCTATCTTAATTCAGTGTCTTAGCACTCAATATATTATAGTATTCAAGTCCTTTTTTTCACTTTCTGGGTGAAACCTAACAACAAATGTGCTCTACAAATTATCCTAAAGTCACCTTTAAAACATTCCCGTCTCTGGTTTCTGTGTACCTCAACTATAGCAAAACTCCACCCTTTCACAACAGACCTACACAGGTTTCCTTGCCAATCTGCATTTATTTGCAGCATGTCTTGTTTCTTCCTTGTCCACCTAATAAACCCTTCAAGGGTTCTTTCAAAGCCACCTTTTATAAAATGCATTCTCATGTCCCTAATTGGAATCCCCTTGGCATTTTGAATTTTTGTTCTTACTCAGTTATTCTTAAGACTTACACAGACCTATATTGTAAGCTAGCTCTTAAGCCCCTTTGGGAACCTTTAGCACAGTATTTAACAATGTTTAGGTCATTTGGATTTGCCTCTTTCAAAGGTAAACAATTTCAGAAGGAACAGAGAAAAATATTGTGTGGTGTCTACAGTTCCCCCTGAAGCTGCACTCGTTTTGTGGTCTCTGCTCTTGTCTAACTTTGTAATGTATGTTTATTAATCTCTTCCTCCCCAGTCTCTAGACACAACCCTAAGCTGAGTCCTCTCACTTCTCACCTTGCCAGTGCATTTCACCCTTTATTGTTTCTCTGTACTTCTTATTTTCTCCATACTTCACTTCACCAAACAGAACCGCTAGATTTTTTCCCCCTAACTTTATAGCTGTGGTGATACGACTCTAAATTAAAAAAAAAGGCAAAAACAATAACAACCTTAATGTATTTCTATTGCCTATAGATTAAGTCTACACTCTATTGATCTCAATTCTTTTAACAGGCTTAGCTCCTAAGTAGTTCTGCATGCATCCAGTGGTCCAGCCACTTTGAACCAGACTGACTTAAAATGGTTTGACTTATGATTTTTTTTGACTTTTAGATGGTGTGGAAGTTATATGAATTAAGTAGTAATAATAGTGCTGGTCTTTTTCCCAGCTAGTGGTATAGGGTGGGTTAATGATATAGTGATTATCCCCAGCTAGTGATATAGGGTGAG
Organism: Phacochoerus africanus; assembly: GCF_016906955.1. Classification (NCBI taxonomy): domain Eukaryota; kingdom Metazoa; phylum Chordata; class Mammalia; order Artiodactyla; family Suidae; genus Phacochoerus; species Phacochoerus africanus. Next base: position 50,156,951 of record NC_062553.1, on the reverse strand, counting down.
CAATGGCCCACCATCCTTGAGTGTAAACAACCCATACACGTACAACCATCCTGCACCCAGACAACCATTCTTCCTTTCATGTTCAGTATAGTATTCAATTAATTACATAAGATATTCAATATGATTATAAAATAAGCTCTGTTAGATGATTTTGCCCTGTTGGCTAATTATAAGTGTTCTGAGCACTTCTAAAATCTGAGCCCGTCTAAGACCATCTGTATTAAGCTCTGCTGTTTGATAGGTTAGGTGTATTAAATGCATTTTGACATGCAGTGTTTACTTGCATAACCCCATTGTAAGCTGAGAAAAATCTATACTATGCGGTTTCCACTTAACTACTCATTGTGTCTAAAGAATCTTTCTGATTCTGGCTTAAATCCCCTTCCTTTATATCCATATCCTGGCCAAACTCAAACTCTCAAATTCATGCATCTTTTTCTATGCCTTTGTATTTAGGATAATGCTCTCCTCAAAACTGACTTCTTGTTGAAGGCATTCAACCTCATATCAAGTGTTAGTATATTTAATTTATTTTTTTCCTGACTGTAGTATTGTGTCAGCTACTCACATGCCAGACACTATCCCAGGTTCCGACAGGAAACTGAAAACAGATTTTGTTTTATTTTCCAATAGTGCATATCACACTAGTTAGTAAAAACATTTTTTTAAAGAATTCATACCTTGAAACTGTAAAGACGTGGATTCAAATTTAGGTTCTACCATTCACTACAGTGTGATTCCAAGCACATTCATGTGTCTGCAGTGGGTTCACCCTGCCCTCTTCTTGAGTCCAGCCTTTTGCATAATTTTTTCACTTACTAACTGGCCAAATAGAGTACCTGAAAGAGACATAGATGAATCAATCCCCAGATTCCCTCTGGACAAAAAATAATTAGTTCAAATATGAGCATGTAACCCACTCAGAACCCATCTAATATGCACTTTGCTGAGATTTTTGAAAAAGGTTTCTCTTTTTTGTATATGTTTGTCTAGCGAACTGAGAGCTACCACAGTTATTTGCACGCCACCTGAAGCCTAGATCTAAAAACAAGACAGGAGATGGCAGATCCAAGAAATTAAAGGAAAAAAATGAATTATGGTTATATTACCATAGAGAAAGTTTCAGCTGTACTTAAGCTGGTTCTAGAATTTCTTCTGTATGAGTCCTCTAATTGTTTTTTGCTTTGAATAAGTTTGAATTGGATAGCCTATTATTTAAAAACAAAAGTATCTAAGCTTTGTTTTCCTGTGTATAAAAATACACATATTTCCCACTTCCCATGATGCTGAGTTGATTGCAGGATCTGGTGCAGCTCCTGACACACAATAGGTAATTAACAAGCATGATTTTCCTTCTCCCTTGGGATGATGAAATTTTTTTTTTTTTGGTTATAGTATCTCCTTTATTGTTATGCTAATTAGAACTCTAAATATTTGTTAAAAAACACAGCACTGACTAGTGCTTTTCTGAATGTCTATTTGTTGTGGTGATTCTACATACAAGAATAAAGTGTGCTTGCTGTTCTAAGTCCCAGCTTTCAGCTTGCCAGAAAATTTCCCAGGATTTTAGATGCTATGGAGACAGCGTTTCTGATGATCAACCACTTGTGTGACACTGCAATGGAGTGTTGCTCTCTTGAAGATAACTTGGATCACTTGAGTCAGCTCAAGGGTAACACCAAATCTCTGAGATTTCCATCTGTAGAAGCTTTCTCAGAGTTCCTTAAATTACAACAGTTATAGATGGGGCCATTTGCTTATTCAATCTGGGCATCCATGTTTATGTCTTGCATTAATCCACATTTTTAATCTCAGGGCTAAGAAGATAACACTCTCTAGGACTTCCTCAAAGGGAAATTTTTAGGTAATTTAGGATTTAACTGAAACCTTAGAATGTTGTCATTCTTCTAAGGTTTCATTTTCAAGTAGATTTCATTATATAAATCTATAAATCTAGATTTTTTGTTTGAGATTTGTCTTTCATGTGATTCTAAAAATGCTCTAGAGATGTTTACTCGGTGAATTTATTTCTGAATCAAGGCAATATGTATTGGAGTGGAGATTTAATTAGGCTTCTCAGTTTCAATTTAGCATTAATGTAATTTAAAGCAAATATTGAGTAACTGATGAGACTTCTAAGTAAGGTAGAACTCTACCCACTCCATGGCAAATATTTTTCCCAAAAGTGTAATTCTTGACTTCCTGTGTGGCTCACAAAAATAAAAGTATAATTCTTTTTTTAAGAGGAAATTTGTCAAATTGTAACACAATGAAGAAAAATGTCATCTAGAATTGACATTTGGTATTTATGAAATAACTCATAAAACTCAGCAAGCCTTGTTTATGTATTTATTTTATTTTGGAATTTTCATATTGATGCTGTAGACATAGCAAATCATACTCTTTAGCAAACAGGATTTAGGAACAGGCTCAAAATCAAAGCAAAATTTTTTTTTTTTTGGTCAATCTTAAGCACTGATGAGTCACACAATTCCTGTGGTGAGTTCTCTTGAGTGCCATATCTTTGGATAGAAATATTTTGAGAAAAAACATTCTGAAAGATGGCATGGAAGAATTCTCAATAAATAACTGTCAAATCAATTACTGGAGCATTTTTTGAAATGTCACCATCAGAGTAATCAGTGATAGCAGGCTTCTTACCTGAAGAACATCAAAATGTATTACTGAGTTTACTAGAAAAATCAGTATGTACCTAAACAAGTTAAAAATAATTTCTCATGATTATTTCTGTTATGCTCAGTACATACCACTGTAAACGTCATTCCTATGGTGAAAGTCATCTCAGACCCTTTGAAATAAGGCACTATTAGTGTTTGAAATCACAGCCATGATAGAGGATTTCATTTCCTCAAGGCTGAAAGGAAAATGTGGTAAAAGCAAGAATCTATAAAAATAAGAAGTCATTGAGATGTGATATCTGGCAGGTCCAGAAAGAGGTCAGTGTTTTGAACAGAATGAACAAATCACCCACATAGAGGATGTTCATTAGAAACTCAACAGCATGAGGAAAACAAGACAGAACCCTATTCTGTTGGAAAATTAGGGTGTCAGAGACTTTCTGTGGGTATAGGGAGAAGGAAAATAAATACGTTATCAACAAGTCTAGATATGCAATCACTCTATTAAATTTTCTGCAAAATAACAAAAAAAAAAAACCCTAACAAATAAACAAAAAACTGAGTGGAACACAGACCACAGATCTGTATGTTGATGAACCCCTTACACATCCAATAACATGTTCATTTCCATTGCCTCCTCTGGAATGATTATTCTTTTGTCTGATGAAAAAGGAAAAAAAAAAGTAACCTTGTCATTGTAAGATGGCCTGCAAAATCATCTTCTCCTTCTCTAAGACGTTAATAATATGAGCAGATACTGTATGGTTTGACATTATCTATATCTGTCAGGACCTGCAGCTTCTGAAAACAGCAGTAATCCATCTTTAATCACTTACAGAATGTGTGTGAGAGCCAACCCACTTTGGCTGTTATTTGGAGAACTTTCTTGACATAATCCATAGATGCACAAATGGATTTTGCTAAAACTCAGGGCCCGTCTATCTTACTTTTTGAGTAATACAAATTTGAAAGTTTCAATTCATTTCAATCTACCTTGTATGCATTTACACTGTACATATGCACATCTGTGTGTGTATCATAGGGCTTGTATTTTCAGAGGCACACAAGTTGTCACATGTTCTAATTGATTGGTACTGCTGCCCTATCTGTTGTCAGATATTTTTTAAATCACTTCACATAAAACTGATCTTTATTAGATATTTAATCTGTTCCAGGTAATGTTTTATCCTTTGCTTGTTTTAAGCTATTATGAATCATAACAACCATACTAGCTCCATTTCATCAGTTAAACAGAGATGTAGAGAAACTAAATGGCTTTCTCAATATCAAGTTGTTACCTAATTGTGGAACTGGGATATATGCGGACACAGTCTGATTGGAGTTCTGTGTTTGGGTGTTTTTAAACACTTGGTTCTGCTTATGGAATCCCACACACCCAATACACCCACTCCCCCAACACACATATACACACAGTAACATCTATTGACAGTTTGCCTTTACTTGGTTAAACTAGTAAGCTTGTTTTGTTCTTTTCTGTAGAGAGATGTTAAAACTGCTATTTGATCAGATATATTTCTGAAAGTTGTTTCATGGGACATTTTTTGAGATATGTTCATTGCTAATCTGCAAAAAAATAGCATATTATTTTACAGGGCATTGAATCAATTAACTTATACTGATTATAGTGTGTGTTTAATCATAAATTGGATTGTGCTATGTTGTGGTGTTTTCAATGCTTAAAATACTTCCTGAACAAAGCAAGCATGTTACCTCCTTGTTTTCATTATCATTTGAGAACTTCCTTCATAGCTATACTAATGCATTAAATACTCTGTGATAGCAGTTCCAGTTGAGGCTCAGTGGTAAGTGAACCTGACTGGTATCCATGGAGATGTGAGTTAGATACATAGCCTCACTCAGTGGGTTAAGGATCCAGTGTTGCTGTGAGCTGTGGTGTAGGTTGTAGATGTGGCTTGGATCCTGTGTTGCTGTGGCTGTGGCGAAGGCTGGCAGCTGTAGCTCTGATTGGACCCTTAGCCTGGCAACCTCCATATACCATGCACTTGGCCCTAAAATCAATCAATCAATTCTCTGTGATCAACAGCTACACAGTATCTGTACTCACTAGCAAGTATTACTGACATAGGCTTTAGAAAGGATACATTTCTAGTATGAGAGAAAGGAATGACTATAAAATAGAATTTTTGTTTCTTATCTGTTTTATCAGAGTAGACTGCTTATCTTTTTCCAAACATTGCTTCATAGACTATAATTAAATGTTCTGTAAAAACTTCAAGCATCTGAAGTATAGCAGTCAATTAATCACATAGATCCATCAATTTAATTTTACTTTTGTATCTTTATCCAGTAATGATATATTTTAATTCAGTTCAGTTAGATTTATGAATTGCAGAACTGAAAAATAATCCCTGGTGTTCTTTAGATTTTTATGGATATTTTTTCATGGGATGTTGTAAAAATATCACTCTATAGCCCTGTCAGATGCTAATTAGACAGCCTAGTTTTTTTCTTTATCATCAGCAAGAGATAAAAGGGAAATTAATGGTACCATATGAAAGATTTTAGATAAAATGCTTTTGTTGAATAGTGTATTTATCTCCATGACTAGTACATTGAGTACAGTGAGGAGCTCATGTATATCTAAGTAGCAGTTGTTATTTTCTCTCTGTTACCATTACGAAACTAAAACAAAAAAAAATAAGTATAGACTTTGGCCCACTAAAAGATAAATGTGGAAAATTTCAAATGGCCAGATGGGCACGTAGAATCACATCAGCTGCCTCAACATTACACACTTTGAGAGACAGCTGCTTGAGTTAAATTCCTTACACCTACAGAACTCTACCAGCATTTTCCCTCCTAGCCTTTAATGAAATTCCATTCTCCTTATTAAAGGTTACTTTTGTACACATGCCTGGTATTCTTGTTCTCAGCAGCCTTGATGTTCCAGAGTGAGGGAGGAAGTTATTTTCATCATTGGTTTTGCCCACACTGTCATTACAGACCTGTGGTCCTACATCAACATGAGAAACAAAAAGCATCCCAAGCAAATGTATACTCCTCCATCTCAATTGCACTGTTTCCAACTTGCCTTATTTATTGTTGTATAATTGCATCTCAGCTTCTCATGAGTGACAATTTCTTATTGAAAACCTCATCCTTCCTCTCTGGGCCAAGTCCTGCTAAATGATTTCTGCTTGCATGTGGAGAGTTCATCGGTCATCTCAGTCTCCATTTTCCCAAGATCAACACACGCTCTTGACTGTATAGCCAAACATATATTCTTATTTCTCTAATTTTTTCTATTACACATACTGAGTCTAGAATCAAGTCATTGCTTCCGAGATGGCAATAATGCCCATTAAGTTTAAAAGAAGTAACAGAGTACTTTTCATGGGATTCAGGTTATTTATGATCTAGATTTGTTTCCATTTTTTTTCACCCTCCCCAGCTATACTTCCTAATATTTGTCCTGTGCTTCACACCCAGAGTGCTGCTACTATGCTGGACTCTCTCAGACTTAGAGGCAGTGTCTCTGCTCCTAATCTCTTTGTTATACCACTTCCAGCCCCTCAAAATTGTATTTTTGTATAATTCCATTCTATGACAGCATAGCATGTTTTTCAAAAATCTTACATTCACACATTTGTCTTCACAGTCAGAATAAGGTCCTGAATAACAAAATCATACTCTGTTATTTTACTGTTATCCCAACACTTACCTCATTGCCTGGCACATGGTACAAACTCAGAATTCTCAGTAAGGGAAGGATTGAAGGTAATTAGTAGAAGCTACTTAAAAAAAAAAATTTCAAAAACTTTACTCTGAAACCTTGATACTACTAAGTGAAAGATTTTACTTTTTTTATCCCAAGGAAGAGTTATTCTAATTATTATTAATAATGATCAAGGAGTTCCCTAGCAATTAAAGATCTGTCATTTTCACTGTAATGGCTTAGGTTGCTGCTGTGGTGTGGGTTCAGTCTCTTGCCCAGGAACTTCTGTATGCTATGGTTTCAGTCAAAAAGAAAAATAAAAATAATAATCAAAATGTCTCAATTTTTGGACAGGTTCACTCTGAGCATCTGCAGCCAAATGGAGAGAGTTGATACAGAAATCATTCACACATATGTTTTCATGAGGAAAAGCCCTCGAGTCTTCAAAACTTAGTTGAATAGTTTAATACATAAACATAGTATAATGCATTAGGCTAAATGCTATATAAAAGGTAATATCACGATGTTTCCAGGAGAAGACTGTGGCATATGGAAGTTCCTAGGCTAAGGGTCGAGCCAGAGCTGTAGCAATGCTGGGCCCTTAACCCACTGAGCAAGCCAGGGATCTAACCTGTATCCTCATGGATACTAGTCGGGTTTATTACCTCTGAGCCATGACAGGAACTCTGGATACAACCATTTTAGAGAAGTCAAAGAAGATGTTGCAGCAGTAACAATGTGGGTTTTCAAGAAATATAAGAAAATAAAGCTTGGAAGATGAAAATACTTGCAGGTAGTTTTCCCTGGAAACTGAGCACTAGCTCACTTCTCTTCCAATAACCACTCAGGAATGCCAGGTTTCTTAAGCCAGGCAAACAGGCAAGCCATATCCAAAGTCACCCAAAGAATCTGGGAAGGTATGTAGATCCCTTAAGAATGGAAGGAAGAAGCAGAAGAAGGGACTTTTATAGTTCTTTACCCTATTTTAAGGGATATCATCAGTAGTTGTGTGCTCTTATAGGACCTGAGGGCTGGTAGAATTGTCCCTCTAACTGGGAGCCTTCTGCTCTTCCCTCTGCGTGATGGGCATGCACACACAGATAGGGTCTTAAATCTTTGTCTTAGGTTAATAAATATGTATCTTTTTGTTGTGCCTGTTGGATTATTTCTATTAGTCACGGTAACCCTAAGACCATGACAAAAAGTTAAATAGTAATAGGTTGTCAGCCAAACAAAGGGAGAAAAGTCGGGGACGTTATTATAGGCAAAGTAAGGAGCATGTGTATAGGTATGTGTAAATAATAGAACATGACATACTTACTTTATAATCAGAAAATTAAATAAACTTTAAAAAGCTTCTCTGATTCCTTTGAGAAAGTCCATTTTTTTTTTCTGTATCGTTTAAGTATAAACCATATTCACTGCCCAACTTGAATAGCATTTTTGAGAGTTGCTGAGAGATAGTCTGGTTTTGATTACTATCAAGACTCAACTTCCTGATTGGTAGTAACTTATTGATTCTGTTTAAAATTTGTCCTATTCATGAAGTAGCTTATAGTAATCATAGAGTATCTTTGTGTATCATTTATATGCATGTGCCTTTTTCTGGGATTTTGAAAAGTATTGTGAAATAAATTTGTTTTAGGAGAAATGCCTATGAGAACAAATGAGAAGGCAAGGCTGAGAGAGCTGTCTACCCATAATTCATGTCTTCCCATGGTGCATGTCTGCTCATGGTGCGCATCTTCTCATGGTGCATTCTGCCCATGGTGTGTGTATAAGCCTCAGTGAAGAAGAAATAGAAAGGAAATTAGTTTGGGTGAAGCATTTTACACTACCATGGAGTCTTAGGAAGATTTAGAATCGTCATTGGAAGTCCTAGAGCCAAAACTCCCATTTGAAGATCACTCACATCAGTTGAAATGGATCGGCATTAGTGTTAGGACTGTCCTCAGCCACTGCTCAGAGCAGTCTGCAAACAACGTGGGAATAGCACAAATGCAGAGTAGATTCCAAAGCACGGCAGCTGAGACCTCGGTCACTTAAGCTCCCCACTAGAAGAACTGATTGTTTTATTCTCATGTCTAAGGAAGCACAGAATATGAATCCTAGAGAAATCAGTAGTTATCAAGAATTCAATAAAATAAAATTAAAAGTAACAATAAGAAGTTAATATTTTTCTAAGGACTCATATTGAGATCTGTGCAAAATTTTATTTTTTAATTTATTTTATTTTATTTTTTTATTTTGGCTGTCGCACCTGTGGCATTTGAAAGTTCCTAGGCTAGGGGTAGAATTGGAGATGTAGCTGCATGCCTGTGCCACAGCCACAGCAACACTGGATCCAGATCACATCTGTGACTTACACTGTAGCTTACAGAAATGCCAGAACCTTAATACACTGAACAGGGATTGAACCTGCATACTCATGGACACTATGTCAAGTTCTTAACCAGCTGAGCCACAATGGGAACTCCTATGCAAAATTTTAAGGTTAACTTCTGCTATTGAATATTTAGTACCTTAGGAGTTTTGTAATTTCTAGATCAACTATATGTTGTATATTTATAATGTCTGCATATTAGTGACATTTGGTTTTCTATAGTAATACATTATTTATATTTTAGTCTCCACAATAGATACAGACCATTAAAACACATTAAAAGCTATTGTCAGAATCTTGAGATAGTTTATTCTTAACATGATCTTTGGTAAAGAAATATAAGTCCTTTTAAAAACCACTTTTTTTGAATTCTCTGAGACAATAGGCAAGCATTTTAAGTGTTGCTAGAAACCATTAGGTAACTGATTAACTATTAGATAAAATTATTTTCAAGTTTTTCAGAGCTGGAGATCAGAGAAAATATCATTGTTTTACTCATTCATACTTAAAATAAAAATATACATCCCATTAAAATACTTGTGTACTCAAGCTTGGAGAGGGGAAGCAGTATGTCGTAGAAATCAACTTGGAATAATTCCTGTGCTAAAAATACCCACCTTCATATCTGTCTATAAGTTTCTGTCTTTTGTTTAAAATCCACATCGAATTGTGCCTGTTTAAAGACTTTTTCCAGACTTTTCCTGTACCATCCATTAATTGCAACTATAATTTTCAGTCCATTCTCTATGCTCTCAAAGATGATTTTGACTACAGCCATGGCAGTATTTATCATATTGTGTTTTATATCAGAGGATCTTGTTTATCCTTGCACACTTTGAGTAGTAAGCCTCTAGAGGTAAGCTATTAGAATTTGTAGAACCATTCACATTCAAAGCACTATCTAACAGACTATGGTTGTTAAATAAATGTTTTGTGAAGAGAATTACCATAGATAGTTATTGTTTCAATTTTAGTAAATTGGCTCTCCTGATAGAATGAAGAACATGAAGTTACAAAAAAGGTTCATAAGTTACACAACACAATATTAAGCAAATATAGATTGAGAGATACAAGATGGAACATTTTTCTTAAAGTGTTTTTTATCTCCTAGCACTTTTTGATGGTTTATAATCTTTAAACACTCCAAATAGTTAACCTTTCTTTTTCTCTATGTAACAATTTTTTTTAAATTATGCTCTTCTCCGGATGTACGCTTGAGAGTGGGATTGCTGGATCATATGGTAGCTCTATTTTCAGTTTTGTAAGGAGCCTCCAGACTTCATAGTGGGCTGTACCAATTTACATTTCCACAAAACAGTGTAAGAGGGTTCCCTTTTCTCAAAATCCTCTCTAGCATTTATTATTTATAGACATTTTGATGATGAGATGCCACCTTATTGTAGTTTTGATTTGCATTTTCTATGATATTTAGCAATGCTGAGCATCTTTTCAAAATGGAAATAGACCCACAGACAGAGAAAATAAACTTATGGTTACCAGAGGGGAAGTGGGGAGGTATAAATCAGGATCTTGGGACTAACAGATACAAACTACTCATATAAAATAGATAACCAACAAGGACTTCCTGTATAGTACAGGGAACTATCCTGAATATTTTGTGACAACCTGTAAGAGAAAAGTATCTGAAAAAAAAAAAAAATATATGGCTAAATCACTTTGCCGTACACCTTAAACTAACACAACATTGTAGATAGACTAGACTTCCAAAAAATAACAATATAAATTTAAAAAATTAAGTATAGCCAAGGTTTTAAAATTTTTTAAAAAATATTTCCCGTAGGAGTTCCCATCGTGGCGCAGCAGAAATGAATCCGACTAGGAACTATGAGGTTGCAGGTTCGATCCCTGGTCTTGCTCAGTGGGTTAAGGGTCTGGCATTGCTGTGAACTGTGGTGTAGGTCACAGATGTGTCTCGGATCCCACATTGCTGTGACTGTGGTGTAGGCCGGTGGCTACAGCTCTGATTAGACCCCTAGCCTGGGAACCTCCATATGCCATGGGTATGGCCCTAAAAAGACAAATGTATATATATATATATTTTTTTTTTTCCCACAGTACTTTTAAGCTCTACTTGTGACCATCTCTTTCCTGAGAGAGGAATAGGATAGAATTTAAGAACACAGGATCTAATCCAAGCTCTTCAATAAGCTTCACCCAAGCTGTGTGACTTAGGTATATCCTTTAATCTCAATGGGTTTCAAGATTTTCATCTGTAAAATGAAGGGATTGAGCTAGATCATCTCCAAAGTCCTGCCAGCTTCAAAGCAAACTCTCAGGTCTTAAGACTACCTCGGACCAGAGCATCTGGCTTTGTGCTATTCTTCTCTCCAATTCCTTGTGGTCTCCATGTGGTCCTATAGGAGGACTACAAATGTGAATCATTTTCTCAGAGGAGGCAAACATTCTTTGAAATAGGAACTTCTTGAGCAATGTTAAAATGCAAAACATAATCATCCAAACATCTATGACATCTGAAACACAGCTCAATTCACTACATTACCACGGAGAACTTTAAATACAAATAAATCCTGAAGTCAACCTGTTTGGGTGACATTCAGCCGGAAGCTGACATAGCTCACAATTGCTATTTTTGTATTTTTCCTACCCTGATACAGTTAATATTGAAATATGGACAACTTAAACATTACACAAGATAGCAATATGTTATAAAAACATTTCCTTTCCTAGGTACAGTTTCTAAGTTCAGTTCCTGCCTTAAAAAAAAAAATCTTTCAACATCATACAATATTTTGGTAGTTATAAAATTCTCAAAATTGAAGCTCATTTGTCGAGTGTGTATCTGCACAAATCCAAGGTGGTATTGTGCCACTTTCTGACTTAACTTCCAATCTCAACATTTAGAGACTGCATAGTTACGAAATATTATCAGCATCCTGAGTTCTAGGGAAAAAATGGGAAAGAACCAAAAGTCCTTTTTACAAGAAAAAAGAGAAGGAATGGGAAAAGAACAAAATAAAACAACAATTGTTTTTTCAATTTAGAGAAGAAGGAAAAGAGAAATAATGTTTCTTTATGTAAAGAAAAACACCAGTCTTCCACAGACAAAATTCAAGAATTTTTCTCCCTGTCCCTCAAAAATAAAACCCTAAGAAAGGTAAACTATTTGCCTTAAGGACTTTATATCATTCCCTGCCATACCTCATGTCCCCAGTAAACAGAAAGTACATATTTTAAAGAAATGAGCTTTCTATTCCCAATGATAAAATCACAATATTAAAACTACTTTAAGAATTACTCTTCCTGCACAGATAATCTGGGAAACCTTTCAACCTTAGCACAAGTTTAGTTTCCTCTCCTGCCTTCATCTGATGATAAACAGAACAACATCCTAGAAAAGGTCAAGCCCTGTTTGCAGCCTGAGCCACTTTCAAGCTGACCTTGGTTCAAACAATGGTGTCATATCTGGAGAAGAGGCTGTTTTCGTCATGGCCTACATCTGTTGAACTGTCCACTGATGGAATTTTCATCCCCCCAGTGTCTTAGTCTTGGCAAATTCTAGATAATACAGAATAAAAAAAAATATATATAGGGCAGAGTATTAACCCACTTCAGCAACATTAGATATAAAAATCCTATAACACAGAGCCAATGAAAACAACAGAGGATTATTCACTTAGGGAAGAGACTCAGTTAATTGTGTCTTTAGGTAGATAGCATTTCCGAGATAAAGCATGATATATATTTGAGTAGAAATTATTCTTCACATGATTTTTCACAGATTGTTTTTAGGAAGCCCTTAAAAGCGACTAAAATACTTTATTTCATACTGAACTAAAAGCTAAAATGTTTTTATTTATTTATATTTTACTAGCCAAGTTCCATGTTCTTGGAAGGAAATTTCCACGTGAAGAAAGTGGTGATTACCCCATACGCCTTTCAACCTGGGTCATGTAAAGAAATGGAGTTTTTAGCCTCATCCATTTTTAAGCACGAAGGAAGTACTTGACATACTCTAGTGAAAAAAAGTTATAGTCCCTCATTATTAATTCACAGATCAGCTGTTCAAGCAAAATTGTTTCTGAATTTATAGCAAACTAAAAGGAACATAAAAATTATTTCATCCTTGTGGTCACCATAAACAGCTTTCACAGGTACTAGGTAATAAGTGAAATATAAATGCCTTTCCAAAGATAAGTGAAATTGCGATCGGATTGCAAAGCACTGTAACATCTTTTCAGACCACAGGTCCTTTCCAAGGCAGCACCATGGTGAAGAAGCTGTGACTATGAAAAATACTCACTTCTCTGAGGAGGAAATGATTTGCATTATGGTGTGATGTATTTTTGAAAAAATTAACTCCTTAGGACACCTTGAAGGATAGCATGTAGGCCTCTTACAGGGAATGCTCAAATTTGATTTATTTATTTATTTTTGGTTCCATAGTCAGAGGAAACCAAGGGCAGGTCCAAGGTCCAGTGTAGGAACTCAGCTCCCCTGAGCTATGCTGGTACCTCCACACATTTTCTTTGGCCCCCGTGGACCCCTACATTCACTTTCTCTGGAGTAATTCCAAACCTAGCTGGTTTCTGGAATAGTCTGGCAATATAGATAAGGAAATAGGTTCTGGACTATTAAGAAGGTTCTCATTATCAAGGGAGAAAATCTACTTTTCCTGTTCAAAAATCTCATGAACTTCATTAATTAGAACAGCAGTAACAGTAATAGATGCTCTTTACTACTTTGTGCCAGAGGATCTACTGGGTACATTTTATATAACATTACAGTCTTTTTATAACCCTTCAGACAAGGAATGTATAGGCATTAATAGAGAAAGAAAATTGGGAATTAGACAATGCCAACTAAAGACAGCTTCCTGGAAGTGAGCAGAAGCTTACCAAGTAGTTCTTGTATGAAACCACAGGATTCAGAGCAGCTCTCCAATGTCAAAGATGTTGGGATGGCTGAAACCCCAGCCTCTGACTCAAGCCTGCTAACAGGTATGAAAGCTGGAGGGAAATAGTAGAATGTAGAAGTATTGACAATGAGAAACATAGCAGGTGTTTGTGAAAATATGATATAAATTTGGAGTTCCCATTGTGGTTCAGTGAGTTAAGAAACCTACCTAGTGTCTGTGAGGATGCAGGTTTGATTACTGGCCTTGCACAGTGGGTTAAGGATCTGGCATTTCCACAAGCGATGACAGAGGTTGCAGATGTGGCTCAGATCCAGTGTTGCTATGACTGTGGCATAGGCTGGCAGCTGCAGCTCTAATTTGACCCACTACCCTGGGAACTTCTATATGCCGCAGCAGCCACTACCAAAACAAAACAAAACAAAACAAACAAACAAACAACAAAACCCACCATGCACATGAGAAGAGGAAAGCAAAACATTAAAAAAGGAAAATTTGGGGGAAATTATTAGTATTAGCATTAGTATTAGTATTACTATTAGTATTAGAAATAAACCAGGCTCATTTGCCTGACATCTATCCAGGAGCCAAAACACTGAGATGCCAAGGTTTGCAGCAAGGAGTGGGTTTATTTACAAGGCAGACAAGCAAGGAGATGGGAAAACAAGTTTCAGATCTGCCTCCAAAGGCAAGGGGGTTGAGGTTTCTGTGGGGTAAAGGAGCAGGGTGGTTTGAGGCATGGGGAGTGTGGAGAAAATTTGCTGAAAATAAGACACGTGATGTAATTACCACCATTCTGTGCAGGTACAATTGAACTACAGGCTTCTTCCTGGGATTCATGTTCATAAATGCAGTTGCATGGTCTGATCTGAGGGTGGAGTTTTCAGCTCTCTGACATCAAAAGGTCCTTGAGGCCCACGTGGAGGGTCAGTAGTCCAGTCTTAACCAGCTAAGCTTAAACCAAATACAACTGACTCCAATTTCCTGGAAAACAACTTGAGCAAATCATCTTATTATTTAGGCTACCAGCTGCTTGGAGAACATGCAATTTTTTTTTGTAGCAGCAATTAAAACAACCTTGATCAATGAAGGAAGTTTACAGGTATAATGGATTTAACTGATGATTATCCAGGGTTTCATTAGTAACTATACAAATGTAGCTGAAGTATAGAGTGACATTATTGAAAATTAGTGTGAAATAAGTCATGCAAATTATTTTTATGGATGGCCTTGATTACAAGATAGTCTGTTCCCTCAATTTATATGGCCATTAAGAGATGTTGGGGAATTTCCTTTGTGGCTCAGTGGGTTAAATGCTCACTGATCTTGTCTCTGTGACGATGAGGGTTTGATCCCTGGCCTATTCAGTGGATTAAGCATCTAGTGTTCCCATGGCTATGGTGTAGGCCTGCAGCTGCAGTTCCAGTTTGACCCCCTAGCCTAGGAATGTCCATATGCTGCAGATGCAGCCATAAAACGAAAAAAAAAAGTTGTTGGGTAAATTCATCTGAGGTAAATAAATCAGCTGAACAAATGAAGTTGTCCCTCAGTATCCATATGGGATTGATTCCAGGATCCACATACATACCAAAATCCACATGTATAATATCCACATTTATATAAAATGGCTTAGTATTTGCATATAGCCTACCCACATCCTTCTATACACTCTTAGTCAGCTGTAGATTACTTATAATACTTAATACAATGTAAAGTCTATGTAAATTATTGCCAGCTCATGGAAAATTCAATTTTTGCATTTTAGAAATTTCTAGATTTTTAAAAAATGTTTTCCATCCATGGTCAGTTGAATCCAAGGATGCAGAAATCAGTTAGATATACTGCTTCTAGAATTAGGTTACTGTTGAAATTTAATATAGTATTATTTATGTGTGCTAAATTAACAATATATAAAAAAGATGCTATCAAAGGGAGAGATTATAGTATAATATATATAATAAAGTATAATGTACTGTGTATTAAAAATAAGCATGGGGTGAGAATTCTTACCTGTGCAGAGGGTTAATGATCCACCACCTTGTCTCTGTGTCAGCTCTGGTTTGATCCCTGGCCCAGAGCATGTGTTGCCTCAGCTGTGGCTCAGATTCCATCTCTGGCCTGAGGACTTCCATATGCCTCAACTGTATCCAAAAAAGGGGAAAAAAAAGTAAGCATGAGGTTTCTTTAAGATATGGATAACTTAGTTTGGAAAGGGCACCAATATTGAGTATGATTTCATAAAACATAAGTTTACAGAAATTAATTCAAAAGAAAAGGCTGGTGAACCCTCACTTTTTAAGTAACTAAAAATATGCCACAGTTAGAGAACATCTAATGATTTCGATCCTATGTAAAATGAAATGACCAGATAATGCGGGTATAAAATCATCAGTAGAAACAAACAAAAACTGGAAAAGTTTGTGAGACATGTATTATGACAATATAAGCATTGTTAATGGCACAAAGAAATTAAATGAGTTAAATGAAAGGTTACTGGTCCTGTCAAGTCCTCAAACTAAATTGTTGTTTATTCTAATTAGCTATGGCAACCTAACAATACAATTAATCTTTCATAGCCATCAGAAGAAATGAGCGGCATTTAATGACTTTGCTTTCAGATGAATCTTTTTTTTTTCTCTCAGAAGAATAATAATACAATTATGTATTGCATTAGACTATTGGATTTTAAGCAAAATAGTTATTCCACACTTCGATGCTGAAGGATTGGCATAGAAAAGCTCACCAATAAATAAAGACATAGAATCAATCTTCAAGTAAACATAAGCTCATATACTTAAATGTGCTAGGCAGACAAACTTTTCCAGATGGCATTTCTAAATATCTGAGTGTTAAGTTCTCTGAATAAAGAAATGGTCTGTGTGGGCCATCCATCACTCACCCACCCAGTATAGACATTAAATTAAAGAACAACATCGAAGCAAATTATTAGCCAGTTCTCTGAAATGCTAGCTATTTAGCCCTTATAAGGCAACATGCATCTTTTTGAATAGGTAAAAAATAAGGAGTGAATTTAAAGCCAAAATAGCTAAGTGAACCTCAAAAAAGAGAATAGATGAGAAAATCTGCTGAGGGGAAAAAATCATATATGCTGAATGTGTATATCTTTCTTTTTAAGGGAAATGATCTGAATTCTTGAAAAGAATAAACTGGTGACTGATATTTGCTATTTGTAATTTTAATATATTTTCTTCTTGCAATTATCATTAATGATAATAGCTGTAATTTAACTAAGCACCTACATTAAATCAGACCTCATGCATGTATTTCTCTAATCCTCACTGGTTATGGATGATTAGAATATGCAACAAAGAAAAGAACCAAAGCTCAGCTAAAATAACTTGTTCAAGATCTCACAAATGAGTATGTAGGAGACTAGTACTCAAATCCACTTTACTCCAAAACACAGCTTTTTAATATACAAACGATAGTTAGGAAACTGGATTGGAATATGCTTGCTCCAGTAGAATTCATATCAATATTGAAAGGAAGAAAATAAGCCTGTTAATTTTTTAAATGCAAAACAAAAAAAAATTTTTCAGTCAGTAATTTTGCTGAATTATTGGTGTATTGTTGTAATTCTCCACTTGTATTTCTTTTCTAAGTTTTTTTTCCAGCTTTCGTTGCTTCCCTACCTATAACATTTTTCCCTTCCTTTTTTAATGAGTTTTACTAATGAATTTTAGACAACCATCTAGGTTGTCTTCCTATAGAAAATATAAAGGTTTGTAGCTTCCTGGTGACATAGCTGTTAAGGACTCAGCATTGTCACTGCTGTGTGTATGTGTGTTTTGTTTGCTTTCTTTAGGATTTCTTCTGTATAATATCAGGTCATCTTTGAATTAGGATAGTTTTACTTCTTCCCATCTAGCCTGGGAGCCTTTTATTTTATTTTCTTAATGCCTGATTGCTCTGGTTAGAAATTCTAAATTAATGTTGAATAAAAATGACATAGGTAGGCATCCTTGTCTTGTTCCTGATCTAGGAGGGAAGGTTTTCAGTGACAATGAGTGTAATGTTAGCTGCAGATTTTTCACAGTATCCTTTATAATATTAAGAATATTCCTTCCTCTTCCTAGTTGGCTGAATGTTTTTATCATGAAAGGGTACTGGATTGTGTGAAATGATTTTCTGCCTCAATTTTGATGACCATAACCTCCTTTATTCTATTAATATAAAATATTATATTGATTTTTTATGTCAAATCAGACTATATTGAACAACCCTTTTATTCATGTAATCAATCCCATTTGCTCATTGTACATAATCCTTCTAATATGCTTCTGGGTTTGCTTTGACAGTTTTTGACTGAGGATTTTTCCATCTGTACTCAAAAATGATTTTGGGGAATTCCCATCGTGGCTCAGCAGAAACAAATCTGACTAGGATTCATGAAGACGCAGGTTCCACCCCTGGCCTTGCTCAGTGGATTAAGGATCCAACATTGCCATGAACTGCAGTGTAGGTCACAGACACAGCACAGATCTGGTATTGCTGTGGCTGTGGTGTAGGCCAGCGGCTACAGCTCCAATGTGACCTCTAGCCTGGGAACCTCCATATGCCATAGGTGTGGCCCTAAAAAGATGAAAAAAAAAAAAAAGATTTTGTCCTGTAACTTATTTTCCTCTTAATATCAACCCTGGTATTCATGCAATGATGGCCTTTTAAATATGCATTAGGAAGTATTGGTTCCTCTGTTTTCTGGAAAAACGATAGAAACATCGGTGATAATTTTCTTTAAATGTTTAGTAGAATTTACCAAAGAAGCCATTGGCACCTGGACTTTTCTTTCTTGGGAGGTTTTAAATTACAAATTCAATCCCTTTACTTATTATATTTCTCTTTAAAATTTTATTTTTTTCTTGGTGAGTTATCCTTTTTAGAGTCATAAGGTCAGTAGTAACATTTCCACTTTCACTGCAGACAGAATATGATTTTTCTTTTCTTTTTAATAGTCAGTTTACTTAAAAATTGGTCACTTTTGTTCCACTTTTCAAAGAACCAACTTTTATTTTTATTGATTCTGTTTTTTTGATTTTTTTTATTTTATTTGTGTTTGCTCTGATCTGTTATTAACTTTTGTTGGTTTTCAAGATAAGTTTGATCTTTTTCTTTAAGGTCTAGTTCTTTGAGGTGCAAAGTTTGTTATTTTGAGGAATTTCTTCTTTTTTAATGTAGGTTTTATAACTATTAATGACCTTTAAATGCTCTTTTTAATGCAATGTATTTTGGTTTGTTAGGCTTTTATTTTCATCTGTCTGAAAATAATTCCTAACATCCCTTTTAATTTCTTTTTGACTCATTAGTTCTCTAGAATGTGTTCCTTAATTTCCATGTATTGTGATCTTCCAATTTTCTTTTTGTTATTGGTTTCTAGTTCTACTCCACAGTTGCTGGAAAGATAATTCATATGATTTTAGTTTTTAAAAATTTATTAGGACCTGTTTTGTGGTTTAACATATAGACTTCCATTGAGAAATTCCCATGTATTTTTAACAAGAATGTGAATTCTGCTGTTTTGTGGGTGGGGTTTTCCAAACACAGTCTTCAGGTCTAGTATTGTTCAAGTCTTCCATTTTCTTATTGAAAATCTGTCTGATTGTGGTCTTTTTTAATGATTTTTAACTTTTTTTCCCATTATAGTTGTTTTACAGTGTTCTGTCAATTTTCTACTGTACAGCAAAGTGACCCAGTCACACATACATGTATACATGCTTTTTCTCACATTATCCTCCATCATGCTCCATCATAAGTGACTAGATATAGTTCCCAGTGCTATACAGCAGGATCTCATTGCTTAATCTGGTATTGAAAGTGGAGTATTTGAGTCTCCAATTGTTATTTGAGAACTGTCTATTTCTTCCTCAGCTGTTAATGAACCCAACTACCATCCATGAGGATGTGGGTTCGATCCCTGGCCTCACTCAGTGGGTTAAGGATCTGACATTGCTGTGAGCTGTGGTGTAGTTAGCAGACACAGCTCAGATCCCACGTTGCTGTGGCTCTGGTATAGGCTAGTGGTTATAGCTCCGAATGGACCCCTAGCCTGGGAACCTCCATATGCCATGGGTGTGGCCCTGAAAGACAAAAAAGAAAAGAAATATTTAACTAGAAATTTTGGTTTTACTTCTTTGTAATAGTTTCTCTTTACTAATATTCTATATTTGTTCATATGTCATTCTATGGTTTCCTTTATCATTGCCTGTGTTTTTTCTTAGGTCCGAACAAAATAAGACAACTGAATCGAAGTAATTATCAAGCATGTCTTCTTACATTTCTGTTAATTTTCTCTTTTACCTGTGAATGGCCCATACTTTCATATTTCTTTCTATGCCTTATCACTTTTTTATTTCAAGCTTACCTTCTTATTATAATGTAGAAACACTAGAAATCAAATTATTTCCCTTCCTTATGGTTTATTCTTATTGCTTTACTAGGCAATATTTTTTAAAAGACTTTTCCAAAACACTTTATAAAATTTGTATTCTTTGTTACAAACTGTCTCCAAAATATATCTTTATTTAGCAGTGTATGGTTTGTCGAAAGTTTTATAAATGTCTAGAGCAAAGAAAAGAAAGAAAGAATGAAAGAAAGGAGGGATAGAGGGAGGGAAGGAAAGAAGGAAGGATGGAATGAAGGAAAGAAGAAAAGAAGGAAGGGAGGAAGGAAAATTCTTCCTGGTCCTTGCATTGGTCCTGTGATTTTGGGGCACTTTTTCAGCACTTAGCCAGTCAATTAACAATTGTTTCTTAACCTTCCTTTTTTGCTCACCTTGAGTCTAAGGATCAGTGAGAGTCAAAATTCAAGATTTTATTTGGTCTTTTCTCATGTGTTCTGTCCTGGGCACATGTATGCTTTTTTGAGTCTTAGATTATGTGGGAACTTTCAAAACTGTTACTTCCAAAAGTAATCCTTTCCCCAGCATTTCCTCTTAAACTTATGTGTCTGTTGTTTAGCCTAATTGTAATATTTTGAAACAAGGTTCAGAAGCTTGTCAATTTTCCTTCAAATATCTGCCAGTTACTCCCTCTGATTAGTGCTGTTTCCTTACTAAGAGAGTTTTGAACTAAGAAAGCAAAAACAAACTCCTTACATTGGTTCTTCAGGGACCCTAAGACCACCCAAAGCATGCGAACAAGACCCCTTGAGAACAAGGTTCATTCTGATCCCTCTAGAATCAGGTACCCACACTAAAATGTGGGCGGTCATTTTTAAGAATGCCACTGCTCAGGGAAAAGGGTTGTTGCAAGGCCAGGCTAATTTAAAATTTCACAGAAATCTTCTTTATTTGTGTTTTTATTGATTTGCTATATTGTTGGCTGCTCTCAAATTTGAGTATTTTTCAGGGTCCTAAAATATTTACTCAGGCAACCTTACTCCATCTATATGGAGGATTGAACCCTTGAAGTTCTCTGCTACATCATTTTGGCTGTCACAAGTTAGTGAAGCCTGTAGGGTTTTTTGGGTTGTTTTTTTTTTTTTAAGAGTGGAATATCTGGTGATGTGCTTTTGTTTTAACTATATCTTTGGCATATAATTTTCCAATAGCTAGAAATGGGAAATATTTTGTATTAAATATAAATTATACATATCAATATTGCCAAAATAGATATATACATAATTCTTTACTGTAAATTATGATTTCTTTTTTCTCATGAAGATAAAAGAAGATCAAGGGATTCTATTCTCAAACATAGATCATTAGCAGCATAAAAACAAAAATGTCTAAAATTGGGCCAGGAAGGAAGTACTAGAAAATAGCCCACTTTTGATATATTGCAGTATTGATAAACTAGATCATAACTTTTGCAAAAGTTAATAGTTACTTAAATTCTTAAAAACTTGCTCAGTGTATTAATTTTTAAAATTTGTTTTTCATATAATAATAAACTCCATGTTAGTCTTGTGAAAATAGCAAGAAAATCTAGTACCTGAGAAGTTTGAAAACCAGGACATTCTACAGGAAGAATTAAGAACACAGGAATTTTTGTGATTTTGAAATGTTTAAGACTATTGTCACATTGATTCGGTATTTTGATTGTCATTTCATTCATTGATTAGTAATAGTCCTGGGGAGTACTAATTATGACTTTAATTTTTGATTTTGTGCACAGTGGGTGGGATAAATGAGATCTGAATCTATATCATCACAACCCACTAATGGAGGTAGTGGCTGATATGAAGAGACTCTCAGATAATGTGCAGTTGAAGAACCTAACACAGCAGAAAGAGTGCGCTGTGTACATAAAGCCATACAAGGAAGAAAATTGGATGAAATATAACCAAACAGAGGTCTAAGTCCATCCCTTACAGAAACAAATATCACCAAATTTATACTCAGTAAAAGTTATATAATCCACAGATACTAGAACACATTCAGAAAACAACAAAATGTGATGTGACATTATTTCCAAAATTTATTTCTCAGTACCTAGTATTTTAGTTAAAGCTCAGCTATGTAGATTCTTCAAGGGGGGAGTCAGTCTAAAAGTCAGATAATTTTTATTAGTAGTAATTCGGATTATTAATGATAATTAAGATTATTTAAAACAATAGTTTTGTTTGAAGTACTTCTAAAATATAGTCATCACTTTGCCAATAATTTGCTATTTTTTGTTTTTTTTTTGTTAAAATAAATCATGTTGTTTTCTGTATTGTATCTGTGTGTTTCTCTATCAAACTATATTCAGAATATTTGGCTATACCCAGATCTTTCCAATAACAGTTTCTTTGTTCTTTTTATCTACTTTTAAATGACTGATGTTTATAAAGAAAGATGAAAAAAAATCACTTAAAAACCCTATGACTGAAAGTTAAGAGAAAATCATATAATTACAAGAAAATTAAAATCAATGTAGAAATTAAGAAGAATGTCTTAGTTTAATTTTAAGTAAATCGACATTAGTTAAGTATTCTAAAAACTAACAGCTATCTAAATTCCATCAAAGTAGGAAAAAACTATTTTTCAGTGTATTATTATGAACATTTTAGTTATGTATATGTTGCCTTTGCCCCTCATAGGGATTTCATGATTTAAAACAGAGCTTCCTATGGTATTTGTCTTTCTCTTTCTGACTTAATTCACTTAGTATGAGTCTCTAGTTCCATCCATGTTGCTGCAAATGGCATTATTTTGTTCTTTTGTAATCTAATATATGGCACAAATAAACCTTTCCACAGAAAAGAAATTCATGGACTTGGAAACCAGATTTGTGGTTGCCAAGGGGGAGGGGGTGGGAGTGGGGTGGACTGGAAATCTGTGGTTAATAGATGCAAACTATTGCCTTTGGAATGGATAAGCAATGAGATCCTCTGTATAGCACTGGGAACTATATCTAGTCACTTATAATGGAGCATGATGGATGATAATGTGAGAAAAAGAATGTATATTTGTATGTATGATTGAGTCACTTTGCTGTACAGTAGAAAATTGACAGAACACTTTAAACCAGCTATGATGGAAAAAATAAAAATCATTAAAATAGAGACTCTCAAAACTAATTTATTCTCAGAGTATTCTGTGAATTAACTAGTATAATCTCCATAGTGCAAACAGAAATAAAATCAATGAAATTATAGTATTTGTGCAGACTTACAACATAAGTGTGAAGCAAACTTGGTTTTTCTATTTCTACTTTCTTCCTCGTAAAACTTCACAGCATGTTTTTTCTATGGCATACTTGTGCCAATAAAACAAGTTGCCAGGGAAAGGCTACTGAAGTGAATATTACATTTTCAAGTGAAAAGAAGAATTACCCACATTCAAATACTTCACACTTGTTTGCCCTCAATTCCATGTTGCATGTATTCAGTTTACTATCTGTAATAAATATGCCTTTTCAAAGATTTGTAATAATATTATTCAATTTTAAATTCTGATATTCCATCACCAAACTGCATATAATAGGTTTAAAACATGGAAAACATTCCAATGCTGTTGACATGAGCATTAAGGAAATCATGAAAGGTGATATTTTGAGTATAGCAGTTGCAAAAATACTTACTTATGCCAGGTTGGATTTAAAAACAAATTTTCAAAAAGAACTGTATAAGAAATATATTGAAAACATCTCTAATTAACATTGTAAAATGATATCTTGAGAGGAGAAAGATTTCCTATTTTAAACTTATCCATGGAATTATTTTGAAATGTACACTCTAGCTAAAGCCACCACTTCAAGCACTTTTCCTGGAAAAGTTTTAGTTTAATTGTATTACTCAAAGTCTTTGTTTATAGTACACATCATAACATTTTTCATTGGTTCTCAATCTTATTCAAAGTTACTATATCCTTTTACCATGAATTTAATGTTCCATCATATTCTTTGTTGACTCAGTACAAATATGCTTTGTATTTACACACATTTTTATTTAATTTGATATAAAAATTTTTATTTTAAGAATTAATGCACAATGTCTATAGTTCTCAGAAAGTGACTCTCTACATGGATGAATCTTTTCATTGAAGCACCAAGCACAGCCTGTACATTTATCTAACTGCATTTTTGAGATTAATGTGATGGTCAGCAATTATCAGAGAGCTACCTGAGCTTTTAATCTAGAGTTTCTACATATTGTTTTACTATTAGTACCTATATTAATATATGCAATGATATGCATATGTTTACTATGAATACATGTATATTTATTTATTAACCCTTATTACAAAAGTAGATTTTGCTCATTGACTGAACAAAGATTGCATATTTCAAAAACAAAAACAAAAAACCCCAAAATTAATTTCATCCAATCTGAAAGCTTGACAAAAGTTAACCATTGGGCATATTTATCCTCAGTGCAAGTAGGGGCTTTGTTCTTTTATTTTAAGTGATTTAATTATACCATTTATACAATATTGTACTTTTTCATATGTTTATTTAATCAACATTAGTCCTAAAGTAGTGCTTTATAATATTTTTATGTGTATACCATTGTGTATACCAAGTATCTATGCCATTTACATAATTACAAATACTTTAAAATTTTTCACTACTATATATAAAATGTTACAAATATATTTATGAAATAAGTTACATGCATATTTATTATTTCCTCAGATTAGTCAACAGGGAATTGAATTACTACTAACGAGGACATAAGTATGGGAAAGATCCTCAATACTAATTACTAATTGTTTTCTATATGAAAGTGACTCTGCTATCAGCAATATAAGCAAGCACCAATTTCAGTGAACATTTTTTAATATTACTCATTCCTAATTGATGAGATGAAAATGGCATCTCACTGCTGTAATTTTATTTAGTTGAAAAATAATGAGGTTGCATATATCCTTTACGTTTTGATGTGCCCATGTACTACTCAAACCATGTGGAAGCATACATGCAATAAGTAAGACACCTGTAACATTTTCTCTGTAGAAGGAAAGACAGATTGTTGAGTAATCTTTCAGTGTATTTATTGAAGTAATTACATATGAGTGCATCAAAATACAATATTCTTTTTAATATGGTATATAATTGATAAAAATAAACAGTTTTGGAAATATGCCATGTCTTTACTAATATACTGTAGTTTTTTATAACTTCATCATGAGACTTCATTTGGCAGATGGTACACAATTTATTTA
This sequence comes from Phacochoerus africanus, assembly GCF_016906955.1. Lineage (NCBI taxonomy): Eukaryota > Metazoa > Chordata > Mammalia > Artiodactyla > Suidae > Phacochoerus > Phacochoerus africanus. The sequence goes on along the minus strand of NC_062553.1, from coordinate 50,131,733 downwards.
AGCATTCCTCTATTGTTTGAAGTCTAGATTATTTTTAAATTTCCTTCCAGTGCTGCAGTGAATGTCCTTATGCATGCTACTTTTGTAGTCATTTATGAGCATTTATTAAGGGGAGATACTGGGACATTATTGCTTCATTAAAGCAGAGTCATATTTTTGTTTTGAGAGATAATACCAAATTATTATCCAAAAATATATTTGATCACATCTTTGCTAGCATTGGTTCTAAATATACTTTATTATTGTTATCAATAGATTGGTAAAAGTAAATATCTCACTTTTGGTTTTAATTTATATTCACCTAATTATTTATGAAGTTTTGAATCATTTGACATTGTAGACCATTAATGCATTCCCCCCCTCATTTGAGGAATAGCCTTTTGCTTGTTTGCTAATTTCCCTTTTTAGTTCTTTACTTTTTCCAATTTTAGTAATTCGTTAAAAAGGATATTCTTTTTTTTGTTATATTTTTACCCAACTCATAGGTTGCATTAACCATTGTTCATTTCTAAAGTATAGTCACCTTTATCAACCTTCACCTTTTGATTGTTAAATATGGGTTCTTGCTTAAAAAGGCTTCATCTCCAATATTTAAATATTTGGTATTTTAATGATATTAGAATACTGCTTTTTAATACTGATCTTTAATATTATTATTATTTTATTTATAATTTAAACTCTTTCATCTAGATATTACTTTGTGCCACAGATGAGACCTACATATTTTTCATATGAAACAGCTGATTAGCTCAATCCTATATGTTACATATATTGATTATATTTTCAATTTCCTGTATTACATAAATCTGCTTCTGAAATCTTTATTTCAGAAGTATTCTACCAGTACTTGTCTGTATTGCTGAAACATCAGTATGAAATTCATATTTTAAAAATAAAAGGAATCTACCAGTCATGTCAATGATAAACACGAAGATGTAAGTGGATTAGAAATTACAAAGGGAAGGTAAAGTTATCCATCTTTAAAGGTTATGTTATTAAATATAAATAACACTAGAAAATCAGCTCTGAATGTATAAAATATTCAGAACGTTAAGAGGTCTAAAGGTAATAGTCATATATTAGTAACTTTATATATACTAATAAAACCAAGATATAGTGTTAAAAATAATCTGTTAACATTAACAGCTAAAGAGATAAAATATCTATGTATATATCCCCATATAGATGACTTTTTCTTATATACCAATTTAAAAGAATCAAATAAATAGAAATACACATTATATTCCTTTTAAAAATGTTAAAATTCAATTAGTTAATCAATACATTTAATCAATCACCTCAAAATATCAACAGTTTTAACTTAGATAAGCTGATTCTAAAATGTAAGATAAAAAGACATGTCTTAATTTGATACACTGAGGCTAAATAAATAAAATAGTGCAAAACATGTGTGAAGAGAGAGAAAAGCTGATGAAATAAATAGAGCATTCAGAGATAGCTTCAATGCACATGGTCCAACAAGTGGCATTCCAAATCAGTGGGAAGTGACACTGGTTAATAAATGAGGTACTAATAGTCAAATCAGGGAAAACATTTGAACCATTTATTTATATGGTTGATTGACCTGGTAATGGTCTCCAGTGAATTTTATCACCTAGTATCAATGCTTTTGGCTTCTCTCTCCCCTCCAGGTTGACACTAGGCATGGCTGTATGATTTCTTAATATCAGTGGCACAAAAGAAAACATGAGGCAGCAGAAACTTGACTATTTAGAGCTCCCCCTCTTACATTGCCACAGTCATCTCATGAGAAAGGCTTGTGTAGCATTCTTGAGGCTAGGAAGCCACATTGAAAGAGGAAGCCCAACCATCTTAGCCTTCTTTGCCGAACTTAGCCACCAATAAACCTACTAGCTGAATGAAACCACATGAATACACATATCATTGAGTGTATATATTAAGTCAAATATGGTGGCTCTTACTTAGAGAGTCCTGTGAATGACTGAAAAGCAGTACGGTAAATCCACTACATAGAGCCATGTTCTGGTGAGCACCCCCTTCCTGGTTTTCAAATTACCACCTCCTTGCTGTGGCCTCTCATGCAGAGAGAGATCATCTTTCTCATGTCTCTTCCTATAAGGGTACTAATCCCATTCATGAGGGTACCACCCATGACTTAACTACCTCCTATAGGCTTGACTTCCAAATACCCTCACACTGGGAATCAGGGTTTAAATAAATTAATTTGAGTGGGGAGGGCACACACCTATCATAGCATTCCACTCCAGGCACCTCAAAATGAATGTCCTCCTCCCATGCCAAATGCATTCATTCTATCCCAACAGTTCCAAAAGTCTCAACTAATTCTAACATCTAATGTCTAAAGCCCACAGTCTCACTTAAATATCACCTAATTTAGATATGGGTGAAGTTCAAGGTCTGATTCATATTGAAGCAAAATTCCGTTCCAGCTATGAACCTGTGACATCAAGCAAGTGATGTGTTTACAAAATGCAGTGGTGGGGCAGGTGCAGGATAGACATTCCATTCCAAAAGGGAGGAATAATAGAGAAGAATAATGAGTCCCAATCACATCTAAAATGGAACATGGAAAACTCCATGAGATTCTTAAGTCCTAAGGATCTACTCTTTGGCTTAAGACTGTATTCTCCAGAGCCACTAGCTCCCAAGGCTCTGAATCATGTCTCGGGTCTTTTCAAACCTTGGAGGCACCCCTAATTATCTCTGAATCACCTTTGTCTTAAAAAATAAAGCATGTCCATAGATGAATAGCTGTATGGGCTCATTCTATAAAATTCAAGAAGTGCAATAACCTTTCCTTATGCCATCCTATTTCCATCCCTTTTTGTCCATGTTCCTCATGGTGACTGACTACTTATGTGGTTCCAACCATACTGATTCCCTAATCAAATGATTTACCTTCCACACACTTAATGTTATTTGCTGAACACGCCTTCTCATTCCTTGCATTATGGACCCTGAAAACTTCCCAAATCTTTATGTTCTGACTCCTTTTTTTTTTTTCTTTTTGTTTTTAGGCATGCACCTACAGCATATGGGAGTTCCCCAGCTAGGGGTCAAATCAGAGATGCAGCTGCCAGCCACAGCCAGAGCCATAGCAACACCAGATCCAAGTCGCATCTGAGACCTATGGCATAGCTTGCAGCAATGCCAGATCCTTAACCCACAGAGTGAGGCCAGGGATCAAACTCACATCCTCATGGACACTATATTAGCTTCTTAACCCATTGAGTCACAATGGAAACTCCTGTTCTGACTCCTTTTTTCCTTAATGACGCTTCCTTCAATTCATCTCCCTTCTCACATTTCACTCTAAATTGTTAGGAGGAACCAAGCCACTCCTTCCATACATTGCTTACAAATCTCCTCAGCTGAATATTCAAAAGTTCATCATTTCCAAGTTCTATCTTCCACAAAATACTACCATCTGAAACCTAATCTAAATGGTCTTTACTGTCCATTTCTATATTCTGTTCATGATTATCTGTGTATTCTCCAAGAAGACAGAAGCTTCTCTCCTTTTTCATTTCTGAGCCTTCAGAAGCATTGCTTTTATCAGCCCCTTCAAGGCAATATTGACTTTTTCTCTTATGCACTTCAAAACTATACCAGCCTCTACCCAATGCTCAGCCCAGAGTTACTTCCACACTTTTAGACATATTTTACAGCATCCTCACCAATTCTGTAACAATGTCTGTCTTAGCCAGTTTGGGCTATTTAATAAAATACTGGGGGCTTAAACAACAGATGTATTTGTCACAGTCTAAACACTGGGGAGTCAGAAATCAAAGTGTCAGGATGGTCAAGTTCTGGTGAGAGCACTCTTTTGGTTTGCAAGATGCTGTCCTCATGCTGTACCCTCACATGGCACAGAGAGAGAGGGAGAGAAAGAGACAGATACAGAGAAATAGATAGAGACAGAGAGAGATTGTCTCTGTTGCATCTCTTCTGATAAGGGCACTGATCTCATTCCCGAGGGCTCCACCCTCATAACCTAGTTTTTTCCAAAGGCCCCACCTCCAAATAGCATCATATGGGAAATAAGTGCTCCAACATATGAATTTGGAAGGGAGTGGAGGGGTGTGGGACATATACATTTAATACATAGCTGTTATTAAAAATATTTTGCTAGTAATTAAAGTTTAGAGACATTTTGTACAACACTACCATCAGAAAAAGCTTTGTAAAGAAGCATTCATTTCAGGTAAAAAAAAACTAAGAATTTTCCTTCTCTCAATTTCCAAAGTCGCACATTTTTTCCTTAGCAATTGTTAAATGATCTCAGTTAGAAGAGCTGGAGTTCCTATTGTGGCTCAGAGGTAATGAACCCAACTAGTATCTATAAGGACACCAGTTGGATACCCAGCTTCACTCAGTGGGTTCAGGATCCTGGACTGCTGTGAACTGTGTTGTTAGTCAAAGATGGTGCTCAGATCCTGTGTTGCTGTGGCTGTGGCATAGGCCTACAGCTGCATCTCTGATTCAGCTCCTAGTGTGGGAACTCCATATGCCACAGGTGCAGCCCTAAAAAACAAAACAAACAAAAAAGAAAGACAAGTTAACTGTGGGGAGTTTCCTCTGTGGCTCAGTGGGTTATGGATCTGGTGTTGCTGCAAGGTGTGGTGTAGGCAGAAGCTGCAGCTCCAGTTTAGCCCTGGCCTGGAAGCATCCCTATGCTAAAGGTGCAACCATAGAAAAAAAAGAAGAAGAAAGAGAGAAAAAGAAAAACTAAGTATGTGCATCATGATCCTCACTCTGTGCAGCTTCATCCATTCACTAGACTTGCGTTTTACAGACTCTTTCGCCAAGGACATTTGCACTGCTGTTTTGTAAATACTTCATCTTTCTCCACCTTGCTCTTTCTCAGGGGTCTGGAGAAGATGGCTTCTGGTTGGCCTGGCTGGAGACTACATGAAGAAGGGGGGACAAAGTGTATTATTCCCACCTCACAGCACCCAGTCTGCTGATTTCCTGGAAACCAGCTCTTTTTTAAGAAAGATCCTAGCTCTTCAAGAGACAAGCTTCTCCATGTAGCTCTTACACTCCTACACTCCAAAGGCTGTGACAGCAGCCTTATTGTTGCTGTTGGCACATGACTATACTCTCCCTTGTGGTCAATTTACATTTCTTTGTAAACTTTTTGTTTAGTACATTCTCCTTGATTTATTCTAGTTACAATGTATTCTTTTCCTTCTGGGATCCAGACTGAGCACTCCAATAAAGATCTTGCATAACAAAAATGCAAATGAATAGCTGTAACATGTTTGTAGCTACACCCATCCTTTTTTTTTAAAGAATTTCCTCAAATACTCTTTTCATTCAGGGTACGTAATTAGAAGGACCACACTGCTTGACATGATTACCCTAAGGACAGGAACCATTTATTTCCTCCCTAAGGTTTTATACAACATACTGCACATAGTAGGTTGCGAATCATTACTGAATTTGGTCACATAGTCTCTGGAACCCAAATCATATCTGCATCCTCAGGAAACCTGTTTTTCACCTCCTTTTCCATCTTGCAGGTACACAGTGGACAACTTTGGGAATGTTTTGATTATGTCATATTTTAATTTGTTCTTATCTTTGTCATTTCCCCTTTCTATTTCCACCTCTATACTCACAAATTATTTCTCATTCTTCTAATTGCTAACTCCACTTCTCTTACATCACTACTGATCCATTTACCAACTCCTGCATAGAATACATCCTAATCAGAAGAATAGATAAGATCAGAGAGGCTTCTGTTTTCAGATTATCATGTTGTTTTTCCAAAAACAAGTTAGGAAGAGCAACTGATCTTCTAAAATGCCATCTTTAGGCCTAGTTGTCACGTTTTTCCCTAAGCTCTTAAACTCTTCAAGAAGAGGTGGAGGGCATTGCTATTTGAAATATGGTCTGTGGTCTATGCGGTATGCAGAGAATTCTTAATAAATCTCTTTTTTTTTTCCTGCATTCCCTGATGATTCACTGGAAATGACAGACCTTCAGATACTGTTAATTCTGACAGGCAATTAGACATTCAGAATATACTGTCATTAAATTATGTATTTATGGCTCAGTTTTTCCTAGAAGAATCAAACTCCCTATACAACAGAAAAATAGGATACCAGAGAAAGAAGAAAATAGAAAATTTTGTATTCAGAAATACATTGCATTTCTTTTTTTAAACGAAAAAAATAAAAATGAAAGTAGGGAAAGGTAATGTAGCTAAAATCTTTAGTATAGAATTTTTGCAATATACTTATGAAAGTCAGGTAGGAGGGCATCCTTGTGATCACTTCAGATTTTCAACTGGTGTGTTAAAAACAGAAAACTTCAAAGTATTGTCATTTGTCAAATGCATCTAAGCATTATGACAATTCAGAAACTGTCCTTGCTCTTGTCATAAATCTTTACTATGTGTGTCAATCGTATTTCTCTGTGCTTCCTCTTTCTCCATTGTGTGACCACTGATTATGAACAGGTATGTTTTGCTGAGCTACTTATGTGAAGTTCAGATAAAAACTAAATCCTGTGATACTTGAGAAGGAACAGCATTCAATCTTTCCTTACAAGGGTCAGTCTGGAATAATAGAAAACAACTGAATATAGGGGAATTCATAAACTAGTGAATGATGGCTCACATCAGATTTATGGTTTGTGTCCATGAAAACTGTGTTAGCTGTGAAATAATGACAGATATTATCTCAACAGCACAGTGTGTGTGGGGTTTATATATTAATTACAAGATGAGGTTATAATTTTATTTTCTTATCTATTAAGCATTTCTTACCTTCCATTGGAAAAACAAATACTTAAAATCCAACTAGAAAAACAGGTGATTAATAATCTTATCCATTATATGTATGAAGGACTAATTAGATATATTATCATATGTTTTGGTTGTAAATTTTTATAAGTAAAATCTCAATACTGTGAATTCCCATGACTATTCAAGTCCTCTTATTCTGAGATTTTTTTCAAATAATATGATTTCTATAATTGAGACATGAGAAAAGTTTGAAGAATTTTTTTTCTTTTTTTTTTAGATATGGATTGCAGTGATGTGGTTTTTATTAATAGGACATGATATCTGGCTCATTCAATGCTCAAATACACGCAATCTCCACTTACTCTTCCCATGTGCATCCATTGATTCACATGGAAAGACTGGTTTTCCAGTCTGGGGAGGTACAGATGACAGAATTTGAGGAAAGATATCCTATAAGAATGGAGAGGGAGCATAATAAACACTTGCCAGCTTCCAGAACACAGACTGATCTTTAATCATTAAATTTTAGAAGCCAGCTGTAAGGAGAATTGTTCTGGGGGAATCTGTGAGGACTCTGGAGAGAGGCAGTACTATATTAAGACTCAAGAGAGAAATTAATTGCATTTTTTGCAAGTCTTAGGTGTTACTTTCATTCCAAGCTTTGGAGTATTTCAGCACTGACCATGGCAAATTACTACAGGTCATTGACTGCACTTATAAGATTCAGTAGCATGTCAAGTGATGGATTTGAAAGTAGAACAGGAGCAGAATAATGCAGATGCTCTGATGTGAGTGACTGAAAAACCAGTATGTGAGACTATGTGACCAAACCTATATGGGGACAGTCTAGTGAAAGATAAGAGGAAATCATTCATCATTCACACGCAGGAAATATAGCCCAGTCTTGTGGAATGTGGAGGTCTTCACACAGTTACTCTTTATTAGGCTTCATTGTGTTTCAATTATGTTTCTCTCTAATATCCATTTTTTTCCCCCTCTGCAAATCACTTCCCTTACAAGACTCCTGAATTGCCGTGACATACACTCTGACTGCAACTACTGCCCATGTTCTTGGATATCTGTGTGCTAAAGTCAGCCACAAAATTTTCTGTTACTTTTAGTGAAAATCATTAAGACATGTATGGGTTTCAAATTCCATCATCTGTTCAGAGCTTGAATTCTCACAGTCCCCCACACCCCCTCCGAGAAATGAGGCAGCATGTCTAAGGATGATGGGGGTGAGCTAGGCTGTCCTCATTTCTAACAATGGGAATTATTCAGTGGTTGGTCCAGATTGGGGTTGGACATAGATCCTATTGGTACAAGAAAGAGCCAGAATAAAAATGTGAATTTCTATTGTCAATGTGATCTCTGTTGAACTCACAAATGGATATATCTCACTGCATTTGGTTAATAACGTATACTTATTTTTAACATTGTGGAAATACTGGATATACAGAAAAATTGATAATTTGTTTTTTTTTTCCATCCATGGATTATGATAATCTGTTGTTCCACAGGAAATGTCATATTTGATACATAATTAGAAAATGATGCTACTTAAGCCATAAAGCATAGGCAAGTTCAGTTTGTTGAGAATGTACTCTTTTCCTGGTAATAAAGATACATTCATTCTCATCCTCAAAATAAGGTACTTTTACCCCTTTCTGCAGATGAGGAAAATGACACTCCCAGAAGTCCAGACTTTGCATAAGGTCACATATATATCATATTGAAAAAGTGGATCATGAAACAAAATCAGCCCAGATTGAAAACCTTACTTTATCCAGAACAAGAAGTTCTCTGCAGTATGAATCATCTCAAGACCTCACTTTAAAGCATAGAAGCTATAATCAAAGTTGTTTTTTTTTTTTTTTTCAGGCTGCACCTACAGCATATGGAAGTTTCCAGGCTAGGGGGCGATCAGAGCTGTAGGTACAGGCCTATGCCACAGCCACAGCAATGCCAGATCCAAGCCACAATGGCAACCTTCACCACAGCTGTGGCAACACTGGATCCTTAACCCACTGAGAGAAGCCGGGGATCGAACCCACATCCTCATTGATACTAGTTGAGTTCTTAACCCACTGAGCCACAACAGGAACTCCTAAAGTTAAATCTTTTTGTAAACTTTATAATAAGCTAGATTGATTAAACATTCAGAAAAAGAAAATAATTGGGAAAAGATAAAAGTCTTTCTCTCTCTTCATCAAATCTGACAACAGATTCACACAATCCTGTGCTGAGTGGTCACACTTTCCCCACTGCTTTATTTCTAAGCTAAGAAGTGACTTCAAGAATCAGTTTGAACTCCCTTGTTTCTCATAGTCTACAACTTCCTATTTACATTCTGACAAATGTTAGGCATCCTATGTTAGGCCTACTGCTATGTAGGATTTTATTATACTAAGCAGGCTTGAAATTTGAGTGCCTTGTAAATATTAATCACAGACTAATGAACAGTAGGAGACTTCAGAATATCAATCTGTACTAGGGGGAAATTTTGACACTACTTCCTACCCAATAAATCAGTAGTGAAAAATTGAAGGCATTCTCAGTGCATCTGCTTATGTAGATAGATCTCTAGTCCTAAAGGAGCATGCAGCCATGGATGCCAAAAAAGAGGCAATTTGATCATCCCACATGGAGCTTTTGCATTTTTAACCAAACCATTTTTTAAAAATTTAATTACCTCCAAAAGAGGCTGGATTGCATCACAGAAAACTTGAGTGCATTCTTCAGTATCAGAGTTAAAACGGTTTGAGTAGTTAGAGCTGGTCTTATTCTCCCTCTTTGGTGTGCAAAAACCATCACCCAAGGGAGGAGAGATGCAAGTTAAGAGGGGAGCTGAAATGTCAAAACTTGTTGGCTTAGTCCATTAACATATAACCACTATTGTATATAAAATAGAAAAGTAACAAGGACCTACTGTATAAAGCAAGGAGGTCTACTCAGCATAATCTATATGGGAAAGGAATCTGAAAAAAAAGTGGATGGGTGTATATGTATAATTGAATCACTTTGCTGTGCAGCAGAAATAACATATCATTGTAAATCAACTATACCACACTAATTTAAACAAAAATAAAAACATTCATACTACTGATTTTGCTTCTGACTACATTGTACAGTACATGAAGGGAAAAAAATGGCATCTTCCATAATAATTCCTAATTCCATAACTGTTAGCAGACACAATCATTCTCTCCACACTTAACACATTCTTAATGAATGTCATTGAATGCAAACACATCCCTTTACAACAGCTGCAGTTCATTATGTATTAAGACATGATGAACAGGTATGAGTGGGTAATGATATTTAGGATTTTATGATATGTTTGATGCTGATAACACAAAAATAAAATGTCTTGTTTTCAGTTTGCATATTTACTTTTATTCTTTAATGCTCAGGTAGCATTTAAAACCTGCACCAAGTATAGATATTTTAATGGCAACATTTAAGAATGATTGTTAATATAAATGTTTCTTCAGACCATTGTAATCAGGACTGAAATTTTATCCTGAATAGAAAAGCATGAGCTTTGTTTACTGAAAGGACACAAACAAGTTACCAAGGATACAAGAAAAGAGAAAGATTCAGGAAATCAGCCAGAAATGGTGCATGTCATTCTGAAACACACTAGAAAGATTATTTTTTTAAGTGATCACTTTATTCTACTTCAAGTATATATAGAAAAACTAATAGTTACTGAAGTAATAATAATATAGCAGAACACTATAATTAAACATTAATCGCTCACAATTTTTCAATTTTTAAACACTCAAAATTTCTAGACTCACTGAAAGAAGGCTGAGTTATATTGACCTCCATTATATTCCCAATTCTTTGTATTTAGTAATGGTTTAATAAATATTTAAGCAATCTTTTTAAAGGAGTAGCCATTCATGGTATCTTTTCTTTTGCGTAGAACTTGTATTCTTTCCAGTGACAACAAATAGTCCTTTCACAAATATTCAAATACACCTTCAATTATAATACTGTTTCTTAATTATATGTATGCAATAACAGAAGCAGTTACAGTTATATGTCAATTTCAGTAAAATAATTGTGCTTATGCAATCCATGCCTTCCTCAATTACAACACAAGATTGATTTTTTGAGACCATTCATCTTATTTTTTTCCATGATATTAAAGGTCTGAGTTTATTTATATTTTGAGCTTTCCATGTACTTATATTTGAAATTTTAAGGATCTATGCCACTGAATGCACCATATTTCTGTATTCCATATGGGAATGGTCTCTTTTTTACAAAAATAAAACTTTGTATAAAAGTGAGCATACAGAAAATGAATTACACAGGTGACAGTAACTGTCTGTCTGTAGAGTTTGTTTTGTTTTGCTTTGTTTTAATACAGTAAAGGCATCTTAGCTTAATTTAGGAGCACTGTGAATGTAACAATATTTCTCTGGTCTTATGTTTAAGGAACTTCTGGAAATATTAGAAAGTTCATTAATCAATATTATTAACAAAAACAAAAGTCTTTTACAAGTCTGTGGCCAATATACATTTTGGATATAATTGTGTATAGTGGTTTCTATCTCATTTTATCTTATTTAACCTACTCATTTTTGCTGGGAGACCACTGACATTATAGATCAAGGATTCAAAATATGTTTACCTCCTCAAAAAAAAAAAAAAAAACAAACATTTTTTGCAACATGGATGGACCTAGAAACTATCATTCTAAGTGAAGTCAGCCATACAATGAGACACCAACATCCAATGCTTTCACTAACATGTGGAATCTGAAAAAAGGACAGACTGAACTTCCTTGCAGAACAGATGTTGACTTGCAGACATTGATAAACTTATGGTCTCCGGAGGAGACAGTTTGGGCAGTGAGGGGATGTGCCTGGGCTGTGGGATGGAAATCCTGTGAAGTCAGATTGTTATGATCATTATACAACAACAGATGTGATAAATTCATTTGAGTAATAAAAAATTTTAAAAAAACCACACACACAAAAAATATATATTTACCCTTGTCACAGGGGCTTCTGCTAATTTATAGTTAGCATTTAGGATAAAAAGTATGGAAGTAATCAAAGAAGGCACCAAGACACAGTTAAGGTATATTTATTTTTAAATTGAACCTAATAGACAAATGCCATAAATCTCCAAAGTTCATCATTGTCTAATATGAAATGACCAATAAAATGCAGATATATTACTAAAAATTATAACAGTATTTGCATGGCAAGGATGAAATTTTTAAATTGTATTTAAAATTTATAATAATTGTTAAAACCATAACGGTAGTTAATCAAGGTGATCTTAAAATGTAATAAATAGAAGTCAAATAGTTCTATACTTCCTCAAAAAGTCTGCATGTATTGCAGATTAAAATGAGAAAAAATATGGATAATTATCTAAATAGTGATGAATTTCAGTTATTTGATAATTATAAAAATAGAAGAAGTGAGTGAAAGATTTATATATACATGTATATATATTCAAAGCTTTTGTGCTTGTTGGTTTTACTGGCAGCTAACTAAGCTTATTCAATATCAGAAAAATTAGAGACATGCAAAATAATGTTTACTTTTTCACCCTCCATGGTAAAAGTAAAATACGTTGCTCCAATTAACTAGATATATCACTTTTAATTATTTTCCTTTCTAGGACATGAGTTATGATTGTTTGGCTTTAAGGAGAGGATGATTTAGAGAGGGGAAGAGGGCAGCATGATTAATTCTCACAGGATTGGGACAAAAATTGCTGCCCAGCCTGACAATTAATGCCTGGGCTGTGTGGTCCCTTCCACCTGCCCCAGCACATCTCCTTATGGTGGTGACCCACCTAGAGCTCCCTAACTCTGTTTTTCCTCTTTACAGGTTTGGATTTATCCTTCATAAAGATGAAGCTGCACTACAAAAAATTGACCTTGAAACCATGTCATACATCAAGACAATCCACCTAAAGGACTATAAGTGTGTTCCTCAGTCGCTGGCGTATACCCACCTAGGAGGGTACTATTTTATTGGCTGCAAACCCGACAGCACTGGAGCGACTCCACCGCAGCTCCTGGTGGACAGTGTAACTGACTCAGTCATTGGGTTCAACAGTGACGTGACGGGAACCCCGTACGTCTCTCCAGATGGGCACTATCTTGTCAGCATCAATGACGTGAAAGGTCTTGTGAGGGTCCAGTACATCACCACCAGAGGAGAAATACAGGAGGCCTTTGATATTCACACAAACCTGCACATCTCTGACCTGGCCTTTCAGCCATCCTTTACAGAAGCCCACCAGTACAACATCTATGGGAGCTCCAGCACACAAACGGACGTGCTCTTTGCGGAGCTCGCCTCTGGGAAGGTTAAGATGATCAAGAGCCTTAAGGAACCGCTCAAGGCTGAAGAATGGCCTTGGAGCCAGAAGAACAGACAGATCCAGGACAGTGGCTTGTTCGGTCAATACCTGATGACCCCTTCCAAGGACTCTCTGTTCATACTAGATGGACGACTCAATAAGTTAAACTGTGAGATCACTGAAGTTGAGAAAGGAAATACGGTCATCTGGGTTGGAGATGCCTAGGAGCGCTGTTAAGTAATTACTGAAGAGCTTTCCAGTACACTGCACTTAATCCATTGTTTAAATTTATAGCTTAACTTTTCAAGTTTACAACCTAATCAACATAAGTTACTTAGTTGGCCCAAATAAAATAGAAATCATTTTTTGGGAGAGACATATACAAGTAGTAATATTGGTTGTTAGAAGTATTTAACACAATATTTAATGAGAAACTACATCAGTCACAAGAATCAAACCTATAGTTATGTTTTACACTGATAAAATAGAAATTTAAATACTTAAAAATAAATCAACTGCAGGGAATTTCAAATGACTTTAAGCACCATTTCATTTTGAGGGTGATGTATCTATTTTTATCTCTGTCCTTTTGGTATGCTTAAACCAGAAGTAAAAGATGTTGTGAAAACTTAAAATTCTTAATTCAAAATATTCTGTCCCATCCACTGTTTATAATCTTTTGTGCCTTGAAGGGAATGTCACAAGAGGAAAAGGAAGGCTGAAAGCTTCATATTGAACACCCTCATAACTATAAATTTCATGTAATTAAAAGAGAAAATTTAACATCTCTTGTACCAAATCCAGCCTTCAGTTATTTGTTTAACCCTCAATAAAATACCATTTGAAGGCATAAATTGGCCTTAGGTTGTACACAGGTGACAAACTATTTGACATTCACTGTCTAATCTGCAGCATGCTATGGAAAATGGGGAGGAAGGGAGAAAAAAATATGGTAAAATGTTTGCAATGTATTCTGGACTCATTTTGCTTTCAATCACTAGAGTGCATTATATTTTTAATGCAAGTTTGTGTGGGATGTCAACTGCTTACAAATGTCTATTATTAGTGCAATAGATTTGTTTCTTTTCATGTAGTCCAGTGTTACATCAGCAGGAAGTTTCATTTCTGAAGAAGCATTATTTGTGTCTGCTTAGAGTAAACCACATATGGGGAAATTAACAACAGGGAGAAAAACTGACTAGAGAACTGGTGAGTGTCAGTGGTTTAGGAGAATTGGTAATAGAAATTGGGAACTAGGGAATAGCTCCACAGTGGTGAGTAAAGATGTACTTCTCCATTTCCTTTGCTATTTAAATATAGTCCATCAAAAGACTTCATTCATTAATAACTTTCCTAAATGACTTCTAACTCCTACATAATCCTTAAATGACTTTATCACTAACTGTGTGCTGTAGTTTGCAACCTAACTAATCCTCTTATTGGAGCAACTACATAGAAGTAAAAATAATGGCTTTTCTTTTTCAGGGAAAAAAAAAAAAAGGCCAGTAGAAGTGGATTGAAACTAGAGAGTTGGCTTATTGAAATAAGGAGATAATTATCCAGTCTTAAAGTAATACCTTACATGTTTTGAGAATCATTTTACTTATTTTGGTTTTCTTGTTGCTAAAAATGCTAAGGAGCTGTTGAAATGACCTCCATCTACTGAAGGTGATCCAATAAGGTCTTTTATTAAATACAAATTTTACTCAATTTTAAATTGTGTGAAACTGCTTAGAAGCCCAAAATTTTATAGTGTGTAATATCTTATATGTATATAGCATCCTGAGCTGTGTGATACAATAGATTTCTTCCTAGCCTAAGGAAACATTATGGGAGGTAGATTTAATAAAGAACAGAAATCAGCTTAGGTTTCTACTTATCTGCTTTCCTTTCTAGCAATTTTCTCCCTTGTGACCATGAACCACATAATGTATCTGTGACCTAATTATTTAATGTGAGTCTGTCTCATACATCCTTCTTTGGTCGTTTACACCATGTAGATGCTGTGTCTGTAGACTTTGCTTGACGAAAGGAGAATAAACCTCTTACATTTTAACCTTTGAGAGTTCAGTGTTTTAATGTGCATGACCAAATTTTTGTTTTGGTTTTTCCCCTAAGTGCTTCAAATACAGTCTGGTGTTCTGCACTGATGGGGTAGAGTAGAGGGCAGATAAAGTGAAATCAATCAAGAAAAGGCAATGCAGTGTTCTTACATCAATTCAAACTTGCTATATACTTACATAGCCATGTTTAAAGCAAGATATTTATCCTGTCAATGTGTCTATTTCTTTAGAATCCTTCTTTAGGTATTAAAGAAATTAGTGTCAGAATGGAACGTGAAAGCAGACTCAAATTAATCACACAAACACTGAGCTGCTCTTTATCATATTAAAATATTGACATTTGCGATTCATTAAAAAAGAAGGAAATTTCATTGCATGTTATTTTAAAAGGTGGATTTTTCTTTCTCAAAAGATGGGGAAAAAAGTAAGAGCTGACATATAGGGCATCAACATATACACATCTCGATAGAAGTATGTTGCAAATAATGATTTCATCAATAATGGCAGTATGTGTAACAATTGAAATTTAAGAAAGACTTAGGATAAAATGGTGAGGTCCCTGCTCTAAAAATAAGCTCTAACATCAAAGAGTAGATTTTTAACAGGCAAGATAAAGTAGTAAATTTGCAAAACCAAAAATGGAAATAGGATGTGTGAAGGTCCTTGGGAAAAACCGGCTAGAAAAACTAAATGTATACGCGAAGAAGGTCACATAGATAAATCAAGAAAAATAGGTTATGACCAGATTTTCCAATGGAGAGAAGTGAAAGATGAAATGAATTTAAAGAGTTTAGACTTAATTCAGACAGTAGGAACTCAATGATAATTTATAAAAAGGGAAATAGCAGTGAGAACAACACTTTCAAAAGGTATTATTTTCTAATGGAATGAAGATTTAACTGAAAGGAAATTAGAGAAAGAGGCATCAGTTTTGAAGCCTCTGCAAAAAAAAAAAAAGTAAGTTTATGTTATTTGAAAGTAGGTAAGACAGGACGTGTTAAGGAACCATACTTGAAATGGAAACTGAATTAATATGGATCATAAAAAGAGACACACACCATAAGGTCTCAAATACAACATCAGTGTCAGATACAATATCGATAAAGAAAGCCATGAAAGAGAACATACTTAGGTGAGAAAAGGAAGAGTTAGATAAACAAATTAAATGATAATATTCAGCAATGGAATATATTACAACGAATCATCATTGTGCATGGCAAACCAATACAACCTTCAGGATTTAGAATACCTTCTGTTCAATGATGTAAATACAAAATAGAAGTTCTTTTTAAAAATTGCCATTTTAGAACATTATCACCTTTAAGACTCCCACTCAAAAGTTCTTCACAGTTTTTTTTTTTTAATAATAAGTGAACTTGACTGGATTTTATGTTAAGCATTTAAGATTTTAGAGGGTGAAACAATATGTTTAATCATATCTGACAGCCTATCATGTCATGTAAATTTTTAAAGTGAGAACATTTTAGGAAAAATATGGCTATCAAAAATAATACAGCTCTAAAATAAGATGAACATGTACACTCCAATGTTACAACTTTAAGAACACATAAAGGGTCAGTTTTGGGGTTTTTTTTGGTATTTTTGGTTTTTTAGGGCCACACTCACGGCATATGGAGGTTCCCAGGCTAGGGGTCGAATCAGAGATGTAGCCGCCTATGCCACAACCACAGCAATGCAGGATCTGAGCCGCTTCTGCGACCTACACCACAGCTCACAGCAGCCAGATCCTTAACCAACTGAGGTTAGGGATCGAACCTGCAACCTCATGGTTCCTAGTTGGATTTGTTTCTGCTGTGCCATGATAGGAACTCCAACGGCCACTTCTAATGTCACTTGTCCGTTCATCTACCATTTAGTTGCTCCTATGAGAATGGGTAAAGAGAATAAAAAGCAGGACCTTGGTAAAAGGCTATTTTCAATTTTCTTCCAAACACATTCTAGTATAATTCACATGAAATTTCATGCACAGAAATATATTCTGAAACTCATGCTACAGAAATTCATGTCTTCAGTCTTGAGTCATGTTAACTTTTCCCATCCTCCTGAAAGACTATATCTTACCAGAACATGTGCGCATGGTTTTGTTTTTTGGTTTTTTTGGCACTTAATAAATGATACAGTCCTATTAGTAAATGGAAGAGCACACATATTTTCAATAATATTCATCAACAAAAAATTCCTGTCTCTGTAGAATATAATGGGCTACTGCACAGCTATTTTATAGCTAACAGTTGGTGAATTAGAAGTTTTTACCACTTTTTTATAGTGGAGTTCAGTTATGATACTATTCTCAATATTTTGTGACTTGTGTTCAAGGTCATAATTAAATTTTGCATGTAGTACAATTAGGCTGAAACTGAGAAAAGAACAGACTTAAATACCAGACATAATCTATTGTAAAGTCTGATACATATTTCCAAGACTATCTCTACAAACTCATTTTGCCACTTTTAAAAGAAGACTCAGAATTGTCTAAATGTCAAAGGAATATACTGTTATTTCAGTTGGAAACATGTTCATGTTGTTCATGTGTATACATTATTTTAGCATTTCCATGAGAAAGTACACTGATTTTTACATCTGCATCTCTATACTTCATTGATGTTACAAAGTCCAAGTGAAAGTTTCCTGATAATCAAAGAAGGGACTCTACATACATGAAAACGTATAGGTATGACAAACGGATAATCACTGATAATCCGTTCCCCTGCTTACCCACCTCCCTTCAAATCAGTTTTGCTCCTAATTTAAGGGTATGGACTTTGCTCAGAACTATTAGCAAAGCGTAGCAAAACATTCAACATTTGGTTTTGTGAATAAAGTATTATTCATGACTTTCCTTAGATTGATAGGCATCATTTGGTACATTATTTTCCTTTAGAGAAATAATTATTGTAAGTTAAGGAAAAGTTAATATATCAATTAGATTAATAATATTAACATATAGTAGCTTAATTTTGTATACTTTTAAAAATTTGATCATTGACAGAAATATTATATAATTTCATTTTGTTTATGCTAGTGCAACTGTGCCATACACCATAAAAAGCAACAGTTAAACACCTCACTAGTGTGTATGTGTGTGCATGTGTGTGTATATGTGTGTGTGTGTGTCAATAAGGGCATATTCAAAAATGGAAACAAATCTGGGTATCTTGGAAAATTAAATCTTAATATTCAAACATATTCTATTAATATTTTAAAATCTCTGTTAGATTAAAAGGACATGTTTCTACAATATTTTCTTAGCCTCTTTGCTGAAAACTCCATCTTGTCCTGCTTTACTTTACCTCATCTTCCTGCTTGAAAAACAGTCGCAGTGCTGGTGAATGACTTCAGCTTAAGAACAAAGACCTAAAGGCATAAGTTATTCATAGGGTCAGCTGAATGAGGGCATAATGCATTGGTCTAGGGACACCGGACCTGTGCAGATTGGCATGCCATTTGCAGAGCATGATATGTCCTCTTAAGAATGAGAGAAAGAGGAATCTCATGGCCCC
Organism: Phacochoerus africanus; assembly: GCF_016906955.1. Lineage (NCBI taxonomy): Eukaryota > Metazoa > Chordata > Mammalia > Artiodactyla > Suidae > Phacochoerus > Phacochoerus africanus. The sequence continues at coordinate 50,113,053 of NC_062553.1, read as the reverse complement.
AAGGGGTTTATGAGGGGTCATTAGCAGGATATGCATTAGCAAGGAGAACCAAGGTGCAAACCTAGGAAAGCTTGGGCGCTGAAGATAGGCACACTGTCTGCAGAAGCACAATGGTGATTCTCTAGATGCTATGCATAGGTAGCTGAGGCCAACCTTCTTGAAATGCTAATGATTGTTAAATGCCTAAAGGTCAGAATAAAAGCTTAATCATCAACCGGCTATGTGACTTTCAAAATAACTTAAAAAAACCTATATCCTGCACCTATAACCCCCTCCTCACTTGACTTAATCCTCAAGAACACAATAAAAGCAGTGTAGTTTCTTGAGGCTGTGCTCTTGGTCCCTGAGACCTCAAGTCCCCCGATTCCCACCTTTACTTAAGATAAATGTCTCTGTGTCTTGTTTTATGTCAACTTTTTTCCTTAAGTTTCACAGCACCCTTTCTTCAGCTCCATCCTGCTGAGCTGGTCTTGGCATATATATATATGCATACATGTGTGTCATATACACACATACATGTATTTTTTAAATAAATACTTTTTATGTAAGTTAAAAGAAAATAGGACAAGATATAAGCAATAATAATGTATTTTTAATTGTGTAATAGTCCCATACTGTTGATTTGTGTGTGTGTGTGTGTGTGTGTGTGTGGGTGGGTGGGTGGGTGTGTGTGTCCAGATTATGGTCTGTTGTCACTTGATTTTAGTCCCAAGAAATTTGTTTAGCATTTTTGTAACTGGGCTTGCTATTGAGAAGTTTTCCCAATTTTTATTTTGGAAAGTCTTCACCTTTATTTTTGAGAGGTAATCTTGCCAGTTAGAAGATCTTTGACTAAAAGTTTATTTTTTTCTTTTAGAAATTTGAACATGTCATCCCATTAACTTCTAGTCTTCATTTTTCTGATGAGAAATCTGCTACAATTCTTACTGGTGTTCTCATATTTATGATGCATTGTTATTCTCTTTCTGCTTTCATCATTGTCTATTTGTTTTTCAGTATTTTAACTATAATATATCTGTTCTTAGATCTCTTTATTTGACAGTCTGTTCCTTATTGAACTTTTTCGATGTGTTTTTATTGCTTTTCATCATGTTTGCATGTGTTCAGCTGCTATATTTTATTTTATTTTTTTACTCGATATTTTATTATAATTATAATTGTGTAACAATCATCACAAAACAATTTTATTGTGTTTCCATCCCAAACACCAAGCCCATTTCCCCCACCCCCCAACCTGTCTCCTTTGGAAAACATAAGTTTCTCAAAGTCTGTGAGTCAGTATGTGTTCTGCAAAGTTCATTGTGTCCTTTTTTTAGATTCTACATGTAAGTGATAACATATGACCTTGGTGTCTCATGTCTGACTAACTTCACTTAGCATGATTTCTACGTTCATCCAAGTTGCTACAAATGCTGTTATATTTCTTTCCTTTTAATGGCTGAGTAATATTCCATTGTATATATTACCACGTATTCTTTATCCACCCCTCTGTTGGTGGACATTTAGGTTGTTACCATGTCAGCTATTGTAAATTGTGCTGCAATGAACATTGGAGTAAATGTATTTTTTGAGTATGATTTTCTCTGGATAAATGGCCAGGAGTGGGATTACTAGATCAAATGGTAATTCTATTTTGTTTCTTTAAGGTAGGTTTATTCCTAAGTATTTTATTCTTTTTGATGTTATGGTAAATGGAATTGTTTCCCTAATTTCTCTTTCTGATCTTTAGTTATTAGTATATAGAAATGCAGTTAATTTCTGTGTATTAATTTTGTATCCCGTGACTGCCAAATACATTGATGAGCTCTGACAGTTTTCTGGTAGTTATATTTTAGGATTTTCTAGGTATAGTATCACGTCTTCTGCAAATAGTGACAGTTTTATTTCTTCCTTTACAATTTGGATTCCCTTTATATCTTTTTCTACTCTGATTGTTGTGGCTAGGACTTCCAAAACTATGTTGAATAGTAGTGGCTAGAGCAGACACACTTGTCTTGTTCCTGATCTCAGTGGGAGTTCTTTCAGCTTTTCACCATTGAGAAAGATATTAACTCTGGGTTTGTCATGTATAGCCTTTATTATGTTGAGGTAGGTTCCCTCTATGCCAACTTTCTGAAGGGTTTTTATCAGAAATGGGTGTTGGATTTTGTCAAAGGCTTTTTCTGCATCTGTTGAGAGGATCATTTGGTTTTTATTCTTCAGTTTGTTAATGTGGTGTATCTCACTGATTGATTTGTGGATATTGAAGAATCCCTGTATCCCTGGGATAAACCCCACTTGATCATGGTGTACAATCCTTTTACTGTATTGTTGAATTTGGTTTGCTAGTATTTTGTTGAGGATTTTTTCATCGATGCCCATCAGTGAAATTGGCCTGTAATTTTCTTTTTTTGTGTTATTTTGTCTGGTTTTGATATCATGGTGGTAGTGGCTATAGTTTGGGAGTTTTGTGTCCTCTGCAATTTTTGGAATAGTTTCAGAAGGATAGCTGTTAGTTCTTCTCTAAGTGTTTGATAGAATTTGTCTGTGAAGCCGTCTGGTCATGGACTTTTGTTTGTTGGAAGTTTTTTAATCACAGTTTCAATTTCAGTACTTGTGATTGGTCCATTCATCTTTTCTATTTCATTTTGATTTAGTCTTAGAACATTGTACTCTTCTAAGAATTTGTCCACTTCTTCTAGATTGTCCATTTTATTGACATATATTTGCATGTAGTAGTCTCTTATGATCCTTTGTGTTTCTGTGATGTTGGTTGTAACTTCTCCTTTTTTATTTCTAATTTTATTGATTTGAGTTCTCTCTTTTTTTTTCTTTGTAAGTCTGGCTAAGGCTTTATCAATTTTGTTGATTTTTTCAAAGAATCATCTTTTAGTTTCATTGATCCTTTCCTCATTTCTATTTCATGTATTTCTGCTTTGATCTTTATGATTTCTTTCCTTCTGCCAACTTTAGGTCTTTTCTGTTCTTCTCTCTCTAGTTGCTTTAGATGTAAATTTAGGTTTTTTATTTCAGCTTTTTCTTGTTTCCTGAGTTAGCCTTCTATTGCTATAAACTTCCCTCTTAGAACTGTTTTTGCTGCATCCCATAGGTTTTGGGGTGTTGTGTCTTTGTTGTCATTTGCTTCTAGGTATTTTTTTAATTTCCTCTTTGATTTCTTCAGTGATTCCTTCGTTGTTTAGTCGCATCTTGTTAAGTCTCCAAGTGTTTGTGTTTTTGCAATATTTTTCTTATTGATTTTCAGTCATATAGCATTGTGGTTGGAAAAAATGCTTGATATGATTTCAATTTTTTCAAAGTAAACAAGTCTTTATTTGTGGCCCAGTAATTGATCAATCCTAGAGTATGTTCCATGTGCACTTGAGAAGAACGTGCATTCTGCAGCTTTTGGATGGAATGTTCTATAAATATCTATTAAGTCCATCTAGTTTAATGCATTTTTTAGGACCTGTGTTTCCTTGTTGATTTTCTGTCTGGATGACCTGTCCATAGCTGTAAGTGGGCTGTTGAAGTCGCCCTCTCTTATTGTGTTATTGTGAATTTCTCCTTATAATGTTGTTAGCAGTTTCCTTATATATTGAGGTGAACCTATGTTGGGTATGTGTATATTTACAATTGCTATATCTTCTTGTATAGCTCCTTTGATCATTAATAATGTCCTTCTCTGTCTCTTATAATATTCTTTATTTTAAGGTCTATTGTGTCTGATATGAGTATTGCTACTCCATCTTTCTTTTGCTTCTCGTTTGCATAAAATATTCTTCTTCCATCTTCTCACTTTCAATTTGTACGTGTCTCTAGAAGTGAAGTGGGTCTCTTGAAGACAGAGTATACATGGATCTTGTTTTTGTCCATTTAGCCAGTCTATGTATTTTGGTTGAGGCATGTAGTCCATTACATTTAAGGTAATTATTGATACATATATTCTTATTGACATTTTATTAATTATTTTGGATTTGTTTTTGACGATATTTTTTCTTCCCTTTTTCTATTGTTCTCTCCTCTTGTGATTTGATGACTATCTTTAGTGTTGTGTTTGAGTTCCTATTTCTTATTTGAGTGTATCTACTGTAGATTTTTTGTTTGCACTTACCCTGAAGTTTTCATATAGGAGTGTATCATATATATATGATTGTTTTAAGTTGTTGGTCTCTTAATTGCAAATGCACCTCCAGTGTCCTGCATTTATACCCTCCTCTTCTCACAATTTCTGTTTTTGTAGTGTATTTGTGTGTGGATGATTTCCTGCCTTTACTGTATATGCCTTGGTAAGTCTTGTCATTTGTTCCATGTTTGTTTCTAGACTTTTATTTTGGACTTTTATTTTCCACCTAGAGAAGTTCTTTTATTATTTGTTGTAAAACTGGGTTAGTGGTGCTGAATTCTCTTAGCTTTTGCTTGTCTGTAAAGCTTTTGATTCCTCCTATTTCTCCCTCAAATCTGAGTGAGACCCTTTCTGGGTAGAGTAATCTGGGTTGGAGTTTTTCTCCTTTCATCACTTTGAGTATATTTTGCCATTCCTTTCTGGTCTTGAAGAGTTCTGCTGAAAAACCTGCCAATAACCTTTTCCAGGTTGCCTTGTATGTTACTTGTTTCTTTTCCCTAGCTGCTTTCAGTATTTTCTCTTTGTCTTTAATTTTGGTCAGTTTGATTAATATGCGTCTCATGGTCTTCCTCCTTGGGTTTATTTTATGTGGAATGCGTTGCATTTCCTGGATTTGAGAGAGTGATTCCTTTCCTATATTTCCCATAAAGTTTTCAGCTATTATATCTTCAAATATTTTCTCTGGGCCTTTCTCTTGCTCTTCTCCTTCTGGCGCCCCTGTAATACAAATGTTGATGTGTAACATTGTCCCAAGTTCTTTTACATTGTATTCATTTCTTTTAAATATTTTTTCTCATTTCACTTGCGTATCAATAATTTCCACAGTTCTGACCTCCACCTTTCTTATTCATTCTTCTGCCTCCTGTATTCTGCTGTTGGTTGCTTCTAATGAATTTTTTATTTTGGTTATTTTATTTTGCATCTCTGCTTGCTTAATCCTTAAATATTGTATTTCTTTGCTAAATGTTTCTTGTAATTTATAAATATTTGCCTCTGGCTTATTTCTGATATTTTGAATCATCTTTACTATCATCATTCTAAAGTTTTTATCATGGAGGTTGATAATTTCAAGGTCATTTAGCTGTTTTTCTGTGTTTTACTTCTTGCTCCCTTATCTAAGTCATAATTCTCTGCCTTTTCATTTTGTATAGATCTTTGGTGTGGTCTCCTTTTTGCAGACAGTAAGGGCGTAGCCTCTCTTGCTTTTGATATCTGCCCCCTTGTGGCTGAAGTTGGTAGAGGCACTTGATGATGGTAGTGGCTAGTGCCTGCCTACTGGTAGGAGGACATGATTCTTAACTCTCTGGTGGGCGGGGCTTTGTCTCTGCGTGAGATTAGAAGTGGCTGTGTGCCTGGAGGATCTTTAGGGAGGCTGTTTGCTGATGGGTGGGGCTGTGATCTAATCAAGATTACTATTTGGCCTGGGACTCCTCAGTGCTGATGGGTGGGGCCAGATTTTTCCAAAATGGCCACCTCTAGAGGAACACATGCTGATGATTATTCCAGAGAACTTTACCTCCAATGTCCTTCCCCCACAATGAGCCACAGTCAACCCCTGTTATCCCAGGAGATACTTCAAGAACTGCATTCAGGTCTGACCAAGATTCCTATGGAGTCTCTGTTTTTCCCTGGGACCTAGTGCATGTGAAAGATTGTGTGTGCCTTTTAAGAATGGGGTCTCCATTTCCTCAAGTTGCATAGAGCTCCTAGGCACAAACTCTACTGGCCTTCAATACCAAATGCTCTGGGGGTTCCTTCTCCCAATGCCAGATTCCCAGGCATGGGGACCTGACATGGGGCTCAGAACTCTCACTCTCATTGTGAGTCTCTGTGATACAGTTATTTTTCAGTCTGTGGGCTGCCTACCTGGTAGGTATGGGGTTGCTTATATCCATGTAATTGCCCCTCCTACCAACTTGATGTGGCCTCCTCTTTGTCTTCTGGAGCAGGATATCTTTTTTGATAGTTTGCAGTCTATTTGGTTGAAGGCTATTCAACAATTGGTTGTAATTCTGTTGATTTCATGAGAGGAGGTAAACTCCATCTTTCTTTTCCAGCATCTTATTCCCATCTCCCCAGCTATTATTATCTTAAATAACATTTCCCCTCTTTCCTGCTTTCTCTGCCATTCTCATGTTATATCCATTGGCATGATTAATAATGTCACATACTTTTCTGAAAATTAGTGCATTCTTTTTACTGTTTTTATATTTTCTGGAGAAGGGATTGTATATTCTTCTTCTTATTCTTTTATCTTTAATGACCTCACCTATGGCATATGGACGTTCCCATGCCAGGGATCGAATCTGAGCCAAAGCTATGACCTACACCTCAGCTATGGCAACACTAGATCCTTGAACCCACTGCACTGGCCCAGTGATTGAACCTGCACCTCTGTAGTGACCCAGACTGCTGCAGTCAGATTCTTAACTGAGTGCACCACAGTGGGAACTCCTGAAATGCATATTCTTTATCCATCTGTCTTCAAGCTGGTTGATTTTTTCATTTTCTGATTCTAGTATAATTTTGAACCACTCTAGCAAATTTTAATTTTTTCTTTCTTGTAATTATCAACTCCAGGACTTTTATCTATTAGGCCCACACCCATGGCACATGAAGTTTCCCAGGCTAGGGGTTGAAGCAAATCTGCAGCCACCAGTTTACAACAGAGCCACAGCAATACTGGATCTGAGAAGCATCTGCAACCTACACCACAGCTCATGGCAATGCCGGATCCTTAACCCACTATTGACTGAGGTCAGGGATTAAACGCACATCTTCATGGATGCTAGTTGGGTTTGTTAACTGCTGAGCCACAATGGGAACTCCCTTAGTTTCAATCAATTCCAGCTTTTAATGTACATTCTGTATTTGATATTTGTCATCATACTTTCCTTTACTGCTAAGGATTGTGTCCATTCTTTGACCACATTGACAGAGGATGCTTTGAAGACTCTGGCTATTACATACAATGCCTAGATTGTATAAAGTACATTTTTCTGGTGGATGATTTCTGGTTTCTATGGATGTTCCATAACTTTTGTTTAAAATAAAAATTCTAAGTAACATATTATAGCAACTCTTGATTTTCCCTTCCTCCCTGATCTTGTTTTCATTGTTTACCCTTTTATTATTGACTGACTTAACTGTAGATTAATGTAGATTTCCCACAGTGTAGGTATTTCCTCAAAGACCACAGCAGTGGGCCTGTGCTTAAGACTCTGGGATGACATTTTAGCAGGGTTCACACTATTTCTTTATCTCATCTCCCTATTAATCTGCCTGTCTCCATTGGCATCACACTGAGCTATTAGGGTCCACTAATTGCTGGCTGAATTTGTTATTGTTTTCAATGATACACTGGGAGACAAATAACTCCACTCTGCTCCAGTTAAATTCAGACTCCTGTGAAGGGATGGTTTTGAAGCCTGTTTTAGCATGTTTTTATGACCTTGTTTTCCTTACTGTCTCTTCTGGATAGCTCTGAAAAATTAGCTGACTTGTGATTTATCTTATTGCCCACATAGAGCTATGAAATTCCTCTTATTTGATTACAACCAAAATCTCTATTGTTTATAAAAGAGCCCTCAGGTTTAAGGTCCTTCATGCACTGTTTGAAGTAAAATCAGATTTTCATAAGGAGAGGGCAGATTCTCTCTGTTCTTATGATCTGCCTCTCCCTGTTTTCTTGCGATCTGTAAGGTATCTGAGCCACTGACCTGGCACTGATGTTGTAAAAACTTGTACATTTTTCTTGCCATGACCTTCCAGCTTTATGAGTAGGTGGGAAATACTTCTCCTAGATCCTGGGACTTTCTTAAATTGTCTACATGGAACTACATAACGTAGTATCCCATTAGCTCTCTGATTATCACAGGAGTATTTTTTTCACATCAATTCATCACTGGTCATAATTATAACTTTCCTTTCTTTTGCTTTCCTGAGTTGGGCTTCTACATTGCTGTCCCTTCTACCTGGAGAACTTCCACACCAGACATTCTTATGAATTATCTCTGTAAGTTATTCAGTGACTACTAGTGAGATTTCCTGACTACCCTATTTAAAATTTGAAATCATCTTATAGAATATTCCTATCACTTTTGCTGATATTCATTTATGTAATTGACTCTATATCTTACCTGCTATATAATTTTTCTGTTTATTGTCTACCTAACCCTACCCAATACATACACATTATGCATTCAAAAACAAAATCTTAATGTGTGGTAGGCACATATTAGGTTATAAATAAACATATGGGAGATAATTGAATTGCTATATTAATTGGACTCAAACTAGTTTTTGGTCCCTGTAGAACATATGTTTAACTTTATGAGACTCACTAATCATTATAGCAAATGTGTTTGCCTTGAATGCTATTAAATTATGAAAATTGAAAGTAGTATTATTCAGGCAGATGTTTTATATTTAATATTCTCTAGTTCTCTAAAGTATTATTTAATAGACATAATTAACATTTGGATAGATGATGTCTTTTTTTAAACATTTGCCATCTCAAATGTAATTGCTTATGTAAGCATAGTGTTTCTTGTGTTAAAAATTAATCCTTTTCATATATGGTTAAACTCCAAATTAATATATATTATATTTCATTTGCTTATAGAGGTAGATTGACCTTATACTAGCCTTGACATAAGAAGCATTTTTTTAAAGTTAAAGATATTGCATTTATTGTATCCAAAAAAAATATCAGCATATTTGGGGATAATTTGTATTTACATTTTGTGATTAATTCATCAAATCAAAAAGTGTACCATTCATTATTGAAAGTAACTACAATTTTATTTAAATTTATATTAACTGATGAATTTAGGCTGACCGTAATACTCACCATAGTATAATTTGCCTTTGATTTATCTTACTCATGTATTTTTCACAAAACTTTTCATTATGTTATCCAACTATATTCAATCTCTCCTTCTATTATTAACTAATTTCCTAATATTATTTATAATTACTTGGATTAAGTATAATTATCCAAAAGTGATATACTGTTTAAATAACCTTATAACAGAAAAATAAATACATTACTTATTATAACTGAAGTGCTAAGCTGTCTTATTTAGAAATCGTTATTTTGAATTATCTCAGCAAATTTCTTAGCTCAATTTTTGTTCTTTAAAATACTTACTACTTTTAAATCCTCCTAGGATTTTTTTTCCTGAAAAACATGTTATTATTATGTATTCTTTTAACTTGTAAAAATCAAGACAAAGTATTTTTAATAGTCCCAGTATAGCATAAATATACATAACACAGAGGCTTGTGGGCAAAGTTATATTATGGGACTAATGTAGAATTGAATCTACTGAAAGAAATTATTATAAATTGAAAGAAAGAGGTAAAACTCTTGCTGTTTGCAGATGACATGCTATTGTATAGAGAAAACCCTAAACACTTCACTAAAAACTGTTAGAAATAATAAAGGAATTCAAAAGTTGTGTGATACGAAATCAACATACAAAAGTCTATTGCATGCCTATGCACTAAGGATAAACTTATTGGAAGGAGAAATTAAGAAAACATGAATTATAGTTGTATCAAAAAGAAAATGATACCTAAGAATACATTTAAACAAGGTGGTATATCTATACATTGAAAATTCTAAGACATTAATGATACAAATTGAAGAAGAGTCAAATAAATGGAAAGATATTCTGTGTCCATGGATTGTAAGAATTAATATTGTTAAAATGCCTAAATTACCCAAAGTAATCTACAGATCCAATGCAATCACTGTCAATATTCCAATTGAATTTTTCACAGATACTGAAAAACTAATACTAAAATTTGCATGGGACCAAAAAAGACCCCAAATAGGCAAAGAAATCTTGAGAAAAAAGAACAAAGCCAAATGCATCACACTCCATGATTTCAAAGTATATTACAAAGTTATAGCAATCAAATACCATGGCAGCGGCATAAAAACAGACACATAGGTCAACGGAACAGAACAGAGCCCAGAAATAAACCCATTAATAATCATTAATTAGGTAATAACAAAGAGCCAAGAATACACAATTTGTGGAGTGGGCAATCTCTTCAACAAGTGATGCTAGAAAAACTGAACAGTCAAATGCTAATAAGTAAAAGTAAAATTCGAGTACCATCTGACACCATACACAAAAATTAACCAGACTTGAATATAAGGACTGGAATCATTAAACTTTGGGAAAAACAAAGGCAGTAAGTTCCTTCATAACAAACTTACAATTCTTTGAATCTGACACCAAAATTATATGTGATAAAAATAAAAATAAATAACTGAAACTATATCAAACCAAAAATTTCTGCACAGCAAAGGGAAACAGTAACAAAAATGAGATAAACTATTTGAAAATTATATATTTGATAAGTAGTTAATGTCCAAAGTATATAAAGAACACCTACAACTCATATCAAAATAAATAATTTGATTTTTTTTTTTAATGAGCAAAGGGGAGTTCTCATCATGGTGCAACAGAAATGAATCCAACTAGGAACCATGAGGTTGCAGGTTTGATCCCCGGCCTCTCTCAGTGGGTTAAGGATCTGGTGTTGCCGTGAACTGTGGTGTGGCTTGCAGACATGGCTCAGATCTAGCATTGCTGTGGCTCTGGCATAGGCTGGCCGCTGTAGCTCCGATTAGACCCCTAGCCTGAGAACCTCCATATGCCGCGGGTGCGGCCCTAAAAAGGACAAAAGACCAAAAAAAAAAAAAAAAATGAGCAAAGGGCCCAAGCATACATTCATCCAAAGAAAACCTACAAATGTCCAGGAAGTGAATGAAAAGTTGCTCGACATCACCAATCTTCAGAAAAATGAAATTAAAACCACAGTGAGATATCACCTCACACATGTTAGATTGACTAGCATCAAAAAGACATCCCTGTGTTAACAGGGATTTGGAGCAAATTGAGCCCTTTTGCACTTTTGGTAAGAAAGTAAATTTGTGCAGTCACTATGGACAATGGCATAGAGTTTCCCCAAAAAATTAAAAATAGAACTACACTATGACCCAGCATTTCCACATCTGAGTATTTATCAAATAAAATCACTATCTTTAAGAGATACATGCACCCCTGTGTACATTGCAGCATTATTCTTGATAGTCAAAAATACAGAAAAAAACTAAGTGTGAATGGACAAATGTATTAATTACACAGTGTGCTACAGACAAATACACACACATGATGGGATGTGATGAATTACCAAAATAAGAGGATTTCTCTCTGTGGCTCAGCAGGTTACGAACCCTACATAGTGTCTGCAAGGAAGTGGGTTGGATCCCTTGCCTCACTCAGTGGGTTAAGGATCCTGCTTTGCTGCAAGCTGTGGTGAAATCATAGATGCGTTTCAGATCAGGTGTTGCTGTAGCTGTATTGCAGCCTAGCAGCTGCAACTCTGATTCAACCTCTGGCCTCAGAAGGTGTAAAAAGAAAAAAAAAAGAAAAATTGGGGAAACTATGGGAAATGAAATGAGACAGAAAAAGACAAATACTGTATGACTTTACATATATGTAGAATTCATGAAAGCTGAATTTTAGAAGCACAGATTATATAGTGGTTGCCAGAGGCTGGAGGGTGGAGAAATGGGAGACGATGGAAGATCTATTTCTATAGTTCAAAGGTATAAATTTCCGAGACAAGAAAATTAATTGTAGGAATCTAATATACGGTATGGTGACTCTAGTTCATGATCCTGTATTGGATACTTGATTCTATGAAAGTAGATCTTAAATGTTCTTGTCATATCAACAATAAGAAAAAGATGACACATATGTGAGATGTGGGATGTGTTAACTGACCTTAATGTGTTCAATGATTTGCAATACGGAGGTATATTAAATCATTACATTGTTCAGCTTATGAAAATTATATTTCAACTAAATTGTAAAAACATTAAAAAGATGATAGACAGATGGTCAGCCTACCCATGAAAAATTGCTAAATATCATTACCTATGAAGGAAATGCTAATAAAACTCATAATGTGATTACACTTTATACCAATTAACATAATCAAAAGGAGAAAATAACAAGTGTTAGGGTGTGTGTGGAGAAATAAGAACTGCCTTACACATCTGCTGGGAATGTAAAGTGTTATAGACACCTGTAAAATGATCTTGAAATTCCTTAAAAAATTAACATAGAGTCACCAAATGTCTCAAGGATCCCACGTCGAGATATATATTCAAAAGACCTAAAAACAGGTCTACACAAAATTGTATATACAATTATCCATCACAGCTGTATTCCAAAGTGGAAACACCCACATGTCTAAAATCTTGTGAATGAATAAGTATAAAATTGGATATCCAAGAAATTAAGTATCATTTAAAAAAGAATGGATAGTTATATACTTAATTTGGATGAACCCTGAGAACATTATGCTAATTCATTGAAGCATATTTCCAAAACAAACCTAGGGAGATACAAAAATATATTTGTGGTTGGAGGGAGGACTGGGTCGAGTGACAACTAATGAGCCCTAATTTTCTTTTAGAGTGATGAAAGTGTTTTGTGATTGATTGTGATGACATGTGCACAACTACGATACATTGAAATGATTCGATTATTAATTAATTTATTCTTTACCTTTTTCTAGTGCCGCTTCCTGCAGCATACGGAGGTTCCCAGGCTAGGGATCCAATCAGAGCTGTAGCCGCTGGCCTATGCCAGAGCCACAGCAACGCAGGATCCGAGCCGAGTCTGCGACCTACACCACAGCTCTCGGCAACAACAGAGCAAGGCCAGGGATTGAACCCGCAACCTCATGATTCCTAGTCAGATTCATTAACTACTGTGCCACGATGGGAACTGCATCAATTATATATTTAAACAGCTGAGTTTATGGCATTTAATTTGTATCTCAAAACTGTTATATAAAAAAGTGAAAGAGTTCCCATTTTGGCTCAGTGGTTAACGAATCCGACTAGGAACCATGAGGTTGCAGGTTCAGTCCCTGCCCTTGCTCAGTGGGTTAACGATCCGGCGTTGCTGTGAGCTGTGGTGTAGGTTGCAGACGCGGCTCGGATCCCGCATTGCTGTGGCTCTGGCGTAGGCCGGTGGCTACAGCTCCGATTTGATCCCTAACCTGGGAACCTCCATATGCTGCGGGAGCGGCCCAAGAAATAGCAAAAAGACCAACAAAAAAAAAAAAAAAAAAAAAAAAGTGAAAATTGATGGAGTTCAAAGGAGAAATAATTAGGAGTTCCCATCATGGCTCAGCAGTAAGAAAACCAACTAGTATCCATGCTGACACAGGTTTGATTCCTGGCCTTACTCAGTGGGCTAAGGACCTGGTGTTGTTATGAGCTGTAGTATAAGTCAAAGACACATTTCCTATCCTGCATTGCTGTGGCTGTGGCCTAGGCTGGCAGCTACAGCTCTGATTCGACCCTACCTTGGGAACTTCCATATGCCACATGCGTGGCCGTAAAAATAATAAAATATAAAAGAAAGAAGAAATAATCAGATTACATGACTTCATGATGTAGAAAATTCCAAGGAATCTATGAAAAAGTTTCTAGAAGTAATACATGAGTTCAGTATGGTCATAAGATACAAGATCAATAAAAATCAATTATATTTCTATGTATTTACAATGAACTAGTGAAGACTGAAATTAAAGATGCAATGCCATTTAAACTGCTTTAGGGAAAATGAAATATAAGGTATAAATCTGACAACACTTGTATAGAGTCTGTATGAAGAAAATAAAATATTGAAGAAAATATCAGTCATAAAAACTAGAAGAGGCACATTATGCTCATTTATTGGAAGACTCAACATAATTAAGACACCAGTTGTCCTTAAGTTATCTATGTTTTTTTTTTGTAGTTTTTTTTATTGATTTTTATTTATTTATTTATTTAAATTGAGGTAACAAGGAGCTCCTGTTGTTGGCCAAATACTGCACAACCAACTAGTATCCATGAGGATGCAGACTTGATCCCTGGCCTTGTTCAGTAGGTTAAGGATCTTGCATTGCTATGAACTGTGGTGTAGGTCACAGATGAGGCTTGGATCCCATGTTGCTGTGGCTGAGGCACAGGCTGGCAACTGAACCTTGGATTTGACCCTTAGCCTGGGAACTTTCATATGCCACAGGTTTGGCCCCAAAAAGCAAAAAATAAATAAACAAATAAATTGAAATAACATTTTTTATAACATTATATAAAGTGGGAGAAAAAAACTATGTATACATCTATGTGTAACTGGGTCCCCATGCTGCACTGTGGAAAAAAAAATGTGTTGGGGAAATAACAGTAAAAAATTATCTAAGTTTTATGAGTACAACATTATATGTTGAAGTTTGTATGTAATACATTATGCTCATCACCAAAATTTCCTATCAAAAAATCGACAAAATTTTATTGTAGGTATAGATAAATTCATTCTAATTTTTTAATGGAAATTTCCTAGAATAGACAAAAAAGAAAAAAAGAAAAAGTAAAAGTGAGAAGAAACACTATCCCAGCCTGAGAGCTTGTTTTATATCTAGAACAATCAAGACTGTGTGGTAATGCTGGACTGAAGGACATAGAACAATGTAACAGAATAGAGAAACTAGAATTAATTTTGAGAGAGGGAAAGAGCAATTTGCTTTAGGAGGATAGCCTTTTCAACAAGTGGTGCTGAAGCAATTGGACAACTGTAGGCAAAATAAACCTTGACCTTGATTTGACAAAAATAACTCAAAATGGATAATGGATCAAATACAAATCATAATACTAAAAATATAACATTGAGAAAAAGAGGAAAATTTGTGAGGCGAAGAGTCTTAGACTTGACACCAAAAGCATGATATCTGAAAATAAAAAATAGATAACTTGAAACTATGAACATTAAAACTTTACTAAAAACCCTAAGATAAAAAAACAAATTATAAACTGGAGAAAATATTTGAAAATCCTACATCAGACAGAGAACTCATGTATAGAACACGAAAAGAATTCTTAAAACTCAGTATTAATAAAACAAATAATAAAACTAGAGAAAGAGTAAGAGACATGAACAGACATTTTACTGAAGAGAATATGCAGATGACAAGCATATGGAGATATTTTTAACATCATTGGCCTTTAGAAAAACAGAAATTAAAATGACTGTAAGATATCACTACATGGCTGCCAGAATGACTAAATTAAAAAATGGTGATAATATTATGCTTTCAGAGATTTTTCAGAATTAAATGATGCATTGCTATTTTGAATGTGAAATTTTACAGTAAGTCAGGAATAGAGTTTGCCTATTCATTTTAAAACTGTAAATGATCTTAACAAATTACCAGGAATTGTACTCTTGGGCATTTATCCCAAAGTACTGAAAGCCTTTTATACATTTGAACTTTTACATGAAAATTCATAGCAGCTTTATTTATAATTGCAAAAACCAGAAATCTTCTTTAATGTTTTTCAATAGATGAATTATTTAACAAAGTGTAGAACCTTCACATCTTGGAGTATTCCTCAGCAATGAAAAGAATCAGACTACTGATACACACAACGTGGTTGACGTTCAAAAAAATGAGTGAAAAAAGTCTATCATGAACACAAATTGTATGATTTCATTTACATAATGTTTGTTACATAACATAATTACAGAAATGAAGATGTCTCTTGATACCCATGATGTAATGAGGAAGAACAAATCTGACTCCACATTTCTTTAACCATTGTGTTCTATGACTTTTGCTACAAGTTAAGTGTATTGCCTATATGCTGCAATATATACCAAAACCCATTCTCAAGTCTCTGGCCTTTATGGGTATAACACTTCCCATTCATATAGAGATAAAAATTTGCTTATTAGAGAAAATGTTTGTTTTGCTGGAGATCTGCAAAAGGAAAGGATTCTGAACCAAGAAGTTTGCAACAACTACTCACACCACTCCCCTTTTAGTATAAAAGACACCTGAATTCTAAGGTAATATGGTTATTTGGGACATGAGAATACTACCTTCTCAGTCTACTGGCTTTCTCAATAAAGTCACTATTCTTTGCCACCAAAAATTTCTTAATTTTTTGGCCTGTCATATAATGAGCAGTATGAACTTGAACTGGGTAACATGGTAGAGGGTAGCAGAAGTGGATGTGGCTATAATACAAGGGATGTGGCTATAGCATAAGTTAACTGGTCAAGGTACAGTTAAACATCCTTACTTGTAGTGGTTACACTAAGCTACAAATGTATAAAATTGCATGGACACACACACACAAGTCTATGTTTAACTGTTGAAATCTGAAGAAACTCTATGTTTTGAATTAAACTAATGTCAATTTTGATATTGTACTATGACATAGAACATTTTTAAACTGGTGGACGTTGGATGAAGAGTATGCAGGCCCCCACTGTATAAATTTTTGTGACTTCCTGTGAACCTATAATTATTTCAAAATAGGTGTTTTTAAAATTCACATTTTTATTGAAATAGAGTACTACTAATGACATTTTTATGGATGTGGTGAATAAACTATGTATTCATTAAGTTATGGAAACCTTGGTTAATAATCCAGCACTGAGGATTATTATGTTGTGATATCACCCTTGGGAAAAATGTCACTATGAAGGGTCAGTATATTCCTAGAGGAAGAGAAACAAAGTCAAGAAATTGTTCTGATGTTTACATTCTTTTTTTTAAAGCATCTTTTAAAAATGTAATTCTATATTGAAATCAAATATGCCAAGTTGGAAAAACTCGCATGGATTTTTCAGAGTGGCGTCCTATAAAACATTCTCCACAGATGAAAAGCTCTGTACCTTTGCTATCCAAAACAGAGCCATGAGCCATCTATTGTCACTGGACATTTGAAATGCTGCTAGTATGAATGAGGAACAGAATTTGTAATTTAATTCGTTTAAATCTCAGTTTCAACTACATGTGTCTAGTCTCTACACATTTGGCAGAAATTGTGCTTCCCAGTTCTAGTTTGATACCATTAATTTAGTAGAAACAATCATTTCAATGTAGCACACAGGATGTATGTCCAATTTACAGTCTTATTTGTACCACTTTTTATCTGTGTAATCCTAATTAGCCCATAATCTCTTTGGAATTATTTACTTATCTTTAAATGAAAGAATTGGAACACTTTTAGGTCCCATGTTTCTATATATTATCTCACCTCCCATGGTTACTGTTTTATTTAAAATATTTATGTCTGCCTGCACTGCCTGGTGTACCATTTGCCAAATCTCAGTTGGTTCATACAGATAATACTTTTCAATACAAAACAGATTGAAGCCCAGGGGACTAGAGAATGGGGCTCCCTTGTGGTGTAGAAGCTGTGCTCTGTTAGAAGTGGTATTTTTCTAAACCTATTCATGAAATCACAGAGGTGTGAATGTACTTTCTCTCAGGGAGCCTCCGTCTTTTGAGAGAGGCTGACAAGCAGTGGGTGGCAGCAAGCTGTCAAGCAAGACAGGTTTTCAGAACATTCCTCAAGTGATGGGATTATATAAAGAAAACCTTAAAAAATCAAGTCAATGTCAATGCTATGGTTTTTTCCAACTAAAGGAGGAATTGCCTAACATTACTTTTTTTCACAGAAGATTTAATGATGTAAGAGCACTGCCTCCTTTGCTGGCAGAGACTAGGACAGGCTTTATTTGATCTGGCAGGATGGCTGCTTTACTGAGAACGTTTCTTGGGATTTTTTTCAATTACATTAATAAATGTAGGCTCTTTCAATCAGATACCACGCACCACCAGGTAACAAAGACAAATGAGATACTACTATTGTCTGAAAAAAGTTTCCAATCCAATGAGGGCTAAACAACAAAATAAAAAAAAAAAATATTTTGAAGTTGTGGCTTGGCAGCTATTTACCTTTGTTGATTCAATCTTTTGCATCTGTGTTTTGCTACATTCCTAATTTGGGAACTAGCCAAAAGGTATTATATGTGTGATGTCACTGTGTTTTATATAGCAACATAGCTTCTCCCAAAGTAGCAAATATTTACTTTAGGACTAAATTTTCATAGCATATGTTAGCAATCTGAAAATTTTAGCATATGTGTTATCTGTGTCCATAGCTATGTTAATCTTCAAATCTTCAAATTCCGCTTTTTCTGTGCTAGTTTTATCATTTGGTTCACCCATTTATAATATATTCATTGAGTACTAATTATTGGTAGGGATTACTCTAGGTGTTAGTTATATAGGAACAAAACAAGCAAAGATCCTTCTTGAAAGAGAGCTTACTTTCTAGTGGAGGGAGATGCAGGAAGCCAGGAGAATGAAATTCTTCCAATTTATTTGACTCCTTGCTCTGTCCGCATTGCTATTCTCGGTTATTTCAAAAGCTGTGTTTTTGCCAGCTCCCATTTTATTTTCTGTGCCATGTTATTTATCCCTTTCCATGTGATTCTACCATCCATCCCTTCCTTTTAGTCACAGCAGCTCTCAATTACAGTGTACAGGGCTTTTTTGAGGAAAATGACACAAGTCATATGTACAGAAACATACTGATATTAAATTAAAACCTAGTTAGAGAGTTGGCATAAAGTTCCATAGAGCTAGCCTGGAAACTGACCCATAATTGCCATTGCCCTTTTTAATCAAGCTAAGCACACTGCCCTCAATGTAACATAGAGCCACTTAGCATCTTCTAAGTACAAATTTCATATACTCGTCCATTAAAATGCTTAAGCAATAATATGATGTTCCACTCTACACTTAATTTTTACAAATCACAGCACAAATGAGTCATTGAAAAAAAATGTGATCCCATGTAACTGGTTTGAAAATTTTGTTTAAGTTATGATGAAGTGGAGGAACCTAGAACCAAAAATATTTTACCTAGCAAGGCTCTCATTCAGATACAATTGAGAAATAAAAGCTTTACAGAAAAGGGAAAGCTAACTAATTCAGCACCACAAACCAATTTTACAACAAATGCTAAAGGAGCTTAGCTAGCTTGAAAAGAAAAGGCTACAACTGTAAACAAGAAAATTACAAATGTGAAAGCTCAATGGTACAGGCAACCATATGGTAAATGTATGAAATTATCCTCATACAAATATTATATCAAATCCAGCATTTGTGAAAGTACAAATGCAGGATATTGGAAATTCATTTGAAATGAAGAAGACCAGTAACTTAAAATAATTTTGCATATATGGAAAATGCTATATCAAACCTCATGGGAATGAATAACCAAAAAAGAAAGGTAGAAACATACATGAAAAAAAGAAAAAGAAAAAGCAATCTAAATACAACACCAAAGAGAGTCATTGGGTCATAAGAGAAGGGAAAAAAAGAGAAAAGAAGGTCAAAAGAGGAAGGGAAGAAACAAGTCCAGTGTCACCAAATCAAAAACAATTAAGAAAATGACAGTAAGTACATATATATCAATAATTACTTTGAATGTAAATGGATTAAATGCTCCAAAAAAAAAAAAGACAGAGACAGGCTGAATAGATACAAAACCAAGACCTGTGTGTATGCTGTCTACAAGATTTGCACTTCAGATCTAGGGAGGCATATAGACTGAAAGTGAGAGGATGGAAGATGATATTTCAGGCAGAAGGAAGTCAAAAGAATGCTGGAGTAGCAAACCTCATATGGGATAAAATAGACTTTAAAATAAAGAATGTTATGAGACAAAGAAATATACTACCTAATACCAATTCAAGAAGATAAACTACTTGCAAATATATATGCACCCAACATAGGAGTCCAACATTTTCTTAAAAGGCAAATGCTAACAGCCTTAAAAGGAGAAATCGACAGTAATATAATAGTAGTTGGGATTTTAACATCATATTTACATCTATAGACAGATCAACCAAAGATAAAATCAGTAAAGAAACATAGGCTTTGAATGACATGTTAGACCAGATAGGCTTGATATTATGGAATATTCCACTCAAAAAGAGAAGAATACATATTCTTCTCAAGTGCACAGAGAACATTCTCTAGGATAGATCATAACTTGTGCCTCAGTAAATTTAAGAAAATTGAAATTATATCAAGAATTTATTGTTGACCACAATGCTATAACACTACAAATAAAACACATGGAGACTAAATAATATCCTACTAAACAACAAATTTTTGAAGCCATTAAAGACAAATAACCTAGAGACAAATAACAATGGATACATGACAAATGCATCTATGTGATAGAGCAAAAGAAGTTCTAAAAGGGAAATTTATTGCAATGTAATCTCACCTCAGGGAAAAAGAAAAGTCCCAAATAAACAACCTAACGTTACACTTAAAGCAACTAGAGAAAGAAAAACAAACAAAATCCATAGTTACTAGAAGGAAAGAAATCATAAAGATAAGAAGAGGAAAAAAAAAAGAAATAGAGACAAAGGAAAGAATAGAAAATATCAATGAAACTAAAAGCTTGTTCTTTAAAAGATCAACAAAATTGATAAACCTTTATCCAGACTTATCAAGAGAAAAAGGGAGAGGGCTCAAATCAATAAAATTATAAAATAAAAAGGAGAAATTAAATATTGACACCACAGAAACACGAAGGATCATAAAAGACTGCTACAAGCAATTATATGCCAACAAAATGGAAAACTTAAAAGAAATGGATGATTTTTTGGAAATGTACAACCCTCAAGACTGAGCCGTGAAGAAACCAAGGATATGAGTGAACCAATCACAAGTGCTGAAATTGAAACTGTGATTAAAATACTTGCAACAAACAAAAGTTCAGGACCTGATGACGTCACAGCAGAATTCTATCAAATATTTAGGGAAGAGTTAATTAACACCTATCCTTCTGAAATTTTCTGAAAAATTGCAGAGGAAGGAACACTCCCCACCACATTCTATGAGGTCACGATCACCCCTATACCAAACCCAGACAAAAACATCACAAAAAAAAGAAAACCACAGGCCAATATCATTGATGAACATGGATGAAAAAATCCTCAATGAAATATTAGCAAATAATATAAAACAATATATTAAAAGGATCATACACAATGATCAAGTGGGATTTATTGCAGTGATGCAAGGAGTCTTCAATATCCACCAATAAATCAATGTGATACACCAAATTAACAAGCTAAAAAATAAAAATCATATAGTCATCTCAATAGATGAAGAAAAAGCTTTTGATGAAATCCAACACATTTCTGATTATAAAAACCCTCTAGAAAGTGGGCATAGAGGGAATCTACCTCAAAATAATAAAGTCCATAAATGACAAACCCACATCATTCTCAATATTGAAGAGCTAAAAGAACTTCCTCTAAGATCAGGAACAATACAAGGGTATTTACTCTCACCACTTTTATTCGACATAGATTTAGAAGTCCTAGCCATGGCAAACTGAAAAGAATAAGAAATAAAAGGAATACAAATGGAAAGGAAGATGTAAAACTATCTTTATTAGAAGATGACATGATACTATACACAGAAAATCATAAAATGCTACCAGAACACTGTTAGAGGTCATCAATAAATTTGGTAAACTTGCAGGATATAAAATTAATATGCAGAAATCTACTGAATTTCTACATAGTAACAATGGAAAATGAGAAAGAGAAATTAGAGAAACAATAGAATTACCATTATATTATAAAGAATAAAATACCTGGAAATAAACCTAACTAAAGAGACAAGACCTGTACTCTGAAATCTATAAGGTGCTGATGAAAGAAATTAAAAATAACTCAAATGGATGGAAAGATGTACCATGTCCTTGGATTGGAAGAATCAATATTTTCAAACTGAGTATACTGCTCAAGGCAATCTATAGATTCAACTCAATCCTTATCAAATTACCAATGGTATTTTTCAAAGAACTAAATAAAAAAATCATATATGTATGGAAACACAAAAGATACCAAAGAGCCAAACCAATCTTGAGAAAGAAAAATGGAGCTGGAGGAATCAGGTTCCCTGACTTAAAATTATACTACAAAGCTATAGTCACCAAGTAGTATGGTAGTGGCACAAACACAGAAATATAGATCAATGTAACAGGATAGAAAGACCAGAAATAAGCCCAAGCACCTACAACCAATTAATCTATGAAAAAGAGGCAAGAATATACAATGGAGAAACAATAGTCTCTTCAATAAAGGTGTTGGGAAAACTATACAGCTACATGTAAAAACATAAAATTAGAACACTCTCTAACACCATACATAAAAATAAGCTCAAAATGCATTAAATACTTAAAGACCAGATACTATAAAACTATAAGTGGAAAACAAAAGCAGAGCACTCTGACATAAATCATAGCAATAATTTTTTGATTCACCCCCTAGAGTAATGATGATAAAAACAAAAGTAAAGAAATGGGACCTAATTATATTTAAAAGCTTTTGCATAGCAAAGGAAACCACAAAAAATGAAAAAATACACAGAATGGGAAAAAATATTTGTAAATATTTGTAAATGAAGCAATCAACAAGGTATTAATTTCCAAGATACACAAACATCATATATAGCTTTATATCATGACAACAAGCAACCCAAGTAAAGAATGATCAGAAGATCTAAATACACATTTATCCAAAGAAGACAGAGAGATGGCTAAAATCACATGAAAATACGCTCAACATCAGTAATTATTAGGGAAATACAAATCAAAACTACAAAAAAGTATCACCTCACATCAGCTAGAATAGCCATTACCAAAAAATCTACAGATAATAAATGCTGGAAAGGGTGTGAAGAAAAGGAACCCTCTTGTACACTTGGTAGGCATGTAATCTGGTCCAACTGCTATGAAGTAGAGTATGGATATTCCTTAAAAAACTAAATATAGAACTTCAACATGATATAGCAATTCCACTCTTAGGCATCTATCTGGATAAAAACATAATTTGAAAATACACATGCACCCAAATGTTCATCAAAGCATTATTTACAATAGCCAAAAAGTTGAAATATCTAAATGTCCATCAACAGAGCATTGGATGAAGATGTAATAAATATATAGTAGAATATTATTCTGGCATAAAAAATGAAATAATGCCATTTGCAGCAAAATGGATGGACCTAGGAATTATCATACCAAGTGAAATAAGTCAGTAAGAAAAAGGCAAATATCATATTAAATCACTAATATATGAAGTCTAACAGAAATAATACAGTTGGGAGTTCCTGTTGTGGCTCAGTGGTCAATGAATCTGACTAGGAATCACAAGGTTGCAGGTTTAATCCCTGGCATTGCTTAGTGGGTTAAGGATCTGGCGTTGCCATGAGCTGTGTGGTAGTTTGCAGATGTGGCTCAGATCCCACATTGCTGTGGCTCTGGAGTAGGCCAGCAGCTACAGCTCCAATTACACCCCTAGCCTGGGAACCTCCATATGCCGTAGGTGCAGCCCTAGAAAAGACCAAATAACAAAAAAAAAAAGAAGGAAATGATACAATTGAACTTACAAAAAAATAAACAGATTCAAAGATTTTGAAAACAAATTTATGTTTAAGGGAAATGTGTGTGGGGAGGTGATAAATTAGGGGTTTTTGATTGATGCATTCACACTACTATAAATAGAATAATCAGTAACAGAGATCTAATTTTGGCATAGGCAAATTTACTCAGTACTATATGGTAACCTATATGGGAAAAAAATCTGAAAAGGAATATATATACATATGTGCATATGTGTATATATATACATACATATATTTTAGTTTGTTTTATGCCTTAAATCAAGATAATTTTGTAAGTCAACTATATGCCAATAAAATAAAAAATGTAAGTAACATATTGAGGACTCAGCATAGGCCATGTGATTAAGGGACTGTGAGCCAAACACCCAGAGATCTGGGAGTGCGTGACTCTTGTAACTCTGCAGCTCTGAGTTCAAGAATACACTTGTGGAGTTACCATTGTTGTTCAGCAGAAATGAATGTGTCTCACATCCATGAGGATGAAAGTAGGATCCCTGGCTTCGCTCAATGGGTTAAAAATCCAGTGTTCCCTGAGCTGTAGTGTAGGTCGCAGATGTGTCTTGGATCTGGGGTTGCTGGGGGTGTGACAGGCTGGAGGCTACAGCTTCAATTCAACCCCTAACCTGGGAACCTCCATATGCTGCTGGTGTGGCCCTAAAATGACCAAAAAAAAAATACACTTATGCTATAATACGGAAGAAACTTTGTATTCTAAGTTAATCACTAAAAGGATGTCTTTGAGCTTAAATTGTACAAAATGCCCATTTCTAGGAAATCTGCCTCCCAGGTAATGAGTGCTATGCTGCAATACCTTTGTTTAGCTTACAACAAGCATCCTGACCAGCCCAATGTGAATTAATTCATCCCCTCTGGAGGTTGATGGGAACCAGGAATTGCTTATTTATTCCCTCTTCTTTTAGCATAAAAGAAGCCAAATTCTAACTCAGGCAAGATGCCTTTTTGGGACATGTCCACCATATCTTGGTCTTCTGGCTTTCTGAATAAAGTCTCTGTTCCCTGCCCCAATACCCCCTCCATTTATTTATTGGGGTTTCTGTAGCCACATAGTATAAAACACTACTGATACTGATGCTGATGAGATGAACAGCATACTTCAGATCTTGCTACAATTTCTCTCACCTTATAAAGCTGAGTTTGGATGGCTCACTTTGTAAATGGGCAGGACCCTATGGGATCTTCTCAGAACAGACCCCCACCCATGTCTTCCACTTGCCTCTTGTCTTTAGAAAAATATTTAGCCTCCTAGGCTTTCCCATAGTTAAAAAAGAGTAAATTTAACCAGAGAAGTGAGAAAATGAAGAAACAAAGAACAGCCAAACAAGCAAGCAAAAAGTCAATAAATAAATAACAATAATTTAGCCATTAAAGTCAAAGACATTTAGTTCTTCCTCAAGGGGTGTAGATAATATACTGAGCCATGCCCTTTGAGCTGTTTTGCAGATGCTGAAACCCCCACCAGGTGGAAAAAGTTAACTATATCCTACCCGCAAACACGTAGACACCAGACAGGTTGGAACTAGAAGGTTTAATATGTTGACTCCTGATTATGTTACCACCAATCAATCAGAAGAATGTCCATGAGCTGATTACACACACAATCTGCTCCCTCACCCTGTCTTTGGAAACCTTTTCCTGAATATCTTCTGGGAGTTTGGCCTTTTAAGCACTAGCTTCCCAGGCTCCATGCGTGGAGCCCTGCAATAAGGCTGCAGTTGGCTTCACCACAACCCCGAGTTAGATTACTGGCTTTTCTGTGTGTAGGTGAGTGGACACAGTTCCATTCAGTATTGATTTGAGTATCCAGGAGATGTGATGTGACCCTCTGTCTCATATTATTATATCCTGGAGCACATGAGGAAGTGTTAAGAACTTTATATTACTATCTCTTAGAATGAATCATACTTCTCTCTGTTACATATTCTGACTGTACAAACATACATATGAATAGTTTAGATGATTTGCTGTGGAACCCATAGCAATTTAGGGAAAACTTTAGTAGAAATATACCAGGGTGATAAAGGGGATAGAGTTGAAGAGAGCAACGTAATGCTTGATTGAACCAATCTGCTTCTGTGACTCTGACATTAAGACAGATGGTAGCAAATAGAATTCCCAGTAGAGTGTGAATATTTAACTCTTAGGGGTCTGGCTCATTAGATCATATTAGACTTTAAGATAAAATTATTCCATTTCAGGGAGTTCCTGTCATGGTGCAGGGGAAACGAATCAAACTAGGAACCATGAGGTTGTGGGTTCAATCCCTGGCCTCGCTCAGTGGGTTAAGGATCCAGCATTGCCATGAGCTGTGGTGTAGGTCACAGACATGGCTCAGATCTGGTGTTGCTGTGGCTCTGGTGTAGGCCGGCAGCTGTAGCTCTGATTAGATCCCTAGCCTGGGAACCTCCATATGCCATGGGTGTGGCGCTAAAAAGACAAAATTAAAAAAAATTATTCCATTTCATAGGAGACTGTTATTTCCTGTGGAGAAGACTGAGAAAACAAAATTTGTAGGAATACCATGGAGGAGGCTCCTGAGTTCTGTGGAGTATGCTCCTGGGTTCTGTGGAGTATGCTTTTAGTTCAAAACATAGACAAGAGACTTGCTGAAATGCTGAAAAGAGGTGGGGCTGTAGTTGTGAGCAGTCAAAGATGAAGAAGGAGTTCCTGCTGTGGCATAGTGGAAAAAAATCCGACTAGGAACCATGAAGTTGTGGGTTTAATCCCTGGCCTCGCTCAGTGGGTTAAGGATCCGGCATTGCCGTGAGCTGTGGTGTCGGTTGCAGACGTGGCTCGGATCCCATGTTGCTGTGGCTGTGGTGTAGGCTGGCAGCTACAGCTCTGATTAGACCCCTAGCCTGGGAACCTCCATATGCCATATGTGCGTCCCTTAAAAAAGCCAAAAAAAAAAAATAAAGATGAAGAAGAAGCTAAAACTGTTTAGCTTGAGCTCTGCTCCATGATATATTGATATTATAGGGTGGTGGTTTGGGACCTTTAACTAAATGCCAAAACCTTGTTGATATGCTGAATGTCTGGATTCTCTGTTTTAAGAGGATGTGCTTAGTAGAACCCTCTGACTTTGATCCCTCTAAAGTTTAAAGTAGTGATGAAATTGAGACACTAGTGGCCCTGAGGAAGAATAGTTTCTATTTAAATAAATGATACATGCAAAGAATTTTGGTATAAGAATAACGACAACCACCAATATAGCTCTTTATATTTATAGACACTCAGTTGCTTGCTTTATTTTTTCTGATAAACAATTCTTTTCATTTTTTAAAATTTTATGAAGCATAGTTGATTTACAATGCTGTATTAATTTCTGCTGTATAGAAAAATGATTCAGTTATACATATACACATATCCCTGCCCATATACATTATCACGAAATATTAAGTAGGTTCCCTGTGCTATACAGTAGATCCCCTTTGACCATCCATCCCCATTCCATACACATTAGTGTGCATGTGCCATTTCCAAACCCCCAATATATCCATAGCCCAACCCATTACCTTTGGTAACCATAAGTTTTGGGTTCAAAGTCTGTGAATCTGTTTCTGTTTTGTAAATAAGTTCATTTGTATCCTTTCTTTTTAGCTCCCACATGAAGTGATATGGTACATGTTTTTGTCTCACTTCACTTAATACGATAATCTCTAGTTCCATCCATGTTTCTGCAAATGGCAATATTTCATTCCTTTTATGTATGAGTAATATTCTATTCTATATAGGTCCTACATCTTATTTATCCATTCCAATATCAATGGACATTGTCTTGGCTATTGTAAATAGTGCTGTGCTGAACATTGTGGTCTATGTTCAAGTTATGATTTTCTCCAGATAGATACCTAGGAGTAGGATTGCTGGTTCATAGTGTACTTATATTTTTATTTTTTTCTGAGAAAACTCCATACTGTTCTCTATAGTTGTTGTACCAATTTACATTCCTACCAACAGTGAAGGAGGGTTCCCATTTCTCCACACCTTCTCTAGCATTTATTTTTTGTAGTCTATTTGATGGTGGTCATTGTGATAGGTATGAGGAGATAATATCTCATTTTGATTTCAATTTGCATTTATGTAATAATTAGTGATGTTGAACATCTTTTCATGTGCTCCTTTGGCCATTTATATATCTTTTTACAGAAATGCGTATTTAGATATTTCGGAAATTTTTTTGATTGGTTTTCTTTTTTTTTTCCTTGATATAAAGCTGCATGAGATATTTATATATTTTGGAGTTTAATCCCTTCTCAGTCACTTTGCAAATATTTTCTACCATGCTGTGGGTTGTCATTTTTTGTGGTTTACTTTGCTGTGAAAAAACGTTTAAGTTTAATTAGGTCCCGTTTGTTTATTTTTGTGTTTACTTTCATTACCCTAGGAAGTGGATCAAAAAAGATATTGCTGCGATTTATGTCAAAGAGTGTTCTGCCTATGTTTTCTTCTAAGTGTCTCATAATATCCTGTCTTATATTTAGGTCTTTAGTCCATTTTGAGTTTATTTTTGTGTATGGTGTTAATGTTCCAATTTCATTCATTTATATGTAGCTGTCAAATTTTTCACTGATATATAGCTCTGTTTTGTACCATACTGTCTTAATAACTGAAGCTTTGTAATATAGCCTTAAGTGAGAGAGCCTGATTCTTCTAGCTCCATTTTTCTTTCTCAAGATTGTTTTGGCTAGTCAGGGTATTTTTGTACTTCCATAAAAATTAACGAATTTTTTGTTCTAGTTCTGTGAAAAATGCCATTGGTAATTTGACAGAGATTGCATTGAATCTGTAGATTGCCTTAGGTAGTGTAGTTATTTTGATAATATTGTTTATTCCAATTCAAGAACGTGGTACATATCCCTATTTTTTTTTTTCGTCTTTGATTTATTTCATCAGTACCTTATAGTTTTCAGATTACACTTCTTTTGCTCCCTTAGGTTGGTTTATTTCTCAATATTTTGTTCTTTTTTATGTGATGATAAATGTGATTGTTTCCTTGATTTCTCTTTCTTGTCTTTCATTTTTAGTATATAGGAAAGCAAGAGATTTCTGTGTATTAATACCATGCTCTAAATATTGAAGTTGTTTTAATGATCATGGAAACCCTATACCTTATGTGCTATTGAAACTCACTCTCTAAATTAAGGACAATAAACACAAAGAGATTAGGTAACTTGGCCAAAGTCACTCAGCTCATAAGAGGTGGAACTAGAAATGAATTTATATGTCTAGCTCTAGAAGCAATGCTTTTAATTACTGGTGTAGTGAAAGTTCAGGTGCCTGGAGAAGAATGTTGAGCTGCCATTGACCTTATTCATGCCACCTTTTCCCACTCTATTACAAAAGATAGTCAGAAGAGTTTGCATTACTTAGGAAAAGATTCTGTACATCTCTAGTGTGTTGACCTAGAAAAAGATAGATTCAACTTTAATGATATTAATATTGCAAAAGGAAGTGTAATCTGTCATGACAAGTCACAACACTCACCACCTGTACCCTGATAAATTGTGTTGACATCATATACAAATTGGTAAAGAAATGATCTCTCAATTTGAAAAGACTTGATATTCTAAGGCTGTTCAAGAAGAAAGAAAGTTTATAAAATTATTACTCCTTAGTCTGTCCTAAAGTGACATCAAGGAGTGAAATTATTTGAATTTTGATGAAACTACATCCTTAAACTAGACAGAACTAGGGAACACATATGTCACATTACATGTGTAAAGGATGTTTCTGAAGAGGCTAATTACTGTGGTAAAGTGTCACTACAGAAACACAGAGACTGTGGCCCCATGGTTTTTGGAGGTAGTGACTCCTATCTACAGATGAAATATTTTACTTTCTTTTTGAAATATGTTTAGTCTGATGCTTGTCATGGGTTGAGACTAGTTGCATTAGTGAAGAATATTCAAATAACTATGAAAAAATGTTCTGATGATGCACTGAGTGATATCAAAAATGTCTTTAAAAGAAAATCTTTGCTCAACAGAGCAGGTTGTTTAAATAAAATGAATACCTGCAGTAATATGATTTTTTAAAAAAAGAGAAGCAGAGGAGGAATGCAAAGTTTCCAATAAAGCATAGGTAGTTACTGACTCTTGGGCCCCATCACCCCTCATCCTTCCTGTTTCCAAGGCCAGTGACTCATATGGACTGAATCTTCAGCTCCCTAGTCATTTGCAATCCTCTGGGGAGAATAAGAACACCATACAGAAACCAACACTGAGGCAGGAAAGACAAGGCCAGGCCCAAGGACAGCCTCCTCATGTACAGGTATTAGGCATAAGCAAAGCCACCTCTTATTTTGCAGTTAATAAGGCCAGGGGACATGGAGGAGAAGCATCTGAAAAAGAAACTATGTAGCATCTGTGCAAGAAATTCTCATCTGACCATGAAAATCATGGAGAACACACAATAAAAATGCAGATTGTGATGACTCTGCCGTAAAGAAAACTATAGGCCAATGTCTTTGATGAATACAGGCATAAAAATCCACAATAAAATTTCATCCAACCAAATCCAACAACATATCAAAAAGATCATATACCACAACCAGGTAGGATTCATCCAAGATTCAAAAGGATGGTTCAAAATACATGAATCAATCAACATCATACACCATATTAACAAAATAAAAGTCAAAAACCATATGATCATCTCAATAGTGCAGATAAAGCATCTGACAAACTCCAACATCCATTCATGATCAAAACTGGGTATAGAGGGAGCACACCTTAACATAATCAAAGCCATTTATGATGAACCCTCAGCAAATGTTAACACTCAACAGAGAAAACCTGAAAGCCTTCTCACTAAAATATGGAACAAGACAAGGATGCCCACTCTCACCCGTTATTCAACATAGTACTGGAAGTCCTAGGCACAACAATCAGACAAACAAGGGAAATAAAAGGCATCCAAATTGGAAGAGAAGAGGTAAAACTGTCACTGTATGCAGACAACAGGATACTATATACAGAAAACCCTAAGGACTTAACCCCAAAACTACTTGAACTGGTCAACAAATTCAGAAAAATAGCAGGATGTAAGATTCACATTCAGAAATCAGTCGCATTTCTGTATACTAACAATGAAATATTAGAAAAGGAATACAAAAATACAATACACTTTAAAATTGTACCCCAAAAAATCAAATACCTGGGTATACACCTGACCAAGGAGGTGAAAAACTTATATGCTGAGAACTATAAAACATTAATCAAGGAAATTATAGAGGATTCAAAGAAATGGAAAGATATTCCATGCTCCTGGGTTGGAAAAATTAATACTGTAAAAATGGCCATACTACCCAAAGCACTCTACAGATTCATTGCAATCCCTATCAAATTGTCCAGGACATTTTTCACAGAACTAGAACAAACAATCCAAAAATCCATATGGAAGCACAAAAACAAAAACAAAAACAAAAACAAAAAACAGAATTGCCAAAGCAATCCTTAGAAACAAAAACAAGCAGGAGGCATAACTCTCCCAGACTTCAGGCACTATTCCAAAGCCACAGTCATCAAGACAGTGTGGTACTGGTACCAAAACAGACAGACAGACCAATGGAACAGAATAGAGAACCCACAAATAAACCCTGACACCTACGATCAATTAATCTTTGACAAAGGAGGCAAGAATATAAAATGTGAAAAATACAGTGTTTTCATCAAGCATTGCTGGAAAACCTGGACAGCTGCATGCAAATCAAGAAAACTAGCACACACCCTCACAAAAATAAACTCAAAATGGCTGAAAGACTTACATATAAGACAAGACACCATCCAACTCCTGGAAGAGAACACAGGCAAAACAGTCTCTGACATCAACCTTACAAATGTTTTCTCAGGTCAGTCTCCCAAGAGAACAGAAATAAAAGGAAAAAATAAATCAGTGGGACCTAATCAAACTGACAAGCTTTTGCATAGCAAAGGAAACCAAAAAGAGAACAAACAGACAACTTACAGAATGGGAGAAACTAATTTCAAATGATGCAACTGACAAGGGCTGAATCTCTAGAATATGCAAACAACTTATACAACTCAACAGCAAAAACGCCAACAACCCAATGGAAAAATGAGCAAAAGACCTGAATAGACAGTTCTTCAAGGAAGATATACAGATGGTCAACGAGAACATGAAAAAAAAAAAATGCTCAACATCACTGATTATTAGAGATGATTGGATTTTGATCCCAGTAAATTCAATGAAATTATAAGTATTTTTTTACACATTAAAAAAAAGTCTCACCTCTTTTTAGTAGACTATGCTTTATTCTTTTTCTTTTTATATATAATGATTTTTATTTTTTTCCATTATATCTGATTTACAGTGTTTTGTCAATTTTCTACTGTACAGCATGGTGACCCAGTTACACATACGTGTATACATACTTTTTTTCTCACATTATCATTCTCCATCTAGGTGACTAGACATAGTTCACAGTGCTACACAGCAGGATCTCATTGCTTATCTACTTCAAATGCAAGTCTGTATCTATTAACCCCAACCTCCCAATCCATCCCACTCCTTCCCCCCCTCCCCTTGGCAACCACAAGTCTATTCTCCAATTCCACGATTTTCTTTTCTGTGGGAAGGTTCTTTTGTGCACGTGTTAGATTCCAGATATAAGTGATATCACATGGTATTTGTCTTTCTCTTTCTGACCTACTTCTTTGTTATAGTTTCATTTTTTTCTCTCATATCCCATAATATTTCATAAAGTGAACATCCCCATACCTCATGCTCTCTAATCATAACTTTTTTCTTTTATTAATATTAAAGCAATATTGACTTAAACACTTCTCTTAGGTGAGAAACCCAAAGTTTATTCAATGATTTTACATGATCCTTTACGTTCTTATATTCCATTTCACTACACCAGACACTACATTGTGGCTTTTGCTGATATGGATGACTCTGATTTACTAAATTACCACAATTCAAGCAGTGTTTGGAGTGGGTCTGACTAAAAATTTGAAGTAAAGTTTAAAGCAGGTTCACAAAATTTTAAACTTAATTAGTAGACACTCCTGTCCTTTTAGAACCAGCTTTGCAAGACCACATGGCTAGAATATGACAGATAAAGTCCCTGATCACTGGTGTCTGTCACTCTAGAGTAAAATGCACTGGACCTTGATACCCTAAATAGATGTAAATTCAATGGTAATTCAGAGTTTTTATTGGACCACCTTATTGTTTTCCAATAGATTTAAAGAATGGACATTTTTCTCAAAATTTGTGTTGGCAAAATCTTGGGTATATACATCAATGACTTTTTTTTACCATTGAAATCTGGCAATATACAGCTTGAATTGTCTTCGTTATGCCTTTTGTTTTCTGTTCCCAACTTAGCAGAGTAACATTCTAATATGGCAAATAATCAGTAATTAAATCTAAATAATCAGTAATTAAATCACTCATTTCCTTGTTTCTTCTACATTTTTTTATTGGCTATCATACCTGTGGGTCTGTACTTGTTTGCATTCAGGGAACATGACAGTAAATTAGGGCCTCTGCTTTCTGGTGGTTGACAACATGTTGCTGGGAACAAGAAGAGAGACATTTAATACTAGGAAATGACATCCTGAGTGTTATACTAGCTATATAAACAAAATTCTGCTGGGAACATAGATGTGATAGTGACTAAAGGCCTTATGATTGAATAACTCCTGTAGTTTCCTAGGTACTGTTCCATGAATTAGTGTATTTAACCCTTAGCAACAATCGAATAAGGTAGTTAATATATATTTTATTTTTTAGCACTTAACAAGGGAAGAAAATGACTAAATAGCAAGGCTCCAAGGGCAGAACCATGTTGAATATCTTCTGACTCCTAAACAAAATTTTGTTTCTACTTTTATATTACTTAATTTATCTTTGATGTAACTTTGTTGTTGTTGCGGTAGTTTTTGTTTTTGTTTTTGTTTTTTTAAGGCCATATCTGCAGCTTATGGATGTTCCCAGGCCACAGTAACATGGGATCCAAGCTGCATCTGTGACCTACACAACAGCTTGCAGCAATGTTGGATCCTTAACTCACTGAGCAAGCCAGGGATTTAACCCCCATCCTCATGGATACTAATCAGGTTTGTTTCCACTGAGCTATAATGGGAACTCTCCATATCTAAATTTAAACCAGTAGAATAGTAAACATTTCAATTTAAAAGAGCGAGTAGTGAAATGTATTGTCTTTGCTGGGTGGATACTTATAAATAACAACAAAAAGATCCAAGGTAACCATTCAATGTAGGAAGTGTTAGAAAGCACCAGGTACTTAGCACTGTAGCTGCTGCCTTGTATAAACACTGCCTTGACTACCTGTAAAGAGAAGGATGTTATACAAAGATGAAATGATGCAGAGCAATAATTAGAAAACAATCTGTCCTGAATGGTTTCAACATATGTATGCCTGAATACAAGGAGCTGGATCAGATAATCCCTCAGGATCTGTTACCTCTTCCTCCTGAGGACTGAATTCAAGCTCTGTAAGTATCTTTGGCATCAGGTACATACATTATTTGAACCACTCAAGTGCTGTTTTGAGCATTACCGATACTCAGCAGTCGCTAATTGTATTCTTCAAGTGCCTGATTCACTCCCAGGCAGAGACTTTAGTCCACAGAAGAATGAATGTACTCAATGTGACTAAAACACTTCAGATTCATTCTCCCTCATGAAGTGACATTATATAAAAGAAAAAAAAAAAACCTGAAAGGAATCTGTTCAAAATAATGGAAATGAAAAGAGTAAATTGTACTTACCAAAAAGTTTTTGTTTTATTGTCACCTAGAATTTTTAAAAGTGGTGATGAAACAGAGTAAAAGTATAGCATATCTGAAGTGAAAAAGGGGGTATTGTAGGAGGCAGCACTTAGACATGGGCAGGGCAGAGAAAAAAGAAGCCTGATGTGACAAGTATTATGAGATGGTAACCATGTACAGTGTGCTGTAATACCTGCACCTGAGTGCATCCTGTATCCTGGCCCTGAGGCAGGGAAAGCACCCTCAAAACAAGAAGGGGAAGCCCCTTGTCTAGAGTATGTGCCCACCAAAGATTGGTTTGTCCTTAGATGACTGCATTTTCATTATTCAATCATTTTAACATAATTGGCATTGTGATTCTATGCCCCCTGGGCCCCCAGATGAGTTTTGCCTGATGATTCTAGGCAGCCATAATCAAGTAAAGAAGGTCCAGGACTATCACGTCTGGGAAGGACCAAGTGGTCTGTAAGGGAGGGATGGCAGTGAGATGAACTCCCTACCTGGAAACAAGACAAATGAAAGCACCCTAGTCCCTCATCCCAGGCTGCTAGCTTTATCTAGTGTGCCCACTTAGCTTTTTCTCACAAGTGTACTACCTTAATAAACTTTGGCTCCCTGCTTTGCTTTAAAAGCACTTGGTTCTGAATTCTTTCTTTGTTAGGCCTAAGAACCAACCTCCACAAAGAAGTTCCATCAACAGAATTAACACTAAAAACTTTCACTTACTTTAAAATTATTTTATATAAATTAACTTATTTGAGAGGAAGAAACTGATAATCCACCAAAAGAAAGGAAAATCTTTAAATAAACCATATGTAGCTTTCATAGAAACATCTTGACATAAAGGATTAAAAATTGGAGGTTAAAGTTCATAACTTGGAGAGGACGTTGTGGATACCACGAGGATGGTTTAAACATAGACTTTGAGAAAAAATTTTAATGTTAAGTATTGTGAAATGAAATGGACTTTTAAATTGAATATCAAAAGATGATAGCATTTGAAACTAGACAGATTTGTACTCATAGGATATATAAAATATAATCACTGGGATATAAGATTAAGGATAGGGTATTTTTGTCTTCAAAGATATATGCCAAATGCCTCAAATTGTGACATATTACAAACGAATTTGTGATGAGAACTCTAGATCTTTACAAAATATACATTTTTGCAAGCTAGGCACATTAGGAAACATAACATTCAGTGTTTCAAATGAAAATAACCTAATGGGATTATGTTTTATGCATTAACAAAGAAAATGTTAAGAAAAAAGTAGCTAATTCCATACAAAGGTTTTAATGTTAAAAATAAGGATTGGATGTAGATAAAATTCTTATTAGAAATATATCAGGAAGAAAGGAGAATATGAAATCTGCTTAGTAATTAATAATTATCATAGGAAGTGAATGTTCTGAGCACTCAGGAAAAAATACCTTATATAGTAAAAATCACATTAAAGTTTAATGTTTAAGGGAAAACATATATATTATTTTATAAATATTTGGGGTTCATCAGAGAAAAAAATAAAGAAAAAATTCCCTGTTCTTGTGAATCTTACAGTTTAGCAAGCAGAAAATGTCATTTAATAATAAACATCATCAGTAAATGATACCTTATGCCTAGAAGATAATATGTTCTATTAAAAAATACAGAGCAGGTCAAGAAGAAATGTTCCTGGGCTGGTGTAGATGTGGTGGCTAATTGCAATTTGGAATAGGACAAGTGGGCTGGACTGCTGAGAAAGTATAATCTGAACAGTGCCCTGGAATGTGGAATCTTTTAGCAAGTGAATGTTTTCCAAAAGACTATTTCAAGCAGAGGGTTTAGGCAGAACTAGATTGTAATGTAGAGTCATGCTTGGTAGTTTGAGAAAGAAAATGGAGACACGGGCTGGAGTAAAGGAGGTAAAAGAATAACTCAGAAAGCAAATTGAAGTCTCTATTAGTCAGTTTGGGTTGTCTTACCAAAATACAATAGACTGAGTTGTTTATGTAACAGAAATTATGTTCTCAGTTTTAGATCTGAAAATCTGAGATCAGAGTGCAGGCACTGATGAGTGCTGGTGAGCATTTTCTTCCTGGTTTTCAAATGGTTGCCTTCTCTCTGTCCTCCCATGGCAGTGAGAGAAAGGACAAGTTCTCTTGTCTCTTGTTATAAGGACACTAATCCCATCATAAGGGTCCCACATTCATGATGTCATGTAAAAACCAACTATTTCCCAGAGACCTCATTGCCAAATACTATCACTTTGGGGGTGTTGGGTTGGGAATTCAATATGTATATATTCTATATATATATATTTTTTTTGGTAGAATGCAATTCATAGCAGAGTCAGACCTTGCAAGGCACTCTAAGTCATTGGGTAATAGGGAAGAACAAATATCACTATATATCACTCCATATTAGATATTTCTTTTATTTAACTTTTGTGCTCTCTTCCTGTGTGCATCATACTGGCTCTTCACTTTTTGTAAAAGAATGCTGCCTAATGCTTGAAATGTATAGGTTAGCCCATCCTCAAGGCTCTGACCTTTAAAGGTATAATACTTTTCCATTCATATAGATATAAAGAAGTTGCAGAACAAAGAATGACATTTGTTTTGTTGGAGGTTCACAGAAACATGGTGACCTGACCTACATGGGTGGCTACAAAAGGAAAGGATTCCTACACCAAGTAGTTTGCAACAACCAACCTCACTCCTCCCTTAACCTGCCTTTAAAAATTTTTAGTTGAGCAGTTCCTGTCGTGGGTCAGTGGTTAATGAACCAGATTAGTAACCATAAGGTTGTGGGTTCAATCCCTGGCCTCACTCAGTGGGTTAAGGCTCTGGCATTGCCGTCAGCTGTGGTGTAGGTTGCAGACACAGCTTGGATCCTGCATTGCTGTGGCTGTGGTGTAGGCCAGCAGCTACAGCTCCAATTGGATCCCTAGCCTAGGAACCTCCATATGCCGCAGGTGCAGCCCTAGAAAAGACAAACAAACAAACAAAAACAACAACAACAAAAAATGTTTAGTTGAAACCCATCAGGAGTTCATGGTTCTTTTAGGGCACAAGGCACTTTTCTGTTTGCATGGTCCTGTAATCTTCCTTTACTCCAAACTCACATGTTTTAGTTTGCTTGGCCTCACTGTGCATGGGACACATGAACTTCCATTCAATAACAATG
Organism: Phacochoerus africanus; assembly: GCF_016906955.1. Lineage (NCBI taxonomy): Eukaryota > Metazoa > Chordata > Mammalia > Artiodactyla > Suidae > Phacochoerus > Phacochoerus africanus. The sequence goes on along the minus strand of NC_062553.1, from coordinate 50,075,618 downwards.
GTAAGGTCTTTGCCTTTTTCTCTGAGTAAAATGGAGAAACATTGCCTTATTTTAGCCAAAGAGAGGAATTATCTCATATTTTCCAGGACCCCAGCAGCAAATATCTTCAGATTAGATTGTGGAGAGAATTAGTAGAACTTGAAACCTAGTAGTTATGGTAGCAACCCAAACTTGCCATGACAAGAGTTTAGAGCAGGGTTAAGAGAGTAAAAGGTGAAGAGCTTAGGGAAAGAATTGAAATCTAGAGGATAAGATTTCTTGATGAATTTCTCTTGAAAGAGAGAAAAAATGGCTTTATGATTTTTCAAATTAATCAATTTAAATAATTTATAATCAACAGAAATTGCAAAGACTAAGGTAGAGCAGGCCTAGAAGAAAAAAAAATAGGAGTTGAATATTAGATTTGTTAAGTTTGAGATATCATTTGATATACAAGCTAGAGGTATAAATGTGTAAAGTTTTAGCTTTTGCATATTTATTTATTTATTTTTGTATAATGATTTTTACTTTTTCCATTATAGCTGGTTTACAGTATTCTGTCAGTTTTATACTGTACAGCATGGTGACCCAGTTACACATAAATGCATTCTTTTTTCTCACATTATCATGTTCCATCATAGGTAACTAGACATATTTCCCAGTGTTACACACCAGGATCTCATTGCTTATCCATTCCAAAGGCAATAGTTTGAATCTATTAACCCCAAGCTCCAAATCCATACCACTCCCTCCCCCTCCCCCTTGGCAACTACAAGTCTGTTCTCCAAGTCCATGATTTTCTTTTCTGTGGAAATGTTCATTTGTGCCATATATTAGATTCCAGATATAAGTGATATCATACTGTATTTGTCTTTCTCTTTCTGACTTACTTCACTCCTTATGAGAGTCTCTAGATCCATCCATGCTACAAGCCATGGAACTAATGAAATCAAGACATTAGTTATAACTAAGGCAAGGAAATGATAAAGAATTAACACTAAGCAGTCTTGAGAGAAATTGAAGGGACCATAAAAAGAGAAGTGAATTATTTCAAAAAGAATGTCATATAGTATTCTGTAAACTTTGTGAAGAATGGCTATTTGTGGTGTTAAATATGCCCAATGTGGCTAAAATGTATGTAAGTATTGAGAACTATGAGTGGGATTTATTAATGTTGATGGTATTTTTCATCTTGAGGAGAACACTTTGGTGCACAATTGAGTTTAAAAGCGTTTCAGTTTTGAAATTAAGAAAGAATAATAATAAAAAAAGATTTCCTGTAGTGGTTCAACATAAATGAATCTATTATCCATGAGGACTCAGGTTTGATACCTGGGCTTGCTCAGTGGGTTAAGGATCTGACATTGCTTTTAGCTGTGGTGTAGGTTGAAGATGCACCTTGGATCCTGTGTTGCTGTGCCTGTGGTGTTGGCCAGTGGCTACAGCTCCAATTTGACTGCTAGTGTGGGAACCTCCATATGCTGTGGATGTGGTCCTAAAAGGACAAAAAGAAAAAAAGAAAAAAAAAAGAAACAATGAGAATAGAAAAATTGGAATCAGCAAGCCTATCAAAGATATCCAGGTAATGAAATGAGGTAGTATTGGCAATTTTTGTGGCTAGTATTGGCAATTTTTTTCCATTTTTTAAGTAAGGAAAAGTAGCATCAATATGGTAGCTGATTAGAATGAGTGGAGAATGTGGTGGGAGTCTGAATGTTATCTTCTTTTTTATTATTTTTTTTATTACTCAAATGAATTTATCACATCTGTAGTTGTATAATGATCACAACAATCTGATTTCACAGAATTTCCATCCCACAGCCCAGGCACATCCTCCCACCCCCAAAACTGTCTCCTCCAGAGACCAAAAGATTCTTAATGTCTGTGAGTCAGATTCTGTTCAGTTTGTTCTTTTTTCAGATTCCACATGTCAGTGAAAGCATTAGATGTTGCCATCTCATTGTATGGCTGACTTCACTTAGCATGATAGTTTCTAGGTCCATCCATGTTGCTAAAAATGCTGGTATTTCATCCTTTTTAATAGCTGAGTAATATTCCATTATGTATATGTACCACATCTTCTGGATCCACTCCTCTGTCAATGGACATTTAGGTTGTTTCCATGTCTTGGCTATTGTGAATAGTGCTGCAATGAACATCGGAGTACATGTGTCTTTGAGAGTCATGGTTTTCTCTGGATAGATGCCCAGGAGTGGGATTGCTGGATCAAATGGTAGTTCTATGTTTAGTTTTCTGAGGACTCTCCATCCTGTTTTCCACAGTTGTTGCACCAATTTACAATCCCACCAACAGTGTACTAGGGTTCCTTTTTCTCCACCCCCTCTCCAGCACTTCTGTTTGTAGACTTTTGGATGATGGCCATTCTGGCTGGCCTAAGGTGGTACCTCATAGTGGTTTTGATTTGCATTTCTCTAATAATGAGTGATGTTGAACATCCTTTCATGTGTTTCTCGGCCATCTGTATGTCTTCTTTGGAGAACTGTCTGTTTATATCTTCTGGCCATTTTTTGATGAGCTTGTCTGTTTTTTTGGTATGGATCTGCAGAAGTTGTTTATAAATTTTCAGGTTAATCCCTTGTCAGTCAATTCACTTGCAAAGATTTTCTCCCATTATGTGGGTTGTCTTTTTGTGTTGTTTGGGGTTTCCTTTGCTGTGCAGAAACTTTTAACTTTGATTAGGTCCCATTTGTTTATTTTTGTTTTGGTTGTCAATACTCTGAGAGGTGGATCTGAGAAGATGTTGCTGTCGTTTATGTCAGAGAGTGTTTGACCTATGTTTTCCTCTAAGAGTTTGATAGTGTCTAATCTTATATCTAGGTCTTTAATCCATTTGCAGTTTATTTTTGTGTATGGTGTTAGGGAGTGTTCTAATTTCATTCTTTTCCATGTGGCTGTCCCGTTTTCCCAGCACCACTAAATGAACAAGCTGTCCTTTCTCCATTGTATATCCTTGCCTCCTTTGTCATAGATGAGTTGGCTGAAGGTGTGTGGGTTGAATTCTGGGCTTTCTCTCCTGTTCCACTGTTCTATATGTCTGTCTTTGTGCCAGTACCATATGGTTTTGATGATTGTTGCTTTGTAGTATAGTCTGAAGTCCAGGAGCCTGATTCCTCCAGCTCCATTTTTCTTTTTCAGGATGTCTTTGGCTATTCTGGGTCTTCTGTGCTTCCAAACAAACTTTAAAATATTTTATTCTAGTTCTGTGAAAAATGTCCTTGGGAATTTGATAGGGATTGCATTGAATCTGTAGATTGCCTTAGGTAGTATAGTCATTTTGATAATATTGACTCTTCCAATCCAAGAGCATTATATGTCTTTCCATCTATTTGTGTCATCTTTGATTTCCTTCATCAGTGGCTTATAGTTTTCGGAGTACAGGTCTTTTGTCTCTTTAGGTAGGTTTACTCCTAGGTATTTTACTCTTTTGGATGTGATGGTAAATGGGATTGCTTCCCTAATTTCTCTTTCTGATCTTTCATTGTTAGTGTATAGAAATGCCATCGATTTCTGTGTATTGATTTTGTATCCTGCAACTTTGCCAAATTTGTGAATGAGCTCTAACAGTTTTCTGGTAGAGTCTTTAGGATTCTCTAGGTATAGTATCATGTCCTCTGCAAATAGGGATAGTTTTACTTCTTCCTTTCCAATTTGGATTCCTTTTATTTCTTTTACTACTCTGATTGCCGTGGCTAGGACTTCCAGAACTATGTTGAAGAGTAGTGGTGAGAGCAGACATCCTTGACTTGTCCTGATCTCTGCGGGAATTCTTTCAGCTTTTCACCATTGAGAATGATGTTCACTGTGGGTTTGTCATATATGGCCTTTATGATGTTGAGGTAGGTTCCTGTTATGCCCACTTTCTGAGGGGTTTTTATCAGAAATGAGCATTGGATTTTGTCAAAGGCTTTTTCTGCATCTATTGAGAGGATCATTTGGTTTGTATTCTTCAGTTTGTTAATGTGGTGTATCACACTGATGGATTTGCGGATATCGAAAAACTTGCATCCCTGGCATAAATCCCACTTGCTCATTATGTACAATCCTTTTAATGTATTGTTGGATGTGGTTTGCTAGGATTTTGTTGAGGATTTTTGCATCGATGTTCATCAGTGAAATTGGCCTATAGTTTTCTTTTTTTGAGGTATCTTTGTCTGGTTTTGGTACCAGGGTAATGGTAGCCTCATAGAATGAGTTTGCGAGTATCCCTTCCTCTGCAATTTGTTGAAGTAGTTTCAGAAGGAGAGGTGTTAGCTCTTCTCTAAATATTTGGAAGAATTCGCCTGTGAAGCCATCTGGTCCTGGACTTTTGTTTGTTGGAAGATTTTTAATCACAGTTTCAGTTTCAGTTCTTGTGTTGAGTCCATTCATCTTTTCTATTTCCTCTTGGTTTACTCTTTGAAGGTTGTATTTTTCTAAGAATTTGTCCATTTCTTCCAGGTTTTCCATTTTATAGGCATATAGTTGCATATAGTAGTCTCTTTTGATGCTTTGTATTCCTGAGATGTCCATTATTCCTTCTCCTTTTTCATTTCTATCTTGATTGATTTGAGTCCTCTCTCTTTTTTCCTTGAAAAGTCTGGCTAAGGGTTTATCAATTTTGTTGATCTTTTCAAAGAACCAGCTTTTTGTTTTTTGATCTTTGCTATGGTTTTCTTTGCTTCTATTTCATTGATTTCTCCTCTGATCTTGATGATTTCTTTCCTTATGCTAACTATAGGTCTTGTCTGTTCTTCTCTCTCGAGCTGCTTTGGATGTAAACTTAGCTTGTTTGTTTGAGCTTTTTTCTTGTTTCTTGAGGTGGGCTTGTATTGCTATAAACTTTCCTCTTAGAACAGCTTTTGCTGCATCCCATAGGTTTTGGAGTGTCGTATCTTCATTGTCATTAGCTTCTATGTATTTTTTAATTTCCTCTGTGATTTCTTCAGTGATCCATTAGTTGTTTAGTAGCATGTTGTTTAGTCTCCACATGTTTGTGTTTTTTGCAGTTTTTTTCTTGTTGATTTCCAGTTGTATAGCGTTGTGGTTGGAAAAGATGCTTGATATGATTTCAATTTTCTTAAAATTACCAAGGTTAGATTTGTAGCCCAGGATATGATCAGTCTTAGAGAATGTTCCATGTGCACATGAGAAGAATGTGTATTCTGTTGCTTTTGGATGGAATGTCCCTTAAATATCTATTAAGTCCATCCGATTTAATGTGAAATTCAGGGCCTGTGTTTCCTTATTGATTTTCTGTCTGGATGATCTGTCCATTGCTGTAAGTGGGGTGTTAAGGTCCCTAACTATTACTGTGTTATTGTTGACTTGTCCTTTTAATGTTATTAGCAGTTGCCTTATATATTGTGGTGAACCCATGTTGGGTTCGTAGATATTTAAAATTGTTACATCATCTTCTTGGATTGATCCTTTGATCATTATGTAATGACCTTCTTTGTCCCTTTAAATATTCTTCATTTTAAAGACTATTTTGTCTGATATGAGTATTGCTACTCCCGCTTTTTTTGATCCCTGTTTGCATGAAATATTTTATTCCATCCTCTCACTTTCAATTTGTATGTGTCCCTAGAAATGAAGTGGGTCTCTTGAAGACAGCATATATATGAGTCTTGTTTTTGTATCCATTCCACCAGTCTATGTCTTTTGGTTGGGGCGTTTAGTCCATTAACATTTAAGGTAATTATGGATATGTGTGTTCTTATTGCCATTTTATTAATTGCTTTGGATTTGTTTTTGCTCTTCTTTTTTCTTTCCTTCTTCTCTTGTTCTTTTCTGCCTAGAGAAGTTCCTTTAGTATTTGTTGTAAGGCTGGTTTAGTGTTGCTGAATTCCTCCAGCTTCTGCTTATCTGTGAAGGTTTTGATTTCTCCTTCAAATCTGAATGAGAGCCTTGCTGGGTAGAGTAATCTTGGTTGGAGGTTTTTTCCTTTCATCATGTTATGTATCATGCCACTCCCTTCTGGCCTACAGAGTTTCTGTTGAAAAATCTGCCAATAACCTTATTGGGGTTCCCTTGTATGTTACTTCTTTCTTTTCCCTAGCTGCTTTCAAGATTTTCTCTTTGTCTTTCATTTTGGTCAGTTTGATTAATATGAGTCTCAGGGTGTTCCTCCTTGGGTTTATATTATATGGTACTCGTTGTGCTTCCTGGATTTGAGTTAGTGGTTCCTTCCCCATGTTAGGGAAGTTTTTGGCTATTATCTCTTGGAATATTTTTTCTGCCTCCTTCTCTCTCTCTTCTCCTTCTGACACCCCTATAATATGGATGTTGGTGAGTTTAATGTTGTCCTAGAGTTCTCTGAGACTCTCTTCATTTGTTTTCAATCTTTATTCTCTTTCTGTTCCACGTCCATAATTTCCACTAATCTGTCCTCCACCTCACTTATTCATTCTTCTCCCTCCTGTATTATGCTATTAGCTGCCTCTAGTGCATTTTTTATTTCAGTTATTGTATTTTGCATCTCTTCTTGTTTAAGTTTTATATCTTGCATCTCTTTGCACAGTGTTTCCTGTAAATTATCCATCATTGCCTTCAGTTTATTTCCAAAGTCTTGCATCATCTTCAGTATCAACAGTCTAAAGTATTTTTCCCTGGAGGCTAAGAATTTCCTCCTTGCTTAGCTGTTTTTCTGGGGTTTTGCCTTTCTCCCTCATCTGAGCTATAATTCTCTGTCTTTTCATTTGTATAGGTTTTTGGTGTGGTGACATTTTTAAAGATAATAGAGTTGAAGCCTCTCTTACTGCTTTTTTTTTCCTCGCTGTACTGCATAGGGATGAAGTTATTCTTACTTGTATACATTTTTCCCCCCACCCTTTGTTCTGTTGCAACATGAGTATCTAGACATAGTTCTCAATGCTACTCAGCAGGATCTCCTTGTAAATCTATTCTAAGTTGTGTCTGATAACCCCCAGCTCCCAATCCCTCCCATTCCCTCCCTCTCCTGTCAGGCAGCCACAAGTCTATTCTCCAAGTCCATGATTTTCTTTTCTGAGGAGATGTTCATTTGTGCTGGATATTAGATTGCAGTTATAAGTGATATCATATGGTATTTGTCTTTGTCTTTCTGACTCATTTCACTCAGTATGAGATTCTCTAGTTCCATCCATGTTGCTGCAAATGGCATTATGTCATTCTTTTTATGGCTGAGTAGGATTCCATTGTGTATATATACCACATCTTCTGAATCCTATTATCTGTTGATGGACATTTGGGTTGTTTCCATGTCCTGGCTATTGTGAATAGTGCTGCAATGAACATGCAGGTGCAGGTCTCTCTTTTAAGTAGAATTTTGTCCGGATAGATGCCCAAGAGTGGGATTGTGGGGTCATATGGAAGTTCTATGCATAGATTTCTAAGGTGTCTCTAAACTGTTCTCCATAGTGGCTGTACTAATTTACATTCCCACCAGCAGGCAGGAGGGTTCCCTTTTCTCCACAGCCCCAACAGCACTTGTTATTTGTGGACTTCTTAGTGATGGCCATTCTGACTGGTGTGAGGTGGTATCTCCTGGTAGTTTTGATTTGCATTTCTCTTATAATCAGCAATGTTGAGCATTTTTTCATGTGCTTGTTGGCCATCTGTATATCTTCCTTGGGGAACAGTCTATTCAGGTCTTTTGCCCATTTTTCCATTGCTTGATTGGCTTTTTTCCTGTGGAGTTGTATAAGTTGCTTATATATTCTAGAGATTAAGCCCTTGTCGGCTGCATCATTTGAAACTATTTTCTCCAATTTTTTAAGTTGTCTCTTTGTTTTCTTTTTTGTTTCTTGTTCTTTTCAGTTTGATTAGGTCCCATGGGTTTATTTTTGTTCTCATTTCTATTGCTTTGGGAGACTGACCTGAGAAAATAGTCAGGATGTTGATGTCAGAGAGTGTTTTGCCTATGTTTACTTCCAGGGGTTTGATGGTGTCCGGTCTTATATTTAAGTCTTTCAGCCATTTGCATTTATTTTTGTGCATGGTGTGAGTGGGTGTTCTAGTTTCATTGCTTTGCATGCAGCTGCCCAGGTTTCCCAGCAATGCTTGCTGAAAAGACTGTCTTTTTCCCATTTGATGTTCTTGACTCCCTTGTCAAAGATTAATTGACCATAGGTGTCAGGGTTTATTTTTGGGTGCTCTATTCTGTTCCATTGGTCTGTCTGTCTGTTTTGATACCAGTACCATACTGTTTTGATGACTGTGGCTTTGGAATATTGCCTGAGGTGTGGGAGAGTTATGCCTCCTGCTTGTTTTTGTTTCTAAGGATTGCTTTGGCAATTCCATGTTTTGTTTTGTTTTTTTTTGTTTTTTTTGTGAGTGTGTTTCCATATGAAATGTTTGGATTGTTTGTTCTAGTTCTGTGAAAAATGTCATGGGTAATTTGATAGGGATTGCATTGAATCTGTAGATTGCTTTGGGTAGTATGGCCATTTTTACAATATTGATTTTCCCAATCCAGGAACATGGAATATCTTTCCATTTCTTTACATCTTCTTTGATTTCTTTGATTAAAGTTTTATAGTTCTCAGCACATAAGTCCTTTACCTCCTTGGTCATGTGTATTCCAAGGTATTTGATTTTGTGAGGTGCAATTTTAAAATGTATTGTATTTTTGTATCCCTTTTCTAATATTTCATTGCTGGTATACAGAAATGCAACTGATTTCTGAATGTGAATCTTATATCCTGCTACTTTGCTGAATTTATTAATCAGTTCAAGTAGTTTTTGGGTTGAGTCCTTAGGGTTTTCTATGTATAGTATCCTGTTGTCTGCATACAGTGACAGTTTTATCTCTTCTCTTCCTATTTGGATGTCTTTTATTTCTTTTGCTGTCTAATTGCTGTGGCTAGGACTTCCAAAACTATGTTGAATAGCAGTGGTGAGAGTGGGCATCCTTGTCTTGTTCCAGATTTGAGTGAGAAGGCTTTCAGATTTTCTCCATTGAGTATTATATTTGCTGTGGGGTTGTCATAAGTGGCTTTGATTATATTCAGGAATGTTTCCTCTATGCCCACTTCGGTGAGAATTTTGATCATGAAGGCATGTTGGACTTTGTCAAATGCTTTTTCTGCATCGGTTGAGATGATCATATGGTTTTTGACTTTTCTTTTGTTAATGTGGTGTATGAGGCTGATTGATTTGCGTATGTTGAACCATCCTTGTGAACCTGGGATGAACCCAACCTGGTCATGGTGTGTAATCTTTTTGATATGTTGTTGGATTCAGTTGGCTAAGATTTTGATGAGAATTTTTGCATTTATATTCATCAAAGATTTTGGCCGATAGTTTTTTGGTTTTTTTTTTGGTGGTATCTTTGTCTAATTTTGGATTAGGGTGATGTGGCATCATATAATGTCTTTGGGAGTATTCCTTCTTCTTCAACCACTTGAAAACTTTTAAGGAGGATGGGCACCAGATCCTCTTTATATGTTTGGTAGAATTTGCCTATGAAGCCTTCTGGTCCGGGACTTTTATTTGTAAGGAGTGTTTTTATGACCTCTTCAATTTCATTTCTAGTGATCGTCTGTTCAGTTGGTCTGTTTCTTCTTGATTCAGTTTTGGCAGGCTGTAAGATTCTAGAAAATTGTCCATTTCTTCCAGATTGTCAAATTTGTTGGCATATAGTTGTTCATAGTATTCTCTTATGGGTTTTTATATTTCTGCAGTATCCATTGTGATTTCTACTTTTTCATTTATAATTTTGTTTATTTGAGTTCTTTCTCTCCTCTTTTTAGTGAGTCTGGCCAGGGGTTTGTCAATTTTGTTTACCTTTTCAAAGAACCAGCTCTTAGTTGTATTAATTTTCTCTATTGTTTTTTGAGTCTCTATTTTATTGGTTTCTTCTTTGATCTTTATATTTTCCTTCCTTCTGCTGACTTTAGGACTTTTTTGTTCTTCTTTTTCTAATTCGTTTAGGTGGAGGGTTAAGTTGTCCATTTGGGATCTTTCTTCGTTTTTGAGAAAGGCCTGTATTGCTATAAATTTCCCTCTGAGCACTGCTTTCTCAGCATCCCATAGATTTTGAGCAGTTGTGTCTTCATTATCATTTGTTTCAAGGTAGTTTTTAATTTCCTTCTCGATTTCCTCATTGACCCATTTGTTTTTTAGTAGCATGTTGTTTAGTCTCCATGTAGTAGTTTTTTTCTCATTTATTTTCCCATGTTTGATTTCTAATTTCATGGCATTGTTTTCAGAGAAGATACTTGAGATAATTTTTATGCTCCTAAATTTGTTGAGGTTAGCTTTATGTTCCAATATGTGGTCGATTATTTAGAATGTTCCATGTGCATTTGGGAAGAATGTGTATTCTGATTTTTTTGGATGTAGTGTCCTGAAGATATCAATGAAGTCTAACTTTTCTATTGTTTCCTTTAGGATCTCTGTTGCCTTATTGGTTTTCTGTCTAGAGGATCTGTCCATTGATGTGAGGAGGGTATTAAGGTCTCCTACTATGATTGTATTCCCATCAATTTCTCCCTTTATGTCTGTTAATATTTGTTATATGTATCTGGGTGCTCCTGTATTTGGGGCATATATGTTGATGATAGTAACAATCTCTCCTTGGATGGATCCCTTAATCATTAAGTAATGTCCTTCTTTGTCTTTTGTTTTAAAGTCTATTTTGTCTGATATGAGTATTGCAGCTCCTGCTCTCCTGTCATGTCTATTGGTGTGAAATATTTTTCCCCACCCCTTCACTTTCAGTCTATATGTATCCTTTGTCCTAAGGTGAGTTTCTTGTAGGCAGCATATTGAAGGTTTTTGCCTTTTTATCCACTCAGCCACTCTGTGTCTTTTGTTTGGAGCATTCAGTCCATTGACATTTAAGGTGATAATTGATAGATGATTATTTATTGCCATTTTAAACCTCATGTTCCAATTGTTTCTATGGTTCTCCATTCTTCCTTTCTTTTTTTGGTTGGATGGTCTACGGTTATTATCTGTGAGTGATTTTTTTTTTCCCATTTTTTGCGAATGCAATGTTTGGTTTTGGCTTGTGGTTCCCCTTTTTTTTAAGTCTGCTAACTCCTTCCTATAATTGTGTGTTTTAGCCTGATGGTTCTGTAGGTTCAAACACTTCATTACTATATTAAAATTAAGAAGAGAAAAAAACATACACACAACAACATAAAAAAGGGTCTATGTATTTCCTAACATCCCTTGCCCACATTTTATGATTTCAATGACTATTTTTTTTCTTTTTAATTTTATTTTGTTTGAAACATGTTCATGATTAAATCTGTATGCTGGCTTATTTGAGTGACTGCTCTCTGATTGTGGTTTCCTGAATCCTAGTTTTTCCTCTTCTTCTTTTTTTTTTTTTTCCTTTTTCCTCCCTTTCTTTCCTTCCTTTCTTTTTGGTTTAGAGAAGCTCTTTCAGTATTTATTTTAGCCCAGGTTTTTTATTGCTGTATTATTTTAGCTTTTGTTTGTTGGAAAAAAAGAAATATTTCTCCTTCTATTTTAAATGATATTCTTTCTGGATAGAGTATCCCAGGTTGCATATTTTTTCCTTTTAGCACTTTAAATATCTCTGCCATTCCCTCCTGGCCTGTAGAGTTTCTGAGCCTCTCTTACTTCTGATGTCTGCCCCCCTGTGGCTGAAGTCAGTATGGGGGCTTGCTGTAGGCTTCCTGATGGGAGGGGCTGATGCCTGCCCATGGTAGGTGGAGCCAATTCTAATCCCTCTGTTGGGTAGGGCTTAGTCTCTGGATGGGATTAGAGGCAGCTGTGTGCCTGAGCGGTCTTTAGGTAGCCTGTTTACTGAGGGGTGGGGCTGTGATCCCACCTGGATTGTTGTTTGCTCTGGGACTTCTCAGCAGCTGACTGATGGGTGGGGCAGATTTTCCAAAAATGGCCACCTCCAGAGAAAGGCAAGGCTGCTGAATATTTCTGAGAGCTTTGCTTTCAATGTCCATCTCTCACAACAAGCCACACTCACCCCTGTTTTCCCAGGATGCCCTCCAAGAACTGAGGTCAGGTTTGACCCAGATTCCTATGGAGACTTTGCTTTGCCCTGGGACCAGTGCACCTGAAAGTCTGTGTGCACCTTTTAAGAATGGGGTCTCCATTTCCCCCAGTCCCTTGGAGCTCCTGCACACAAGCCCCACTGGCCTTCAATGCCAGATGTTCCATGGCTCTTTCTCCCCATGCCAGATCCCCACATGAGAGAGTTTGATGTGGGACTCAGATCTCTACTCCAGTAGGTGAGTCTCTGTGAACCAGTTATTTTCCAGTCTGTGGAGCTTCCCACCCGGGAGGTATGTGGTTGTTTATATCATGAAATCGCCCCTCCTACCTCTTGATGTGTCCTCCTCTTTGTCTTTTGGAGTAGGATATCTTTTTAAGGTTTCTGGTCCATTTGGGTGAAGAGTGCTGTCTTTAGTTGAGAATTTTGTTGTTTTTAGGAGAGAATTTGAGCTCTGTTCCTTCTATTCTGCCATCTTAATCCCATCAACTGAATGTTATCTTCTTAATGCTTCAATTTCCTTGGTAGAGAAGCCACTGTAATCATTAGCAGTATGTGAGTCACAGATAATTCTGATCTGTAGTTGACATGGCTGTAGCATAGGCCTAAGATGAAGCTCTGATTTGACCCATAGCCTGGGAACTTCCATATGCCACAGGTGTTGTCCTAAAATAAAATTTAAAAAATCCTAAAGTTGTCTGCAGGCATTTCAATTGACTATACACACATGCAGAACTCTATGTATTTTTAGACCCATGTACAAAGCACTGGAACCAGACAGATATTAAATTTTTACCTGGGCTCCTGAGTGTCCCCTCTGTCATTCCCTCCAGCCCCTTCTTTGTGGCTGTCAGTCCTGGGATACCATCGGTACATATGACCACAATCTCTGTTATGTCTCTTCAAAGGATGGCTCTTAAATCCCCTTTCTTTCTTTCTCTTTCTTTCTTTCTTTCTTTCTTTCTTTCTTTCTTTCTTTCTTTCTTTCTTTTCTTCTCCTCTCTCTCTCTCTCTCTCTCTCTCTCTCTCTCTTCTTTCTCTCTTTCCTTCTTTCTCTCTTTCTTTCTTTCTCTCTTTCTTTTTTTTCAGTTGAACCCACAGCATGTGGAAGTTCCTGGGCCAGGGATAGAACCAGTGTAACAGCAGTGACAACACTGAATCCTTAAATGCTAGTCCAGCTGGGAACTCCCTAAATCCTCTATTTCTAAAAATTGAAGTTTCTGAACATGTTTTAACTCTATACTTCATCAAAAATTCAACAAAACTTATTTAGCAACAGCTGTAAAGGCTTTTCATGAACACCCAGTTATGGCTCCACCCATTTCTGGTCCCTAATCCATAGATAATGAAGATTGTTCTCTTTGTATGACCTGTCATATAGCCCACGATGTATAGTGTCATGGTGTACTCAAGGACTTCAGAATGCCAAGAGAAGGACATAAAGGCTATATTGCAAAGGAGTTTATCATGGCATCTTCAAATTGAAGGCAACTCTTGAAGAGATATTTGAAGTTAGCAATTAGGAGGCAAATACGGAGAATCCTAGGCATAGAGAAGAAAGAAGAATGAAGAAACTAATAAGTAAAATAAGATCATATTTTTAAAGCTGCAATAAATTTGAGTCCAGTGGAGGGTGCCTATGAGAATGTCAAGAGAAAAGTGGATACAAGAGAGCTAATGAGTTTGAGTTGTATTCTAAGTGAAAATTAAGAATTACTGTAGGAATATATTTGTGATTGGAATAATTCTAATGATCTAGGGAAAGACAAATAATGTTATTCATTACATAACATAGATTCATCTTTAAAAATTAACCTGAAAATGTTTGAGTAATTTTTTGTTGTGTAAGAAATTCCTCCATATACATGAGATATTCTGTATCATCATGTCACCTCTTCCAACACATAAAAGCAGAAAAGTAGGTTGAAAACTGGAAAAAGATAGGCATAGAAGGCAGAGGGATCAGAGCTCAAATCTTAACCCCATTTTACAATATTGTCTGCTCTAGACATATCAAGGGGAAAGTGGACTATTCCTTTGATATTGTAAAATTGTATTAATTTCTGAAGCAACATTAGCTATAGTAGTATAATTACTCCAGGAAATCTTTCATTAATCTATATTACATTATTTACCAAGCAATATAACTGAATTTAAGCCAAACTCAAGTTCAATATTATCTTAAATAACTTATGTTTATAGAAAATAAATACTATCCTTTGCCTCATATAAGAAACATTTATGAAAGTATTTTTGCCAAGCTTGATAAAAGTGCTGTTCTAATTATTACACAATATGAGACTATCATTCATTTATTTTAGCTGAATTCAATAGGTATAGCTGTGTATCCTTGTGAATAAGAGTAAGAGAATACACATTATTCTCACTTGTATTATTTCAACCGAAAATGACTAGAGAGGAACTCCATCCTTCTTTTCATAACAATCAGGATGGAATTGAGTGGAGAAAAATTACAAAAAACATTACAGTGGAAATAAATCTTAGAGCCAGATGTTACTTCCCAAACTCTTTCCTTTTAAGGATAAAAATTGAAGGTTTAAAGTACATAAAATAGTATTTACTGTTATTAACTCATTACTTATATTTAATATACTTATTAATGGAAGAACTTGTTTGAGAAACACAATGTGATCATTTGTCATTTAATCACTTAGATTTGGCTTTGAGAATGCAGAAAAGACAGATTCTATTCAGGACATTTTGAAAGATGTGGGCAAGTAATACATCATAGATTTCCTCAAGCAGCATATTTTCCAATTGAGGGAGCAACAGAAACAGGAGCCGACAGTCTAGGAGGCAAACCATTGTGTAACTTAGTAACTGAGATCTGTAAAAGAGCATAGTGTCAGGATGTCAGGATAGTGGAAGAGGTGGATCTGGACCCCAATTGTTATTAAATGCAAGTTCCTGTAGCTGATGCACAGTGAAACCAAACAAATTGAAACATCAGAGTTTGGAACAGAGAAAGGTTTATTTCAGGGCTATGCTAGGAGATAGATAGCTCATTCGCCCCTAAACCCCAAAACTCCCTAAAAGATTTCAGCAAAGCATATTTAAAGGCAAAGTGAGGGAGGGGCATGGTTGGTTGTTGGAAACTTCTTGGTATCAGGAATCCTTTGTTCCCACAGCTGTCCAAGTAAGTCACAATGTTTCTGTAAACAAATGTTATTCTATGTTCTTCAACTGTTTATATAATTGGGAAAATGTTATACCCTTAAATGTCAGACTCTTAAGAATGGGCTATCCTGTATCTTTAAGGCTTTAGGCAATCCACACCCTCATGGATACTAGTTAGATTTGTTACAATGGAGCAACAGTGTGAAATCCTAGGAAACATTCTTAACTTGAAGCAAAAGCAATAGAACACATGGTTAAAAGAACAGATCCAATATGGAGTCAAATATATTCTTCCTTGTTGCACAATGACAGGATTTGAATAGATGGAGCAGGGAATGCTGAGCAAAAAATTCTGAGATCACAGGAATCTGGCCTTATCATCTACTGGGAAAGGCAGACCCTTTAGCAATGGTGGATTCACATAATAGAGTATTCTAAAAGGCTGATTGACAAATTTAGATTAAATGTGACAGATAAAAAGGAAGTCTGGGAAGTATGTCTGGTCATTTATGATGGAGCATGATAATGTGAGAAAAAATAATGTATACATGTATGTGTAATTGGATATTCATGCTGTACAATAGAAAATTGACAGAACACTATAAACCAGATATAATGGAAAAAATAAAAACATTATATATATATATTAAAAAAAGGGCATCAGATTATAGTATGTGAAGGATGCCTTCAAAAACTTAATGTTTTCCTGGCAACTCTCTGAAGTATGGATTGAGGTAGTAATCAGAGGTCCAAACCTCAAGAATCTCTGTAAACCTATGAAGAAAAAATGAATCTAAGCTAACTCTAACAGTGGCCATCTTGCAGCTTGCAGCCTGAGAAATTGGTGGTTCTTTTTTTTTTTTTTTCTCTTTTGTATTTTGTCTTTTTAGGGACACACCCATGACATAGGAGGTTCCCAGGCTAGAGGTCTAATTGGAGATATAGCTGCTGGCCTGTGCCACAGCCGCAGCAATGCCAGATCTGAGCCACATCTGTGACCTACACCACAGCTCACAGCAATGCCAGATCCTTAACCCACTGAGGGAGGCCAGGGATCAAACCTGCAACCTCATATATACTAGTCGGATTCATTTCTGCTGCACCACCATGGGGAACTCCATTGTGGTTCTTAAATAAACAGAATTTTATTTCTCTACTTACAAGTTCACAATATACTGTTTCCCTTTTGAACTTACTTACCTCTAACAATGTTTACTTTGCTTTATCTTTTCTATTTTGATTCTTTCTGTCTCAAGTTTTAATTCTCAGACTGTAAGCTTCAGGGAAAGACTATCAACTTTTCATTTCCACAATGTTGATAGTCCTTTGTTCCAGGAAAAAGCAGAAGAAACCGAAGAAGTAAATTAAATGAGAACTGAATTTTACCTTTGTAGGCATCATGAATCCTTACAGTTTACATGTAGCAAAAAAAAAATAAAAAAAAATCTTATTTTAATTCATAAATTTAAAAACAATTATATTTATATTTTATTTGATACTTTCAATAAAGTTGAAAATTGTTATTGGAAAATGTAATGTATACCTGATAAAGAAAAGTAGAAACACAGTGTGATAAAGCTAGAAAGCTCTTGAGAGAGATTTTATAAATGCATTTGGAGAGTGTAACAAAAACAGATGGATGACAAGAAAAAAACGAGTAAAGAAAATAAAGATTTTCTTGAAAAATGACTAGATCTGTATAGGCTTATAATTTGTCATCCTTCTCTTCTTAATATAGTGTGTATAACCATTAGCAGCACGCTTCAGTAGGACAGATTTAAACACAGTATGTTTTGCCACACAGAGTGCATTCTACTTTTATGATTCCAGAATGTACTGTGCCCCCAGAACCACAAATGTTGTCATATTAAAGCTCTTGTCATTTGGATTTGCTGAAACAATAGCTTTTGCCAGAATTCGTGCTTTCTGAAAATGATTGCCTTTTAGGAGTTTTCACAAATAGATTTATTAGCTTTCATGCTGAATAAACAACCAAGAACTTGCTATGCAGATTGGCCCCAGAAGCTGTTATGGAGGATATATTTCCAATTTTTATGGCAACATCCTTTACTTTTATGTTCTACCTTCTCTCAATTTGATAAATTCAGTTTTGTTAAAAAATACAGGAAAATGCAACTGAATAAAGCAGGACAATTTCTTATTCTTCTTCTTTAAAAAAAAAAAAACTAAATCTTGGAGTTTTCTGGTTTTAATGTTTATAGGAGCAGAAGTTTTTCATGGGAAAGTTGCTAGAGATAAGGTTTCAACAGGGACAAACTGACGCAAATTTGTGAACTAGTAACAGACAAGAACATAAGTATTTTTTAGGAAATGTAACATCATTGGAATTTCCTCCTCCCAATGGGTTGTTTATTTAGGTTTTTTGTTTGTTTGTTCGAAGGTGTTGGTCACTGTTCTTAAGAAATCAGCATATAAAAATTTTATATCCTGAGAGAATGCACTTTTGTCAATTTAAAATATTGTTAAATTTTGCTAAGCAAAAATGCCTTACATGACAGAGAAATATCTCAACATGTAAAGAGATGGAGGAAAGAGGGGATAAATGAAAGAGGAGTTTAAGGAGAAAGGAAAAGAAAAAGTGAGCTTTTTCAGAGCACTCTCACTGATTTTCAGTATAAAAGGAAAAAAAAGGCACATTAATTCCAGAGATGGTTACATTCACATTTGATAAAATATGCAGGGACTGTGGTTATGAATGCATTATGGTGTGAGACTGTTTATGTAAGCAGACTCCCTACCTCCTTACACACACCTTTTTTTTTTTTTTTTTGGTAGAATAAAGAAGGAGTGAGATACATCTGTGTGGGACATTTTCTCTTTGTATCCTGCATGCTGTGATATAATCCTAAGCCTCTGAAAGAGAAAGCCTAAGACACTTCAGGACTGGATATGGATGGGAAAAGAGCTGCATGTTTTATATTTCTTTGCAACATGCTATAGTCCAAGGATACGTTATCACATTCACATTATTGTTTCTCATGCTTTTTAGTAGAAAATATTTTCATTAAAAAAAAAACAAAAATAATTGTGTTATTCTATGATTAGAAACTGATTTGCAAAGTTGAGGTTTTGTAATGGACTTTTTCCAATCTTTCCAAAGCCCCAAAATATTTCTTCTTACTTGAATACCCAGGCCTTTTATTTACAGAGAAGTCTTAGCTAAGCAGGGTCAGCACAGAAGATCCATTTCTAAACTAGGCCTCCTGATCCCTAGCCTAATGTCCTTCCAGTAAAGTATGTTGGAGGTATATGTTTTCACTTTACTAGGTCAAGGGTCCATAACTCTTGTTGGATTCCCACCTGAGGATATGATGAAAAATTGGTAATAACCAGGATTGTAAGTATTACAAGAAGCTGAGTTTGAACAGTGAAACCCTCAGGGTCCATTGTCAGCCAGTGTGGTGGACATATTTCAGGTCTATTACATTAGGCTCTCTGTTCAAATGTAGGTGGAAAACATCCAAGTAATTCGGGCTGAATCCTGGACTGCCTTTCTCCACATCTTCTGTGCTGGTCCTGCAATAAAACTAGCCGGCAGTCATCTAACAATTGTCATGTTATGATGACATTTTAGAATGACATTTCTAATGACATTTTATATTTATTAACTCACTGAATTTCCCATAATTCTTGAGTTGAATACCTTTGAATTCTCCATTTTAGAGATGAAGAAAATGAGGTACATGGAATTTAAGTAATATATTCAAAATTCCCAGGACTAGGAAATGGCAAAACAATTCTATGCAGTGTGATTAAGTCAGGTAGTGGAAGATTACTTAGTAATCTTTAACCAGTCCAGGTTGGTATGTAGAATCACCATTATTCCTCCCCTCATGTATACACACACACACACACACACACACACACACACACATGCACACGCACACGCACACACACATGCATACACTCACATTCTTTATTTGCATAAATTTAAATGTTTGGTAATGCCTAATTTTCTCTTGAATCTTGGATACAGGTTCAGATTTTTTTAATGGGATGGAGTAGAAGGGAAGATTATTGGTGAAGGATATGTAGTTATTGGCAAAATTTTGATTTCTATTGGTAGGGAGTTGAAATGTTTTATCAGGTTCTGGATACCCATACTGCTGGTACAGAACGTGGGAGACTAGGACCTAGATATCTGAACATAAAGGCATACAACCTTCTAATTGTCTGTTCTATATGCCTTCAGTACTGTCAGCTCAGAGAACAGTCATGAGAAAATGATAGGTTTACTTAGTTGACCATTATTTTTGCCCAGGAAGTGAGAAGCAATTGAAATTTTCCTTCATACCAATAATTATTTAAAAATAGGAAAATGTACTCTTCCATTTTCACCACTCAGGGGACTTAAATTAAGTGATGTAACATCACAAATAAATGAGCTAACGGAGTTTACCAGTCAGGGACTTGGCAGGAAAAACAGAAACCAAACTAGGTAATTGACATGAGGGAATTTAGCAGGGAATTAGTTATACAGGTGCTAAAAAAACTGAATGAGTGTAAACCTGAATGAGTGAAAGCCTGAAACAGAAATGAAATACTCTGAGGTAAGCCCCGAATAATAGCTGTAAGAAGCCCTATCACATTTATATCTGGGGAATAAAGGGATAAGGTTGAGATTATCATAATGACTGTCAAAAATGTGGTCTTGCTGAACAGGAAGTCAGGCCTCTAAGATGGGGCTGTGTTTCTGATGCTGCTAGTACCTGAGGGATTTCAATGTTCTAGGGCTGGGATAGCAAAAGGATCTGGAGTTTGGAACCTACTGCTGTTACTGGGGGGCGATGCAGAGGTTGAGGTGATGGTGACCAGAACAGCAACCACACAGGAAGAAGAAAAAACCTGCTTCTGTGTGTTTGCCTGCAGTTTTCTTCTTATTCTGCTCCTATATTCAGAGTGTAACAAGAAGGCCGCTGTAATAAGAACTGCAGTTTTCAGATTAGAAAACAGCATCATTGAGATTGGCAAGGTAAACCTGGTACAATGAGATAGAAGCTTAAAAGCCAGGAAAATAAGCTAGTAGATATTTCGCCTCTTAGTGATTCAGTTTTCTCTTGTATGAACTTCTGGAATCCACCTCAAACTGATATTATAGATATTAAATAAGAACACACATATATACATCTATCTATCTATCTATCTATCTATAGATATGTACAGATAGATATACGAGTGGTACATAGTAAATACTTAATAAATGTCAACTACTAAAATAATTTTTCTTATACCATTCTCTAAAATATGTGAAGTGTGTGAGGTTTAAACAAGAAAGAGGAAAACCGCTTCCTACACAAGAAAAAGAAGAAAACAAAAAAACCTTCAGAGAATGAACAGATCAATGTTAAAATTCTAAGCAAATTCAGAAAGTAACTTTATACTGACAGTATGTATGCCATGGTAATCAGCCCTCTTACTATGTGTAAGCAGTGAACCAAGCCTGCAGACATGTCAAATGTATAAAATGTGTTGAGCAGACATTTCTAAGATAGTACTCATTCCTGAAGACTCTGTTAAACTCAAGGGAGAATGCTTACATAACATTCCTATTTAAGTGACAACTCACTGATCTGTGCCTCTGAATATTCTGTGGGAACCAACATTTTTTAAGATAAAATGATATGGGTAAAGATCTTATCCTCAATCTCATGTTTTCATAATATTATTTAACATTTACTTTTGATGACATATTCTAAGGCCATCAAGAAAAATGAACCAAAATGTGACACCCTGCTATACTACCACATGTATTTGGGATGAATGTGTGGTAGGCTGTAAGCTATGATTTATGAGCAGATTAGTCAAGTGATTTTATGAAACACATTAGGTCATAATTATTTCAGTGTGATTATCTAGCATCCTTAGAATAAGCTGAGAGCAGACTGATACGCATTTAGCCTTACTCTTTATAGAAATTACTGAATATAATTAGTACAACAAACATAAAATAAGTTATTCTATTTCAGAGATGAGAAAAGAACTTGAGAATCTTTCCCAAATTAGTTCCCAAAATAATTATTTTTAATTGTTATAAAAAACACATACAACCAAAATCAATAATCCTTCTAGTTTCCCAGTCTTTGTCAGATCACTTTTTAGTATATTTTGTATATACTAATCCAGTATATATATTAACTATATGCTTACTAATTTTCTAGTAATTGACAAGCAGGGGATCAAAATTTTAAAGTTTCACTCCTCTGGAAGACACATCTCTTTGGGGGAAGATATAGAACATAATAAAGCTGTGAATTATTAACATATATACAGTGCTGTGCAGTGTAAGACAATCATAGATATTATTATGTACCAAAATTTGTTAGTACATAGTCTGCATCTAAAGAAGATTTTGACTTAAAGTATGGATAACATTTGGCATTCATCAGAGAGCAGCTGTAACTGAGTTTTGCTAATTTGTTGCAAATAAATCCATCACAGTATGATCAAGGACACTTACCTTCAGCCTGACATAATTTCATGGCATTTTTCAAACCCAGAGCTGAAACACAGGGGGTCTAGTACATGATCACTATATTCCTTTCTTAAGTTCTTGACAAACTGAAATATAGAGGCTAAGACATGAGTACATATAAATTATAAAACAGTGTAATGCCAATAGAGACAGAAAATATTGACTTCCTAAAACTGAACTCCAGAATAGACATAGTTATACATTTAGTTCCATAATTACTGACCACCAGGAGGGATAGGAACTGTCCTTATAAAAATTAAGGCTGAGAAGTGATGTCTGCAAAAATAACAAAGGATGAATGATACAAAATCTTTCTTCTCCATAAAAAGCAATAAGAAAACTGACCAAAAAGAAAAAAGAAAAAGAAAAAAAGAAAGAAAAGAAATGCACATCTAGAAACATAGTATTCAAACTGTAGAAAACCAAATACAAAAGGAAAATAGCAAAGAGAAGTGATTCATCATATATAAGAAGAAATAGAAAATCTAAATATATATAAATATAAACATTCATAATAAAAAATATTCCCACCAAGAAAAGTCCAAGAGAAATGCATTTATTGGCAAATTCTACCAAATGCTTGAAAAAAAATTAATATCAATTTTTTACAAGCTTTTCAAAGATAGAAATGAGTTAAGAAGTGAGAACATGTATTAACCATTTTATAAGACCAATATTACCCTGACACCAAAAGACAACAATAATATTATGAAGGAACTACAGACAATTACCATTTCTGAGTACAGATACAAAAATCCTCATCAAAATACTAACAGAATTTAGTAACATATAAAACAATAATACATGAAGATCAAGTGGGATTAACCCATATAATGCAAGGTTAGTTCGATATCTGTTTTAGTCAGTTCAGGCTGCTATAACAAAGTAACATAATCTAAATGGCATAAATAGAATTTTACATCTCACAGTTCTGGAGGCAAGTAGCCCAAAATCAGGATATGGTATGATATCTTATCTGGTATGATAGATTTCTGGTGAGAGTTCTATTTTAAGTTGAAGACAGCTATCTTCTTGCTGTGTCCTCACATGGTAGAAAATAAACATAGCTAGCTCTCTGGTCTTTTTTAAAAAGGCACTGATCACATTCCTGAGGGCTTCAGTCTCATGGTTTGATTGCTTCTCAAAGATCTTACCTCCAAATACCATCACTATGGGATTAGGGTTTCAACATGTGAATTTTGGTGAGACAGAAACATTAAGTCCAGTGCAACATGAAAATCCATCAACATAATGCACAATATTAATAGGACAAAGGATTGAGAAAGGCATGATAATCTCAATAGATGCCGAAAATATTTAATCATTCCTTAATAAAACACTTGACAAACTAGGAATGAAGGGGAATTTTCATCAACCTAATAAAGGCCATATATGAAAAAACCATAACTAGCATTATAATTTACACTAAAGGAGTTCCCCATAAGAACAGGAACAAAAGAATGATATCCATGCTTGTTACCATTCTATTCAACTTAAAATGAACAAATTTAGTCATGGCAATTAGGCAAGACAAAAAAAAATCCTCTAATTTTGGAAATAAATTAATAGAAAAATCTTTTTTTGAAGATATAATTTTGTACCTAGAAAACCCTCCAGCATACACATACACATTCACATAACACATACACACACATACACATAATGATTAGATAAACTTTTAAGTAATGTATCAACAAAGTTGCAAAACACAAGATAAGCATATAAAATCAATTGTATTTCAAAACATTAGCAATGAACAATCTGAAAATAAAATTAAGATAACAACTCAATTTGCAATAGCATAAAAAATACTTATGAATAAATTTAGCTGAGCTTGGGGTTAATGGATGCAAACTATTGCTTTTGGAATGGATTAACAATGAGATCCTGCTGTGTAGCATGAGAACTATGTCTAGTCACATGATGGCACATGATAATGGGAGAAAAAAGAATATATAAATGTATGTGTAATTGGGTCACCATGCTGTACAGTAGAAAAAAAATTGTATTGGGGAAGTAACAATAAAAAATTTTAGAAAGAAAGGATTTGCAAGGCTTGTACACTAAAAATACAATACTTTGCTGAAGGAAATTGAAGACCTAAATAAATCAACAAATACTTCATGTACATGTAATCAAAACCATAATATTGTAAAGATGTCAATAATTCCTAAATTGATCTACAGATTTATCTAAATCCCTATAAAATTACAGGTACTTTTTTTACAAAATTTGAGAAAATATTTCTAATATTTACGTAAGAAATGTATTGACCTAGAAAATTCAAAGCAATCTTGAAAGTTTGAGACTTACACTTTCTGACTTAAACTCCAAAACTAGTGTGATAAAGAACGCGCATTACTAACCTAAAGATAGATTTATAGGTCAATGAAATATACTTCAGAATCCACAAATAAACCCTGACATTTACTGCCAATTTTTTTTATAGTGATGTCCAGACAATTCAAAGTGGAAAGAGAACTCTTTCAACAGGTGTCGCTGGGAAGCTAGATATCCACATGCAAAAGAACGATCATACACTCATAAACTCACAACATATACAAAAATTAAAATAGGTTAGAGATCAACATCTAAGAGTTAAAGTTATTAACCACTTAGAAGAAATTATAGGAGTAAAACTTAGTGAAAAGTTTCTGAAGATATGATGGCAAAAACACAAATGACAAAAATTGCTAAGTTAAATTTCATTAAAAATATTTTGTGCTTAAAAAGATCGAGAAAGTAAGAAGACAATCCACATATTTAAAGAAAATATTTGCAATTCATATAGCTGATAAGGGACTAGAATATGCAAGCACTATTACAATTCAACAAAAACAAAAGTAAATTATGCAGTTTAAAAGTGGGCAAAGAGGGAGTTCCCTGGTGGTCTCATGGCTAGGATGTTGCACTTTCACTGCTGCAGCCAAATTTCAGTCCCTGGTCAAGGAACTGAGAGCCCATATCAAGCTGCTTCATTCAGCAGAAAAAAAAAAAAAAAAAAAAGCAAATAATTGAATAGACATTTCTCTAAATAGGATACCCAGAAAGCCAATAAGTATAAGAAAAAAATTCAAGATTATTAGCCATTAGGAAAACAAAGATTAAAAAAAACACATTGATACACTTCACACCCAATGGAATGGTTTTAAAAGAAAAAATAGTTAATATCAAGTATTGAGAGTTCCTCTGTCACTCAACATGTTAAGGATCTGGCTTTGTCGCTGTGGTGACTTGAGTCACTGCTGTGGCTTGCATCCAATTCCTTACCCAGGAATTTCCACATGATGCAGGTTTTGCAAAAAACAAACAAACAAACAAAAAACAAAAAAAAACAAAAATCTACCTATTTTGTTAAAAAATAAGTATTTATGAGTATGGGGAGAAATTGGAATCCTTGTATATTGCTGGTGAAGAATTCAAAATGTTACCCCCACTTTGGAAAATAGCTTGGCAGCTCCCCAAACTTAAACATAGAATTATTGCATGATTCAGTAATTATACTACTAGGTATATACCCAAGAGAGTTGAAAACATATATCCACCCCAAAATGTGTATCTGAATATTCATATCAGCATTATCCATAACAGTCAAAATGAGGAAATAACTTGAATGTTCATTAACCTATTAATGGATAAAAAATGTGATATATTCATATAATGAAATATTCTTCAGCCTAAAAAGGAATGATGTTGTGGTTAATATTACAGCATAGATGAACCTTGAAAGCACTGCTATTAGACAAAAAGCCAGACATGAAAGAACAGATATTGCATGATTCCACTTATATGAAGTGTCCAGAACAGGCACAATGCTAGAGACAGAAAGTACATCAGTGGCTGCCAGATGTTGGCAGTGGGAATGGGGAGGGATGAAGTATGACTGCTAAGGGATATATATATATATATATATATATATGTATTTTTTGTAAGGGAGTGATAAAGATGTTCTATAATTTGATGGTGGTGCTAGTTGCACAGCTTTTTTTTTTTTTGTCTTTTTACCTTTTCGTGAACCGCTCTCACAGCATATGGAGGTTCCCAGGCTAGGGGTTGAATTGGAGCTGTACCCACCGGCCTACACCAGAGCCACAGCAACGCGGGATCCGAGCTGCGTCTGCAACCCACACCAGAGCTCACGGCAACACCGAATCCTTAACCCACTGAGCAAGGCCAGGGATCGAACCCGCAACCTCATGGTTCCTAGTCAGATTCGTTAACCACTGCGCCACAATGGGAACTCCAGCACAGCTTTGTGGATATACTAAAACCACTAAATTGTATATTTCACATTTGTATAAGCTATATGTGAATTCTTAATGTAGAAAACAAGTAAGACACAGTAATTCGGAATAGAATATGTGTTTCCTTCAAGGACCTTCAAATAGCTATTTTCTAAAAGAAATAAGGGAGGATATAGTTGAGACACATCTACTTAGTTTCTGTTCCCATATTTATGAAGCAGATAATTTTCTTCTCATCATGCAAGGCAGAGTGAATGAGGAAGAAGACAGCCAACAAAGATATTATTATAACATAAAATTTTCCCCTTTGAAAACATAAAGGCAGGGGAAAGTAGCACCCCCCCAATTTTGCTTTCTCATCCAAATTTATACTTTCATGGCATACTTAAAAGGAGAGAAACAGATGGCTTACTCTGTACTTAATATATTTCTGGTATTCTTCAAGGTTAAAAAAATACGGAGAAGAACCTGTCTACAAAACAGAAACAGACTCACTGACATAGAGAACAGATTTGTGGTTGCCAGGGTGAAGGGGAGGAAGTGGGATGGACTAGGAGTTAGGGGTTAGTAGATATAGACAATTACATTTAAAATGGATAAGCAACGAAGACCTACTGTACAGCACAGGGAACTATATTCAATATCTTAGGATAGAAGATGATGGAAGATAATATAAAAAAAGATTGTATATGCCTGGGTCATGATGCTGTACAGCAGAAATTGACACAACACTGTAAATCTAATATTATAATAAAAATTAAATTAAATTAAATTAAAAAAATACAGAGATGAAAAAGGAAATTAGACATGTAGAGAGAAGAATACTGAAAATATTGTTTCATAATGGGGATTTCGTTGCCATCCTACTGTACAATTTAAATAGATAAATGAAATATTTTTCAAGATGTGAACATTAAGCAACCAATGGCAGTGATTCCTAAAAGACAGGAAACAATTGAGGGGACACTATGAGTGCCTCAGCTAATGGACAGGGTTCCAGTCCACATCACAGGGACTGAGACCTCAGACAGAGCCTGGGAAACTCCTTGAATTAAGATCATGAAGCTAAGAATTCCAGGAAGCACAAGTAAACTTGGTTCACAGGATAGAGTATCAGAGGGAAGAGAATGACAGGCACAGAGATTTAGAAATCAACAAAGGACTTTCCTCAAGTCCTCAGCTAAATACTGATCAGGGCATGGGTATAAGGTCATCAAAAGCTGGAGAAGAAATTGCTCAGGTGGAGTGGACAGCAATGTCCTCCACACTCATGGGGATGGGAGGTAGATCCTATTCTATTCAGCCTTAACAGAAAACCAGAAAATTCGCAGGACACAAAAACATTGAAAGAAAAAATAAAAGTATTTCAAACTTGATGAAATAAACCCATAATTCCAAGAATATCAAAAAATCCCAAGCACAAAGAATATATGAATAAAAATACACCTCTTTAAATTGCTTAAGACAAGTGATAAAGAGAAAATCCTACAAGATAAAAGATATCACTGCAAAGGGACATCTGCAACATCTTTTAATTTTTGCTTGTTTTTTTCATACAAAAAGAACAAAACTGTTAACCTTGCATTCTATATGCAGCAAAATATGTTGTACCATAAATAACATTTTTCGGACATTCTCAATTGAAATTTATCGAGAATAGAATACATTACAGAAAGGGTGAATAAAATCAAAGGCAGAAAGAAACTGACACTAGATGGAAACTAGACTTCAAACAAAAATGAAGGACATGGTAAATATGCATATAAATAGGGAAGATTTTTTTTGTTACTTAAATCTCATTAAATAAAAATTGACTACTTGAGGCAAAAATAAGATACTTGTGGGGATTATAATGTATATGGAAGAAAACATACATGAGATCCATAACAACAAGAACAGGAGAGGAGAAATGCAAATATGCAATTGTGAGGTTCTTATATTATGGATGATATACCTGGGAAGTAGCCAATGGTAAGTTAAAATTAACACCATAAATCCCAAAATAAACACTAAGCATGCACAAAAGGAGAGTCAAGCTAATCATTCTATAAAAGAGAGAGAAGGGATAACCAGTAAAATAATACAAAACAAGACAGAAAAAGAGGAAGAAGAAAGGCCAGATGGGAGAAATAGAACACAGAAAAATGGTAAATTCATACCCAATAATATCAGCAAGCATTAGACTGTAAATATTTTTTAAGAAACACATTGAATGAGTACTGTCAGATAATAAAGCAAGATGGAACTATATATACTGTAAAATAAATATACTTAAAAAGAAAAAGTAGATTAGAAGTAAAAGATTGGATAAAGTTATATTACACTAACATAAAAGAAAACGAGTGACTATTTTAGCAATAGAAATATCATACTTTATAGCAAAGACTACTACCAGGTTTAAATAAAGTATTTCATAATAATAATAGAAATAGCAAAATTTACAATTATATTCAGAGATTTCAACATTCCTCTCTCAATAATTGAAAGAACTATATATCTGGCTTTATATATATATATATATATATAGGAATTGGCTAAACATATAAAAATTATCAGGTTACATAAGGATATAGAAAAGTTGAGTACTATAAACAAACTTGACCTAATTAACATTCCTAAATACCTCGCTAAACAACAACACAATCCACATTCTTTTTCAACTTCACATGAAACACTTAAAGGTAGATCATATTATCAGCCATAAAAAAGCTTCCATGTAGTTAAAATAATTAAATTTATTCAGAATATGTTCTCTGCAATATAGTTAAGCTAGAAACTGATGAAAGGAAAGACTCTAGAAAATCCTCAAATGGTAGGAACAAATATCTTACTTCTAAATAATATATCTGTTCAAGAAACCAATAGCAGAATTAGAGAATATTTTAAACTGAATGAAAGTAAAAATATAAGACATCAAGATTCATATTATGCAGCTCCAGTAGAACTTAGAAGGATAATTATAGAATAAATGCCCACTCCAGGAGTGGGATGGACAGAGTTTGAGGTTGGTGAATACAAACTGTAACATTTGGATTGGATGGGCACTGGGCTTCTACTGTACAGTACAGGGAACTGTGTGTGACTGGGTCCCTTTGCTGTACAACAGAAATTGAGGAAACATTGTAAATGAACTATACTTTAATAATTAATATATAAAAATAAAGGCCTACATGAGAATAGAAGAAAACTCTCAAGTCAATGACCTCAGTTTCCAAATTAAGAAGCTAGAAAACAAAGAGCAAGCAAAAAGAAATAAAAAAATAATATCAGAGAATAATGGAATAATCAGAAAACTAAAGTATCCCACTGAAAAAAATCAATAAAATTGATAAACCTCAGGCCTTGCCAGTCAAGAAACACAGAGGGGTGGCACAAATAACCAGTGCATACAATGAGAAGTCACATCATTACAGATTGTGTAGGCATTAAAAGGACAAAGGGTTATTATGGATAACTATGCCAATATATTAAAAAAAATAAGTGGACATTTTCCTTGAAGACAAAATCTACCAAAGCTCACAGAAGAAAAAAATGTTTACATTTCTTAAAAACAGGGAACCTACAGTTAAAATTTTCCTATAGAGAAAAATCCACACCTTAATGGCTCCCAATGATAAATTCTAGCAAATACTTAAGGAAGAAAAAAATGCAATTTTACCTAAACCCTTGCATAACACTGAAGAGGAATGAATAATTATAAAATAACTTTTTTATGGTCAACACTTCATTTATTTCAACATTAGACAAACACATCCAGGAAACAAAGACAGATCAATTTGCAAAGAGGGCTTATCTCAAGGATACAAAGGTGGTTTAACATTTGAGAATCATTCAGTGCCCTTCAATGTATTTTAAAACATTGAAAGGAAACTATATGCTAATGTAAACAGCTGAAGGAAAAAGTTTTGACAATATAAGGGAAGAATCTCCACCTGATAAAGGGCATCATCTAGAAAGCTACAGGTATTATCTTCCTTAAAGATGAAATACTGAGTCTCTTTTTCTGGGCACAGGAGGAAGGCAGTCTGTTTGCCTTTTCTCCATTTCTATTTGACATCCTATTGAAAATCCTTACCAGACCCTTCATGCCACTGCATTAGGGACTGGCAAAGAAATGAATGCTGTCTACTTGGAAAGGAAGACATTAATTTTTCTTCATTTGGGATCAACATATTCACCTATGTAGAAAATCTTACAAAATCTTGGCACCCAACCAAAAAATAACTACTTAATCTACTAAGTGAATTTAGCATGGTTGCATAAACAAGATAAATTTTAAAAATCAATTCTATTTCTATAAGCTAACATCAATCAGAAATTAAAGAATTAATACAGGATATATGTCCAAGAGTGGGATTGCCAGGTTATACGGTAGTTCTATGTATAGTTTTCGAAGGTACCTCCATACTGTTCTCCATAGTGGTTGGACCAGCTTACATTCCCACCAACAGTGCAGGAGGGTTCCCTTTTGTCTACACCCCCTCCAGCACTTGTTATTTGTGGACTTATTAATGATGGCCATTCTGACAGGTTTGAGGTGTTATCTCCTGGTAGTTTTGATTTGCATTTCTCTAATAATCAGTGATGATGTACATTTTTTTTTCATGTTCTTGTTGGCCATCTGTATATCTTCCTTGAAGAACTGTCTATTCAGGTCTTTTGCTCATTTTTCCATTGGGTTGTTGGCGTTTTTGCTGTTGAGTTGTATAAGTTGTTTGCATATTCTAGAGATTCAGCCCTTGTCAGTTGCATCATTTGAAATTAGTTTCTCCCATTCTGTAAGTTGTCTGTTTGTTCTCTTTTTGGTTTCCTTTGCTATGCAAAAGCTTGTCAGTTTGATTAGGTCCCACTGATTTATTTTTTCCTTTTATTTCTGTTCTCTTGGGAGACTGACCTGAGAAAACATTTGTAAGGTTGATGTCAGAGACTGTTTTGCCTGTGTTCTCTTCCAGGAGTTGGATGGTGTCTTGTCTTATATGTAAGTCTTTCAGCCATTTTGAGTTTATTTTTGTGCATGGTGTGAGGGTGTGTGCTAGTTTTCTTGATTTGCATGCAGCTGTCCAAGTTTTCCAGCAATGCTTGATGAATAGATTGTCTTTTTTACTATTTTATGTTCTTGCCTCCTTTGTCAAAGATTAATTGACCATAGGTGTCAGGGTTTATTTGTGGGTTCTCTATTCTGTTCCATTGGTCTGTCTGTCTGTTTTGGTACCAGTACCACACTGTCTTGATGACTGTGGCTATGGAATAGTGCCTGAAGTCTGGGAGAGTTATGCCTCCTGCTTGTTTTTGTTTCTAAGGATTGCTTTGGCAATTCTGTTTTTTTTTGTTTTTGTGCTTCCATATGGATTTTTGGATTGTTTGTTCTAGTTCTGTGAAAAATGTCCTGGACAATTTGATAGGGATTGCAATGAATCTGTAGAGTGCTTTGGGTAGTATGGCCATTTTTACAGTATTAATTTTTCCAACCCAGGAGCATGGAATATCTTTCCATTTCTTTGAATCCTCTATAATTTCCTTGATTAATGTTTTATAGTTCTCAGCATATAAGTTTTTCACCTCCTTGGTCAGGTGTATACCCAGGTATTTGATTTTTTGGGGTGCAGTGTTAAAGGGTATTTTGTTTTCAAAAATTTCCTTTAAAAAGACATATATACCCACTTGTTCATTACAGTTCTGTTCTACAACAGCCAAGACATGGGAACAACCCAATTGTTCATTAACATATGTTTGAATTAGGAAGATGTGGTATATACACACAATGAAATATTACTCAGCCATATCAAAGAATGAAATAATAGTTCCATCCATTTTCAACAACATGGATGGAACTAGAGACCCTCATACTGAGTGAAATAAGTCAGAAAGAGAAAGACAAATACCATGTAGTATCTCTCATATCTGGTATCTAATATACAGCACGAATGAACCTTTCCAGAGAAATGAAAATCATGGACTTGGAGAATAGACTCGTGGTTGACAAGGGGGAGGGGGAGGGGGAGGGGGAGGGGAGGGAGTGGGATGGAATGGGAGCTTGGGGTTAATGGATGCAAACTATTGCCTTTGGAATAGATTAGCAGTGAGATCCTGCTGTGCAGCACTGGGAAATATGTCTAGTCAATTACGATGGAGCATGATAAAATGAGAAAATATAATGTGTACATGTATGTGTAACTGGGTCACCATGGTACACAGTAAAAAAAAAAAAAATCGTGTCGGGGAAATAATTAAAAAATTAAAATTAAAAAAGTTAAAATAAATAAATAAAATTAAATAAAGAAATAATATATATAAAAAATGAAAGAACTGTGTGGAAGACACAGGGCCACTTACAACACTAGAGCAGCCTAACGAGATGAGAGAAAAGATATTTTTATTAGGTCATGGGGTACAACCAACCCAATAAAGGGTTAACCTTATTATTGAAAATTTTAGTAAATGTGACATTTTTCTTGAACCAGCAAGAATAAGTTACTTTTAAAATTATGTGAGGATGTTTTTAATAACTTGTTCTTAAAATGAAATGTATTTTTCATATAAAAACCAAAGGACAACAACAAACCTGAGATGAAATTTAGTTCTTGTGAGTTAGAGGTAAAACACATGCATACTTCACATTTACATACACACTCTGGTACACTCCTACTTACAAACATTCACTGAATGGCCCAATATTTATTCATAAACACAATTGCCTGTTCTTTTGTTATTTTTTAAATTGAAGTATAGTTGATGTACAATATTGTGTTAGTTTCTGATGTACAGAAATTTGACTCAGATATACATGTATGTATATACACATAATTTTATCATATTTTTCCATCATGGTTTATCATAGGACATTGAATACATTTCCCTATGCTGCACAGTAGGAGCTTCTTGGTTATCCTCTTACATCTGCTAAGCCCAACATCACACTCCATCTCTTTCCTAAGCCTTTCCCCTTTGGCAACCATAAGTCTGTGTCTGTGATTTTTCATTGAGTATCTTGTGTGGAAAGAGTC
This sequence comes from Phacochoerus africanus, assembly GCF_016906955.1. NCBI lineage: Eukaryota > Metazoa > Chordata > Mammalia > Artiodactyla > Suidae > Phacochoerus > Phacochoerus africanus. The sequence continues at coordinate 50,042,795 of NC_062553.1, read as the reverse complement.
TAAAAAGAAAAACTGAAATATTACTTATACAAAACTATGTCATTATTGAGAATGTTTACTTTCACAATATTGATATTCTTTTTTTAATAGGAAAAATATATGACATGGATAAAATTTCTTAGATGGAATGAAGTCCAAAGATTTATTACAGATTTATTTTCAATATATGTATTGTGGTTTAAATTTTTGATTAAGCAGCCTATTAAAACAGCAGGAGGTCAACAACATGAAGAATGGTTCCTTTAAAAATAAAACAAGAAAAAAATATCTTGAGAGGGAATTATAACACTTTTAACTACCCATATTTGTTTTTTTCAGAGGCTTTCTGGATCAATGTCCATCTAAACAAGGAGCCTAATGCTGTGCTTGATGATATAATCTTTTATAAAAAGTAAACTCTACTGGTCATATGTTACTACTAAAACTTAAATTTGGTACATACTGTGTTAATCTTTCCAGGAAACTCATCCAATTCCTTTCATAGAAACATATTTGTTTATTAGAGGATTTTTATCCACAGCAGGCCTTTCAACATAGATGAATGAATCAGACATAAAATACAAAAACTAGGAAAATATATATAACATTTTCAAATAAAAAACAAAAACTTGAAAAAATAGCTCCACTCTATAGCTACATCAGAAAATAGTGATTAGGATGAAAAAAGCTTAACTCTGATTTTCTTTTTTTGAAAAGTTGTAGTTTTTTTATTATTATTTTTAATTGTTGGAGGTGGTGAGGAGAAAAGGGAACCCTCCTGCATTAACTCTGATTTAAAGCAAGAAAAGGGGGTTCTCCTGTGGTAGCAGTGGGTTAAGGGACCAATGTTGTCACTGCAGGGGCTTGGGTCTTTGCTGTGGTGCAGTTCATTTCCTGGCCCAGGAACTTCCATGTGTCACAGGCATGGCCAAAAAAGAAAGAAAGAAAACAAGAAAAGGCATAGCAAACATGATACTACTGGAACAACTATTAGTATATACAAAGTGTCTTGCTCTTAAACTTTATAATATGTGGGGAAAATGTATATAAAGAAATATAGGGGTTCTCACTGTAGCACAATGGGTTAAGAATCCAACTGCAGGGGCTCAAGTCACTGCAGAGGTGCAAGCTTGATCCCTGAACTGGGAACTTCCATATGCCACAGGTGAGGCCAAAAACAAAAGATATAGATCGATGATAGATAGAGAGATAGATAACATTGGAGTGCTCAATTCTCCAAGAAAAGTGAAAATAAGACAAATAGCAAAGTAGGATAAAAATTCAGAATTTTATTAAACTTTTGGAATCGTTTGATTTAAATTAATAAAACTCAGTATCCACTGAATACTTCCTAAGGGTAGGAAAACAAAAGAAAGGAGTTGTATCTTACCTTCAATATAAACCTGCCTGCTAGTAGCTTGATTCTTGAAGAGATTCAAGGTGATTATACCAATGACAACAATAATAAACAAAAAATGAGAGAGAGGTAAAGAGAGATATTAGAGAATTAAGAGAGGCAAAATCCTTGAGGTCATAAAGATCATCTGTGGAAGGATCTAGAAGTCCTCCTGAATGTAGGCATTAAGTCAGAAACTGTGAAGTTTCCAAGAGTACTCCTTACTTGCAAGTTGACTTGTGAGCCTACCAGTGTTGCATACACAGCCCAAGAAAACCTGAGAACCCTGTGCTGGAGACCAGTTCTTTTAACCAAGCAGGACCCTATGGGGCCTTCCCAGAATAGACCCTATCCATGCCCTCTGCCTGTCCCTTTTATTTAAGAAATAATTTATTCAAAATATCAGTTTAAACAAAGAAGTGAGAAAATACAGACAAAAAGGAAAACAGTCAAGCAAGACAGAATAGTAATAGTTCAGCCATTCAACAAAGTCAAGGACTTTTATTTCTTCCTCAAGGACTATAGGTAATATTCTGAGCCAGGTCCTTGGAGATACTTTTCAGGTGTTAAAGCCGCTGTCAGGTGGAAGAAGTCAACTGTATACTGCTCACAAGCACATAGACCCCAGACCCATGGGAAGCAGAATGTTGATGCTGTCAACTCCTGATGACCTTACCACCAACCAATCAGGAGAATGTCTATGAGCTGATCATGCCCTGATCTTCAAAACTATGGGACTCCTCACTACTCCCTCCAGAGGGGACACAGCCCTTGAAGTACAAGCCTGCTATGTTCCCCTCTTTGTTTGGCAATTAAAGCTACTTTTTCTGTCTCCTCTAACACTGTCTCTGTGTCTCTATTCGGCATCTGTGTACAAAGGCAGCTGAGATTTTGGCAACATTGTGATTCATGTTCAAAGCAGCAGCCAGAGCCTATCTGGTACATGTTCTAAAAGCTGAGCCCCACACAGCAACACAGGTAGGGCAGGTGATAACCTGAACACGTGGTAGGGGTTGGGAGGCTGAAAAAGAGCAACCTGGACATCAGGAAGTGCAGGTCTTACCCAGAACTGCTGATGATCTACACAGGCTCCCTGCAAAGGAGAGAGGCTTCATCTTTACTCTGGGAGGTAAACCTATCTTATCTGGGAAGGAAAAGAAACACTGCTTTCCTTGAACTGATCCTGGAAAAAAATACATATAATACAATTCTTTGGAGAAATGTCTATTTGGGTCTTTTGCCCATTTTTCAATTGAGTTTTTTTAATTTTTATGTTGCTGAGTTGTATGTATGGTTTGTATATTTTGGAGATTAGGCCCTTATTGATGTAATCTAAAACATGGCACAAATGAACCTATCTACAAAACAGAAACAGACTCACATACATGGAGAACAGACTTGTGGTTGCCAAAAGCAAGTAGGGAGGAAGTGGGATGGATGGGGAGATTGGGGATGGTAGATGCAAAGTGTTACATTTTGGATGGATAAGCAAGGAGGTCCTACCATAGCAAAGGGAACTCTATCCAATCTCTTGGGATAGAACATGATGGAAGCTAGTATGAGAAAAAGAATGTATATATACTTATGACTGGGTCATTTTGCTGTACAGTGGAAATTGGTACAATACTGTAAATCAACTATACTCTAATTAAAAAAGATAAAATTCTCTCTTTATTAAATTGGTCAGTAAACACATGTCATTTGACCCAAAAGGAGACACAATCTCTAGTTTCCAAGGAAATTTTTCAGTACATTTCCCTTAGAGAACCAGACCATGAAGAAACCTGAAATAATCATCGGATGTGATCTCTTGAAATAGCAGCTTAATTGCTTAGAGGAAACTGGAAAGCATCTTCAGATGGAAGAGACAATTTGAACCAAAATATCCTGTATTTCAAGGTGGGAGTTTATCTATTTAATTCATATTACACTGGTATACTCACATGGGAATGCTAATAAAAGGGAAAAACAGGTAGCTGAGGGCTGCCAGAATAACAAAAGTAGGAAGCTCATGCCTGTGCTAATTCTTTCTTAGACTGGTGGCCCTACAATGTCTTGTAGATTCAGATTTGAAAGCATTGACTGTTGGTTGCTGGTAGATCGGATCATTCAGATACAAATATTTAAATATCTACAAAGTATTTTAAATGTTGTTCTGCAGTTTGAAGAAATAGTAGGGCTGAAGACATACAATTAGCATCCTTGATTTAGGGCTTGTAATTTGCTATATCAAATATAATATCACATATTATATCATTACATCTGTATAATATCATAACTATATATCATACCAGATAATATTTTGTAATTTATTACATTATTATATGTACAGATATCACTCATCAAGACCTATTAGGTAACATGATATTAAGTTAGGGCTTTGATTTACAAGAACAAGATGCTGCTTCTGGGTGATGGAACCTGTGTTATCAATAAAATCCATGAGCACAGGGTGATTGCCTTGTTCTTTTGCCACACAACATGCTTCCTGAGCACAAAGCTACTGTGTTGTAAATATAGCAACAGATAAGGGATCATCATGCTGACAGAAGTTCTATTGTCTTAACACTATTTGTTGGTAGTATTAAGGGGTTAAGGAGTAAGAGGGGTTCACCACAATCAACTTAATCCACTGCAGACTTTGCTCTCAGAAGGTTATGTATTCATTCATCAGTGTTGGCAGACAAAACAGATTCAGTGAGGGAAAGAGTCTGTGATTAATACCAAATAAAGCCTCCATTCTGCCACCAAAGCCATATTGTACATCGGCAATCTCCTCCACAGTGGCTGTCCTCTGTGGACATTTATTTATGACACAAGTACCTACACACTTTGCCTATTCCAAGAGATCCATTAGCATACATTTCTCAAATGTGTCACCGATATACATATTTCAGTTTTTTGGTTTTCAAGTTCTGTTCGCCAAATTATTGGATCTACACTTTCTAATAGGGTATGTTTATTTGATGATATTAGAATTAATACTGAGTGAGATTCTTTTTTAACCCAGTCACTGTGTTGTATTTTTTCTTATATTTCTATAGTTTATCCTCAGAAGTATCCAAGGGGTACCTGGATTTCCATTTTCTAGAAGAGAAAATTCAAGTTCAAGATAATTAAATATCTTACTAAAGCCACCAAACTACCATCACTATGTATACATTAAATATGCACATTTTTGCATGTTAAGTATGTTTAATAAATCTGAAAAAATAGTAGAATTTAAACCAGATTCAGACTCCAATTCCCATACTTCTAAAACCAACTGCCTTTGAGTCAGTTGAACTCTGATCATTAAAATTTTAATATGTGTGGTTGTGCTCTTGTGTGCATAAGGCTATTCTTATATGCATTAGAGACATGTAATTTTTCTATAATGTCTTTCCTACTATTATTTTTTTGAAATTTTTCCTTAAGAAATAAAAAATACTAACTCCTCAGACTTCTGGATCCTCATTTTCTAGAAAATATAAGCACAGATCTAATCACCATATGCTTAGACAAAAACTTTACTATCCTTTCCCTTGAACTCCAAAACTGTGTTCCCCTTACGTTATGCTTTTCCAAATCAGACCATTCGTTTAGCTTAATAATACTTTAAAAATTATTTTGCTTTACTCTGCCTTCATCTCATCACTTTGCTATGATTTAAATGATCATCGCTTTGCTGTAATTTATTTATTTTACCTCAAACAAAATGTCACCTTTCTCCCTTAGAAACTATGATAGGTAATACTGCATAGCAGTTTCCTCAAGTAGAGTCTAAAGTAGAAGAGGAATAAACAAACAACTAAAATAAGGAATAATAAGTGCAGAGGTGGGGTTTAATACAGGTGGCTAGGTCTAAGAATTTAAATGAGGAGAACAAAATCTGTTTAATGTACAGCCAAACTGTATACTATTGATTTTTCTCACATTTTCTTTAATTCCCCATTGAGTAGCCATTGTTCCATTCACTGAACAGATATATACTAATATATGTGTTACATAATATATGCTACATGTTATAAAGATAAGGGATAAACAGGTATAGACAGCCTGAGTCTATGCCTGCAATGAACTTAAAAGTTTGTAGAGAAAGCTTTCATGGTAGCAAAATATTTAGCAGCATTTTTAAAGCTTTTAGTGTATCTACAACAATAAGCAAAGGAGAAAACCATATGAACTAATATTTCAGAGGCTATTAGTCATTCTGTAAATTATTAATGTAAGACTACTCCAAAAATGAATATAATGAATAATGTCTTCTCCCAACTTGAAATCGTCTTAAGATCTCCAGAGATTAAATAAAAGCCCATATCACACTATCACCTAATTAACTCTTTGAGATAGTTTACTCTTTGGTGATACAGAATTCCATGTAATTCCTGGAAGAAAATAAAGATTTCTGTGGCCTATAGTCTCCTTGCAGGCAACTGCTATATGTCACCTGTCTCAACCTTCTTTACCTGAACAATTCTTACCTACTGTTAAAATGTCAAGTTAAACAAAACTCCTTGGCATTGCACTTGCATCCATAGCATACCCATTCATGGCACAACCATCAATGACAGAGCCATCAATCCCTTCACAATTCAGGCTTATATTCTCACTCGGCTGACCTCACATATATATTTTTTTTTCAGTAAAACTTACTGGTTTGAAGTCATCATGCAGTTTTTTGAAAATGGAAATATTATTCTGTGACCTTCACCTGACCCCATATTTCTAATTAAGTAACTCTTTAGAATATAGTGTTATCATGGAGGCAGAGGCTCTAGCTAATATTGTAAAAATTTACCATGATTTAGTAAGTGCCATGTCCATAAATGTGACATAAATGAAAAATTTGTCAGAGAATGATACTATTTTCTCTAACTTCTTCCAAATGACTCTTCTCACGCATCATGCCAAATATTTACAAAAAGTGGGGAAGTCTTCTTTTGCTTATTTCCAGGTCATTTTCTTTCTTTGGCCTTTCATGTTGTGTAATACCTACTATGGATCATGAGCAACCTTCTAATTATTCTCTGCTATACATCAAAACTTTGAAATAACCTAGATTTATAAACTGTAATTAGTTTCATATTCTAAAATTGCTCTCCCTAAAATGATTTTGGTCCATAACAAAGGAATACTTATAATGGTTTTGGAATACCACTCTACAGCAATAACAAGAGGAAACCATGTGTAGCAGAGCCACTTGACATAGTATGTGTATTATATAAAACTGTAAGAAAGTGGTGATGTGACACACAGGCATATACACTAAAATGATAACTATGTAAAGGTGATAGATATATTAATTAGCTTAATTGTGGTGCTCTTTTCACATCATATATACTTACCAAAACATCAATTTTTATACCTTAAATATACACAGTTTTAATCTGTCAAGTATATTTCAATGAAGCTGTCAAAGAAATAAATAAAAAAAGAAAAAATAAAAAAAAATGTGGGAGTTCCCATTTTGGCTCAGTGGTTAAGGAACCTGAATACTATCCATGAGTATGCAAGTTCAATCCCTGGCATTGCTTAGTGGGTTAAGAATCCAGCACTGCTGTGAGCTTGTGTGTAAGTTGCAAACATAGCTCAGATCCTACATTGCTGTGGCTGTGGTGTAGCCTGGCAGCTGCAGCTCTGATTTGACCACTAGCCTGGGAACTTGTGTACGTCTCAGGTGCATCTCTAAAAAGCAAAAACAAAACAAAAAACAAAACAAACAAACAAAATGAGCCAGAAAGACAAAGACAAATACCATATGATATCACTTATAACTGGAATCTAATATCCAGCACAAATGAACATCTCCTCAGAAAAGAAAATCATGGACTTGGAGAAGAGACTTGTGGCTGCCTGATGGGAGGGGGAGGGAGTGGGAGGGATCGGGAGCTTGGGCTTATCAGATACAACTTAGAATAGATTTACAAGGAGATCCTGCTGAATAGCATAGAACTTTGTCTAGATACTCATGTTGCAACAGAAGAAAGGGTGGGGGAAAAAATGTAATTGTAATGTATACATGTAAGGATAACCTGACCCCCTGGCTGTACAGTGGGAAAATAAAAAAAAAAAACAAAAACAAAAGCAAAAACAACAACAACAAAAAAAAAACAAAAAAAAAGTGAATGGACACCAAAGCAAAGATTCTGATGTTTTCTGTGATTGAATTTATTTCAATTATTTTACAGTAGTAGCAATAGCTACTCTTCTTATTATTAGGTTTTTAACAGATCATATTTCTTCAGTGGTAAATTGTTAATTCTTCTTGTAGCCACTGCTCTTCTCTGTACAATTTTCCTTCAGCACCAAGTGATCTCTTATATTTTAATCCTTTCCCTTCAAGATGTTTATTCACTATGTTTAAGACTCAGATTAAATCAACTCCCTAGAGAAACTAATTTTATTGCATGTTGATCGGGTCAAGTAACTAATATTGTTGGGTCATACACTATGTGATAGGAAAATGCTACATCTTGAGAGTATAAATACAAATGAAAACCTAAAGAAGCAAGGAAACAGTAATCATAATGTCATATGCTAATTTCCAGAACAGCCTTAAAATCAGATAGTCACAGAAAAAAGACAAGAAATGTTTTCATAATTATTGCTATATTGAAAAATATTTTGTAACTTGTTTGACATCTTCTGGTTTGCATATGCTAAAAACAATATCTTACTCATATTTTTATGCCCAACTTTACAAAGCTGTAGTTCAGTACATATACATTAAATAAGAATGGAAATGAAATCATATCTCAAGAAGTATTGAAGGCTCATCTGGATGAGTTATAAAGGATACTGTAGAAAAGACTTTCCTAAAGAATAGAGTGTTTGTTTTTTAATTGAAGTATAGTGAATTTACAATGTTGTGTTAGTTTCGAGAGTATAGGAAAGTGATTCATGTACATATGTATATATTCATTATATTCCTTGTCATATTCTTTTCCATTATAAGTTATTATACATATTGAAATAATTCCCTGTGTCATAGAGTAGATACTTATTGTTTATCTATTTTATATACTGCAGTGTGTATATGTTAATCCCAGATTCCTCTGGTTCTTTTAAATTATAATAATTCATGCTTCAATTTTCATAATTATCTTTCCCAGGTTAATTCATTTTATTTACCTGTGTTGAAATTTGTCTAACAACTTAGTTTACCCTACCTGTCAGAAGTCCATCTATTATGGTGCAGCTCAAAAGTTACTTCTTCTATTAAATAATTTCAGGTATTTCAGTCTCAGTTTTCTATATTATCAGTGAAAATTATAGAGGACAGTGTAGACTATCAATAGCACAATGTAAATATATTTTCTTCCACATACTGTATTCCCATATCTGTCTTCTGCTACCACTGATGCTTTCTGAGTAGAAATCTAATTTAATTGGGTTCCCCTTCTCACACAGTTGTAAACATTGTTTTTTTAATTCAATTATTAATGCATATTTAAAACATTGGTAAGGACAACATTATGAGATGGATGGTCAATAGTATCTTACTAATTTATAATAGATATAGTTGGGAGTTCTGTCATGGCTCAGCAGTACCGAACCTGACTAGTATCTATGAGGAAGTGGGTTTGACGTCTGGCCTTGCTAGGTGGGTTAAGAATCTGTTGTTGCTGTGATCCGTGGTGTAGGTTATAGATGTGGCTCAGATCCTGTGTTGCTGTGGCTGAAGTATAGGGTGGAAGCTGCAGCTCTGGTTCAACTCCTAGCTTGGAAATTTCCATATGCCATGGGTGTGGACCTAAAAAGACAAAATAATGGCAATAATAACAGGTATAGTTGGACACTGTTATAACTTCTGAGTTTGGCTCATCAAAGACTATTATGCCATCCCCAAATTACAAAATTAATAATTACAACACAAAAATTGATCAGTTATTATTTTAAGTTTACAACATGAAGTTTTGAATTTTATAGTATATTTCAGGTTGGATAATTCAAATACAGAATTGAAAATATATGTGGTAAAGAATGCCAGAGCCATATTGATGATTTTAGTTCTCAAGGTAATGTTTCAATTAACATACCTCAAAGTGAAATCAGATATGAACAAAGTACAGATTTTGACAGCTTTTTACCTTCTATATTTAATTTTCAAGTGTTTAAACATTTAGAATTTTATATCTCATAATGATTTTTTAAAATATTATAGTTATCTTAGGAATCTTTTTGGGTCTCAAAATTGCACAAATACAGTATGAGTTTACATGCTATTATTTTGAAAAATTGGACTTATTAAAAAACTGAAACTTACAGGCAACTGTACTGATGAAATATAAAGAAAGTTCTCTACCTTTTATAAAGATCTCTCTTGCTGTTCATGAGGAATAGGTTATAGAAATTTCTATGAATGACAGAACTGAGAAATGTTATTAGTTAAGTACATGTTCTATATGAAGGATCCCCCAATATTAAAAAAAAAACAGTACTTTCAAAAGCATATTTGGATAACAATAAATATATAATGAGTAAATATGTAAATAAGCAGTAAATAAGTTGTGAAATACTTTAGAGCCACATAAAATACAAAAATCTTTGTAAAACATTTCCCCTGGGTTTGAAAAGAATAATCAGGCAAGAGGAGAGTCAGCACATTCCTGCATGAACTATCTGAAAGTATTAATACAGCCACAAATATTACATTATGAAGGATTCATTCTACTTAAACCATTAAAAGGCTTCACAATGACATTAGATTTGTGCATGATATGGCAAAATTGATTAATATATTAAATGTTTTAAAATTAATACCTGTGTCCTGCATGGACAGTATCTTGATGTATATTCAAAGTTTTACTGAGCTATTCTTCCATTTTTTTCATTACTGGATTTCACATCAAAGGAGACTTTTAGGGTTTGCTGCAGTAAAAACTTCACAATTTTGTCTTTTCCCTAATATTATTTAATATAAGTATTTTGCAAACATACATATCATGCCACCTCTTTGTTTACTGATTGCCTAATCAGTGGCCCTATTAACTTTAGCAGTCCTCATTCAAGCATAGAAAAATTAAATTTTCTCTGATTTTCCAAAGTGCTATTATATGTATTTGTTTATAAAAATAGACAAATCTCCATCAAAATTTTAGTAGATCATAGTAGCTGAAATTCAAGAGATAAAGAAGATGGGTTGAGAGAAAACTATGTGGACTCCAAGCCAGCAAATTTCAGGATTGATAGTAGTAAATAATATTCACTGAGCGTATTTAATGTCTCAAGCAGTACACAACTGCAAACCAAAATAATTTTATTTATTTTATTTTTTAATTTTTTTTAAATTTCCCCAATACATTATTATTTTTTTTCTACTGTACAGCATGGTGAACCAGTTACACATACATGTATGTATTCTTTTTTCTCATATTATCATGCTCCATCATAAGTGACTAGACAGTGCTACACAGCAGGATCTCATTGCTGATCCATTCCAAAGGCAATATCTGCATCTATTAACCCCAAGCTCCCAATCCTTCCCACTCTCTCCCCCTCACACTTGGCAACCACAAGTCTATTCTCCAAGTCCATGATTTTCTTTTCTGTCTGGAATGTAATATATGGCACAAATGAACCTTTCCACAGAAAACAAAGTAATTTTATAGTTTCATTTAAAATAATTTATTTAATTCAATTTTAACAGTTTCATGAAATTAAGTTGAGAGGAATGAGGAATACATATTACATTTAAAAGCAAACCATTTCATTTGTTACCATGTATACCAAGAATACATACCAAGAATGTCACAAGTATTACAACATAACATATTGTGAAAATTAGTTTTTTTTTTTTCTGGTTTGAGATAAAACTGACATACAGGACTGTATAAGTTTAAGGTGTTTAGCACAATGATTTAGCTTATATACATCATGAAATGATTATCACAGTAAGTAGTGAATATCCCTCATCTCATATAGTTATAAAACTAAAGAAATAGAAAAAAAATTATTCCGAGAGCTCAGAATTTACTCTTTTAACAAGCTTCATGTATAACACACAACAGTGTTAATGATATTTGTCAACCTAGACATTATATCTCAAGTACTTATTTTTCTTAAAACTAGAAGTACTTTTTTTACCTTTTGACTGCCATCCTCCTACCCCACATTCCCCACTTCTCTTAATCATAAATCTGATCTCTTTTACTATAAATTTGTTCTTTTTATTTTTTAAAAATTTTAAGCTACTTCATATTTATTCATTTTTTAATGATTTTTATTTTTTCCATCATAGCTGGTTTACAGTGTTCTGTCAATTTTCTACTGTACAGCGAAGTGACCCAGTCACACATACATGTATGCATTATTTTTTTCACATTATCCTCCATAATGCTCCATCACACATGACTAGATATATTTGCCAGTGTTATACAGCAGGATCTCATTGCTTATCCATTCCAAAGGCAGGAGTTTTCATATATTAACCCCAGAGTCCCAGTCCATCCCACTCCCTCCTCCTCCCACTTGGCAACCACAAGTCTGTTTTTGAAGTGTAATTGACCTGTAATACTGTTAGTTCTTCTCACCCAGCAGAGTATTTTGAAATTTCTATACATTTCAATGTGATCACCACAATACATTTAGCTGTGATCTGTCACCATACAAATGTATTACATAATTATTGACTATATTTCCCACACTGTGCATTTCATACCCTTGGCTAATTTATTTTGCGCTGGAATTTTAAATATCCCTCACATACTTCTTCAACTTAATCCCCTCCCCCAGGCAACCACCTATCTGCTCTCTATATCTATGACTCTGTTTCTGTTGTGTTATGTTTGTTCCTTTCTTTTGTTTTTACATTCCCCATATAAGTAATATCATATAGTATTTGTCTTTCTCTATCTGACTTATTTCACTTAACATAATGCCCTCAAGATTACTTGTTTTCCCAATGAAATATTTCATTCTTTATTATGGAGGCAAAATGTAATATTATAATATTATATATATATATATATATATATATAATCTCTTATAAAATCATTTGTTGAAGGGCATTTATGTTGCTTCCCTATCTTGGCTATTGCAAATAGTGCTTTAATGAACTGGGAGGTGTATGTATCTTTTCTAATTAGTATTTTGGTTTTCTTCAGATAAATATGAAGGAGTGGAATTGTTGGGTCATATGGTAGTCCTATTTTTAATTTTTTGAAGAGTATACATACTGCACTCCATAGTGGCTGCACCAATTGATATTCCCACAAACAGTGAAGGAAAGCTCCCTTTTCTCCACATTGTCAGCAACGCTTATTATTTCTTGTCTTTTTGATAATAACCATTCTGACAGTTGTGAGGTGATACCTAATTGTGGTTTTAATTTCCATTTCCTTGGTGATTAGTGATGTTGAGCAGGTTTTCACATGCATATTGGCCATCTGTGTATCTTCTTTGCAAAAATACCTTTTTAGGTCATCTGCTTTTTTTTAAACTGTGTGGTTTGGAGTTTTTGGACATTGAGTTGAGTCCTTAAATATTTGGATATTAATCATCAGGTACATTGTTTGCAAATATTTTCTTCCACTGAGTAGAAGGTCTTTTCATTTATTGATAGTTCCTAATTCTTGTAGAATTTTTTTAGTTTATTTTTAAATATTTATTTATTTAGTCTTTTTGCCTTTTCTAGGGCCGCTCACACAGCATATAGAGATTCCCAGGCTAGGGGTCTAATCAGAACTATAGCCACCGGCCTACGCCAGAGCCACAGCACCGTGGGGTCCGAGCAGCATCTGCAACCTACACCATAGCTCATGGCAACACCAGATCCTTAATCCACTGAGCAAGGCCAGGGATCGAACCTGCAACCTCATGGTTCCTAGTCAGATTCGTTAACCACTGAGCCATGACGGGAACTCCAGTTTTTTAATTTAGTTTGATGTAGTCCCATTTGTTTAATTTTGCATTTGTTTCCTTCGTCTGAAACAACATACATGAAAATATTACTAATATCCATGTGAAAGAGCATATTGCCTACATTTTCTTCTGATTTTAAGGTTTCTGGTCTTATGTTTAAGTCTTTTGGTTTAATTTCTTTTTTTAATGATTTTTATATTTTTTCCATTGTAATTGATTTACAGTGTTCTGTCAATTTCTATTGTACAGCAAAGTGACCTGGTCATACATATGTGTGTGTGTGTGTGTGTATTCTTTTTCTCACATTATCCTCTGTCATGTTCCATCACAAGTTACTAAATATTTCCCTGTGCTTTACAGCAGGATCTCATTTCTTATCCACTCCAAATGCAATAATTTACATTTATTAACCTCAAACTCACAGTCCATCCCACTCCCTCTCCCTCAGCAACCATGAGGCTGTTCTTTTGGTCCATGAATTTCATTTTTGTGAAAGGTCCATTTGTGCCATATATTAGATTCCAGTTGTAAGTGGTATCATATGATATTTTTTTCTCCTTCTGACTTATTTCACTTAGTATGAGAGTTTCTATTTCCATACATATTGCTGCAAATTTTGTTCTTTTTTACAGTTGAGTTGTATCCCATTGAGTATATGTACCAAATCTTCTTAATCCATTCATCTGTCAATGGACTTTAGGTTGTTTTCATGTCTTGGCTATTGTGAATAGTGCTGCAATGAACATACAGGTGCATGTGTACTTTTCAAGGAAAGTTTTGCCTGGATACATCCACGAGAATGGGATTGCTAGGTCATATGATAGTTCTATGTTTATTTTTCTGAGGTACCTCCATACTGTTTTCCATAGTGGTTGTAACAATTTACATTCTTACCAACAGTGTAGGAAGGCACCCTTTTCTCCAAAACTTCTCCAGCCTTTGTTATTTGTTGATTTGTTAATGATGGCCATTCTGATAGGCACGCAGTGGCACATGATAGTAGTTTTGATTTTCATTTCTCTATTAATTAGTGACATTGAGCATTTTTTCATGTGCCAGTTGGCCACCTGTATATCCTCTTTAGAGAAATGCCTATTCAGGTCTTTTGCCCATTTTTCAATTTTTTTTTTTTTTGCTGTTGAGTTGTATAAGTTATTTGTATATTTTAGAGATTAAGCCCTTATCAGTTTCATTGTTTGAAATTACTTGCTCCCATTCTATAGTTTGTCCTTTTGCCTTTTTATGATTTCCTTTGCTGTGAAAAATCTTGTCAGTTTGATTAGGTCCCATTGGTTTATTTTTGCTTTTATTTCTGTTGTCTTGGGAGAGTGAACTGAGAAAATATTTGTAAGGTTGATGTCAGAGAATGTTTTGCCTACATTCTCTTCTAGGAGTTTGGTGGTGTATTGTCTTAAGTTGAAGTCAATTTGAGTTTATTTTTGTACATGGTGTGAGGATGTACTCCAGTTTCATTGATTTACATTCAGCTGCCCAGTTTTCCCAGCACCACTTGCTGAAAAGACTCTCTTTTTCCCATTTTATATTCTTGCTTCCTTTGTTGAAGATTAATTGACTGTAGGTGTCTGGGTTTATTTCTGGGTTCTCTATTCTCTTCCATTGGTCTGTATATCTGTTTTGGTACCAGTACTACACTGTCTTGATTACTGTATCTTTGTAATATTGCCTGAAGTCTGAGAGAGGTATGCCCCCTGCTTGGTTTTTGTTCCTCGGGATTGCTTTGTCAATTCTGGGTCTTATGATTCCATATAAATTTTTTGATTATTTTTTCTAGTTCTGTGAAAAATGTTATGGATAATTTGATAGGGATTTCCTTTAGTCTGTAGATTTCTTTATGTAGTATGGCCATTTTTATGATATTAATTCTTCTAGCCCAGGAACATGGAATATCTTTCCATTTCTTTGAATCCTCTTTAATTTTTTTGTTTAATGTATTATAGCTCTCAGCATATAAGTCTTTCACCTTCTTGGTTAGGTTTAGTCCCAGGTATTTAATTTGTAGGGGTGTGATTTTAAAAGGTATTGTATTTTTATATTCCTTTGCTAATATTTCATCATTAGTACACAGAAATGCAACTGATTTCTGAATGTTAATCTTGTATCCTGCTACTTTCTGAATGTTTACTGATTTTTGAGAAGTACCTTTTTTTTTTTTAAGATGTCCTATTTATCCCAGCAACACCCTCCCTTCTGGTAACCAAAGCTAAGGTTGTCCCTTTTCAGGCTGCCTGAGCCCTTCTGTTGTAGTGAGCAGACTGCATGATCTGGTAGGTACGATTGGGCCCTATTCCAGTTAGTTGCCTTTCCCTTCCTTGTGCATAGGCCAGCTTTATGTCCCAGGATGAGTTCTCGTAGTCTCCTGCCTCTTAAGGTGATTCTCCAAGATTATCAGATGTGTATGACTCAGGCTCCTTTAAATTACTGCTTCCATCCTGAGTCCCAGAGCATGGCAGGTTATGTGCACCCCTGAAGTGTAGAACTCAGTCCTCTGGTTCTCCTGAGAGTAAGCCCCACTGTCCTTCAAAGCAAAATCTTCTGGAGGCTCATCTTCCTGTTTCAGGAATCCCAGAGTGTGGAGCCCAAAGTGAAGCTGGGACACTTTATTCCATGGGGAGAACCACTGCCCATGTAAGTATCCTCATGTTTGTGGGGCATCCACCTAGAGATATGGGGCACAACAAAATTGCATCTCCTCACATTCAACTCATTTTTTTGTGGTTGCTTCTTCACATCCCTTGCTGTAGAAGATCTTTTATGCTAGTCTTCAAATCTTTCTCATTAGCAATTGCTGTCAACATAGTCATAACAGTTGTGTGCCCATGGGAGGGTGTGAGCTCAGTCAGGGTCCTTCTATTCTTTCATCTTGGCCACTCCTTCCTATGCACATTTTTATGTTATGTTTTTTATGCTCTTGGTTCACTCATTTCTGGGGCATAGTTATATTCAGTCAAGATCATTTTTTGAGATTCAGAGCATCTATAAAATAATGCCACAGCTTATGGCAATGCTAGATCTTAAAAACACAGAGCAAGGCCAGGTATCTCACCCACATCCTCATGGATACTATGTCAAGTTCTTAACCTGCTGAGCTGCAAAAGGAACTCCAGATCTTCTTTATTTATTTGCTTTATATTATGCTCCTCTTCCCATTTAATTCTGGCTATTTGAGGTAAACCAAAGGAAAAGATTCAAGTTTGTCAAAATTGGCTTGAATGGTTTTTGTCTTGGGACAAAGATTAATGAGGGAGTCTTACTGAGGACTTTATTACTAAGTCTTCTCCAATCCCGTATCTTTTGACTTGCATCCAGAAATGGTTGGTGGCTTTCCCAAACCCATATCTTTCTTTATTTCTATATTTCCTCTATTTGTATCTATTTTGAAAACCAGTCAATTCTTGCTTGATCTCATCTCTTACAATAACTGCTAAAATCTTCCAATCAAATCCAACACACGTTTAGTTTTAACTCTGTTTTGCTGAAGTCAGGCTCATTAGGTACATTGTCTATTTTGAAAACTTTCAACAGTTTTATGGGCGGTAGTTTTTTTGGTTTGTTTGTTTTTTTATCTTTTTCAGGGCCTCATCCACTACACATGGAGATTCCCAGGCCAGGGGTCCAGTCGGAACTGTAGCCCCCTGCCTACGCCAGAGTCATAGCAACACAGGATCCGAACTGCATCTGCGACTTATGCCAAAGCTCATGGCAATGCTGGATCCTTAACCCACTGAGCAAGGTCAGGTACCAAACCGGCAACATCATGGTTCCGAGTCGGATTCATTAACCACTGCACCACAACGGGAACTCCATATGGGCAGTAGTTTTAAAGAATTTCTGCCATTATATTAGACCTTCAGCTTTACAGTTTTCAGTATCTATTTTCTGACCATGTGTTATTCAACAACTAAGCCAATGACAAACATTTTCAGTGCCTAGAATGGCATTACCAGTTACCAGCTTTGGTATAAGTTCGTGTAATGCTAGCCACTCAAATAAATGTACAAAGAATCAGATTGAGCAAAGTTTATCATTCATGTAAGTTCTGAAATTGTGTTCCCGAACATCTTTTGTCTTTCCTCGTAGTAGTAATTTACCAATCAGGGTTTCTTTTATCTTGATGCTCTGTGTTTTTCAACTTTTGAGCTTTCATGCACATTGGATCATATTCAAAGAAAAGGGACAAGACATGGAAACTGGTGTACAGGAAGTTTCATGGTTCAATCCTAATATGGTACCAACAATTCCACTCAGATTCTGTTGCTCAGTCACAGTGCATGACTATGCCTAACATCAATGCAATCTAGTTGTGTGTGCAATAATAAGAATAAACTGTTTTGAATCCATTTTTGCATCAGCATGTGATATGATAATATAGTTTCAATTTCCTGCAGAGACAAATTTCTGCTTTTCTAACATATCACTTGCCTAATATTGGGAGGGAAAGCCTGTGACTTTGGAAAGGTGTTTTTAGGTCATAGAAGAATAAAGAAGGAACTAGGTAAATAGTAGATTTTGACCAAGGGATGATGGATATGTAAATTACATCCTTAGTCAAGAAAGCATCACGAATCAACATACTTCTCTGACAAAATGAATGTGAATTTTTAGGGAATGAATAAACAAAAATCCTTTAAGATATTGTTTTACATTTAAAACATGTGAATTGGTCTGAATTTTTTATTTTAGAAAAAATTAAAGCATTAACTCAGAACTAAGAGGCATATTCTTGGACAAAGTGAACTCAAGTCTGTTTAGATTTACCATTGCTTTACACATACACATGCTTTGTTGAATCAAGAATGACTTTAATTGTTCTGGACTTGAACTGAACTAAGTAAGTATAGAAAGACTGTGGATATTATGATACAAACCCTGAATATCTTTAAAATTTTATTAATTATATATTTTAAAAATGCAAGATGTCATACATAGGAGGTATTTATGAAGGATATTTTCTGGGCAAATACATTTCACAGTCTTTTGTCAAAATACATCTTTCCTCCAATTGTACCTCTGAACATTGTCATGACTATGCTTTTAAAATTTACAAAATTATTTGTATGCTCTAGGGCTTTTCGTTTACTGTTATGATTATCATCATCATTTTCAAGTTGAATCATCTAACAAAACTTTTTAAATTAAAAAAAATGCAATGGCAAGCAATTGTGTTTTCTGATTCTTAAAATAATATGTATAGGAGAGTCGTTTTGGCCATAATTAACTTCAGGTTGCCCAAGGGAGGAAGAGGAAATTAGTTTGTGTTGTGAATATTCCCTTTCATATACACTATATTTTAAATTCTGTTTTATTGAGGCACTTCTCATTAAAATAAATATGATTAGTTTGCAGCCATTGTTTTTATAATTTAAATTTCATTCAGATATATTTGGAATTAAAATCTATTTTCAATTTTATTAGGAGGCTTTATTAGCATGAACAACTTACCATTAGAACTATTTCTCTTTCTTATTATTTTCATGGTCCAAAAATGAGCAATTATTGGTAACTCGTTTATTTCTATTTTGGATAGGCCAATTAAAGTAACATAGTCAACCATTTCCTGCTTTAGTGTTTTTAAAGTTAGTTTTTATTGGCATCTGAAAAGAACATGACACTGAAAATTAAAGCCATAAATGTAAGCCCTATAGTGTTGAGAATACTGAAAATTGTGTGATAGATCAGAACTGGCTGAGAACAAAGGAAAGAAACCTTTCCTTAGAAGACCTTAAAATCAAAGGGAAACAAATGTATAGCAAGACAAAGATAATAAAGTCAAAGTCACCTGAAGTATTATACATTGTGTTTTTAAGACAATTTGAGGAACTATGTTATTTTTAAAATGGGTCTGTCATTTTGAAACTTGAAGACAGACAATTTTATCATTGAATTTTTCTGGTGGCCATCTTCCTTAAAAAGTATTCTTTGTTTTTAAAAAAGAAATAAGTGGAATGACCTTAAGGACAGAAATCTGCAATAATTGTCCCGTTTGCCAGCCTAAGCAATAAAATCCTGTTGACCGCAAAAGTGCTCAGTTCAACCCTTAGTGATTTCAGCATTCTTTTAAAATCATGTCCTTTGGGCCACTTGCAGGTGTGCAAGCTGTTAGGTGCTCAGAATCACTGGTGTTTTGCGGCCTTCATAGTCCACAGATGCCTGTCTTGTCTCTCATCTCGAGAGACATGCCTGACCCTGTTAATTTTCTTTAGCAAAGTCTCTCTGTCAGCAAGATTTATCCTTGGAATGTTTGGAATGATCATACCAATAAATGATTTTTAGTCAAATGTGGTCTCAGCATGTCCGAATTAAGTGACACTGTAGAAGCCATATTAAACCAAATAGCTTTGTGACACATTGCAAAATATCTAAATGAGGGTAGAGAAAGAGGATTTTGAACTACAAAATTTCCCTGTCTAGTGAAACCCAAACTCAAAAGCCTAACAGTGACTGTAACAATAATGGATCCCTCCAACATTCAATAACTTCACTTTCCCCGTAATATATTTCTAACAAAAAGATGAAGAGATTTAAAAGAAATAAAGTTTGTCTTAAGGTTTCTTTCCCTTAATTCTTTGTAGTTTGGTGGACTGCACCACACATCTATGTGAGAATAATTGTGTCAATTTCAAAGTTAAGTTTGTCTTAAAAACAAATTATAAAGTATTTCTTTTTTTCTTTTTTGTCTTTTTAGGGCTGTACCAATGGCATCTGGAGGTTCCTGGGCTAGGGGTCCAGTGGGAGCTGTAGCCACTGGCCTACAGCCACAGCAAGGTGGGATCCGAGCCGCGTCTGTGACCTACACCACAGCTCACGGCAACGCCAGATCCTTAACCCAATGAGCAAGGCCAGGGATTGAACCTGCATCCCAATGGATGCTAGTCGGGTACCTTAACCACTGAGCCATAACGGAAACTGTTAAAGTATTTCACTTCTTGCTCTGTAAAATAAGTTTCATCTAGAATTCAAGGGGGAAAACAAAGGCACTGTGAAAACGCAAACCTGACTAATAATGAAATAAAATAATAAAAATATAGGTTCTTGATAAATTTCACATTTCTTTTTTTTCACTTTTACAGCCACATGAGGCATATGGAAGTTCCCCTCAATTGGGGCTGCAGCTGCCACCCTACACCACAGCCCCAGCAATACCAGATCCAAGCCACATCTGTGACCAATGCCAAAGCTTGCAGAAATTCCACATCCTTAACCCACTGAGCAAGGCCAGGGATCAAACCCACATCCTCGTGGAGATGATATAGGGTTCTTAACCCACTAAGCAACAATAGAACTCCTAGATTTCACAGTTCAATTGAAGTTCATCTGAGTTATTCTAAAGGCCATAATTACGCAAACACTGTCCAATAGAATTTTATTTAGTTTCATAAAAAGGTCTTTTATTATATCCCTGTACCATGGCTAGTATTATAATAAGATGGTAAAGAAAAATAATGAATTGAAAATAAAAGCTTGTAAAACAACCTAAATGCCCGTTGACAGATGAATGATTAAGAAGATATGGTACATACATACAATGGGATACTACTCAATAAACAAGAACAAAATAAAGCCATTTTCAGCAACATGGATGGAACTACAGACTCATACTAAATGAAGAAAGTCAGAAAGACAAAGACAAATATCATATGATATCACTTTATCTGGAACCTAATATATGGCACAAATGGACCTATCTACAGAAAAGTAACAAACAAATGCACTTGGAGAACAGACTTGTGGTTGCCAAGGGTGACGGGGAGAGAGTGGGATGGACTGGGAGTTTGGAGTTAGTAGATGCAAAATATTGCATTTGGAATGGATAAGCAATGAGATCCTGCTGTATAGCAAAGGGAACTCTATCTAGTTACTTGTGATGTAACATGATAAAGAATAATGTGAGAAAAAGAATGTGTATATATATATATACACACACATATATATATATACACATATGTATATATAAATGAATCACTTTGCTATACAGAAGAATTTGACAGAACATTGTAAATCAACTTTAATAGAAAAAATAAAAATCTTAAAAAAAGAAAGAGGAGTTCTTGTCATGGCTCAGTGGAAACAAATCTGACTAGTATCCATGAGGACACAGGTTCAATACCTGACCTTGCTCAGTGAGTTAAGGATCTAGCATTGCTGTGAGCTGTAGTCTAGGTTGCAGATGCAGCTCAGATCAGGTGTTGCTGTGGCTTGTGGTGTAGGTTGGCAGCTGTAGCTCTGATTCATCCCCCTAGCCTGGGAACCTCCATATGCCATGGGTGCAGCCCTAAAAAAGAAAAGAAAAGAAAGAAAAGCTTGTATAGCAGGAGAGCCATGATAAAGAATAGACATTTGCTGATTTTTTTTAACTCCAAGGCAGACTCTTTAAAAACACATGTCTTGTGAGGAAGTTCTTTAAATAGGAAAAAATATACCTATTTGTAAATAGAATCCATAAAATACACAGTGTTATTTTCTGAAATACGTTATTAGTGGAATTTAAGATGTGCAGATTGGCACACTGGAATATTCTTTTCAGACAAATATACACATGCGCCCACATGGAATATAACACATATGAAGATTTAAATGCAGAGAAACCCAGAAAAATTATATTTTAACATGTATTGTGGCGATGAGTTCATTTTTCACTGTTATAGTCAGAATTGGAAATTTTTTCATCCTTAGAAGTTAAGCTGAGTATTTTTGTTAGGCAGAAATGACCACCACCCCCACCTCAAAAAGATGTACATCCAACCTCCAAAACCAACCTGTTCACTTTAGACTGTGTATAGCAAAGGGGAATAGGTGCAGGTGGAATGAAAATTGCTAATCCACTAACCTTAAAACAGGATACTCTGCATCCTCTGTGTGAGTTCACTGTAAATACAGGGACGTTAAAATGGAGGTGGAGATTAGAACAAGAGAGATGGTGGCTGCTACTGCAGGCTTTGAAGATGGAAGAATGAGCCACAGCCAGGGAACTTAAGCCAGTCTAAAGGATGGAAAAGAAGGAACTGGATTCTGACATGGTGCTTCCAAAACAAATGCAGCCCTGAGGGCCCCTTGACTTTGTTCCAGTCAGATTCATTTTGGGCTTCTGACCTCCTGACTCTAAAACAACAAATTTCTATTATTTAAGCCACAAAGTTTATAGTAATTGATTACATCAGTGATAGGAAAATAGTACAGATTTGGATACATTCCATTCAGAATTTTCAAAATCCTACTCTACCCCAAATATTTCATTAGTGCAAGCTGGTGTGTGCTTTGCTTATTGAGCCCAAATGAGCAGGAAACTTTGGAGTCTGGAACAGAGAAAAGTTTACTGCAGGGACATGCAAGGAGAGAGGTTGCTTGCATCCCTAAAAAACTAAAATGCCCAGGACAAAATTGTAAAGCATTTTTGAAAGCCAGTGTGAGGGATGGGGATCACAGGGTGTGTGACCAGCTAATGCACTGTTCCCTGATTAGCTGATGGTGAGGTCATAGGGTGGTGTCATTGGGGTTGACATCCATCCTTAGATTCCAGGAGGCTTTTGGGCTCTGTGCTAATGGTCATCAAGTAGTTAACACCTTCTATTTGGTGGGGGGAGATTTTCACATTTGTAAAACAGCTCAGGAAATATGCATCAGATACTGTTATCCAGGTACTTCAGAAAGGATCTACAGAGGAGGACATGGGGGAGGGGGTTGTCCTAGGAAAGTCCTATGCAGTCCTGCTAGGTTACAGGTTGTGACTTTCCAATTTAATGTTCTCTATGATATATAATGTCAGAAAAAAATTTAAGATGTTGAGTTATTGCCAGTAATTCAATTATTTAGCAGTTACAGCTAAGATTTAGAAACACACATACGCATTTATAATCTATAAACATAACCTATAAACTGTTAGCATTTCTATTTATTTTGGGGGCACTGAAGGCTAATATATGTTTTCCTTTTTTACATAAAGATCACCATTCTAGGTGAAATTATATGAAATTTTAATCTTTATTAAGAATTTTAACTTCCATATAACATGTACTTCTATTCCAGGTATTATTCTAAACATGATATGGCTAAACTCATGTAATTCTTACAACAGTACTTTAAGTAATTGTTCTCTTTAGTTTGGCTGCAATTTGGCTGACCTCAACTAGACTCAGCTGGACTAAGCTTTACTCTAGACTTTGTCTTCCTTTGTCATTTTTATTCTGGGGACCAACAGTTCCCCAGGGCTTGTTCTTTTTATAGAAGACAGCAGAAGGCCAAGTGCCTAAACCAAACAATACAAGCACATTTTCAAACTGCTGTTAACATCACAGCTGATAAAATTTTATTGTCCAAGCAAGTCATGTGGATGCGTGGTCAGTGTGGTGGTAATAGATTTCATGCTTACAAAACTGAGAGCCACTACAGAGGCAAAAGGCAGAGTTAGGTGAATGTGTAGCTCAGAGTTGGCGATGGTGTTACAGAGAGGCAGAGGTAGATTAGGAATGGTTACGAAATCATCCATAAACTTTCTCACAAAAACTCTCCACTCCACTTCTGGCATTTCACGTTGCTATTTTTCTCCATGGTTCAGTATTCTTTACAAGATTTTCTTTTACTCATAAAGGAAAGTATTTAAACTAAGTACTCTAAAAGTACCAATTTTCAGATTGTCCTCACTCAAATCTCAAAGGAATATAAAAGCTCAAATGTATATTTTCAAGCTAGGCTTTCATGAAAGCCAGGTGGAAGCAATTCATCTTTTTCATTACATGGCTCCCATGGGTTAGAAGAAAAAGATATACATTCTGTTTATATATTTTTTTCGGTCTCCTAAATGAAAGTTGAGAGGAGTTAAAAAACATATATATTTTTTAAATTCGATGTTTTTTATATTCTGAAATGCATATAATTTCAACATTTTATTCTTGGTTATGTTAAATAATTTAGTTTTATAATATGTACTATTTTGGAAAAAAGTAGCAGACCATTTTTAGAAATAATCTTACTGATACTAACAACTAACTTTTAACCTGTCCACTTAAAATGTATGCTTTTCTTGTATGCCATTTCTATTCATAGAAAAGTGAATGAATAGGAGTTCCCTCTGTGGCTTGGGTCACTACAGAGGTGCAAGTTTGATATCCGGCTCTTCACAGTGGGTTAATGGATCCAGTACTGCAATAGTTGTGGCATAACTCACAGCTGTGGGTTAGATTCAATCCCTGGCCCAGGAACTCCATGTATTGCTTGTGCACCCATAAAACACACACAAAAAACCCCCATAAAACATAAAATGAAAAGTGAAAGAATAAAAACACATGCATGGAAATCTTTAGAGAATTTTTCTGGATATGTTTTAGAGATTTTAAAAATGGGAGTTCCTGTTGTGGCGCAGCAGAAATGAATCTGACTAGGAACCGTGAGGTTATGGGTTCCTGGCCTCGCTCAGCGGGTTAAGGATCTGGCATTGCCATGAGATGCAGTGTAGATTGCAGACATGGCTCGGAACTGGCATTGCTGAGGCTGTGGTGTAGGCCAGCAGCTCTGGCTCCTAGACCGGAACCTCCATATGCCATGGCTATGGCCCTAAAAAGGCAAAAGTCAAAATAAATAAATAAAAATAAATTTTAAAAATGTTTCTTATTTCTAATTTTAATTTAGTGTTTCAAACATTTAGAATATTTCGTATATACATTTTGTCATAAAACATTTTAAAAAATTTAAATGCAGTCATCTACATGGGGAACAGTTCTATTTAAATTTGCTATTCACTTTTTTCGGGGCTTATTTAATATTTTTAATTTATTCAAAAATATTTACCGTTTTATATTAAGTTGATGACCCTCAATATAAAATATTTTTCCAGCTCTGTTTGAATGTCTCTATGTTTATATCATAGAGTATGAAAGTATGACCCAAACTAGAAGGGTAAAACATCTTTCATACCATAGATAACTAAGAAATACAAATGGAAATTTTGAATTCTCAATGAGAAATTAAATTTTATTTAATTACAAGAAAATAAATACTTTCTTTCCCACCTGTTTTTTCGAGACAGATATGACAGCCACTAAATTAGCTATGTTCATAATTTATGATTTGATTTAAATACTCACTTGCATTTGTATATGATGTCCTGTTAAGTATGCAGATATAGAAGACCCAGGAAAATGTGGGTATCCTTTTTGTTTTCTGTAATTGCAAATTCATCATGAAGACCCTCTACATTTTATTTAATGCACTCTCTAGTTTTATTTCCTATAGGAAGAGTGAGGTGAAATTTATTGTATGTGCAGAAATGAAGTGTTTCAGACAGGCCCAGAGCAAAAATAAAGTCCCCTTCAGAAATCACTCAACACAACAGTTTGAGAGCTCTACTTTATTCTAAAAACTACCTGAGAGATTTTCTTTCCTCCTCATACTTAACTCTTATCTGCGCTATGATAGACATCTGTAAATACTCAGTGATGCAAGGTGTTTAACTTTATTTCATCTCAGTAATCCTTTTTTAGACATAGAATTGTGATAGAGCTCTTTTTGTTTTATATGAAATCTCTTAGAAATACTTGGTGTTGGCTGATTTAATGTTTTGTGAAAATAAAATGTTACCATTTACAAAATGTAGAAAAAAAGATCAGTAGTGCTAGAGTACAGTCCTATTGATTTTTACTTACATGTTATCTTTTCTATTGAATTTTAATTTTTATTCCATTTTAGCATTGGTGTTTATAATAAACAAGATTTACAAATCTCACAGATACGACCATAATGATGACAATCATGGGAGCAATGGAAATAATATTATTGATTACTTATTTATTTGAAAATAATATTTTAAATGGAGATAATGCTGGAAAATCTGATAGATGTGACATGACAATAATATTTATTGTATTAAGTGTATTAATAAGATAAAGTTCCCCTAAATAAGATCAAAATTACAAAAGTTCAACATAATTTATAAATACATGTATACAAACTACACATACGTATACATATGCTTATACACATATACATTATATATGTATATGTGTATAATATAATATAATATAAATAATATATATTGATGCCAATCTCAGTTCTAAGAGCATTGTGTATTATTACCCAAACAATATTTTTAGGTAGACTCTAATATTTTTCTTCTTTAAACCAGGGAGAAAGAAGTCATGGAAAGAAGGGTTAAATCAGATTACCTGGTCAAAAAATCAAAGTTCATCAGTGTTGCAGCTGCTCTTAAGTAATATTGTATATGTTATTTTTAAAATATTGATATTATCCACTGTAGTACGTTGGCTTCCATTAAAAGAGAAACCCAAACTAGCATTTCCAATATTTTATTCATGTCTAGTATTTCATCAATATCACTACCTTAATTAAAGGTGAAACATAGAAATCCCATTTGGCTCAGCTGACAACTCAGCACAGTGTCAATGAGTATATGGGTTTTATCCCTTGCCTGGCTCAGTAGGTTTAGGATCTGGCATTGCAGGTCACAGATATAACTCAGATCCAGCATTGCCATGGCTGTGGTGTAGGCCTTAACTACATCTCTGACTTGACCCATAGCCCAGGAATTTACATATGCCATGGGTATGGCCACTAAAAAAAAAAAAAAAAAAAAAGAAAAAAGAAAGGAAGTAGGCACAAAACTGTAGGTAGAGTTTGAATACTTTTCCAATATAAAAACTTTATAACAGTGCTCCATTTCAGAACACCTGTTAAAGCAAGAACCTTAATCATTTTTTATTCCCAGGGAGGAAGTCTGTGTAAATAAGATTGAAGAATCAAAAAGTTCATTATCTGATTGTGCAAATAGTAGCAGAGCAGCTAATTCACAACCTCTATTGTTTTATAAGTAATAAAACTGTTTTTTAAGTCATCTACTGTTATCTTTTAAATTTTTCTCTTTAAATTATCAAAGCCAGTGATTTTTTTATAAAAATCTTTCATGAGCTGTAATATTCATAACTTATTAACATGACAGTATAACCCTAACGTGAATCTATAACATGGCTAACCCTTAGTTAAAAGTGGATACTTATATGCTATGTCATAAATAATAAGATATGATTAAAAGATAAGTACCCTACATCGCTGTCACCCACAAGCAGACTTTCTTTAGGCTAAAAATAATGAATGCTTTGCAAAACATCAATGAAAATTAAACATATATTGACATTCAGGTTTTTAAATTTTTTTCCATAGTTCAGTATACTTATAATTGATATATAGCCATTAAAAAGTAGAATCTTCCAAGCTGGATATACCCAGTTCAAAATAATTTTAAATGCTACAATTCATTTTACTAACTCATCACTAGATTTGCCAGCAATTGGTGTGGCTCCCCACCGACTGTCCTGCTGTCAATGTTTCTTGAAGATGATATAAAATAGCTGACTAAATTACACAATCATGGTGTGGAAGATTTCTTATATTGATTGTTGGAACTCTGAGGAATTTGATTCATCTCATCATTTTTGTTCTTTAAACACTAGTTGGCTCTAAAAGAGTTTTATTTAGAATCCATGAAGTGTGTCTTAAAAAATAATAACACAAGTGACAGACCAAACAGATCAATGAGGAGCTTTATTTATACTGGATTCTTGAATTTGAATGTGGTTGTCTTTTTATTTATTTATTTATTTATTTATTTTGGCTTTTTAGGGCCACACCTGTGGCATATGGAAGTTCCCAGGTTGAATTGGATCTGCAGCTGGCAGGACACTCCACAGCCACAGCAATGTAGGATCCCAGCCGTATCTGTGACTTACACCACAACTCATGGCAATGCCAGATCCTTAACCCATTGAGAGAGGCCAGGGATCAAACCCACATCCTCATGGATCCCAGTTAGGC
The DNA here is from genome assembly GCF_016906955.1 of Phacochoerus africanus. Taxonomy (NCBI): domain Eukaryota; kingdom Metazoa; phylum Chordata; class Mammalia; order Artiodactyla; family Suidae; genus Phacochoerus; species Phacochoerus africanus. Next base: position 50,014,741 of record NC_062553.1, on the reverse strand, counting down.
TCATTAGTGCTGGGTCATGGTGGGCAGTCCCTGTGGTTATCATATTTATTTATTTATTTACCCTTTGGTGTGACATCTTAGTTTTCACTTCTATACATCATCTATTTACATCTAGTTGCCTGATTAAATGATATTTCTATTTGTTGTAGCAGATTATAAATAATAGAAAGTGTTTCATACTCTTGCAGTCCAAATTTTGTAAGGACAACACAGATGAGGAAAAATGCACAAATAGCTTCCCTGAGAACAAAGGGAAGGAAGATGAGAAAGCAGAACCTGTAAGTAATGCAAAATGTACCAGCTTATAATTACTTCTCACTCCCTATCCTAATTTCATATCATCAAGACAAATCTGAGGAGTTTTAAACCTCCAGTTTTACAATAAAAACAAATATTTCATAACTTCCTTTTAAATGTATTCATCTCGTTTCAAAATCATGAAGTTAGATGTTTGTGTATGAGTAGTAGAGAGTATATATTTTATATTTTGTAACTGTTGCTCAAAAGGATTATTCTGCTACTTTCCTTTTTCTAGATGTCTTTAACATGGCTTTTGTGATAAAAGCATAAAATGCTTTTATCAAGCAACCCTCCCCAGCAGGGCACCACTCCTCAAGCTATATTTTGCCAATTATTCTTATCCATCTGAATGACTCTTCATGAACTAGAGAGAAAAATGATTATACATTTTACATGAAAAACAATACTTCAGTGCTTTATAAAATCAGACCAATGAGGACTTTTAGATCTATTCTACTGAAACCTTCTGATAACACACTCAACTGTCATATTTGGCAACAAATTTTGTCAAATAATAATTCTTTGAAAATTAAGAACAAATTCCCATGACTTGCGCATAAATTGGACAATTGAAGGAGAGTTAAGCAAGAGCCAGAGCACACCTGGTTTGTGTGTGTGTGTGTGTGATTTTTTTTTTTTTTTTTTTACTAAATGGTGTTACTAAAAATTAAAAACTGGTGTTCCCTTTTGTGGCTCAACAGGTTAAAATCCCAACATATTGTCCCTGAGGATGAAGGTTAGATCCCTGGACTCCATCAGTGGCTGAAAAATCCAGCACTGATGCAAGCTGTGACATAGTTTGCAGATGCAATTCAGATCTGGTGCTGCTGTTTCTGTGGCATAGGACTGCAGTTGCAGCTGCAATTTGACCACTAGCCCAGAAACTTCTGTATTTTGCCAGTGCAACCATAAAAAGAGGAAAAAAAAAGAAAAAGAATCAAAGATTATTTATTGATTTTATGTTTCTGTTATGTTCAAGATACTGTTTCTCTACAAAAATGATATAACATACATAGGCGAAATTTTGTTCCTCTGGAATTAAAAGTAAAATCTGACATTATTCAGAACATACTAGCTGCTAGACACTGTTTTAAATTGTGAAAATGCTAACAAAAACTGTTATCGGAGTTCCTGTCGTGGCGCAGTGGTTAACAAATCCAACTAGGAACCATGAGGTTGCGGATTTGATCCCTGCCCTTGCTCAGTGGGTTAAGGATCTGGCATTTCCATGAGCTGTGGTGTGGGTCACAGATGCGGCTCGGATCCCTAGTTGCTGTGGCTCTGGTGTAGGCCAACGGCTACAGCTCCGATTCGACCCCTAGCCTGGGAACCTCCATATGCCGTGGGAAGCGGCCCTAGAAAAGGCAAAAAGACCAAAAAAAAAAAAAAAAAGCTGTTATCATGACCTAGTTTACACATAAGTAAAAATACTCAGAAGAGTTCATTAATTTGCCCAGAGTTACCACTGCAATGGCAAAGGAAGAATGTGAACTCAGCGCATCTGACTCCAATGTTTCTGTTTATTCTCCCTCTTTTCCTTTTCTTCCTCCCTCTCCCTCATCTTTTTTTGGTGAATATACATAGAAAATGCAAAAAAGAAAAACCCACAAAACTATATTTCAAGGCTAAATAATAAAATGAATACAAGTACTTATAGCCATATTTAATAAAGAGAATATTACCATTGCAATCAAATTCGTTATAGGTTCCATTCTAAAAGATCTTCTGTCTTCCTCCTGGCCAATAAAATTATAATCCAGATTATAATCCAATATAAAGGCTCTTTATTAATTTTCACCACTGAATAGTATTTTGCAATATAAAAAAATCATATTTATACACTCAAATGCTAATAGTCTTTTGAGCTCTTTGCAGTGTTTGTGTTTAGAAATAATGCTGATGTGTGCATCCCTATGCATACCTACTGGCATAGACATGTAAGAATATTTCAAGGAATAAAACTGAATATTTACAACTTTACTCTGTAATGCTAAATTTTTTTAAAATACTTTTTATCAATTTATACTATGCTTACACTATCTATTGATTTATCCTTTACTAACGTCATTATTTTCTGTTTTTTTGGTGTTTATTGCCTTGTTTTTCAATTTTTTGAAATGAAATAGTATTCTATTCAATAATATTTAGTTTACATTTTCCAGATTAATAATAAAGTTGAAAACACTTTATTTTCTGGCTATATTTTTCTACTGTGAAATATTTGAACATGACTTTACCTGAATATTTTTTTTCTGATGTTTTCGTGTGTTTTTTTTTAACCAACATGTAGGGATAAAATATGATCCTAATACTAAAATTTTTGATTACATATGAATCAAATATTTTCTTCCAATTCATATTCATTTTACCCCTTATTTTTTAGTAATAAATAGATACTCTACTTCAATGCAGTAAAATATATCAGCCTTTATTGTGATTTGTATAGTAAGTCTCAGAAATTCTTCCATAGGGCTAAACACATTTAAAGATATTCAAATTTGAAAGAAATGTTTAAGTTTTGTTTTTCATACTTAAGTTCTCAGTCTACTTAGAAATTAGCTTTTTAAGCATATGTGAAACTGTATTAAGAGGAATTTTAAAACAATAAAAATATGCGAAAAGAAATAAATTATATTCAGAAACATTAGAGAGGTTATGTGGACAAAGTAGATTGTTATTTAAGGAGACATCAAAAATGAACCAGATAGATAATTAGGAACATAAAGCAGGAGTGTTTAATATGAAATGAGGAAATATAATGTTTTACAGTAATCAACATGACATTTTTGAAAGTTTAGAACAGGTTGTGCTATGATTAAAACAGTCCTCTAAGAAGGATAACTGAATAAAGTACTTCAACATTAACTTGAATAAAATTGAATTGAAATATAGATACTTCAAAGGACTCATAAATATAAAAAAAATAAAATTGGCAGTGACATTGAAAAGTAAAAATAAAAATGAGCAAGATATTAATTTTAAAGGAAGACTAGATCCATAGTGCTTATGATTGCATACTTGTGATGAAGAGAAAAAAAGAATTAAAACTCATTTACTAGTCTTACAGACTCTGTGAATAAGAGAATAGAGGGTCAATTTAAATTAGATCTAGTGTCACTGGCCTGGAGTAATTTGCGGCTAATGCGAGGAAAAGAAAAAATTAGAGTGGAGAAAGCATGGTGAAAAGTGTAACTAGGATAAATACTACAAGCATTGAACAGGATATAAGGTCCAGCAAATGATAACTTTGGCAAAATTTTCAAATATACATATGATGATTATGTTCATTTTCTTAGAAAAATTAAGAGGCATTCTCAAGCGTTTAAAAATAGTTGGAAAAATTAATAACAGTTAAGGTAAATACCTTTCTGTGCTTAAGGTGGAAAAATTCAAGTAGATATTCCTACTTTAGTGCAGCATCTAATATATATCACAGGTAAGGTTATAGAATGCAGCATTCCTCAAATCTAAGTAAACAACTTGTTGCAAAAGAATTGATAAGAAATTTGAAAATATTAATTTCTAGGAATGTGGTTTGGTTGTGTTTGTATTAAGGAAAAATATTTTTTATAAAACAAATAGAAACTTCCAGTTTTCAGTTCCAAGTATAAGAGGCTTGAAAGTTCCTACTCTGTTTTAACAATAATTACAAAGTTGAACAGACTGAAAAATCAATAATACTTCTTGTATCTGTAATGGAGGTGAGGAAACAGGGCAAACCACTGCTGCCAAGATTGGAAAGACACACAGAAATCTGTGTATCACCAAAGCAGAGCACACAAGCAGAAAACTTGGAGGAATCACAGCTGGGGTAAGATAAACTAAACTGGAATTTAAAATTTGCTGGAGGGCAAATTTGAGTGTTAAAAGGTACAAGAAGGCCTAGTCAAAGAGGGCTTCACATTTTTGTGAATTTTACTTCCAAAAGTTTGACCACCTGCTGTACAGCACGGGAACTATCTCTAGTCACTTGTGATAGATCATGATGGAGGTAAATGTAGGAAAAAGAATGTGTATGTGTGTGTGTGTGTATATATATATATATATATATATGTATATATATACATATATATATTCAAACACATGCATATATGTACAATATATAGGTATGTGTATATATATATACACATATATGTGTATATATGTACACATGCATATGCATATATGTGTATATATGTGTATGTATAGATATATATAAATGTGCATATGTACATATGTGTGTGTGTGTGTGTGTGTATACATGACTAGGTCACTGCTCTATAACACAAATTGACAGAATAGTGTAAATCAACTGTAATTAAAATTTGACCAAATTCTGAGTAAATATTGGAGAAAAATCTTCTTTCAGCTAGGGGTTAGGGAAATGGAACTGTTGTGAGATATGTCTTCACATTCAGATTTTTCTTAAAAAGGACTGCTCTCAGGAGAAAAAGGTAACCAGAGTCTAACCCAATGAAGGTATTTTCAGAGCATAACTGACCTGGGAGAAAGAAAATTCCTGACTCCAGCCCATTCAGTTCCATCCAAGATAGTGGAAGTTGGGGAGACTGGGAGACACTTGTAAAATCATAGTCCAAAGGAATAGACTCACTTAAAGGGTGCAAGCTAATTATGGGACTATAAAACTATCTGCTTCCACTCCTTACTATCACCTTACTAAAAGCCAGATTACAGTAGTTGCCTTTTCTCAGTACACCGTTCCCAGTTATTAGGGAAAAATTTCAAGGAATATAAAAGACAAAGAGGAAAAAAATTGAAAATAATGACAAACAAATTTGAAAAGACAGAAAAAGCTTAAGAAGCAGATATGGAAGGGATATTGGAATTATGACACCAAAATTTAAAATAACTGTGATTAATATCATAGGGCTCTAATTATAAGCATACATAATTCATGCTTGGATATGTTTACATGCATATATATATATATATATTTATATATACACACAAACATATGTATATCTCTATATATGCCTATGTTATTTTAAATTTTTTTTAATTTTTTAATTTTTAAAAATTGTATATGACTATGTTATTAAGGGAAATGAATAAAAGCGATAGTATAAGGAAAGGAAGGGAGAATTATAATTATTTTGTTATTATATGATACTCACATTACCTGAGAAGTAAATAGTGTTATTTAGAGGTGTATTTGAATTAGATTTAAATATGTATTGCAAACTCTAGGGAAGCTACAGAAACAGTTTTAAAAGTCAAGCTAATTCTTATTGAAGTAAGTTAGATAGAGAAAAGCAAATAGATGATATCATCTATATGTATAATCTAATAAAAGTGATACAAAATAAACTATTTACAAAATAGAAATAGACACACTGATTTCCAAATTTTTTATGATTTTCATTTTTTTCCACTATAGTTGATTTACAGTGTTCTGTCAATTTCTATAGTACAGAAAAGTGACCCAGTCATACATATATATATTCTTTTTCTCACATTATCCTCCATTATGTTCCATCACAAATGACTGGATATATTTCCTTGTGCTATACAGCAGGATCTCATTGTGAATCCATTCCAAAGGCAATATTTTGCATCTATTAACCCAGATTCCCATTCCATCCCTCTCCCTCCCCCTACCCATTGGCAACCACAATTCTGTTACCCAAGTCCATGACATTCTTTTCTGTGGGAAGGCTCATTTGTGTCATATATTAGATTCCATATATATCTTATGGTATTTGTCTTTCTGATTTTCTTCACTTGGCATGAGAGCCTCTAGTTTCATCCATGTGGCTGCAAGTGCCATTATTTTATTGTTTTTTATGGCTGAGAAGTATTCCACTGTGTATATATACCACGTCTTCTTAATCCATTCATCTGTCAATGGACATTTAGGTTGTTTCCATGTCTTGGCTATTGTGAATAGTGCTACAATGAACATATGGGTGCACATATGTTTTTCATTGAATGTTTTGTCTTGGATATATGCCCAAGAGTGGGATTGCTATATCATATGGCAGGTTTATAGTTTTCTGAACTACCTCCATACTGTTTTCCATAGTGGGTGTACCAGTTTACATTCCCAACAACAGGGGAGGTTTTCTACACAACATCAGTATTTTTTTACTTGCAAACTTAGTAATGGTGGCCATTCTGACAGGTGTGCGGTCATACCTCACAGTGGTTTTGATTTGCATTTATCTAATAATCAGTGATGTTAAGCCTATTTTCATATGCATGTTGGCCATCAGTATGTCTTCTTTGGCGAAATATCTATTTGGGTCTTTTGCCCATTTTTTCATCTTTTTATTGGCTTTTTTGCTGTTGAGTTTTATAAGTTCTTTGCATATTTTAGAGATTAAGCCCTTGTCAATTTAATCATAGAAACTATTTTCTCCCATTCCATAGTTTGTCTTTTTTTTGTAATGGCTTACTTTGCTGTGCAAAACTTTTTAGTTTGATTAGGTCCCATTGGTTTATTTTTCCTTTTATTTCTTTTTCTTGGGAGACTGACTTGAGAAAACATTCGTAAAGTTAACGTTAGAGAATGCTTCCCTATGCTTTCTTCTAGGAGTTTTATGTTGTCTTGTCTTACATTTAAGACTCATGGATTTTGAAATAAAACTTAGGGTTATCAATGGGGGAATGGGGAGGGGAGTAATACATTAGCAGTTTGAGGTTAACATATAAACACTACTATATAAAAAATAAGTAGGTAATAAGGACCTACTATATAATAAAGCCAAATGGGAAAATAATTTGAAAAGGAAAGGATATATGTGTATGTATAAATGAATTTCTATGCTGTGCATCTTAAACCAACACAACATTATAGGTCAACTATACTACAATAAAAATATTTTAAAATATAACTGATCTGCTAAGAAAGGAGAGAAAATTGAATTGTACAAAATGCATAATAAGATTACAATAGCAATAAAAGCATAATGTAGGGCAAAAATAGGAACAAATAACAAATGCAGAAATTAGTAAGAAATGATAGTGGAAGGTGGAGCAAGATGGCGGAGGAGTGAGAGGTCACACTCACCTTCTCCCACAAGCACATCAAAACATACTTCTACATGTAAAATGACACACACAGAACATCAATCGAATGCTGGCAAAAGAACATGGCAACATGGATGAAGAGAGTCAGGAGGTACAAATTTTCAGTGAAAAAAGTCATGAGGATATAACATACAATGCAGTGACTATAACTAATAATACTCTACTGCATTTTTGAAAGTAACTAGGACAGTGAATCTTGAGAGCTCTCATTACAAGGGGAAAAATGCAACTATGTGTGATGATGATGTTAACTGGACATACTATGGTGATCATTTTGCAGTAAATACAACTTTTGAGTTATTGTTTTGTACATTTAAAGCTAACATAATGTGGTGTCAATTATACCTCAATGAAAAATAAGCAGGAAATAGAGTACACTGTGCTGTTTACACACCTTACAGTGAGAATTCACTTACGATATATGTCAAATATAATGCAATAAAAATTTTTAGAAAAAAATGCAGATTGTAATACACAATTTTTTCTTTTAAAGGGACAGCAGATAGCCTGGAGCATGATAAGCTGTCGGCAAATACTGGCATCTCTTGTTTTTACTGTATCTGAACACACTATAGCTGGAATGGTTTCCTAACGGTCTACTTTGATGAAAATGGAATGTGCCAGGTTAAACCTGGAGGAGAGGAGGCACAAGAAGAGAAACATTGTAAGCTTGTCTCTAGACGGTACATGAAAATGGCCCTGATCTTCTTCACTCACATCTAAGTGCTCTGTCTATTTCTTGTCTATGCCTGTTACTTCTTTTTCTTAACTTATCTATTTGCTGCTCAAGTGAAGTTTTGCATGGACAACAGCAGAGAGTTCCTTCATGGGCAGGTATCCTGCGTAATGTTGATTTGGTCTGTTTTGCAGGAAAGCCTTCTTTTTAAAAACATCATTTGCCTGAGCAAAATATAAACCTATGAAACTTCTTGTTCCCAACACTGAAAAGCCATTTTCAACAAAAGCACTTTTTATTCAGGTGTCTGTCGTGATAACCCATAGGACGTTTTCAAAGAGCAGTTATAGCTTTTAACCTCTCTCATGTATGTGTAGGTTACACTGCAAGTTCTTGCCACTTCTCCCTTTTGATAATCACTGTTTTTGTCCTCTGGTAAGATGATGTGAGCTTCAAGTGAGGATAAATGGGAGTATAAATGGTCAAAAATGAAGCGTATAGCTACATTTCTTTTTTTTGTAATTAAAGTATATTTGATTTACAATGTTGTGCCAATTTCTGATGTACAGCAAAGTGACCCAGTCATACCTATGTATACATCCCTTTCTCATATTATCTTCAATCATGGTATATCACAAGAAATTAGACATAGTTTCCTGTGCTGTACAGTAGGACCTCATTGCTTATCCACTCTATTTTTTAGACATTTTCAGTCAAATCTTAGTTGAAAAAAAAAAGCAGCAGATCAACATTACTATTCAAGGACCTAATCTAAATATGCACTTGAAAATGAAGCACATTTGAGTATAGAGTGAAAAAAGTTTTCCAAAAAAAAAAAAAACACATCAAATGAATCATCTACAAATAACCAAGTAATGAATCACTTCTGTAGGCCTTTTGTTGAATGGAGTCATAAACAACAGTAATTGCTGTGAAAATAAATCTGTAGTACCGTAGTATGAATCTTGGGTATTAAGCATAATCTGTGGAATTAAGTTAGAAAGTTGAAAATCTAATAAGAAATCTGTGTGTGTGTGTGTGTGTGTGTGTGTGTGTGTGTGTGTGTGAGAGAGAGAGAGGGAGCTTCTATAAGCCAGTTGACCCAAGACCAACTGAGATGTCTAACTTTTCTGTGGAACCAGACATAATGTAAATCTTCATTTTTGAAGGCGATTAGAAATTACAAATCCAACAGCCCACAAACCAAATTAAAAAGCTTGTAGAAAGCAATTAAAACTACATTCAAAGAGCCAAAATGAATGTCATTAGCGTCAGTATTTTTCCCCATTGAGGGACAAAATCTATATGGAAATTTGACACTGAGTGTGGGAGCAAGATGGCCAATGAGTAAGAGGTCACACTCACCTTCTCCCACAAACACATCAAAACACACTTCTACATGTAAAACGCCTCACACAGAACATCAACCGAATGCCTACAGAAGAACTTACACTTCCAAAAGGGGCAAGAAACTCTTGACAAAACTGGGTAGAACAAAAGAAAGAGAGAGAGAGAGAAAAGGAATCAGGAGAAGACTAGCATTCCCGCGAGGCAGCTGTGAAGGAGAAGAGGGACACACATCCTGAGACGCACCTAACCACCTAACAGATGGAAAGATCAGCTGAGTTGGAGGGACATCAGAGTCGCCTAGAAAAGAACAGCAGCTGAACTGAGAACAGCAAAGCAGAGTGAGAGCCACACACATCACCTGAACCACCAGCCTGGACAACACAGCCCGAGATGCTTGGGTGGGGGCTGGGCACTGAGACTTAGGCTCCAGAAGTCACTCCCAGGGAGAGGACTGAGGCCGGCTGTGTGGGGACAGTCTGAGGGGTTAAGGAGAAGTGTGCCATGGGTGGGGGCCAGTACACCACAGGCTGAGGAGGGGAATGCCATGGCAGAGGGGACCTGGGAGAAGGTCGGAACCCACAGGAGAAGCAAGGCACTATTGTTGGGGAGGGTGAGAGGAAGTTGGGCAGACTGCAATAGGAAACTCCCTGCACCTGAGCATGCGCCAAGTGCCCTTGGGCTCTCAGAAGGTAGGGCGGCTCTGGTGCAGGCTATGGACAGCAAGAAGCCTCTTTCTCATTTAGGGGAGACTGTGCACTTCTTGTGCAGGCTACCCGTGGCCAGGCACCTCTTGTGTGGCCTAAGGGCATCAGGGGGCTAAGTGTGACATGGTGCCTCTTGCACGATCTACATGTAGCAGGGAGGGACTGTGGTGGTGGTCTCAGAGGCAAGAGGGATGCATGGCTTGCCACCACTGGGGGCCTGTGAGTGGTATCCACATGCACCCCCAGTCACCTCACGGGGTGGCAGAAAAGAAGAAAAGAGGGCACTGCAACCAAGCACCATACACTGTTGCTCTCATGCCACTGGGAACACACCCGCCCTGCTGCTGCCACTGTCAAACTCTCTGGGCCACAAGAGGACACTTGGTCACTGTCCTTCCCAGGAACCCCACAACCAGGAGCAGCTGAGGCAGCACCTCCTGCATGGGCTAAGCGGGACAGGGTGCTTCTTGTGTGGTCTGCAGGCAGCGGGTCAAACCATTCAGTTATCCTGGATTCCAGGGGTGGACATGGCCCACCGTCACTGGGGATGACTGAACAAAAATCGCTTGCAGACCCAACCACCTCAGAGGGCACCACGGAGAAGGACACTGTGATGGAATGCCACCTGTTGGCGCTCTCGCACCCCTGGGAACACACCCACCCTGCTGCTGCTGCTGCCAAATGCTCCGGGCAGTGCCCACATGCCTGATCTCTGTCACTTCCCAGGATCCTGCAACTAGGAGCAGCCTGCACAGCACCTCCTATGTGGCCTATGTGAGATGGGTTGCTTCATGCATGGTTTACAGGAGGCAGGGACAAACCACCACAGTTATCACGGACTCTAGAGATGGTCATGGCCCGATTGTACCTGAACAGGCACCACCCGCAGTTCCAATCACCTCAGAGGAGGGCATTGCAATCAAACACAAGATGTTGTTGATCTCACTCCCCTGGGCACTCACGCACCCTGCTGCTGCTACTACCAAATGCTCCGGTCAACTTGTAGATCTGCCTGGAGCTCATTACCACTTCCCAGGGCCATGCAACTGGGAGTGGTCTGTGCCACCTTCCTGCAGGTCTTTGCTGCCCAATAGCCAGGCACTGACTGCTGGCCCTACCCATTGCCTCTTTCTCCCAGAAAACACACTGAGCATCCTGGGGATAACAGCCTGCTCATACCAAAGAAAGAGACAGCAAATATTCAAACTCCCACACCAAAACAAATAGTAACCTCCCCACCCCAAAAAATACAAAACGTAGCTTTACAAGGCTACAGTTTGGCTTCCCCAAACTCACAGAAAAAGATAAACACAAGCAAGAGGAAGAAGCTCAGAAACCATTCCCAGGTAAGAGAACAGGAGAGTTCACCTAAGGCAGTCAACAATGAAACAGATCTCTGCAGTCTGACAGACTTTGAGTTCAAACGGGAGATAGTGAAAATTCGGAAGGAGTTAAGAAAGGATATGAATGGTAATGCAGATTCTTTAGAAAGGAACTAGAAAATGTAAGGAGGAGGCAAGAACAACTAGAAAATTCATTTGCAGGGATACACACTGAGCTAAAGGCAATAAAGAGCAGAATGAATATGCAGAATTAGTGATGTGGAAGACAGAATAATGGAAATCACCCAAACAGGACAGCAGACAGGAAACCCAATGGAAAAACATGAAGCAATATAAAGAGACCTATGGGATAAGATACAGCAGGCCAATCTTCACATAAGAGGAATTCCAGGAGGAGAAGCAACAGAAGAAGGGATTCAAAATATATTTGAAGAAATTGTGGCTGAAAACTTTCCAAAACTTCAGGAAACTGGTATCAAGACACAGGAAGCATAGAGGGCCCCAAACAAGTTGAACCCCAACAGGCCCACGCCAAGACATACTACAACAAAAATGGAAAAACTTAAAGATAAAGAGAGGATTCTAAAGGCAGCAAGAGAAAACAAAGCATTAATTATAAGGGAACCCCCATAAGGCTATCAGCTGATTTCTCTACAGAAACACTATAGGCCAGAAGGAAGTGGAAAGATATGCTCAAAGTGCTGAAAGGAAAAAAATTGCGACCTAGAATACTCTATCCAGCAAGAATATCCTATAAAATCGAAGGAGAAATAAAGGAGTTCTCCAACAAACAAAAGCCAAAAGAGTACACCAATACTAAACCCATTCTAAAAGAAATACTGAAAGGGCATCTCTAAATTAAAATAAAAATGAAACAAAATTTAAGATGGAAGAAACTACAATTGGAAAGCACTCACTTAAGTAAATCAGCACACAGATCTAAACCTGAAGATGTAAAAAAAAAAAAAATGACATCAAATCATACAGTGTGGGGAAGGAAAGTAAGAAAACATAGATGCTTTTTTTTTTTAATTTTAATGATGTGTTTGACCCTATATGACTATCAGGCTAGAGCAAGCAGATATAGGAAGGGGTTAACATACTTGAAAAAACAGGGCAATCAGAAATCAAATCCAAACACTACATTCACAAAATCTGAAAAGAAAATCAACTTGAGCATAAAATAAATAGAAACCATCCAACCACAAAGGGAAAGAAGAAAAGAGAAACATAGAATCAACTAAAAAACAAGGTTTAAAATGGCAATAAACATATATACAGTAAAATGATCACCTTAAATGTCAATATACTGAATGCTCCAATCAAAAGACAGAGTGGCAGATTGGATAAAAGCAAAAACCTTCAATTTTTTGAAAGTGAGGGGATGGGAAAAGATATTTCATGACAATGGACAATACAGGAAAGCAGGAGTTGCAATACTCATATCAGACAAAATAGACTTTAAAATGAAGGCCCTAAAGAAAGACAAAGAATGACACTACTTAATGGGTAAAGGATCCATTCAAGAAGAGGATGTTACAATTGTCACTATCTATGCCCCTAATATAGGAGCACCCGGACATCTACAACAAATACTAAGAGACATAAAAGGAAAAACTGATGGGAATAGAATCATACTGGGAGACTTTAACACGCCCACTCACATCAATGGACACATCCTCTAGACAGAAAATCAAGAAGGCAAAAGCGACCCTAAAGGACACAATAGAAAAGTGAGACTTAATTGACATTTTCAGGACATTACATCCAAAAATATCAGAATATATATACTTCTCAAGTGCACATGGAACATTCTCAAGAACTGATCACATACTGGGGCACAAAATTAACCTCAATAAATTTAAGAGCATAGGAATTATTTTGAGTATCTTCTCTGACCACAATGGCATAAAATTAGGAATCCACCACAGGAAAGGAAATGAGATAAAACCTACGACATGGAGACTAAACAACATGCAACTGAAAAATCAATGGGTCAATGAGGAAATCAAGAAGGAAATTTAGAAACACCTCAAGACAAATGATAAGGAAGACACAACCACTCAAAAATCTATGGGATCCAGCCAAAGCAGTGCTCAGAGGGAAATTCATAGCAACACAGGTCTTCTGCATAAAAGAAGAAAAATCCCAAATGGACAACTTAACCCACCACACAAATGAATTAGAAAAAGAAGAACAAACAAAACCTAAAGTCAGCAGAAGGAAGAAAATTATAAAGATCAAAGAGGAAATCAATAAAATAGAGATTCAAAAGATATTAGAAAAAAAAAACAATCAAACCAAGAGCTGGTTCTTTGTAAAGGTAAACAAAATTGACAAACCTCTGGCTAGACTCACCAAGAAGAGGAGAGAAAAAACCCAAATAAACAAAATGATAAAGGAAAAAGGAGAAATCACAACAGATACTGCAGAAATTACAAAAAATAAAAATAAAAATAAAAAAGAGTGAATACTATGAACAATTGCATGCCAACAATTTTGAGACAACCTAGAAGAAATGGACAACTTTCTGGAGACTTACAGCCTGCCGAAACTGAATCAAGAAGAAATAGATCAACTGGACAGACTGATCGCTAGAAATGAAAATGAGTGTGCCATAAAAACACTCCCTACAAAGAAAGTCCAGGACTGCATGGCTTCACAGGTGAAATATACCAACCATGCAAAAGGAATTTATACCTATACTCCTCAAACTTTTTCAAAAGGGTGAAGAAAAAGAAGACTCCCAAAAAGCTATTTGATGATGCCACCATCACCCGAATTCCAAAACCAGGCACAGATCCCACCAAAAAAGAAAACCAGAGGCCAATGTCTTTGATGAGTATAGACACAAAAATTCTCAACAAAATTTTATCCAGCCGAATCCAAAAACATATACAAAAGATCATACACCATGACCAGGTTGGATTCATCCCAGGTGCACAAGGATGGTTCCACGGAGGCAAATCGATCAACACTATACACCACATTAACACAAGAAAAGTCAAAAACCACATGGTCATCTCAACAGATGCAGGAAAAGCATTTGACAAAGACCAACATCCATTCACGATCTTACCAAAGTGGGTATGGCAGGACATACCTTAACACAATTAAAGCCGGTTATGACAAACCCACAGAAAATATAATACTCAATGGAGAAAAGCTGAAAACCTTCCCACTAAAATCTGGAACAAGACAAGGATGCCCACTCTCACCCCTGTTATTCAACATAGCACTGGAAGTCCTAGCCACAGCAATCAGACATACAAAAGAAATAAAAGGCATCCAAATAGGAAGAGAAGAGGTAAAACTGTCGCTGTACGCAGATGACACAATACTATAAATAGAAAACCCCAAGGACTCAACCCAAAAGATACTGGAACTGGTCAACAAATTCAGCAAAATAGCAGGATATAAGATTCACATTCAGAAATCAGTCGCATTTCTGTATACCAACAATAAATACTAGAAAAGGGATACAAAAATACAACACACTTTAAAATTGCACCCCCCAAAAATCAAACACCTGGGTAGCCACCTGACCAAGGAGGTGAAAGACTTGTATTCTGAGAACTATAAAACAGTAATCAAGGAAATTATAGAGGATTCAAAGAAATGGAAAGATATTCCATGCTCCTCGGTTGCAGAAGTTAAAATAGTGAAAATGGCCATACTATCCAAAGCAATCTACAGATTCAATGCAAACCCTACCAACTTACCCATGACATTTGTCACAGAACTAGAACAAACAATCCAAAAATTTGTATGGAACCACAAACAACCCAGAATTGCCAAAGCAATCCTGAGGAACAAAAACCAAACAGGAGGCATAACTCTCCCAGACTCCAGGAAATATTACAAAGCCACAATAATCAAGACAGTGTGGTACTGGTACCAAAACAGACATACAGACCAAAGGAACAGAATAGAGAACCCAGAAATAAACCCCTGACGCCTCTGGTCAATTAATCTTTGACAAAGAAGGCAAGAACATAAAATAGGAAAAAGACAGTCTTTTCAGCACGTATTGTTGGGAAACCTGGGCAGCCGCATGTAAATCAAGGAAACTAGAGCACACAAAAAATACTTATTTTTTATTTTTTATTTATTTTATTTTTATTTTCACTTGTTATTTTCTCCAACACAATTTTTTTTTCCACTGTACAGCATGGGGACTCAGATACACATACATGTAGACATAACTTTTTCTCCCGTAGTCATGCTCCATTGTAATTAGCTAGACAGAGTTCTCAGTGCTACACAACAGGATCTCATTGCTAATCAATTCCAAAAGCAATAGTTTTCACACTTTAACCCCAATCTCCTAATGCATCCCAATCCCTCCCCCTCCCCCGAGGCAACCACAAGTCTATTCTCCAGGTCCATGATTTTCTCTCCTGTGGAAAGGTTCATTTGTGCTGTATACTAGATACCAAATATGAGTGATATCATATGGTATTTGTCTTTCTCTTTCTGACTTACTTCACTCAGTATGAGAGTCTCTAGTTCCATCATGTGGCTACAAATAGCATTATTTCATTCTTTTTTAATGGTTGAGTAGTGATCCATTGTGTATACATACCACATCTTCCTAATCCAATTGTCTGTCAATGGACATTTGGGTGTTTCCATGTCTTGGCTATTGTGAATAGAGCTGCAGTGAATATGCAGTAAATATGATTTTTATTTTTTAAGTAGGCTTCACTTTTTAAAACATTTAGATTTATAGAAAAATTGATGTGAAAATACAGAGACAAAGAAGTCAGGTGAGGAGTTTCCGTTGTGGTTCAGTGGTTAACGAATCCAACTAGGAACCATGAGATTGCGGGTTCAATCCCAAGCCTTGCTCAGTGCCTTAAGGATCTGGCATGGCAGTGAGCTGTGGTGTAGGTGGCAGACACAGCTCGGATCCCCTGCTGTTGTGGCTCTGGCGTAGGCCAGTGGCTACAGCTCCGATTCAACCCCTAGCCTGGGAACCTCCATGTGCCGTGGGAAGCGGCCCTAGGAAAAAAAAAAAAAAAAGATTTCAGGTGACATTCTGTTAGAAGAGTGGATGCATTTATATGTATAACTGATCCAATTTGCCACACACCTGAAACTAACACAACACTGTAAGTCAACTAAACTCCAATAAAATTTTTAATAATCACTAAAAACAGAACCCAGAAAAAAAATTACATTCTATATGTAGACAAATTTGGTAGCATTGTCCCAGAAACTGTATTAAGTCTTTCAATCCAGTGAATATGGATTGTTGTTCCATTTATTTTGATTCTCTTTAATTTCTTTCAGAATTGCTTTTAGTTTTTGTAGAATAAGTATTTCACTTTGGGAGTTCCTGTTGTCATGCATTGGAAACAAATCTCACTAGTAACCATGAGGTTGTGGGTTGCATTCCAGGTCTCACTCAATGGGTTAATTATCTGGCATTACTGTGAGCTATGGTGTAGATCACAGACATGGCTTGGATTTGGCATAGTTGTGGCTGTTGTGGCTGTGGTATAGGCCAGTGGCTACAGATCCAATTTGAACCCTATCCTGGGAACCTCCATATGCCATGGGTGCAGCCCTTAAAAGACAAAATAAATAAATTTTAAAAAATAAATTTAAAAAAAATTAAGAAAAAGTTTTTCACCTTGTTAAATTTGTCAGTATGTAATTTTTTTAATATATGTATTTGATTATATTATAAAGGAAAACTTCATCTTAATTTCCTTTTTGAAATTTTCATTCCAATTGCATAGATAAATGACTGATTTTTGTATAATGATTATTCTCCAATCTTGATGAATGTGTTTATTAATTCCATTTTTTTAGTGGATTCCTTACAGTTTTCTTGTTTTGTTTTGTATTCTTTTTTTGGCCACAATTGTGGCATGTGGAAGTTGTTGGGGCAAGGACAAAACCCAAGCCACAGCAGTGATCATGCTGGATCCTTCACACACAGAGCCATAAAATTATTCCTCCTTAGACTTTTCTATATACAGAATTATGTCATCTCATATACAGATAATTTTACTTTTCTTTAAAATGTGGATAGAATTTATTGCTTTTTCTTGCCTAATTGTCCTGTCTAAAAACTATCAGATTTGGGGTTATCTGTTTCTCCAGAGACATAGAACCAGTAGTAAAACAAAATATGTATGTATATATTTGTGTGTGTACATGTGTGTATAAAGAGATTTGCTTCAAGGAATTGGCTTATGTGACTGTGGAGCCCAGAAAGTTCAAAATCTGTAGAGTAGATAAACAGCAGGAAACTCTCAAGAGGAGCTAATGTAGTCTTGAGGCAGAATCTCTTCTTCCTTAAGGAATCCTGTTTTGCTCTTAAGTCCTTTCAACTGGATAAGGAACATCGACATTTATACTCATTTATTAAACATTTTCTTTATTTCTTTTTCTTTTTTTTTCTTTTTAAGAATGCACCTGAAGCATATAGAGGTTCCCAGCATGGGGTCAAATCAGAGCTATAGCAACTGGCCTGTGCCCAGCCACAGCAATGCAGGATCTGAGCCACATCTGTGACCTACACCACTGCTCACAGCAACACCAGGTCCTTAATCCACAAAGTGAGGTCAAGGATCAAGCCTGCAACCTCATGGTTCCTAGTCAGATTCATTTCCACTGCATCACAATGGGAACTCCCATTTATTGAACATTTGAGATTGTCAATGAACCACATCTACAGAATACCTTTATATCAAAGCACAAATTACTCTCTTATTAAGTAATTGGGCCTAGCCAATTTGACACATTAAAATAATCAACATGGTCCATTCCTTGTAAACTTGAAATACACATCTCCATAAACCATAATAAATCTCTAACTTATGATAGCAGAATCATATTTCCCACCTAATGTGATACGATTATCCTGCAGAAAAACAAAAATGCATTCATCCTTTCCCCAGAAGTGGATACAAACCCATGGTATCCTGTAACATAACTATTCTGATGTTTAGCTAACCATTATTAATGCATCTTATGTTGTCTAATAAAGGAGTAAAAGTGGGAAGAAAACAAATCTATCCATGTATACCAGATACATATATGCATATAATCACAACAAAATAAGGAAAAATACTCATGATATTTATAGTCCTAGTTCATGCAACTGGTCTTGTGGTTATCATAGATCATATTTATGGCTATGTTTTTCCACCTACCTATTTGACATTTCCTTTTCTCTCAGTGAATATCTCATCTTGTTAAGGATTTTTACTGGTTGAGAGACAAAAATCTTCACTCCTGTAGTGTCTAGGCCATTGGTATTCTGCCTAAATTGGGTTGTTGTAATCCTTCCTTGAATTTAATTAAAGAGCATGATGTTACTAAAAAACACCCTGATGAATCTCCTGTATTTCAGACTTACTCTTCCTTCACTCCATTGAGTAGGAGCAGCCCCCTTTCTTCTTGGTTATGGGAATCAATCACTCTAAGCAATACAATAACATGTTGCACTGCCTACTAATGCAGAAGCATTAGAAGCCCAAGTGACTGGGTGGAAGACTTAACTATCAGTTAAAGGGAATCTTTGTCATGTCTCCTGATGGAAGCATTCTCCCCTTTGGAAATAATGCAGCTAGACTAGCAAAGCATAAAGTGATAGACACAGGAAACAATTGTTAGTGAATCACTAGGGGTGAATTGTTCCACGTTCAATTTTTTCAGCTTGATTCCTGGACCCGCATATTCTAGCCATGGGAAAAATAGCACTACCTATTGAAGACAGATTCAAAACACACATTGCCTTCTGTAGAACATTATTCCAGCCATGCAAGTGTCACCACTGGGTTGGAGTTGTGATTGCATATTCAGAAAGCAAATCCACCTTTGGATCTGATGGATCATGGGGCTCAAGGAGAAGAACAGCTTGTATAGCAGCCTGTATATTTTGCACAGCCTTCTCTTCTCCAGGGACCCACACAAAACTATTAGCTTTTTGAGTCACTTATTAAATAGACCAGAAAAACATATCCAAATGAGGAATGTGTTACCTCCATAATCCAAAGAGGCCCATTGGGTGTTTTGCCTCTTTTTGGGTTCTAGGAAAGGCCAGATACAACATTATCTCCTTCACTTCATAAGTGATATCTTCATGTACCCCGGATCACTAGACCCCTAGAAATTCCACTGAGGTATAATGCCTTGAAATTTTGTAAGATTTATTTTTAATTTTCATTTATTTATTTTTGCTTTTTGAGGCCACATCTGCAGCATATGGAGATTTCCAGGCTAGGGGTCCTATTGGAGCTACATCTGCCAGCCTACATCAGAGCCACAGCAACATCAGATCCAAGCTGCGTCTGCAACCTACACCAGAGCTCATGGCAATGCCAGATCCTTAAGCCACTGAGAAAGGCCAGGGATTGAACCTGCAACCTCTTGGTTCCTATTCATATTTGCTTCTGCTGTGCCACCATGGGAACTCCAGATTTATTTTTCAACATGCAAATGTCTTAGCAGTAAGTGTAGATCAGTCACTGATTCTCAGTAATGAAGTCCAATTGATATATTTGCTTCACTGTGATATCTTAGAAAAGAAAAATGACTAAATGCTTGTGGACTAAGTTATGACATATGACTAGATAGTTGATATACTCCAGAGGTAAGTAGTAGATATCCTTGTCTTATTTGTGAACTTGAGAGGAAATCATTCAGTCTTTCACCATGAATTTAATGTTAGCTGTAGAAGCCACTTATCAGGTTGAGGACTCTCCTTTCTATTATCAGATTGTTGTGTTGTGCTTTTTTTTCCCTCATGAAAGTATTTGGATTTTACCAAATGTGTTTTTTTTCTCTTTGAGATAACCATGCAATTTTTATTCTATTATTATGATGTATTAATTATATAATTTTAGATATTATACCAACCTTGCATTATTGGAATGAACCTCATTTGGTGTATTAATCTTTTACTATGTTGCTGGACTTGGTTTATTACTATAGAGATATTAATAGAGATATTAGTCTGGTTTTCTTTTCTTTTGATATCTTTAGTTTGGTAATAGTGTCATAGTTGCCTCATAAATGGATTTAAGTGAATACTTACTATTTTTCTGTCTATACTTTTCTTTTCATGTATTTTTGATTATAGATTCAAATGTTTCACCTCTTATATGTCTGTTCAGATTATCTATTTCTTCCTGAGTCAGTCCTGACTGTTTGTTTCTTTCTAGGAATTGGTCCATTTCATCTAAGTTATCTGACTAACATGAAATTATTCACCACATTATCTTATCATAGTTTAGTCTGCAATCCCCTAGTGAAAAAATATTTCTGTATCTTTTCATACACATATGTGTTTTTGCTTATTTTATATTTAGGGTCATGCCTGAGGCATATGGAATTTCCCAGGCCAGGGGTCAAATAGGAGCTGCAGCTGAGACCTATGTTACAGCCACAGCAACACCAGATCTGAGCCACATCTGCAACATATGCTACAGCTTTTGGCAACAATAGATCCTTAACCCACTGAGCCAGGCCAGAGATTGAAGCCACATCCTTGCAGAGACAGCATCCGGCCCTCAACCCACTGAGCCACAAAGGTAACTCTGCATATACTTATTTGTTATCCACATATCTTCTTTTGGTGAGATATTCTGATTTTTGCCATTTTTATTTGTGTTGTTTTCTTATTGTTAACTTTTAGGAATATTTTGTATACTTTGGATCTGGGAATCTCCATATGCCACAGGTGAAGTCCTAAAAAGACAAAAAATAAATAAAAAATAAAAAATAAATTCTGGAGCTAAAAATTTAAAGATAATCTCTTCATGTTTCTAAATCAAACTCTTTTTCAAAATTCTATAGAATCTATATACTTTATATTTCTTTGAGTTAATCTATATCTCAAATCTGCCAAGAGTCACATATATACTATAACAAAATGTATGTATATACAGGAAATAATTTTACTATGATTACCTTATATTAATTTCAGTTATGGCTAAAAGAACTCTGGATCTATGACACTTCTCAGTCAGTTTTCAAGATGAATCAAATATAAAGGAGTAAATAGTAAACAAGTCAACAAAATTTGTGATGAGATAGTGTCAGTCTATAAAAGGGGCTTACATTCTGCAATATCTTATATTAGGAAATAAAGACATTTGATTGTCTCATTTCAAGGACCTACCCTTCATGGGCCTCATTAATTTACTTCATATTAAAGATATCAAACTGGGCATAGTTATCTCTAAGTACAAACCTCTGCCACTTTTCTTTATCACCTACTCATTAAGAGCTCACAACTGCCCTAAACTTATCCACTAAACTTTGACTTGTGCCCAAGTTTTTGAGTAAGCACTAAAATACCAGGTGTAGATGCATTTCCTCACCAGCTCAATGTGAGAACCAGCTAATCACACAGAAAAACCTCTCTTGATAATACATCCTGATTATTACCTACACACTAGGGCTGCTTGCCCACCTCCCTCACAAAATCCCTTCCAGCCCTACCTATGCATACATATAGCAGAAGAGCGTTTTTATGGTCTTGTTTGCTTGATTTGTAGATGTTTGCAAATTACTAAGATCAGAGTCTCCTCTTTATTGCAATAGTCTTTTAAAAATAAATCTCAAATTATCTAAGTCTGAATTTATTCTTATTTGGGCCCACATTCATCTTCCTTCTCACCAAACTAGCCAATCACTAATCAATTAAGTTCTTTATAGAAAACTCTTCATCCTACGTAGATGTGGTAAGACCAATTATTACTTTTTTTTTTCTTTTAAACTTTGTTTTTTAGAACAGTTTTAGGTTCACAGCAAAAGGAGAAAAGTACAGAGATTTCCCATGTACTTCTGCCCAAACACATGCCTAAACAACTCCCACATTATAAATATCCTATACCAGAGTACTATGTTATTACAATTGATAAACCTGCATTGGCATGTCAAAATCACTCAGTGTCCATACCTCATATGCGGGTTCATTTTTGGAGCTACAGGTTCTATTCATTTGGACAAATATATAATGACAAGTATCTATCTTTATAGTATTATACAGAGTATCCTCGAAGCCACAAAAATCCTCCTTTGTTCTGCCTGTTCATACTTCCCTTCTACTAACCCCTGACAATCACTAAATCTTTTTATTGTCTCCATGGTTTTGCCTTTTCCAGAATGTCAATAGTTGGAGTAATACAGTACGCAGATTTTTCAGATTGACTTCTTTCACTTAGTATTATGAATTTAAGGTTTCTCCAGGTCTTTTATGATTCGACAGCTCAATTATTTTTAGCACTGCATACTATTCAACAATTTTATTTACCCACTCACCCACTGAAAGAGATTTTGGTGGCTTCTGAGTTTTGTCAATTATGAATAAAGTTGCTGTAAACATTCGAGTGCAGGTGCTTGTGCAGACATAAGCTTCCAAATCATGTGAGTAAATACCAAGGAGAATTATTACTGGATTGTAAACTATGTTTAGTTTTGTGAGAAATTGACAAACTATCTTCCAAAGTGACTGTACCATTTTGTATCATACCAGCAGTGAATGGAGAGTTTCCACAGCTCTACATCCTTGTTAGCATTTGATGTTGTCAGTTGTGAATTTTGATCTTTATAGTAGGTGTATAGTGGTACCTCATTATTTTAATCTGCATTTCCCTGATGAACTACACTGCAGTGCAATTTTTATTATTTCCCATACATAAGTCTTCTTTGGTGGGATCTCTGTTAGGGTACTTAGCCCATTTTTAATCCATTTTTTATTGAATTTTAAGATTTCTAGTATATGTTGGGAAATAGCCCTTTATCAGATAATTCCTTTGCAAATATATTCTCTTAGTTTCTGTACAATATTTTATAAGTTTTATAATTTTGCACTTGGCATAATTCATAATTATGATCTATCTTGAAAAAAATTAGATAAAAATTCTGTTTCTAAATTCATTCTTTGCATATGAATGTCCAGTTTTTCCAACACCATTTGTTGAAAAGACTATTTTTGCTCCTTCGAATTGCCTTTGTTTCTTTGTCAGAGATCAGTTGACTCATTTATGGGGGTCTATTTTGGGGTTCTCTATTCTGTTCCACTAATTGGTCTATTCTTTTACTAGTATCAAATTTCCTTGATTACTGTGGCCGTATATTAAGTTTGAAGATGGGCAATGTCAATCCTCCAAATTTGCTATTCTTCCTCAATTTTTGGTGAGTATTATGGGTTTTTGCTTTTCATGTAAAATTCAAAATCAATTTGTCAATATCCTCAAAATAACCCACAGGTATTTTAACTAGTACGGAATTTAATCCTTACATTAGAAGAACTGACATCTTGACAATAGTCTATCTATCCATAAACATGGATTATCTCCTTATTTATTTAGTTCTTTTTTTTTAATTTTGTTCATCAGAGTTTTGTAGTTTTCTTCATATAGATGTTATGCATGTTTTGTTAGATGTATATTTAAGTAATTCATTTTGGGTGTGCTAATATAATAGATATTATGTTTTTATATTTTCTTATCTTATTGATGTAATGTTACATTAATAGATACTTGAATGGCGAACCATCTTTACTTACCTGAAATAAATCAAAATTGGTTGTAATTGTGAAATTTCTTGTATACATTGGTGGATTTAGTTTGAGGAGATTTTCATCTATGTTTGTGACCAATGTTAGTCCATATTTTTCTTGTAATATTTTGTTTGGTTTTGATATTTGTATAATGATGGCTTAACAGGATGTGTAACAAATTATCCTCTTTGCTTCTATCCTCTGAAAAACACTGTAGAAAATTAGTATAATATCCTCCTTAAATGTTCAATAGAGTTTACTAGTGAACTCATCTGGGTAAGGTGCTTTCTATTTGCTTTATTTCAATTAATCACTGATTCAAATTTTAACAGATATGGGCCCATATATATTGTCTATTTCTTATTGTGTATTGGCTTTCAAGAAATTGTACCATTTTATCTGTTACTAAAATTATGGGCATAGAATTGTACATAGTATTCTTTTATTGTCTTTTTAATAATCATAGGATCTTTGGTGATATCCTCCATTCCATTTCTGATATTTATAATTTGAGTTCTCTCTTTGTCTTAATTAGCCTGTCTGATAGAATTTTTTTACTTTGTCAAAGAACTAATTTTTTTATTTTATTTTCTCTATTAGGTTCCTGTTTTTAATTTTATTGATTTCTACTGTATTTATTAACATTATTTTGTTTCTACTTACTTTGGATTTAGTTTACTCTTATTCTAGTTTCCAACCTGGAAACTTATATTATTGATTTTACATATTTTTTCCTTTTCTAGTATATCCATTTAATGCCATACATTTCCACATAAGTACTGTTCTTGCTGTATCCCACAAGCTAATATATTCTGTTTTCATTATCATTTAGTTAAAAATATTTCTAATTTATCTTGAGATTCCTTCTTTGACCTATGTGTTATTTAGAAGCTTACCATTTAATTAGTTTGGGATTCTCCAGTTATGCTTCAGATTTCTAGCTCAAGCCCATTGTTATACATAACAGACATTATGTAACTTTTATTCTTTTAAATCTGTTAAGGTGTACTTTATTGTATTGAATTGTCTTGGCAAATGTTCCAGTGTGTTTGAGAAAAATGTCTATGATGCTCTTGTTGGATGAAGCTGTCTACAGATGTTGACTATATCTAGTTGGTTGATGGTATAGTTTTTTTAATTTTTTTTCATTTTTGATATATATATATTTTTATTTTTAGGGCTGCCTCCACAGCATATGGAGGTTCCCAGGCTAAGGGTCCCATTGGAGCTACAGCTGCCAGCGTAGGCCACAGCCACAGCAACATCAGATCCAAGCCATGTCTGTGACCTACACCACAGCACATGGCAATGCCAGATCCTTAGCGCACTGAGCAAGGTCAGGGATTGAACCCACAACCTCATGGTTCCTAGTCAGATTCATTTCCACTGTGTCATGATGGGAACTCCCATTTTTAAAGTTTTATTTAAAGTCTAGTTGATTTATGATGTCATGACAATATCTGTTGTACAAAGTGATTCAGGTTTTTTGTTTTTGTTGTTGTTGTCTTTTTAGCACAGCACTTGCAGCATATGGAAGTTCCTAGTCTAGGGGTTGAATCAGAGGTGCAACAGCTGGCCCATACCACAGTCACAGCAATGCTAGATCCAAGCCGCATCTATGACCGATGCTGTGGCTTCTGTTAGCATTGGATCTTTAACCCACTGAGTGAGCCCGGAGATCAAGATCACATCCTCATGGACATAGTCAGTTTCTTGACCTGCTGAGCACACAACAGGAACTCCTAAAGTAATTTTGTTTATTACTTTATATACACACATCCATTCTTTTTCAAATACTTTTCTCCATATAGATTATGACAGAATATTGGTTAGAGTTTTCTGTGCTACACAACTGGTTGCCATTGGCCAGTAATTCCATTTAGCACGGTGTGATATGTCAATCCTAAATCCCCTGTCCATCCCTCCTGCCACTCATCTCCTTTGGTAACCATAAGTTTACTTTCAAAATCTGTACATCTGTTTCTGTTCTGCAAATAAATTAATTTGTATCCTTTTTTCCACATATTAGTGATATAATATGATGTTTGTCTTTCACTGCCTAACTTCACTTATTATGATAACCTATATATCCATCCATGTTGCTACAAATAACATTATTGAGCTACATGAATTGTATATTATGGAGATGAATCTCTGATCAGTTGCTTCATTTGCAGTTTTTTCTCTCATTCTATGCATTGGCTTTTTGCTTTGTTTATAGTTTCCATTGGTGTGCAAAATTTTTGTTTACTTAAGTTACATTTGCTTATTTTTGTTTTTATTTTCATTACTTTAGGAGGTGTATCCAAAAAGATATTGCTGAAATTTATGTCAAAGAATGCTCTGCCTGTTTTTCGCTAGGAGTTTTATAGTATACGGTATAACATTTAGGTCTTTAATCCATTTTGAGTTTGTTTTGGTGGATGGTGTTAGAGATTGTTCTAATATCATTATTTTACATGTAGCTGTCCAGTTTTTCCAGCACCACTTATTGAAGAAACTGTCTTTCTGGAGTTCCCGTCGTGGCGCAGTGGTTAACGAATCCGACTAGGAACCATGAGGTTGCGGGTTCGGTCCCTGCCCTTGCTCAGTGGGTTAATGATCCGACGTTGCCATGAGCTGTGGTGTAGGTTGCAGACGCAGCTCGGATCCTGTGTTGCTGTGGCTCTGGCATAGGCCGGTGGCTGCAGCTCCGATTCAACCCCTAGCCTGGGAACCTCCATATGCCGCAGGAGCGGCCCAAGAAATAGCAGCAACAACAACAACAATAACAACAACAACAACAAAAAGACAAAAAAAAAAAAAAGAAAGAAACTGTCTTTCTTCATTGTATATTCTTAAACCTCCCTTGTCATAGATTAGTTAACCAGTTAGTTTTATTTCTGGGATATTTCTATCCTGTTCTTCTGATTCTATATTTTTGTTTTTGTGCCAGTGTCATATAATTTGATGACTGTAACTTTTGTAGTATAAACTGAAGTCAGGGAGCCTGATTCCTCAAGCTCCATTTTCCTTTCTCAGGATTTGCTTTGGCTATTCATAGTCTTTTGTATTTCCACACAAATTTTAATTTTTTCGGTTCTAGTTCTGTGAAAAATGCCGTTGGAAATTTGAAATGGATTTCATTTAATCTGTAGATTGCCTTGAGTATTACAGTCATTTTTACAAAATTGATTCTTCCAATCCTAAATCATGGCATATTTTTCCATCATTATGTGTTTTCTTTGATTTCTTAGATCAGAATCTTACAGTTTTCAGAGTAGGTCTTTTGTTTCTTTAGGTAGGTTTATTACTAGATACTTTATTCTTTTCGATGTGATGATAAATGGAATGGTTGTCCTATTTTATCTTTCTGAATTTTTTTGTCATTATGTAGAAATTCAAGAGACTTCTGTGGGTTAATTTTGTATCCTGCAGATTTACCATATTCATCAATTAGCTCTGACATATTTCTCATAGCATCTTTAGGATTTTCTATGTATAGTTTCATGTAATCTGCAAACAGTGACAATTTTACTCCTCTTTCAATTTGGATTCCTTTTATTTACTTTTCTTCTCTAATTGTCATAGCTAGGACTTCCAAATCTATATTGAATAAAAGTAGTGACAGTGGACACTCTTGTCTTTTTCCTCATCTTAGCAGAAATCTTTCAGCTTTTCACAATTGAGAATGGTGTTAGCTGTGGGTTTGTCATAAATGGCCTTTAGTGTGTTGTTTTAGCTCCCCTCTATGCCCAGTTTCTTGAGGGCTTTATCAGAGATGGGTGTTGGATTTTGTCAAAAGCTTTTTCTGCATCTATTGAGATTATCATATTATTCTTTGATTTGTTAAAGAGGTGTATCATAGTGATTGATTGCAGATATTGAAAAATTCTTACATCTCTGGTATAAATCCTACTTGATCATGGTGTATGATCCTTTTAATGTATTGTCGAATTTGGCTTGGTAGTATTTTGTTGAGGTCTTTTGCATCTATGTTCACCAGTGATATTGTCCCATAACATTCTTTTCTGTGGTATCACTGTGTGATTTTTGTATCGGGGTGATGGTGTCCTCATACAATATGTTTGGGTATTTTCTTTCCTCCGCATTTTTTGAAATAGTTTCAGAAGGATAGATGTTAACCCTTCTCTAAATGTTTGATAGAATTTGCCAGTGAAGCCATCAGGTCCTGGATATTTTTGTTGGAAGCTTTAAATCATTTTCAATTTCATTACTTGTGATTGGTCCATTCATCTTTCTATTTCTTCCTGGTTTGGTCTTGGAAGATTATACATTGCTATGAATCTGTCAGTTTCTTATAGGTTTTCCAATTTATTGGCGTATTGTTTCTTTTGGTAGTCTTTTATGGTCCTTTCTGTGATGTTTGTTGTAACTTTTCTTTTTCATTTCTAATTTTATTGATTAAAAGTTAAAAAAAAAAGAAGAAGAAAAAGGAGCTTCCATTGTGGCACAGCAGAAATGAATCTGACTAGTAACCATGAAGTTGCAGGTTTGATCTCTGGCCTTGCTCAGTTGGTTAAGGATCTGGAATTATTATGAGCTGTGGTATAGATTGCAGACATGGCTTAGATCTTGTGTTGCTGTGGCTGTGGTATGGGCCAGCAGCTGTAGTTCTGATTGGACCCTAGCCTGGGAACCTCCACATGCTCTGGGTGCAGTCTTAAAAAAAGCAAAAAAAAATAATAATAAATAAGTCTATATATATGATGGTTTTAAGTTTCTGCTGTCATAATTGCAAGTGATTTCCAGTATCCTGCATTTGTACCCTCCTCTTATCAAGATTGATGATTTTGCTATCATATTTGTGTATGGATGATTTCCTACATTTACTACATGTCTGTCTTTTTGTGAGCCTGGCATTTGTAATTTTCTTGTTTCTAGTCATGGCCTTTTCTTTTCCACCTAGAGAAGTTCCCTTTGTATTTATTGTAAAATGGTTTTAATGGTACTGAATTTTCTCAGCTTTTGCTTGTCTGTAAAGCTTGTGATTTCTCACTCAAATCTGAATAAAAGTCTTGCTAGGTAGTGTATTCATGGATAGAGGATTTTTCCTTTCATCGCTTTATCAAGCTATTCTCTTCTGACCCACAGAATTTCTACTGAAAAATCAGCTGATAGGTGTGTCAGTGTTTCTTTGTATGTTACTTGTTGCTTTTGCCTAGAAACTTTCAATATTTTCTTTGTCTTTAATTTTGGTCATTTTGGTTAATATGCATCTCAGGATGTTCCTACTTGGGTTTATTCTGCACGGTGTTCATTATACTTTCCAGTTTGAGTGAGTGATTCTTTTCCCATGTTAGAGAAAATTTTTGGCTAATATCTCTTCAAATATTTTCTCTGGCCCTTTCCTCTTTTGTCTCCTCTGGAACCCCTGTATTGTGAATGTTGGTGCATTTAAAGACCCAGAGTTCTCTTAGATTGCCCTCATTTCTTTTCGCTTTTCCTTTCTTTTTCTTTTTGTCTTCTAAGGGCCACACCAGTAGCATATAGAATTTCCTAGACTAAGGGTTGAATTGGAGCCATAGCCACCAGTCTGTGCCACAGCTATAGCAATACCAGATTGAAGCCGCATCTTTGACCTATGCCATGGCTTGTGGCAAAGCCAGATTTTAACCCACTGAGGAAGACCAGGGATTGAACCCACATCATCATGGATACTACTTAGGCTCTTAAGCCACTGAGCCACATGGGAACTCCTCATTCTTTTTTTCTTTATTCTATTCCATATCAGTGATTTCCACTAGTCTATCTTCCATCTTGCTTATTCATTCTCCTGACTCCTATAATCTGCTATTCCTCTAGTGAATTTTTCATTTGGTTATTGTGTTGTTCATCTCTGATTGTTTATTCTTTATTTATTTATTTTATTTTATTTTTTTGTCTTTTTGCCATTTCTTGGGCCTCTCCCGTGGCATATGGAGGTTCCCAGGCTAGGGGTCCAATCAGAGCTGTAGCCACCGGCCTATGCCAGAGCCACAGCAATGAGGGATCCAAGCCGCGTCTGCAACCTACACCACAGCTCTCGGCAATGCCGGATCATTAACTCACTGATCAAGGGAAGGGATCAAACTTGCAACCTCATGGTTCCTAGTCGGATTCATTAACCACTGCGCCACAACAGGAACTCCTGATTGTTTATTCTTTAAATCTTCTATGTATTTTTTAAATTTTCCTTGAAATATATTCATCTTTGCCTCTTTTTTTTTTAAGATCATGAATAATTCTTACTATCATTATTCCAAGGTCTTTTTCATGTAGATTGCTTATCTCCAGTTCAGTTAGCTATTCTTTTCGGGTTTTAACTTCTTCCTCTATCTGGGTCATATTTCTCTGCTATTTCATTTTGTATAGCTTTCTGTGTGGAATCCTTTTTGCAGGATACAAGGTTATAGCCTCTCTTGCTTCCAGTGTCTGTCCCCCTGTGTGTGACATTGATATACAGGGACTTGTGGCTGGCTTCCTGGTGGGAGGAACTGGTGTCTGGCCACTGGTGAGTGGAGCTGATTCTTGTCCCTCAGGGCAGGGGGTGGAACTTTGTCTCTGAGTGTGATTAGAGGTGACTGTACCTAGAAAGACTTCCGGCAACCTGTTTGCTGATGGGTGGGACTGAGTTCCCACTCATTCTTTGTTTGATGTGTGGCTTCTCAGCACTAGTGGATGGAGCCATATATTCCCCAAATGGCAGCCTCCAGGGGAGCTCATGCCAAGGAATATTCCTAAGACCTCTTCCCCCAATGTCCTGCCCCAACTGTGAGACACAGCCAACCCCTGCTTTCCCTGAAGATTCTACAAGACCTGCAGGTAGGGCTTACTCAGATTCTTTTTGGGTCCCTGCTTTATTCTGGGACCCAGTGCACATGGAATACTGTGTGCACCCTCCAAGAGTGGAGTCTCTACTTTCCCCAGTCCTGTGGAGCTCCTGTGCACAAAACTGCTGGTCTTTAATGCCAAATGCTCCAGGTGTCCCTCCCGCCAATGCCAGACCTCTGGGCCAGAGAACCTAATGTAGGGTTCTGAATGCTCACTCCTGTGGTATAACCTCTGTGATAGTTATTTTCCAGTCTGTGGGTTTCTAACCTGGCAGATATAAAATTGTGCATATAGTGAAAGCACCCATCCTACCATATTGATGTGGCTTCTTCTTTATCTTTGGTTGTAGAAAGTATGTTTTTGGTAGCTTCCAATATATTTCATTGACCATTGTTCAGCTGGTAGTTGTGATTTTGGTGTAATCATTAGAGGAGATGAGTTTGAGTCCTTCTACTCCACAATCTTGTCTCTTGCCACACAATTGATGGTACTGTTGAGTTCCCTGTGTTTTTACAACTTTCTGTCTCCCAGATATATTCTTTTCTGATAATGGGATGTTGATATATCCAAATATAATAGTGACCACCTCGATGTCTCTTTGTACCTTTATTAGTTTTACCTCAGATATGTTGACACACTGTTGTTAAGTTGAGGATTGCTATGTCTTATTGGGGGAGCTGATCTCTTTATAATTAATGCTGCATCCTCTTTTATCTCTGATAACTTCACTTGCTTTGTATTCTCTGTCTGAAATTATTGAGCTTACCCGTTGTCTCTTGATTTATTCTATTATGGTATTTGATTCCCTTTCCATTTACCTTTAAACTATAGTTGAATTATATTTAAATTTAATTTAGTTTAAGAATATCTCATTGGGTCTTGTTTTTAATTGACTATTATCACCTAAACCACAGCCACAGCAATACTAGATCTGAGCTGCACCTGTGACCTAACTCAGTTCATGGCAACGCTGGATCCTTAACCAACTGAGTGAGGCCAGGGATCATTCCTAGTTAGATTCCTTTCTGCTGTGCAATGAAGGGAACCCCTGTAATTTGACTATTAATGAGTGCCTTTAGATTATTGGTGTTCAGATTAATGATTGATATAGTTGCATTACTATCATATTTTTTTTATTTCCCCAACATCATTCTTTTTCTACCGTGCAGCATGGTGAGCCAGTTACATATACATGTGTACTTTCTTCTTTCTCACATTACCATGCTCCATCATAAGTGACCAGATAGTTCCCAGCGTACAGAACAGGATCTCGTTGCTAACCCGTTCCAAAGGCAAGGGTCTGCATCTATTAATCACAAAGTCAAAATCCACCACATTCCCTCTCCCTCCTCCTTGGAAACAACAAGTCTATTCTTCAAGTCCATGATTTTCTTTCTGCGAAAATCTTCATTTGTGCCATATATTAGATTCCAGATATGTGATATCATATTTATCTTTCCCTTTCTGACTTACTTCACTCAGTATGAGTCTCTAGTTCCATCCATGTTGCTGCAAAAAGGCATTATTTCATTATTTTTCATGACTGAGTACTGTTACATTGTGAATATATATATATACACACAATATATATATATCATATCCTCCTAATCCAATCATCTGTTGATGGACATTTGGGTTGTTTCCATGTGTTGGCTATTGTGAATATTGCTTCAATAAACATGCGGGTGCATGTGTCTTTTTTAAGGAAAGTTTTTTCTGGATATGTGCCCAAGAGTGGGATTGTTGGGTCATATGGTAGTTCTATGTATAGATTTGTAAGGTACCTCCATGCTGTTCTCCATAGTGGTTGGACCAGCTTACCTTCCCACCAACAGTGCAGGAAGGTTCCCTTTTGTCTACACCCCCTCCAGCACTTGTTATTTGTGGACTTATTAAAGATGGCCATTCTGACCGGTATGAGGTGGTATCTCATGGCAGTTTTGATATGCATTTCTCTCATGATGCAAAGCATTTGATGTTGAGCAGTTTTTCATGTTCTTGTTGGCCATCTGCATATCTTCCTTAGAGAACTGTCTATTCGGGTCTTTTGCCCATTTTTCCATTGGGTTGTTGGCTTTTTTGCTGTTGCGTTGTATATGTTGTTTGTATATTCTATACATTCAGCCCTTGTCTATTGCACCATTTGTAACTAGTCTCTCCCATTCTGTAAGTTGTGATTACATTTTCTTTTTGGTTTTCTTTTCTGTGCAAAAGCCTGTCAGTTTGACTGGGTCCCATTGGTTTATTTTTGCCTTACTTTCTGTTGCTTTGGGAGACTGAAATGATAAACCATTTGTAAGGTTGATGTCAGAGAATGTTTTGCCTGTGTTCTCTTCCAGGAGATTGGTTGTGTCTTGTCTTATATCTAAGACTTTAAGCCACTTTGAGTTTATTTGGGGGCAGGGTCTGAGGGTGTGCTTTAGTTTCCTTGATTTACATGCGGCTGCCCAGGTTTCCCAACAATACGTGCTGAAAAGACTGTCTTTTTCCTATTTTATGTTCTTGCCTTCTTTGTCAAAGATTAATTGACCAGAGGCGTCAGGGGTTTATTTCTGGGTTCTCTATTCTGTTCCTTTGGTCTGTATGTCTGTTTTGGTACCAGTACCACACTGTCTTGATTATTGTGGCTTTGTAATATTTCCTGGAGTCTGGGAGAGTTATGCCTCCTGTTTGGTTTTTGTTCCTCAGGATTGCTTTGGCAATTCTGGGTTGTTTGTGGTTCCATACAAATTTTTGGATTGTTTGTTCTAGTTCTGTGACAAATGTCATGGGTAAGTTGGTAGGGTTTGCATTGAATCTGTAGATTGCTTTGGATAGTATGGCCATTTTCACTATTTTAACTTCTGCAACCGAGGAGCATGGAATATCTTTCCATTTCTTTGAATCCTCTATAATTTCCTTGATTACTGTTTTATAGTTCTCAGAATACAAGTCTTTCACCTCCTTGGTCAGGTGGCTACCCAGGTGTTTGAT
Organism: Phacochoerus africanus; assembly: GCF_016906955.1. NCBI lineage: Eukaryota > Metazoa > Chordata > Mammalia > Artiodactyla > Suidae > Phacochoerus > Phacochoerus africanus. The sequence goes on along the minus strand of NC_062553.1, from coordinate 49,981,024 downwards.
TTTTGGGGGGTGCAATTTTAAAGTGTGTTGTATTTTTGTATCCCTTTTCTAGTATTTTATTGTTGGTATACAGAAATGCGACTGATTTCTGAATGTGAATCTTATATCCTGCTATTTTGCTGAATTTGTTGACCAGTTCCAGTATCTTTTGGGTTGAGTCCTTGGGGTTTTCTATTTATAGTATTGTGTCATCTGCGTACAGCGACAGTTTTACCTCTTCTCTTCCTATTTGGATGCCTTTTATTTCTTTTGTATGTCTGATTGCTGTGGCTAGGACTTCCAGTGCTATGTTGAATAACAGGGGTGAGAGTGGGCATCCTTGTCTTGTTCCAGATTTTAGTGGGAAGGTTTTCAGCTTTTCTCCATTGAGTATTATATTTTCTGTGGGTTTGTCATAACCGGCTTTAATTGTGTTAAGGTATGTCCTGCCATACCCACTTTGGTAAGATCGTGAATGGATGTTGGTCTTTGTCAAATGCTTTTCCTGCATCTGTTGAGATGATCATGTGGTTTTTGACTTTTCTTGTGTTAATGTGGTGTATAGTGTTGATCGATTTGCCTCCGTGGAACCATCCTTGTGCACCTGGGATGAATCCAACCTGGTCATGGTGTATGATCTTTTGTATATGTTTTTGGATTCGGCTGGATAAAATTTTGTTGAGAATTTTTGTGTCTATACTCATCAAAGACATTGGCCTCTGGTTTTCTTTTTTGGTGGGATCTGTGCCTGGTTTTGGAATTCGGGTGATGGTGGCATCATCAAATAGCTTTTTGGGAGTCTTCTTTTTCTTCACCCTTTTGAAAAAGTTTGAGGAGTATAGGTATAAATTCCTTTTGCATGGTTGGTATATTTCACCTGTGAAGCCATGCAGTCCTGGACTTTCTTTGTAGGGAGTGTTTTTATGGCACACTCATTTTCATTTCTAGCGATCAGTCTGTCCAGTTGATCTATTTCTTCTTGATTCAGTTTCGGCAGGCTGTAAGTCTCCAGAAAGTTGTCCATTTCTTCTAGGTTGTCTCAAAATTGTTGGCATGCAATTGTTCATAGTATTCACTCTTTTTTATTTTTATTTTTATTTTTTGTAATTTCTGCAGTATCTGTTGTGATTTCTCCTTTTTCCTTTATCATTTTGTTTATTTGGGTTTTTTCTCTCCTCTTCTTGGTGAGTCTAGCCAGAGGTTTGTCAATTTTGTTTACCTTTACAAAGAACCAGCTCTTGGTTTGATTGTTTTTTTTTTCTAATATCTTTTGAATCTCTATTTTATTGATTTCCTCTTTGATCTTTATAATTTTCTTCCTTCTGCTGACTTTAGGTTTTGTTTGTTCTTCTTTTTCTAATTCATTTGTGTGGTGGGTTAAGTTGTCCATTTGGGATTTTTCTTCTTTTATGCAGAAGACCTGTGTTGCTATGAATTTCCCTCTGAGCACTGCTTTGGCTGGATCCCATAGATTTTTGAGTGGTTGTGTCTTCCTTATCATTTGTCTTGAGGTGTTTCTAAATTTCCTTCTTGATTTCCTCATTGACCCATTGATTTTTCAGTTGCATGTTGTTTAGTCTCCATGTCGTAGGTTTTATCTCATTTCCTTTCCTGTGGTGGATTCCTAATTTTATGCCATTGTGGTCAGAGAAGATACTCAAAATAATTCCTATGCTCTTAAATTTATTGAGGTTAATTTTGTGCCCCAGTATGTGATCAGTTCTTGAGAATGTTCCATGTGCACTTGAGAAGTATATATATTCTGATATTTTTGGATGTAATGTCCTGAAAATGTCAATTAAGTCTCACTTTTCTATTGTGTCCTTTAGGGTCGCTTTTGCCTTCTTGATTTTCTGTCTAGAGGATGTGTCCATTGATGTGAGTGGGCGTGTTAAAGTCTCCCAGTATGATTCTATTCCCATCAGTTTTTCCTTTTATGTCTCTTAGTATTTGTTGTAGATGTCCGGGTGCTCCTATATTAGGGGCATAGATAGTGACAATTGTAACATCCTCTTCTTGAATGGATCCTTTACCCATTAAGTAGTGTCATTCTTTGTCTTTCTTTAGGGCCTTCATTTTAAAGTCTATTTTGTCTGATATGAGTATTGCAACTCCTGCTTTCCTGTATTGTCCATTGTCATGAAATATCTTTTCCCATCCCCTCACTTTCAAAAAATTGAAGGTTTTTGCTTTTTATCCAATCTGCCACTCTGTCTTTTGATTGGAGCATTCAGTATATTGACATTTAAGGTGATCATTTTACTGTATATATGTTTATTGCCATTTTAAACCTTGTTTTTTAGTTGATTCTATGTTTCTCTTTTCTTCTTTCCCTTTGTGGTTGGATGGTTTCTATTTATTTTATGCTCAAGTTGATTTTCTTTTCAGATTTTGTGAATGTAGTGTTTGGATTTGATTTCTGATTGCCCTGTTTTTTCAAGTATGTTAACCCCTTCCTATATCTGCTTGCTCTAGCCTGATAGTCATATAGGGTCAAACACATCATTAAAATTAAAAAAAAAAAGCATCTATGTTTTCTTACTTTCCTTCCCCACACTGTATGATTTGATGTCATTTTTTTTTTTTTTACATCTTCAGGTTTAGATCTGTGTGCTGATTTACTTAAGTGAGTGCTTTCCAATTGTAGTTTCTTCCATCTTAAATTTTGTTTCATTTTTATTTTAATTTAGAGATGCCCTTTCAGTATTTCTTTTAGAATGGGTTTAGTATTGGTGTACTCTTTTGGCTTTTGTTTGTTGGAGAACTCCTTTATTTCTCCTTCGATTTTATAGGATATTCTTGCTGGATAGAGTATTCTAGGTCGCAATTTTTTTTCCTTTCAGCACTTTGAGCATATCTTTCCACTTCCTTCTGGCCTATAGTGTTTCTGTAGAGAAATCAGCTGATAGCCTTATGGGGGTTCCCTTATAATTAATGCTTTGTTTTCTCTTGCTGCCTTTAGAATCCTCTCTTTATCTTTAAGTTTTTCCATTTTTGTTGTAGTATGTCTTGGCGTGGGCCTGTTGGGGTTCAACTTGTTTGGGGCCCTCTATGCTTCCTGTGTCTTGATACCAGTTTCCTGAAGTTTTGGAAAGTTTTCAGCCACAATTTCTTCAAATATATTTTGAATCCCTTCTTCTGTTGCTTCTCCTCCTGGAATTCCTCTTATGTGAAGATTGGCCTGCTGTATCTTATCCCATAGGTCTCTTATATTGCTTTCATGTTTTTCCATTGGGTTTCCTGTCTGCTGTCCTGTTTGGGTGATTTCCATTATTCTGTCTTCCACATCACTAATTCTGCATATTCATTCTGCTCTTTATTGCCTTTAGCTCAGTGTGTATCCCTGCAAATGAATTTTCTAGTTGTTCTTGCCTCCTCCTTACATTTTCTAGTTCCTTTCTAAAGAATCTGCATTACCATTCATATCCTTTCTTAACTCCTTCCGAATTTTCACTATCTCCCGTTTGAACTCAAAGTCTGTCAGACTGCAGAGATCTGTTTCATTGTTGACTGCCTTAGGTGAACTCTCCTGTTCTCTTACCTGGGAATGGTTTCTGAGCTTCTTCCTCTTGCTTGTGTTTATCTTTTTCTGTGAGTTTGGGGAAGCCAAACTGTAGTCTTGTAAAGCTACGTTTTGTATTTTTTTGGGGTGGGGAGGTTACTATTTGTTTTTGGTGTGGGAGTTTGAATATTTGCTGTCTCTTTCTTTGGTATGAGCAGGCTGTTATCCCCAGGATGCTCAGTGTGTTTTCTGGGAGAAAGAGGCAATGGGTAGGGCCAGCAGTCAGTGCCTGGCTATTGGGCAGCAAAGACCTGCAGGAAGGTGGCACAGACCACTCCCAGTTGCATGGCCCTGGGAAGTGGTAATGAGCTCCAGGCAGATCTACAAGTTGACCGGAGCATTTGGTAGTAGCAGCAGCAGGGTGCGTGAGTGCCCAGGGGAGTGAGATCAACAACATCTTGTGTTTGATTGCAATGCCCTCCTCTGAGGTGATTGGAACTGCGGGTGGTGCCTGTTCAGGTACAATCGGGCCATGACCATCTCTAGAGTCCGTGATAACTGTGGTGGTTTGTCCCTGCCTCCTGTAAACCATGCATGAAGCAACCCATCTCACATAGGCCACATAGGAGGTGCTGTGCAGGCTGCTCCTAGTTGCAGGATCCTGGGAAGTGACAGAGATCAGGCATGTGGGCACTGCCCGGAGCATTTGGCAGCAGCAGCAGAGGTGGGTGTGTTCCCAGGGGTGCGAGAGCGCCAACAGGTGGCATTCCATCACAGTGTCCTTCTCCGTGGTGCCCTCTGAGGTGGTTGGGTCTGCAAGCGATTTTTGTTCAGTCATCCCCAGTGACGGTGGGCCATGTCCACCCCTGGAATCCAGGATAACTGAATGGTTTGACCCGCTGCCTGCAGACCACACAAGAAGCACCCTGTCCCGCTTAGCCCATGCAGGAGGTGCTGCCTCAGCTGCTCCTGGTTGTGGGGTTCCTGGGAAGGACAGTGACCAAGTGTCCTCTTGTGGCCCAGAGAGTTTGACAGTGGCAGCAGCAGGGCGGGTGTGTTCCCAGTGGCATGAGAGCAACAGTGTATGGTGCTTGGTTGCAGTGCCCTCTTTTCTTCTTTTCTGCCACCCCGTGAGGTGACTGGGGGTGCATGTGGATACCACTCACAGGCCCCCAGTGGTGGCAAGCCATGCATCCCTCTTGCCTCTGAGACCACCACCACAGTCCCTCCCTGCTACATGTAGATCGTGCAAGAGGCACCATGTCACACTTAGCCCCCTGATGCCCTTAGGCCACACAAGAGGTGCCTGGCCACGGGTAGCCTGCACAAGAAGTGCACAGTCTCCCCTAAATGAGAAAGAGGCTTCTTGCTGTCCATAGCCTGCACCAGAGCCGCCCTACCTTCTGAGAGCCCAAGGGCACTTGGCGCATGCTCAGGTGCAGGGAGTTTCCTATTGCAGTCTGCCCCACTTCCTCTCACCCTCCCCAACAATAGTGCCTTGCTTCTCCTGTGGGTTCCGACCTTCTCCCAGGTCCCCTCTGCCATGGCATTCCCCTCCTCAGCCTGTGGTGTACTGGCCCCCACCCATGGCACACTTCTCCTTAACCCCTCAGACTGTCCCCACACAGCCGGCCTCAGTCCTCTCCCTGGGAGTGACTTCTGGAGCCTAAGTCTCAGTGCCCAGCCCCCACCCAAGCATCTCGGGCTGTGTTGTCCAGGCTGGTGGTTCAGGTGATGTGTGTGGCTCTCACTCTGCTTTGCTGTTCTCAGTTCAGCTGCTGTTCTTTTCTAGGCGACTCTGATGTCCCTCCAACTCAGCTGATCTTTCCATCTGTTAGGTGGTTAGGTGGCGTCTCAGGATGTGTGTCCCTCTTCTCCTTCACAGCTGCCTCGCGGGAATGCTAGTCTTCTCCTGATTCCTTTTCTCTCTCTCTCTCTTTCTTTTGTTCTACCCAGTTTTGTCAAGAGTTTCTTGCCCCTTTTGGAAGTGTAAGTTCTTCTGTAGGCATTCGGTTGATGTTCTGTGTGAGGCGTTTTACATGTAGAAGTGTGTTTTGATGTGTTTGTGGGAGAAGGTGAGTGTGACCTCTTACTCATTGGCCATCTTGCTCCCACACTCAGTGTCAAATTTCCATATAGATTTTGTCCCTCAATGGGGAAAAATACTGACGCTAATGACATTCATTTTGGCTCTTTGAATGTAGTTTTAATTGCTTTCTACAAGCTTTTTAATTTGGTTTGTGGGCTGTTGGATTTGTAATTTCTAATCGCCTTCAAAAATGAAGATTTACATTATGTCTGGTTCCACAGAAAAGTTAGACATCTCAGTTGGTCTTGGGTCAACTGGCTTATAGAAGCTCCCTCTCTCTCTCTCTCTCTCACACACACACACACACACACACACACACACAGATTTCTTATTAGATTTTCAACTTTCTAACTTAATTCCACAGATTATGCTTAATACCCAAGATTCATACTACGGTACTACAGATTTATTTTCACAGCAATTACTGTTGTTTATGACTCCATTCAACAAAAGGCCTACAGAAGTGATTCATTACTTGGTTATTTGTAGATGATTCATTTGATGTGTTTTTTTTTTTGGAAAACTTTTTTCACTCTATACTCAAATGTGCTTCATTTTCAAGTGCATATTTAGATTAGGTCCTTGAATAGTAATGTTGATCTGCTGCTTTTTTTTTCAACTAAGATTTGACTGAAAATGTCTAAAAAATAGAGTGGATAAGCAATGAGGTCCTACTGTACAGCACAGGAAACTATGTCTAATTTCTTGTGATATACCATGATTGAAGATAATATGAGAAAGGGATGTATACATAGGTATGACTGGGTCACTTTGCTGTACATCAGAAATTGGCACAACATTGTAAATCAAATATACTTTAATTACAAAAAAAAAGAAATGTAGCTATACGCTTCATTTTTGACCATTTATACTCCCATTTATCCTCACTTGAAGCTCACATCATCTTACCAGAGGACAAAAACAGTGATTATCAAAAGGGAGAAGTGGCAAGAACTTGCAGTGTAACCTACACATACATGAGAGAGGTTAAAAGCTATAACTGCTCTTTGAAAACGTCCTATGGGTTATCACGACAGACACCTGAATAAAAAGTGCTTTTGTTGAAAATGGCTTTTCAGTGTTGGGGACAAGAAGTTTCATAGGTTTATATTTTGCTCAGGCAAATGATGTTTTTTAAAAAGAAGGCTTTCCTGCAAAACAGACCAAATCAACATTACGCAGGATACCTGCCCATGAAGGAACTCTCTGCTGTTGTCCATGCAAAACTTCACTTGAGCAGCAAATAGATAAGTTAAGAAAAGAAGTAACAGGCATAGACAAGAAATAGACAGAGCACTTAGATGTGAGTGAAGAAGATCAGGGCCATTTTCATGTACCGTCTAGAGACAAGCTTACAATGTTTCTCTTCTTGTGCCTCCTCTCCTCCAGGTTTAACCTGGCACATTCCATTTTCATCAAAGTAGACCGTTAGGAAACCATTCCAGCTATAGTGTGTTCAGATACAGTAAAAACAAGAGATGCCAGTATTTGCCGACAGCTTATCATGCTCCAGGCTATCTGCTGTCCCTTTAAAAGAAAAAATTGTGTATTACAATCTGCATTTTTTTCTAAAAATTTTTATTGCATTATATTTGACATATATCGTAAGTGAATTCTCACTGTAAGGTGTGTAAACAGCACAGTGTACTCTATTTCCTGCTTATTTTTCATTGAGGTATAATTGACACCACATTATGTTAGCTTTAAATGTACAAAACAATAACTCAAAAGTTGTATTTACTGCAAAATGATCACCATAGTATGTCCAGTTAACATCATCATCACACATAGTTGCATTTTTTCCCTTGTAATGAGAGCTCTCAAGATTCACTGTCCTAGTTACTTTCAAAAATGCAGTAGAGTATTAGTTATAGTCACTGCATTGTATGTTATATCCTCATGACTTATTTCACTGAAAATTTGTATCTCCTGACTCTCTCCATCCATGTTGCCCATCCCTCACCACTTGTAACCACCAATCTGTCCTCTACATCAGTAAACTTTATTTTTGTTTGTTTCTTTTTAGTTTCATAAAGGAGATCACATGATTTTTTTTTCATGTCTGAATCGTTTAACTTAGTACAGTTACCTCGAGGTCCATGCATTATCTTCTTCATCAATTCATCAACATGTAGGTTGCTTCCTCATCTTGGTGATTTTAAAAAATGCTGCAATGAACACTCAAGTTCAGTTATCTTTTCAAGTTAGAATTTTATTTTCTTCAGATAGATAACCATAAGTTGAATTTCTGGATTATTCCTGTTCTTCTTTGGAAAAATATTTATTCAGATACTCTGACCACTTTTTAATCAACTTGGATTTTTGGTATTGAGTCATATGAGTTCTTTATATATTTTGGGTATTTTTCCTTATCAAATATATAATTTGCAAATATTTTTCTCAGCTAAATTGCTTTTTTATTTTGTTGATAGTTTTTTTGGTTGTTGTTGTGCAAAAGTTTTTTAGTTTGATGTGTAGTTCTACTTGTTTATTTTTACTTTGGTTGCCAAAAACTAATTTATTTTTAGATTGCTACAGAATTCAAGTTATAGATAGTTATATCATCTGTGCATTTTCTTATTTGACATTTATTTATGGATTGAAGAAGAGGAGAATACATGGGTGGCCTAGTTGTAATGGCAATAAATAATAGATTAAACTATTACAACACTTTCTGAATTTTAATTTCAAGTTTAACGTTAGTAGAATTTACATTTAAAAATTCACATTAAGAGTATCTATTTTTCATTACACAGCATAGTATATATCAATTATTTGAGGAGATTTTTCATTAAAAATACATTCAAAATGTGCTTAGTATTTCGGAAGCTTGTTTAGCTTTCAATTTTATTTTCTTTAAAGATAATTTGGAGTTCTCTGGTGGTGAGGTGGGTTAAGGATCAGACATTGTCAATGCAGAGGCTTGAGACATTTCTGTTGCACATGTTCAATCCCTGGCCACAAGAATCTTTGTATGCTATGGGCACATAAGAAAAAGTAAAAAGAAATTGACGTTTTACTTGTTTTTTTTTTAAAGAAAACTATGATGTATTTTTACTGAATTATAGTAGGAGAACTGGACTTATCATTGACTCATAGAACTACATAATTTCAGGGTTATGTACAACCATATAAATTATATTCCTAATTTGCTAACTTGTAAAAAATATAAAAGGAATACCTAGAAAGTAGAATTTATAAGGATTATTTTTAAATCATGCAAATATTTAAATTTTAATGGACATTTGCATGTAATTCATAAGCATTCATGTATTTTGTATGTATTTTTCTTACATAAATGTTTTCCTGTTTTAAATTTTTTACTCATTATAGATGTGTGAGCAAGATTAATTTCCAGTATGTAAAGTATATTTTAAACACAAATACTACTCATTATGACTGATAGCCATTAATACATCGGAAGGGGAGTTTCCTTTCCAAAGAAAAATATGTGAAGCAAGTAAGTGTTATAGATAAGAGAATAACTAATACATCTTTATCCCATGTTTTTGATCTATGTAAAACTTCTGGAGAGGCTGTTTTCCTTGAAATTGAAGGGCAGGAAGATTTGATGAGGAATCAACAACTATAAAGAGTTTGTGTGTTGTAGAACACTTGGAAGTCCTTGTAATCAATATTTCTTTTAATCCTAACATGTGGAGTAGTCTGATACTGTCTGTTGATAATTATTTAGCATCAGAATGAAAAACTACACATCCAAAAAAATGCCTAAATAAAATTTTATATGCTTGAAAGCCACTTAATCTCACTTTCAAAGAGTATAAGAGTTATGAGATCTGTGGAGTGTGACAGAAAAGGAAAACTAAAATGCTTTCTTCATGTCCAGCATAGAAAAGCTTAGCTTTGAGACCGCAAAGTTGACAGAGGGGAAAAAGAGGCATCAAAAAGGATGGTATCTAGTAGCAAAAAGACAGATGAAGGTAACTTGACTAAGGAGGGTATGTCTGTGAGAACAATATGGCACGTTAGAGCCATGCTGTTTCTCATGGCCATGCTTCACTCTGGCTTGATTCACACAGTCCCAGGGAACAATGGAAGAGGGCTATTAAGTTGGCTGAGATGTGGTGCAATGAGGAAGAAAGTGGCAAACAATGCTTGGAATCAGAGAGCAAATAGTGGACTCTCCTGCTTAGACCAGTGCTGATGCTGAAGAAACAATCTGGGGGCTGCTGGAAAAAAATTGTGTGTCAGGCTCCAGCCATCTACTTTTGCTTGGTGTAGTGGCAGAAGTTAAGCCTCTGAGTGTTAAGCAGAAAATCAAGGCTGGATGGAGTCCAATCATGCTGATGTGGCAACACTGCAATAACAGAGGCAATGATGAAGGAAAGAGGGAAATGTAGTTCATGTTTAACCAGACTGACCATCAGCAAGACAGATTAGAGCCTAACACCTGCTGTGTGAGATTGTCAGGTATGAGCTGCCCTGCTCAGGATATGGACACAGAGTTTTAAAGTGATAACCAATTTTAACTTAAATTGGACTTGTTCCAATTACAGGGCATCAAAGCAGTCCAGTATTTTTATTTTCCATCACTACCTCCCTGCGTTTGGAGTGGGTAATTTGATATCTGCTGCTTTCCTTGTACGTGGTAGCTGTTTTTCAGACTCTTTCCATGGAAAAGAATAAAATAATGCCATTTGCAGCAACAGGGATGGACCAGAGATTATCATACTAAGTTGAAGTAAACCAGAGAAAGAAATATCATATATCACTTATACGTGGAATCTAAAATAAAAGATAAAAATGAACTTATTTACAAAAGAGAAATAGACTCACAAATATAGTCAAAAAACCAAAACTATGTTTATCAAAGGGAAAGGGGGAGGGATGAATTAGGAGTTTGGGTTCAACATATATATATATATATATATATATATATATATATATATATACACAATATATATGAAATTCATAACAAACAAGGACCTACTTTTAGCATAGGAAACCATACTCAATACTTTCTAGTAATCCCTAAGTGAAATTATCTGAAAAAGAATACATGCATACATATACACACATAAATATATATACACACACACACAAATACACAGACATGCATATGCAACTGAATTACTTTGATTTATACCTGAAAATAACACAACAGTATAGATCAATTTTACTTAAATAAAAAAAAAATTGAAGTGAACAAAGCCAAGGAGTAAGGCAAGTATGGATACCATATTCTGCATTAAATAAGCCTATCAATAACATCCAATGTGGGAGTTCCCATCGTGGCTTAGCAGAAATGAACCTGACTAGCATCCATGAGAACACAGGTTCAATCCCTGGTCTCACTCAGCAGGTTAAGGATGCCACATTGCTGTGAGCTGTGGTGTAGGTCTCAGAGGCCGCTCATATCCCACATTGTTGTGGCTGTGGTCTGGGCTGGCAGCTGTAGCTTTGATTGAACCCCTAGCCTGGGAACCTCCATATTCTACATATGTGGCCCTAAATTTAAGTAAATTGGTAATATTAAACATAAATGAAACATTACAGTGATAAGAAAAATACAGATAATAGACTAGTGTTTCATAAATACTGAATTATTTTAAATATTCTCCCCCTATTTTTTTCCTTTTTAAAAAATTTCAGAGTCAAAATTGCTGTACTTTTTCAGGGTTAGTACTACTATTGCATTACCTTTATAAAACTTCAAACCTAATTATTACAAATACCACAATTTCTGCTTAGGATTGTTTGAATGTGTTTACATATGCCTCACCTTATTTCTTAAGTGCAGATGATATGGGGAAATTGAGGCAAGTCACACAAAAATTGAAGGCAAACCCTGAGGTCAATGATTTCAGATTCCTTTGAAATGTTTTACTGTACAGTCACAATCTCACCATGCATGTCGTCTTTTCTTTTCTCAATCAAGTGATTATATTAAAACTTTATAATGCACTTTCTTCTATGGTGTTTTATCAGATTCCAGTGTAGATGTGATCAAGTAATGATTCTTGCGTATCTGTCAGAACATAATGTAAAAAGTGGTGTAATAATCTGCTTCAGGTATTTCAACCATGAAGAATTTAATACAGGGAATTTTGTGGTTGCCATATTGGTTGAAGGATTGGAGACACCGAATGTAAAGAATCTTCAGGCATGCATCCTGTTTCCCTTACATATATTAAACTTATAGCCAAATACAAAGCTATAATATCAGCTACAAATAGGTTAGGTTTTCCTTGCAAGGCATCAATCATGCAAGAAAATGGTCTGAGCTAAACTTTTTTTTCAAATCACACAATAGTGCTCCCTATTTCTAAAATTTAAATAAACACTGAACACTAGCTTCAAGGGAGATTGGCAGATATAGCTTTTAGCCTTCCAACTGTGATAAAGAGGGGGATTTGAAGAGTTGAAAATATATGACAAATTCCCATTAATGGTATGAAGTACCACAAATAAGACTATTCTAAGAGAAACACTTGTAATGGTCTATCCACATTTAAAAATCAGCTCAATAAACTAATAATGTCCTAGTTGTTTAGCAATCACCAGTAAGTATGCCAAGATTATTTTGAAATAGTTAGTTTATTCCACTTGGAGGAAAGGATTACTATTTGAACAACCAATGGATTACTTCCAATTGTGTTTATCAATTAAATACAAATTCCGAAATCATCTGCATTACCACTATAAGGAAATAATCATAAATCGACTAAAATGTTAACAGATATATTTATTAATATGTATATTTATTTTATGATCTATTAATAACCCTATTCTTGTTTTGTTGTTCATTTCTCTTTATAAAGAATTGTTGAAATATTTTAGGAAAACGTAGCTAAAGTCAATGTCCTGCTCTGTCTCAGTTTTTCTGATTTGTCATTCTGTCCTTGAAATCTGTATTGTCCTCCAAAGCTAGTAATTTTCTCCTGAGGCAGTGATATTTAAATGTTTATTGGTCCCAGGGCCTCTCAGATTCCCTATGCACTAATATGTTTAAACTGTAAGGGCTGCTACTTTTCTTTAGTTCTGCTGCTATTGCTACTGGTTGTAATTTTCATCTGTCTCAGTCTCCTTGCATTTGTTCACCCATTCTTTATGTTTCACTGCTCAGTACAAGAGCTTCTCTCTGTCTAGTTAGGAAAACTACTCCTTTTTAATCACTTGCAATTTTCTTTGTAGTGTTAGCCACCATTCTGTATTGGAATCAGTTTTTTATGGACCACCCTTCCACAGTCACTATCAAAACCTGTACCTATATAAACCCCAAGACTTTGTTCAAAGTTGTATTCAGTCAAGTTAAGGTGTTTCATAACTCTACTGAATATGCATGGTTCTGCTTGCATTTTTCAAGGCTATACACTCTCTTTGACTTCCTCCTCTAAAGGCTGGTTTTAGACAACCTAACATTCTAAGGGACTATAACATAAGACATGTTGATTTACATTCTTTTGATTTGGTTAAGCTGGAATGAGGTTTCCCAGAGCCTCCTTCCTTGTATGGTTCTATGTGAGAATTGGACAAAAGAAAATTGTGCATGAGACTTGGGAAACAGGAGTGAAGTGGGAGCCATTACTGAAGATTTCCACCCACCCCTGGGTTCCAAGCTCCCCTCATGGAATCCTTATCCCTTCTTTCCTTCTGCCTGCTTCACTTGCTGACCCACAGAGGCCCCAAGCCTATCATCACGCACTTAGATGCGGACCCATGGAGATGAAACTGTCCAGAGGCAGAGGCAACTTACCAGGAGTCTCAGGCCCAGCATTTGGGGTAGACATCTCTTCACAAGGACCTGTTAGCAACTTCTTCATTCCTCTACTTCCAGGCTTTTGTAGACTTTTGCTGTCCAAGCTCCACCCACAAATGTCAAGCTCAAATTAGTGTTTTAAATGCCTTATCCATAATATTAAGTGTGACTCTTCTTCCTTGACTGAATTCTGTTGCCAAAATTCAGCTTCTGTCCATCCATGCCAAATAGAAATATGTAGACAATGTTTTCAGCAAAATGAAATAAAAAATAGCTTTTTTGCTTTGCCAAGCGAAGGAGGCCACAGCAGGCTAATGTCCTAAAGACTGTGCCCTTGCATGAGGGAGATCAGGATGTGGTTATAGAATTTGGAGGTGGAAAATAGGGCCACAGAAAGGATCAGCGTAGGTGCAAGCTTGCATTCTTCTTCAAAGTTGGTGCTTAGTGGCTCCAGGACTGCTTCTGGTGGTCCTCCTTTCTGGTTTGCCTTTGTTGGTTGTTTAAGCTCTGCAGAAGAACTCAAAGATATTATTATGTATATTCCTTGAAGAGGGACCAGAAGACTGCCCTGAGACTGCACTACTGTTTCTTGAGTGTTCTTTCCTTCTTTATGCATCCTCTCTCTTCCCTGTTAGAACCTGCCCTTTGGAACTCAGGAAAAGTCATGAAGGCTTAAGCATATTCCCTTAAAATAAGAAATGGGAACACAGGAAGGCTTGTGCCCAGGATCTTCACAGGGCCCTGTTTAGTTACAATCTTGACTGAAAAACTGGGCCATGATAACATCCTATTAATGCCTTAACATATCTCATTTTTTTCTCTGAGACATCTTCATGAATGTTCCTTATCAGTTTATATCCATGACTATTATAAGCCTCATTATAATGACCTCATATCTTCATTGATCTAGCGTTCTTGTGTCACATATCCTGAAGTCCCAGTGACTTACTTCATTTTTACTCTCAATATTTTTAGAAAGTCAATTTGAAACTGACAGCACTATGACTTGAACCTAACCAGAACCATGTAGCAGGACTATGGCCCGGCTAAAACCCAGATTGGGACTTGAACCCCTGGTTTTTCATTCACCCAGTATCTGGACTTACTGTGGTTCAGGTTCTTTGTGCCTCAGCACAGAAAGAATTCAGTGAGAGACAAAGTGATAGGGAAGAAATAGATTTATTAGGATTGGACGCTTGTTAGAGATGTAAGCAGGCAGGCAAAGAGGCTCTGCCCTGACAATTAGGTGGGCTATAGTCTTATAATCCAATGGGAGTGGGGATGGGAAGAGCCCACATCTTCATCTTTCATCAAGTAGAAGCTCCTATTTGGTATCTGGTAAGATAGTATTTGGCCCTATAAAGTCAGACTATGATTGTCATTGTGCCTATTCCATTCAGCTGAAGAATGGTCCTTAAACTCTTGCTCTTGGTCTGAACCTGAATGCAGGCCTCACCCCATCCCCCACCCAATGGCCTGAGGCATATCTCACTCCTCCACTAGTCAAACAAGCCTGCCTCAATATGATGTTCCCTCTTAAGCAATTATTAACTTAACATCATCTTTCAAAGTTCTCCATGTTTCTGTCTTTAGCTATGGTCCCTTATTAGGACTTCCATATCTTCCCATGTAACTCTCATACTCCATTCCTATCAAATTCACTTTGCTTATACACTAAAGCATGATGAGAAAACTTCCAGCATGTCTGTCCATTATAGAAACATCAGGTAATTTTATCTTTGAGTAATTTTCTATCTTTATTTGCCTTTCAATCTTCTTTCTAATCTCTCTTTATGATCCTTTATGCTTTCTAAGAATTACATAATAGGAAATAAGCATTATATAAAAAGTACCTAGAATGTTTACTATTTTTTAAATTCTAAATATATATAGCTTGGTTTCCCCTTGATGCTGACACAGTCTAATATTTTTAGTCCAAAAAAAAATCACAAAACTCTTTCCAGCTTTTTTTTTTTAAACTTTTTCCAGTTTTACTGCCTAAAGTTTTTGAAAACAGATATGCTTAAGGTGACATCAGATTATTTTATATATATAAAGTTTGTTTCTAACAATATCAAGGGGTTTACATATGCTAGCTCAAATTAACAACAAATATTCTAAGAATGCATTTGATCCAGAATGCTCCTCCACAAAAGAATATAAGCAGTATAAATAGGATGTATTCAATCAAGTATAATATATAGATATCTAATTGTAGCAATAAAGTATATAGTTAAGCTCATACTGTTACTAAGTGAATATTAAGCAATCAGTTAAGATCCTGTGTTATATTTTTATAACAAACTCCTCCAGCCCCATAAAGATGAAATGTCTGATGGCAGTTTACAATCAGTTACTTATACCCTGTAAATCTGCCATATTTCATGTGCCTTGGCAAAGCCACTGACAGAAGGTTAAGTAAGATATGTGTTCACTATTTATCTTTATGACCATCTGAGAAGAGTGGATTGGAAGGGTCTTGATCAAAAGAATCAGATATGTACACAAATTGTTTTTTGTGTGCTTTTTTTAAAAAGTGTATTTATACAGAAGCCAAGACCTGCAAGGACAGCGATTATCTCTTTGAGCCAAGTTTCTTGTTTTTTCCCCTAAAAGGAAGCTGTTACCAAAATATATAAGGCACAATGCCATTCTTCACTTGGAAATATAGATGATGTCTACAAGAGTGATTAGTTGGTAATGAATTAATTTTATAGAATAATAAAATGTTTAAAAATTTTATCTGGGAGTTCCTATTGTGGTGCAGTGGTTAATGAATCTGACTAGGAACCATGAGGTTGCAGGTTCGATCCCTGCCCTTGCTCAGTGGGTTAAGGATCTGGTGTTGCTGTGGGCTGTGGTGTAGGTCACAGACACAGCTCAGATCCTGCATTGCTATGGCTGTGGCGTAGGCTGGCCCTACAGCTCTTATTCTACCCCTAGCCTGGGAGCCTCCATGTGCCATGGGAGCAGCCCTAGAAAAGGCAAAAAGAAAAAAAAATTATCTGATATAGAGATGACTTAATAAGAAGGCTTAGTGTGAAAAGGCATTCAGACAAAGCAAGAAAATTACTTTTTCTATTTCTGAACTGATGTCCTTGCAATTCCATGTTTAAGCTTAACTCCTCATATCAGAAAATAATTTTTATTTTTTAAGAAACAAATCAATCTTGTTCACCTAAATAGAGTATATATTGACTTAAGTAAACTGAAACTCTAGTTTTTTTTTGTTTCAAGTCCGGATAAATGTTGATCTAAATATTGGCACGGGTGTCTAGATTTCTCTTTTTGCTCATTTCTTTGATCAAAGATAAAGGACCACTTTCTAAAAGTAGTAAAGGAACAAAGAATTATTTTGTGCCTGAATCCAACTTCATTCCAAATTCTGAAAAATTGTTGTAACCAAGGGTATAAAGGGCCCATTCTGGATCCTCTGCCTACTACCTCTGGTGCAAGGGAAAGAATCAGGTGACCTGAAAAAACATTGCTTATAAAGAATTTAGACTTTATGTTATTGGACAAACTAGAACATGATTTATTTTCATATATTTTGCTATTATCATGTGTGATGCAATATTTCAAATATCTAAAGTATGGATGTTTCACGGAGGAGGAAAAAATAAGGAATACATATTATAAAAGATTAATAAGATTGTAAATTAATTCATAATTAGATATCAAATGACTTCTGAGAAATACAGAGATAAAAGTTTTTTGATTTGGAAGCATTATATTTTTCACCTCTGAACATTTTCAAGAAAATTAATTTCTCTACATCATTAAAAATTGCTATGGACACAATATTACAAGATTATTTTCAAATTTCCTCAAATTATTAAAATGTCACTTGGCCTCATTTATATATTTTTAAAAATTTCCTAAGAAATCCATTTCTATTGCTTTCACTGATGGCTCAAAGGATTAAGGATCTGGTGTTGTCACTACTGTGACTCAGGTTCAATCCCTGGCCCAGGAAGTTCCACATACCACAGACATGGCCAAAAAAGAAAACTGTTTCTGATAATTCTCCATTGTGAAGCACTACTGATCTTTCCATAATAACCATCATAGTTAAGGTAAAGAGCAAAAAAAGTTAACCATTAGTTAGAAGTGACTTTTATTATTCAACAGTTTTTCCAAATCATTATACTCAAATAGATATTCCTAGTTTTATTTTTTTGTCTCAGAATGAAACATAAAAAAACTGTATATAGGAAAACTTAGAGAATTGAAATAATCTAGTTGTAGTTTAAATATTTTATTCCATTTTGTTGCATTCCCATTATGAGAAAAGAACCTCCTGATTTGGCTTTGGGGAAAAAAATGGGGTTATAATCTGGATTATAATTATGTTATAAAATAATTCATTTTTGAGCAAGGGGTTGGAAGAAATCTTGCATTTATCTCTAGTTTGTGTATATGCAGTAAAAGGAATCCTTGTATGTTAGTCTTTCTGTGAGTGTGAAGTTAGCTAGGAAGTGACTAACTGTCTGCTGACTTCAGATTCTGAATCTTTGTATTTTGTTAATGGAATTGATAAGAAAAATGGGTCTCTCTTGGCTTTTTCTTCCTTTTCTATTTGCTTTCTACTTCACCTTGGCAGAGATTTATTTGTAGGCACACGGAGGAGTCAGGTATATGAACTGCAGTGGTGCTTATCTCCCTCTGAGGTCACTGTAGTATATGCCTTTCCTTCAGAAACAAGAAAAGAACAGATTTATCATAGATGCAAGATAGTGAAAGGATGTTGTTGGGGAAGGTACTGTTTTTCACAAGCTATAAGAAATAATTGGTGGGAGGTGATAACTATTCTTGTTAGATACTACAAATCAAACTGGCTAAATTTTTAATTACCAAGATACATAAGCTGAAAAATGAAATTATAACATGTGCTGTTTATTAAAATAGTCTAGGCTATCTTTGAATTAGCTAAGTAAAATAATATATGCTTTAAAAGAAAATTTAGTCTTTACATATATAGATAAATATCGTTTTTCCTTAAAAATATTTATTTCAAAGAACAGCAAAGAAAACTCAAACTTAGTAGAGGATAGGAAATAATAAAGAACAGAATGGGAGGTAATTAAATTAACTTAAAATAGAAAAGATAAATTAAACAAACAAAGATCTGGTTCTTTGAAAAGATAAATAAATTGATAAATATTTTTCCAGATTCATCAACATAAGAATAGAGAAGACCAAAGTAAATAATATCAGAAATTAAAAAGGAGAACTTATGACCAATAACACAGAAATAAAAAAGATTTAAAGATTACTACAAAAAATATACCCCAACATACTGAATAACCTAGATGAAATGGATAAATTCCTAGGACTGTTTAGTCTCCCAAGACTGAATTAGGAAGAAATAGAATATCTGATCAAAATGATTAGTAGTAGTGAAATTGAATCAGTAATTTAAAATTCCCAATAAAAAAATCCAGGACCAAAATCCTTCACAGGTGAATTCCACCAATATTTTTCAGAATATTTAACACCTATTTTTTGTAAACTACGCAAAAAATTTAAAGGGGAGGAATAATTCCAAACTAATTCTATAAGACTAGCATCATTCTTATGCCAAAACCAGACAAAGATATCTTTCAAAAAAAAAGGGAGAGAGAGAGAAAATTACAGGATCATATGAATGATGATATTGGTGCAGGAGTTCCCGTTGTGGCGCAGTGGTTAACGAATCCGACTAGGAACCATGAGGCTGTGGGTTTGATCCCTGGCCTTGCTCAGTGGGTTGACGATCCGGCATTGCCGTGAGCTGTGGTGGAGGCTGCACACACAGCTCAGATCCCGCATTTCTGTGGCTCTGGCATAGGCTGGCAGCTACAGCTCCGATTCGACCCCTAGCCTGGGAACCTCCATATGCCACGGGAGCGGCCTAAGAAATGGCAAAAAGACAAAAAAAAATAATAAATAAAATAAAAAAAACAAATAAAATAAAAAAATAACAAATAAGATATTGGTGCAAAATATAGATGCAAAAGTCTTTTACAAAATGTTAGAAATTTGAATTCAACAATATATTAAAAGTAACATATCATGATCAAACAGATTCATGCCAAGAATTCTAAAATGATTCAATATCCAAAAATCAATCAATGTTACATACCACATTAACAAATTAAAAAATCTGATCATCTCAATACATGCAGAAAAAGCATTTCACAAAATTTGATATCCATTTATGACAAAAACTCTTAATGAAGTTGTCATAGAGGAAATACACCTCAAAATAATAAGGCCATTTATGGCAAACCCACAGATAACATTATAGTTAATGGTGAAAATATGAAGGAATTTTTTTCTTTTTCTTTTTTTTTTTTTGTTTTTAGGGCCGCACCCCCAGCATATAGAGCTTCCCAGGCTAGGGGTCGAGTCAGAGCTGCAGCCACTGGCTTATGCCACAGCCACAGAAATGCGGGATCTGAGCTGTGTGTGCAGCCTACACCACAGCTCAGGGCAATGCTAGATCCTTAATCTGCCAGGGATTGAATTGGCATCCTCATGGATGCTATTCAAGTTCATTAACCACTGAGCCATGACAGGAACTCTGATGAAGGAATTTCTTTTAAGGTCAGGAATATGACAAAGATGCTCCCTCTTGCCATTTTTGTATTAAATATAGTATTGGCAATCTTAGAAAGAGCAATTATACAAGAAAAAAAATTACAGGAATCCACATTGGAAAAAAAGAAATAAAATTTCACTCTTTGCAAATAACATGATCCAATTCAGAGAAAATCTTAAAGACACCACCAAGAAAAAAAATAAATTAGACCTAATAAGTGAATTCAGTAAAGTTGCAGGCTACAAAATTAACATACAGAAATATCTTACAGTTCTATAAACTAACAATAAATTAAAAGAAAGAGAAATTTAAAAGGTAGTCTTTTAAAATTACACCAAAAATAAAAACCACCTAGGAATAAACCTGACCAAGGATTTTTTGGTCAGGTCAAAGACTTATACACTGAGAACTATAAAGTATTAATAAAGGAAATGAAAGAGGATTCAAAGAAATGGAAATATAGCCCATGCTCCTGAATCGGAAGATTTAATATTGTTAAAATGGCCATAATACACAAAACAACTTACAGATTCAATTTGATCCCTACCAAATTACCCATTATAGTTTTTCACAGAAATAGAAGAAATAATCCAAAAAATTACATGGAAAAATAAATGAGTCAGAACTGCCAAAGCAATCCTTAGGAGAAAAACAAACAAACAAAAAAAAACAGGAGGTATGACTTTCTCATAATTTCAGACAATATTACAATACTACAGTAATCAAAACAGTGTGGTACTGGTACCAAAAAAGACATATAGATCAATGGAACAGACTAGAAATCCCAGAAATAAACTCAGACACCTATGGTCAATTAATATTTGACAAAGGAGACAAGAATATAAAATGGGAAAAAGTCATTTCAGCAAGTGGTACTGGGAAAACTGAAGCGTTGCATGTAAATAAATGAAATTAGAAAATATCCTCATGTCATGAACAAAAATAAAATCAAAATGGCTTAAATACTTGAACATAAGACATGCCACCATCAAACTCCTAGAAGAGAACATAGGCAAAACATTCTCTGACATAAACTACACATTTCTTAGGTCATTCTCCAAAGGCAATAGAAATAAAATCAAAAATAAAAAAAAAAATGAGACCAAATAAAACTTACAAACTTTTGCACAGGTCTCTTTGTATATCACTCAATAAACAACCTTAATGTTGTCTTTACCTTTATTATTCTTCTTGAATTTACATTGACATATCCCATCTCTGCTTTATGTAACAAATAATAATAGCAGAGATAAAAAATAATTGCCTTACACTGAACATTTACTAGGAATAACAACTAAGAACGTAGATAGAATGATCGCAATTGTGTATTATGTATTCCCCATTTTAGAGGTCTGAAGCCATGCCTTAGAAAAAAAAAGTTGAGCAATTAATTTTATAGTTAGTCAACAAAGAAGTGATAACCATGACTGTCATTTTAGAAAACCCATCATCCCTCTTTAGTTGTATACTGGATTAATAGACAGAATTGAATTTTCATTTCTATTTTTTATTGTTCCTCCAGTATGTGATATTTATAATATAATTAGAAATTGTGACAAAGTAATGCTTATTTTTTATTATACTTGATTTACAATGTTCTGTTAATTTCTGCTGTACAACAAAGTGACCCAGTTATGAATATATATATATATACATTCTTTTTCTCATAATATCTTCCATCATATTCCATCACAAGTCATTGGATGCAGTTCCCTGTGCTATACAGCAGGAATTCATTGCTTATCCATTCCAAATCCAAAGAGTTTACATCTACAAACCCCAAACTTCCTGTTCATCCCACTCTTTCCCCCTCTCCTTGGCAACTACAAATGTGTTCTCCATGTCGATGAGTTACTTTCTGTTCTGTAGATAGATTCACTTGTGCCATATTTTAGATTCCACATATAAGTGATATCATATGGTATCTGTCTTTGTCTTTCCGACTTAACTACACTTAGTATGAGAATTTCTAATTATATCCATGTTGCTGCAAATGGCATTATTTTCTTTTTTTATGGTTGATTAGTGTTCCATTGTATGTATGCACCACATCTTCTTAATCCATTCATCTGTCAATGGAAATTTAGATTGATTCCATATCTTGAGTGCTGTGAATAGTGCTGTAATAAACATAGTTGTGCATGTATCTTTTTCAAAGAAAGTTTTATGCAGATATATGCTCAGGAGTGGGATTCCAGATTGTTTCTGAAGTACCTCCATACTGTTTTCCATAGTGGTTGTACCATTTTACATTCCCACCAAATGTATAGGAGGGTTTCATTTTCTCCACACTCTCTTCCAGCATTTGTTATTTGTAGATCTATTAGTAATAGCCATTCTGACCAGTGTGAGGTGGTACATCACGGTTGCTTTTAAAGACTATTTCCACTGCAAAGAAATGCATCCTGCTAAAAACACAATTTTGTCATTATTTCCACAGTGAGACTAAACATTTTGCCAGTGGATAAGCAGGGGTGAGGAATATAAAACCCTCAGATTAAAGAGGAGTGAGGGTAGTGGATGGCAGGTGTTGGGGATAATATTGCCTGCTTTAGGAGTGAACTTGACTTCCAGGAGAAGGAAATGAAAGTTCTTTTTAAAAGAAAGCACTTGAAAATTGGGCCCCAACTTCTTTGGTAGAGATGTTCTTTCCAATGTTAATAATTTAAATCTTTCTTTTCTTTGGTCTGCCAAGCTAAATTTTTGTCAACTGTGTTAATATTTTCAAAGACCTTAATGTTTGGTTTTATCAATATTCATTATTATTTTGCTATTTCCCATTTCATTTAGTTCTGTTTTAATTAATTTTACTCCCTTATGTGAGTTTTGGGTGTAGTTTGCTCTCTGTTTTATATATTGTTTAGGTAAAAGGAGGAGGATAATTTTGTTATCCTTATTTCATTTTTTGCTCATTTTTAATGATTTTAAATTTTTCATTACAGTTGGTTTACAGTGTTCTGCCAATTTTCTACTGTACAGAAAAGTGACCCAGTCTCACACACACACACACACACACACACACACACACATTCTTTTTCTCTCATTATCCTCTATCATCATGCATGACAAGTGACTATATGTAGTTCCCAAGGCTATACAGCAGGATCTCATTGCTTATCCATTCCAGATGCAATAGTTTGCATCTTTTAACCCCAGATTCCCAGAAAAAATATGGAACTCTTCATGAATTTGCATGTCATTTTTGCACAGGGGCCATGCTAATAATCTCTGTATCATTCCAATTTTAGTGTATGTGTTGTTGAAGTGAGCATCTTATTTCTTTTTAATAAAGGGATTGACAGCTATAAATTTCACTTTAAGGGACTTATGCTGCATTTTGTACTTTCAATGTGTGCATTTTCATTTTCTTTCTTGTAAAGGTATTCCTGAATTTTCATTGTGATTTATTCACTGACCAATTAGATATGTAGATTTTTAAATTCCATATATTCATGGATTTCCTAAATTTCCTTTTGTCATTTATTTTTAATTTAATTCTGTTGTAGTCAGGGCACATGCTCTACATAATGTAAATCTTTTAAATTTATCAAGGCTTGTCTTACGGTTTAACATATTGTGTACCCTGGAGAATGTTAAATATGCACTTGCGAGGAACATGTGTTCTGTTATTGTGTGAAATATTCTGTAGATGTCTCTTAGGTATATTTGGATTATGGTTTTGTGAAGCCTTTTATTATCCTTTTTTCTTTTCTATTTGTTCTACCTTTGTTGAATGTTGGGTTTGAAATCTGCAACTGCTAAATTAACTTTTCTGTCTGTTCCTTCAATTCTCTCAGTTTTTGCTTTATGCATTTTAGAACTTCATTATTAAGTGTGTACATATTTATACACACTATATTTTCCTGAAGTTTAATCCTTTTATCATTTAAAATGTTCTCTGATTTTTGAGACACTTTTTCTTAGATTCTGTTTTGCCTCATACTAATAGATCCACCCCTTCTGTCCTTTGGCCATTGTTTGCATTATATATCTTTTCCTACCCCTTATACTTCAATGTGTTTGTAACTTTTAATCTAATTTTTGTCCCCAGGCATAATGTATAGTTCGATGATTTTTTCTCTATTATTATGTGACTTCTCTTTGGAATGTTTAATCAGTTTAAAGTTAATGAAATTACTGTTAAATAAAATTTATACATGATACTATGGCATTATTTTAGGTTTTATATCCTCCACTTTCTACATTGGAGACTTCTTTCATATTTATATTTTAGGGCCACAGGTGTGGCATATGGAAGTTCCCAGGCTAGGGGTCAAATCAGAGCTATAGCTACTGACCTATACCACAATCCCAGCAATGCCAGATCTGAGCTGCATCTGTGACCTATGCCACAGCTCACAGCAATGCTGGATCCTTAATCCACTGAGCAAGGCCAGGGATTGAACCACATCTTCATGGATGATATTCAGGTTATTTTCCACTGAGCTACAATGGGAACTCCTCACGTTAAATATTTCCTAGTCTTTCATTTTATTTCAATTTTTTTCTATATATTCAGAGATATACTTTTAGTAGTTGCCCTGAAATTATAATTACATGTATACATAAACCTATATAGTTCAGACCAATACCAATTAATTTCAATTACATAGAAAATGTTTTCTCCAAAGTAGTCTTACTCCCTACTTCTCTTCTTTGGGTTGCTTCTGTCATACAAATTACATCTTTATACACTATGTAAACTATCCACATAGATTTAGAATTATTTCATGCAGTCTTTTAAACAAGATAATAGAAGAAAAGTTAAAAATCAAAACACATTCATACTACTTTCCCTGTTTATTTATGTACTACATACCTTTATAAAATCAGATTTCTCTTTATTGAAATTGGCAAATAATGTGGTCTTTACAAGTGGAAGACTGATGTCAACCCTGAATTGAGCAAGTATATTGGCACCACTTTTTTTCCCACAGAAATTGCTGATGCTGTGTCTCTGTATCACATTTCATTATTTATTACATGTGTTATGGTGATCTGTGATCTGTGATCAGTGAACCTTGATATTACTATTGCAAAAAGACTATGACTCACTGAAGTCTCAAATTATTGAATGCTTGTTTTTAGAAATAGGTATTTTTAGTTAAAGTAAGTACATTGTTTTTTAGATATAATGCTATATAATAATGCACACATAATAGCATATATTGAGTGTAAAATAACTTTTTATGCACTGGGAAACCAAAAAAATCATTATTTTAATGCTTTATTGTGATAGTTCCTTTATTGAAATGGTTTAGACCAAACCCACAACATCTCCAAGATAAGCCTATAGTTATCTTTATTGATGATTTTTAATTTTTTTTAGATAGATTGAACTTACTTTCAAATAACCTTTCCTTTCATCCTGAAGGACTCCTTTTAGAATTTCTTATGGTACAGGTCTTCTGACAAATTATTCATTAGTTTTTAAATTTTCTCAATTTTATATTCATTTTTGAAGGATTGCTTGCTAGATATAGAACCATTTTGTAATTGTCATTTTCTTTTGGTAATTTGAAAATATCATCCTACCACTTTCTGACTTTCATGGTGGTTATGAGAAGTCTGCTATTATTCTTATTGAGGATTCTTTGTAAGTGACAATTCTCTTGTCTCATGATTCTTTTAAGAGACTCTCTTTGTTTCTGGCTCTTGACAGCTTGATTATGTTTAAGTTGGAATAACTTTGAAATTCATACTTCTTGAACTTTCTAATTTCTTGGCTATGCCAATCATGCTTTTCATCCAATATGGAATGTTTTTGACTATCATTTCATTAAATATACCATCTGCCTTTTTCTCTCTGCACTCCTGTTACTCTCATTTAATGCACATTGGTACATGTGGTGCCCTCCAGATTTCTAAGGATTCTGTCCACTTTTTCTTCATTCTTTTCTATCTCTGCTTCCAAGGCTTAATAATCCCATTGGTCTATTTTCAACTATGCTTGTTTTTTCTTAAGCCAACTCAAATCTCTCTTGTGTTGGAGATTTGATCTTCTCTTACGATTATTTTAAAATCAGTTAATATGTGTCTAGTCTGTTTGAGCTATTATACCAACTTATGACAGACCATATGGGAACAACACACATTTATTTCTCATCATTCTGAAAGCTTGGAAGTCCAAGATAAAATGCTAGCTTGCTGTCTGGTGAGAATATTATACCTGTTTCAAGGATTGACAGTCATCTTCTTATGCCTCACATCGTGGAAGTGTTGAAGGAGTTTTCGGGGGTCTCTTTTATAAGGGCAGAAATCATATTCACAAGGGCTCCATCCTTAGACGAAATCACTTTTCAAAGGCCCCACCTTCAAATACTATCACATTGGGGAAGTATGTTTCAATGAATTTTGTAGGGACATCTAGCAATATACTGCTTAACCTCAGAATTTATTTTTTTATTTTCTGAAATTTTTTTCTCTCGATTGATATTCTGTATTTAGAATCAATCCATATTTTCCTTAAATCCTTTAGACATAATTAATTTTATTTCTCTGAACAAATTTTTAACAATCAACTTAAAATTTTTTACTAGCAGGTCCAACATCTCTTCTTCCTTAGGGAGTTTATATTGACTGCTTTGTTTACTTGATATAAAACATATTTAATGATTTTTAGATTTATTGAAAAGTTTTTTTTTGAAAACTGAATGTCTTAGATAAAATAAATGGCAAGTGTGTATATCAGACTCTCCTGCTTCCTTATTTATGGTTAGTGGTGCAGGTTTTGTTGTTTTCTCTTTCTGTTTAGTGATTTCCTGAAGAGATTCCATAAGGTTATGGTCATTTATGGCTACTGAAATCTCTGCCCATTTAGTTTAGTGATTAGTTAATAATTGGAAATAGATTTATTTAAATGTCTGGAATCAGTGTCTCCCAGTTGTTTTTTTTTTTTTTTTTTGGCTATGCACATGGCTTGCAGAAGTTTTGGGCCAGAGATCAACCCATACCTAAGCAGTTTGTTAGAATTTACCTGTGAAGCCATATGGTCCTGGACATTTTTTGTAGGGAGTGTTTTTAAGACATATTCCACTTAATTTCTAGTCATTGGTTTGTTCAGTTCATCTATTTCTTCTTGATTCAGTTTTAGCAGGCTATAAGACTCTAGAAAGTTGTACAGTTTTTTTTTTTGTATTTCTGCAGTATCCATTGTGATTTCTTCTTTTTGATTTCTTATTTTGTTCATTTGTTTCTTTTTTTTTTCTCCTCTTCTTGGTGAGTATGGACAGATGTTTCTCAATTTTGTTTACCTTTTCAAAGAAACAACTCTTGGTTTGATTGTTTTTTCTATTTAATTGATTTCCTTTTTGACCTTTATGATTTGCTGCCTTCTGCTGACTTTAGGTTTTGTTTATTCTTTTTTTTTTTTTTGTCATTTTGCCTTTTCTATGGTCTCTCCCATGGCATATGGAGGTTCCCAGGCTAGGGGTCTAATCAGAGCTACAGCTGCCAGCCTACACCACAGCCACAGCAACATGGGATCTGAGCCACGTCTGCAACCTACACCACAGCTCAGAGCAATGCCAGATCCTTAACCCACTGAGTGAGGCCAGGGATCAAACCCGCAACTTCGTGGTTCCTAATTGGATTCGTAAACCACTGAGCCATGACAGGAACTCCTGTTTGTTCTTTTTCTAATTCATTTAGGTGGTGGGTTAAGGTGTCGATGTGAGATTTCTCTTCTTTTGTAAGGAAGGATCGTATTGCTATGAATTTCCCTCTGAGCACTGCTTTTGTGGCATCCCATACATTTTGAGAGGTTGTGTCTTCATTATCATTTGTCTCAAGGTATTTTTTAATTTCCTTCTTGATTTCCTCATTGACCCATTGTTTTTTTAGTGGCATATTGTTTAATCTCCATGTAGTCAGTTTTTAATCATTTCTTTTCCTGTGGTTGATTTCTAGTTTCATGCCATTGTGGTCAGAGAAGATTCTTGAAATAATTTCTATACTCTTAAATTTGTTCAGGTTATCTTTGTGCCCCAGTTTGTGATCGATCCTTCAGAATGTTCCATGTGAAGTTAAGAAGAGTATATATTCTTTTTTTTTCCTTTTCTAGGGCCATTTCTATGGCATATGGAGGTTCCCAGGCTAGGTGTCTAATTGGAGCTGTAGATGCCAGCCTACACCAGAGCCACAGCAACACAGCATCTGAGCCACATCTGCAGCCTACACCACAGCTCACAGCAATGCCAGATCCTTAACCCACTGATCAAGGCCAGGGATTGAACCTGCAACCTCATGGTTCCTATTTGGATTCATTAACCACTGCACCATGATGGGAACTCCCAAGAAGAATATATATTCTGATTTTCTTGGATGTAATCTCCTGAAAATGTCAATGAAGTCTAACTTTTCTATTGGATCTTTTAGGATCTCTGTTGCCTTATTGATTTTCTGTCAGAAGACCTGTCCATTGATGTGAGTTTGGCATTAACGTCTCCTACTATAATTGTATTCCCCATCAATTTGTCATTTTATATCTTTTAGTATTTGTTGCAGGTATCTGGGTGCTCCTATATTAGGAGCATATATAATGACGAATGTAATATCTTCTTGAATGGATCCTTTTACCATTAAATACTGTCCTTCTTTTTCTTTCTTTATGACCTTCATTTTAAAGTCTATTTTGTCTGAAAAGTTTATTGCAACTCCTGATTTCCTTCATTGTCCATTGTCATGAAATATATATTTCCCTCCTCTCACTTTCAATCTATATGTGTTTTTACCCTAAGATGAGTCTCTTGTAGACAAAAGATCCTAGGTTTTTGCTTTTTTATCCAAACTGCAACTATGTGTATTTTGATTGGCTCATTTAGTCCATTGACATTTCAGGTAATTATTAATAGATGTGTATTTATTTCCATTTTAAACCTTGTTTTTCAGTTTATTCTGTTTTGCCTTTCTTCCTTTCTTTATTTGGTTGGATGATTTCCATTAATTTTATGCTTAGGCACATTTCTTTTTAGTTTTTATGAATGTAATGTTTGGATTTGATTTGTGGTTGTCCTGTTTTTTAAGTATGTTAAACCCTTCTTGTACCTGCTTGCTTTAGCCTGATAGTCTTATAGGATTAAACACATTGTTAAAAAAATAGTCTAATGAGGGATTAAGATGGCAGAATAGAAGGACTGGAGCTCAACTTCTCTCCTAAAAACAACAAAATTCTCAACTAAAGACAGCACTCTTCACCCAAATGTACTAGAAATGTTAAAAAAGATATTCTACTCCAGAAGAAAAAGAGGAGGACACATCAAGAGGTAGGAGGGGCATTTTCATGATATAGACAACCCCATACCACCTGGGTGGGAAGCCCCACAGACTGGAAAATAACTGGTTCACAGAGACTCACCTACAGGAGTGAGAGATCTGAGTCCCACATCAAACTCTCTCATGTGGGGATCTGGCATGGGGAGAAAGAGCCATGGAACATCTGGCATTGAAGGCCAGTGGGGCTTGTGTGCAGGAGCTCCAAGGAACTGGGGGAAATGGAGACCCCATTCTTAAAAGGTGCACACAGACTTTCAGGTGCACTGGTCCCAGGGCAAAGCAAAGTCTCCATAGGAATCTGGGTCAAACCTGACCTCAGTTCTTGGAGGACATCCTGGGGAAACAGAGGTGAACATGGCTTGCTGTAAGGGAAGGGCATTGAAAGCAAAGCTCTCAGAAATATTCAGCAGCCTTGCCTTTCTCTGGAGGTGGCCATTTTGGGAAAATCTGGCCCAGCCATTGGTCAGCTGCTGAGAAGCCCCAGGGCAAACAACAATCCAGGTGGGATCACAGCCCCACCCCTCAGTAAACAGGCTACCTAAAGACCCCTTAGGCACACAGCTGCCTCTAATCCCATCCAGAAACTAAGCCCCACCCACCAGAGGGATTAGAATTGGCTCCACCTACCATGGGCAGGCATCAACCCCTCCTATCAGGAAGCCTACAGCAAGCCCCCCATACCGACTTCAGCCACAGGGGGCAGACATCAGATGTAAGAGAGGCTACAACTCTATTATCTGTAAAAAGGTCACAACACCAAAAACCTATAAAAATGAAAAGACAGAGAACTATAGCTCAGATGAGGGAGAAAGGAAAAACCCCAGGAAAACAGCTGAGTGAGGAGGAGGTTCTTAGCCTCCAGGGAAAAATAATTTAGACTGTTGATGCTGAAGATGATGCAAGACATTGGAAATAAACTGGAGGCAATGATGGATAATTTACAGGAAACACTGACCAAAGAGATGCAAGATATAAAACTTAAACAAGAAGAGATGCAAAATACAATAACTGAAATAAAAAATTCACTAGAAGCAGCTAACAGCAAAATATGGGAGGCAGAAGAACAAATAAGCGAGGTAGAGGACAGATTAGTGGAAATTATGGATGTGGAACAGAAAAGAGAATAAAGATTGAAAACAAATGAAGAGAGTCTCAGAGAACTCTGGGACAACGTTAAACACATCAACATCCATATTATAGGGGTTCCAGAAGGAGAAGAGAGAGAGAAGGCGACAGAAAACATATTCCAAGAGATAATAGCAGAAAACTTCCCTAACATGGGAAAGGAATCACTCATTCAAATCCAGGAAGCACAACGAGTACCATACAAAATAAACCCAAGGAGGAACACCCTGAGACACATACTAATCAAACTGACCAAAATTAAGGACAAAGAGAAAATCTTGAAAGCAGCTAGGGAAAAGAAACAAATAACATGCAAGGGAACCCCAATAAGGTTATCAGCAGATTTTTTAACAGAAACTCTGCAGGCCAGAAGGGAGTGACATGATATACTTAACGTGATGAAAGGAAAAAACCTCCAACTAAGATTACTCTACCCAGCAAGGCTCTCATTCAGATTTGAAGGAGAAATCAAAACCTTCACAGATAAGCAAAAGCTGGAGGAATTCAGCAACACTAAACCAGCCTTACAACAAATACTAAAGGAACTTCTCTAGGCAGAAAAGAACAAGAGAAGAAGGAAAGAAAAAAGAGCAGCAAAAACAAATCCAAAGCAATTAATAAAATGGCAATAAGAACACACATATCCATAATTACCTTAAATGTTAATGGACTAAACGCCCCAACCAAAAGACATAGACTGGCGGAATGAATACAAAAACAAGACCCATATATATGCTGTCTTCAGGAGACCCACTTCACTTCTTGGAACACCTAAAAATTGAAAGTGAGAGGATGGAAGAAAACATTTCATGCAAATGGTGATCAAAAAAAGCGGGAGTAGCAATACTCATATCAGACAAAATAGACTTAAATGAAGAACATTTTAAGGGACAAAGAAGGACGTTACATAATGATCAAAGGATGAATCCAAGAAGATGATATAACAATTTTGAATATCTACGCACCCAGCATGGGTTCACCACGATATATAAGGCAACTGCTAAAAACTTTAAAAGGAGATATCTACAATAACACAATAATAGTCGGGGACTTTAACACCCCACTTAAAGCAATGGACAGATCAACCAAATGGAAAATCACTAAGGAAACACAGGCCCTGAATGATATATTAAACCAGATGAACTTAATAAATATTTAAAGGACTGTCCATAAAATAGCAACAGAATACACATTCTTCTCAAGTGCACATGGAACATTCTCTAAGAGTGATCATATCCTGGGCTACAAATCTAACCTTGGTAACTTTAAGAAAATTGAAATCATATCAAGCATCTTTTCGGACCACAATGCTATATGACTGGAAATCAACAACAAGAAAAAAAACTGCAAAAAACACAACCATGTGGAGACTAAACAACATGCTACTAAACAACTAATGGATCACTGAAAAAATCAAAGAGGAAATTAAAAAATAAATAGAAGCTAATGACAATGAAGATACGACACTCAAAAACAAATGGGATGCAGCAAAAACCGTTGTGAGAGGAAAGTTTATAGCAATACAAGCCCACCTCAGGAAACAAGAAAAAGCTCAAAGAAACAAGCTAACTTTACATCTAAAGCAGCTCGAGAGAGAAGAACAGACAAAACCTATAGTTAGCAGAAGGAAAGAAATCATCAAGATCAGAGCAGAAATCAATGAAATAGAAGCAAAGAAAACCATAGCAAAGATCAAAAAACAAAAAGGTAGTTCTTTGAAAAGATCCACAAAATTGATAAACCCTTAGCCAGACTTTTCAAGAAAAAAAGAGAGGACTCAAATCAATACAATTAGACATGAAAAAGGAGAAGGAGTAGTGGACATCTCAGGAATACAAAGGATCATAACAGACTACTATATGCAACTATATGCCTATAAAATGGAAAACCTAGAGGACATGGACAAATTCTTAGAAAAGTACAATCTTCCAAGACTAAACCAAGATGAATTAGAAAAGATGAATGGACCCAACACAAGAATTGAAATTGAAACTGTATTTTACTAATTTCCAACAAACAAAAGTCCAGGACCAGATGGCTTCACAGGCGAATTCTATCAAACATTTAGAGAAGAGCTAACACCACTCCTTCTGAAACTATTTCAAAAAATTGCAGAGGAAGGGATTCTCCAAAACTCATTCTATGAGGCCACCATCCATCACCCTGATGCCAAAACCAGACAAAGACACCACAAAAAAAGAAAACTTCAGGCCAATTTCACTGATAAACATCGAGGCAAAAATCTTCAACAAAATACTAGCAAACTGCATCCAACAATACATTAAAAGGATTGTACATCATGAGCAAGTGGGATTTATCCCAGGGATGCAAGTTTTTCGATATCCGCAAATCCATCAGTGTGATACACCACATTAACAAACTGAAGAATACAAACCATATGATCCTCTCAATAGATGTGGAAAAAGCCTTTGACAAATTCCAATACCCATTTCTGATAAAAATCCCTCAGAAAGTGGGCATAATGGGAACCTACCTCAACATCATAAAGGCCATATATGACAAACCCACAGTGAACATCATTCTCAATGGTGAAAAGCTGAAAGAATTCCTGCAGAGATCAGGAACAAGTCAAGGATGTCCGCTCTCACCACTACTCTTCAACATAGTTTTGGAAGCCCTAGCCACAGCAATCAGAGTAGTAAAAGAAATAAAATGAATCCAAATTGGAAAGGAAGAAGTAAAACTATCCCTATTTGCAGAGGACATGATACTATACCTAGAGAATCCTAAAGACTCTACCAGAAAACTGTTAGAGCTCATCCACAAATTTGGCAAAGTTGCAGGATACAAAATCAATACACAGAAATCAATGGCATTTCTATACACTAACAATGAAATATCAGAAAGAGAAATTAGGGAAGCAATCCCATTTACCATCACATCCAAAAGAGTAAAATACCTAGGGATAAACCTACCTAAATAGACAAAAGACCTGTACTCTGAAAACTATAAGCCACTGATGAAGGAAATCAAAGATGACACAAATAGACGGAAAGACATATAATGCTCTTGGATTGGAAGAGTCAATATTATCAAAATGACTATACTACCTAAGGCAATCTACAGATTCAATGCAATCCCTATCAAATCACTGAGGACATTTTTCACAGAACTTGAACAAAATATTTTAAAGTTTGTTTGGAAGCACAAAGACACAGAATAGCCAAAGACATCCTGAAAAAGAAAAATGGAGCTGGAGGAATCAGGCTCCCGGACTTCAGACTCTACTACAAAGCAACAGTCATCAAAACTGCATGGTACTGGCACAACGACAGAAATATAAATCAGTGGAACAGGATAGAAAGCCCAGAATTCAACCCACACACCTTCAGCCAACTCATCTATGACAAAGGAGGCAAGGATATACAACGGAGAAAGGACATCTGGTTCAATAAGTGGTGCTGGGAAAACTGGACAGCCACATGGAAAAGAATGAAATTAGAACACTCCCTAACACCATACACAAAAATAAACTCCAAATGGATGAAAGACCTAGATATAAGACTAGACACTATCAAACTCTTAGAGGAAAACATAGGCCAAACCCTCTCTGACATAAACAACAGCAACATCTTCTCAGATCCACCTCTTTGAGTCATGACAGTAAAAACAAAAATAAACAAATGGGACCTAATCAAACTTCAAAGTTTCTGCCCAGCAAAGGAAACCCTAAACAACACAAAAAGACAACCCACACAATGGGAGAAAATCTTTGCAAATGAATCAGCTGACAAGAGTTTAATCTCCAATATTTATAAACACTTTCTTTAGCTCCATACCAAAAAAAACCAAAGAACCCCATCAAAAACGGGCAGAAGATTCAAACAGACATTTCTCCAGTGAAGACATACAGAAGGCCGATAAACACATGAAAAGATGTTCAACATCACTCATTATTAGAGAAATGCAAGTCAAAACCACTATGAGGTACCACCTTACACCAGCCAGAATGGCCATCATCCAAAAGTCTACAAACATTAAGTGCTAGAGAGGGTGTGAAGAAAAAGGAACCCTAGTACACTGTTGGTGGGAGTGTAAATTGGTGCAACCACCATGGAAAGCAGTATGGAGGTTCCTCAGAAAACTAAACATAGAACTACCATTTGATCTAGCAATCCCACTCCTGGGCAACTACCAAGAGAAAACCACGACTCACAAAGACACATGTATTCCAATGTTCATCGCATCACTATTTACAATAGCCAAGACATGGAAACAACCTAAATGTCCATTGACAGAGGAGTGGATCCAGAAGATGTGGTCCATATACACAATGGAATATTACTCAGCCATTAAAAAGAACGAAATACCAGCATTTTTTGCAACATGGATGGACCTAGAAACTGTCATGCTAAGTGAAGTCAGCCATACAATGAGGCACCAACATCAAATGCTTTCACTGACATGTGGAATCTGAAAAAAGGACAGACTGAACTTGTTTGCAGAGCAGATGCTGACTCACAGACATTGAAAAACTTATGGTCTCTGGAGGAGATGGTTTGGGGCGTGGGGGGATGTGCCTGGGCTGTGGGATGGAAATCCTGTGAAATCAGATTATTATGATCGTTATACATATACAGATGTGATAAAAAATTAAAGTAAAATAAATTTTAAATAAAATAAAAAAATAGTCTAGGTTTTCTTACTTTCCTTCCCCACACTCTATGATTATGAAGTCCTTTTTTAACATTTTCATGTTTGTCCTTTTATTGTTCTTTGTGTTGGTCATCAATTTTACAGTAGTTTTTTCCTCTTTGAGATATTTTTGCTGGTTTACTTAAGTGATTACTTTCCAATTATGGTTTCTTCCATCCTATTTCTTCTTACTTGTTTTTATTTTTGTTTTTTTTTAATTTAGAGATGCCCTTTCAGTGTTTCTTTTAGAATGGGTTTACATTTGCTCTACTCTTTTAGCTTTGTTTGTTGAAGAAATTCTTCATTTCTCCTTCTCTTTTATATGATATTCTTTCTGGATATGGTATTCTAGGCCACAATTTTTTTCCATTCAGAACTTTGTATATGTCTTGCCATTCCCTTCTCCTCTGTAGTGTTTCTGTAGAGAAATCAGCTGATAGCCTTATGGGAGTTCCCTTGTAATTAACATTTTGTTTTTGTCTTACCACCTTTAGAATCCTCTATCATCTTTTTCCATTTTTATTATAATATGTCTTGGTTTGGGCCTATTTGGGTTCAATTTGTTTGGGGTCCTCCATGCTTCCTGTATCTTGATATTAGTTTCCTTTATATTTGGAAAGTTTTCAGACATAATTTCTTCAGATATTTTCAATCTCCTTTTCTATTTCTTCTCCTGGAATTCCTATTATGCATAGATTGGCCAGCTTTATATTATCACATACATCTCTTATATTGCTTTCTTGTTTTTTTCATTGGTTTTCTGTCTGCTCTTCTGATTGAGGGATTTCCATTTTTCCATCTTCCAAGTCATTAATTTGTTCCTCTGCATTATTCAATCTCCTCTATAGTGCCTTTTCCTCAGTTCGCATCTCTGCAAATGAGTTTTCTAATTTTTTTATGTTCTTCCTTATACTTTCTAGTTCCTTTCTAAAGGAATCCACATTACTGTTCATATCTGCTCTTAATTCCTTGATATTCAGCCCTAATTCCTTCAGTATTCTCACTATCTCCCTTTTGAACTCAGTGCCTATCAGACTGCAGAGGTTTGTTTCATTGTTTGTTGCTTCAGGTGAATTCTGCTGTTCTTTTAACTGGGAATGGTTCCTGAACTACTTCATCTTGTTCATGTTTTTTTTTTTTCTTTTCCTGTGAATTTATGGCAGCCAAACTAGTCTTACAGGGCTACTTCTATGCAAGTGCACACCTTTGTATTTTGTGAGGGTGCCTCTATTTATTTTTGGTGTGGAAATTTGTATTATTTGCTGTCTCCTTTTTTTGGTGAGAGTAGGCTCTTATTCCCAGGGTGCCAATTGTTTTTCCTGGGAGAAGAAAGCTATGAATAGGGCTAGTGGTCAGTGCCTGGTTGCTTGGCTTTTAGCAGCAAGGACCATCAGGAAGATGGAGCAGGCTACTCCTATTTTCAGGGCCCTTGGAGGTGGTAATGAGCCTTAGGCAGATTTACAATGTGCCCTGAGCATTTGGCATTGGCAGCAGAAGGGTGTGTGAGTTCCCAGGGTTTGAGAACAATAACAGGTAGTGTTCAATCACAATGCCCTACTCTATGGTGACTGGAATCACAAAAAGTCCATGTTCAGGGACCCTTAGGAGTAGTAGGCCAAGCCCACCTCTGGAGTCAGTGACAACTATGGTGTTTTGCCCCTGCCACCTACAGACCATGCAAGAATCACCCCACCTCACTTAGCCCACACAGGAGGTGCTGCACCAGCTGCTTCTAGTTGTTGGTTCCTGTGAAGGGATAGTAATCAAGCATTTGGGCACTTCCCAGAGCATTTGGCAGTGGCACCAGCTGGGTGGGTGTGCCCCAAGTGGAACAAGAGCAAGAAGTGGTGTTCCTTTGAAATGTCCTCTGTGCTTCCCACTGAAGTGGTTGGTTCTGCAAGTGGTTCTTTTTCAGGGATCCACAGTGGTCATGGGCCACACAAACCTCTGGGTTCAGAGATAATTGAGGTGTTTTTCTCACACCACCTGCAGACCATGCAAGAAACACCCTGTCCCACTTAGCACACACATGAAGTGCTGTACCAGCTGCTCCTAGTTGTAGGTTCTTGGAAAGGGACAGTGATTATGTGTCTGGGTGCTGCCCAAAGCATTTGGCAGTGACAACAGCAGGGCAGGTGTGTTCCCAGGGAAGTGAGAACAACAATGTGTGGTGCTTGGTTGCACTGCCTTTTTCTTTTTTCTTTTTGCCAACCCCTGAGGTGATTGGGTCCACAAGAGGAGCCCAATTGCAGGCCCCAAATAGTGGCAGGTCATACCTCCCTCTGGCCTCCAAGAGGACTGCCACAGTCTGTCCCTGCTGCCTGTTGATCATTCAAGAGGCACCATGTTGCACTTAGCACCTCACTGTGCCTAGCCCACACAAAAGGTGCCTGGCCACCCACAGCCTGCTCAGGAAGTGCCCTGTCTCCCTTATCCTGAGAAAGTGGT
This sequence comes from Phacochoerus africanus, assembly GCF_016906955.1. Lineage (NCBI taxonomy): Eukaryota > Metazoa > Chordata > Mammalia > Artiodactyla > Suidae > Phacochoerus > Phacochoerus africanus. Next base: position 49,943,649 of record NC_062553.1, on the reverse strand, counting down.
TTCTGGCCACCCTTAGTCTGCACAAGAAGCACCTCATTTCCCTTAGCCTGAGCAAGATGCTTTTCACTACCTGTAGCCTGTACCAGAGGCACCCCACCCTCTGAGAGCCTGTGTGCATGTGTGCATGGAGATTCCCATGGTAGTTCACCCCTCCTCCTCTCGCCCTCCCCAGTAATGGTGCCTTGCTTCTCCTGTAGGCCCAGACCTCTCCTGGGTTCCTTCTGTCATTGTGTTCCACTCCCCAGCCCATAGCACGCCGGTCCTCCTCTAGAGGCACACCACTACTTAGCCAGTCAGACTGTCCCCACACAGCCAGCCCTAGTCTTCTCGGAACTGACCTCCAGAGTCTAAGTCTCAGTGCCCAGCCCCTGCTTGAGCATCTCAGGCTGTGGTGTCTGAGTTTGTGGTGCAGATGGTTTGTGTGGTTCTCACTCTACTTTGCCCTTCTTGGTCCATGTGGTGCACTTTTCTTGGTGACTTTGAGGTCCCTCCATCTTGGCTGATTTTCCCATTGGTTAGGTGGCTTCCCAGGATGTGGGTCGCTTTTCTCTTTCACAGCTCCCTCTCATGAATGCTAGTCCTGTCCTAATTCTCTCTCTCTTTTCTTTGGTTCTTGCCAGTTATGTCAAGAGTTTCTTGCCATTTTTAGGAGGTTTAAGTTCTGCCAGCATTCAGTAGATGTTCTGTGTGAGTCATTTTACAGTAGATATATTTTTTTGATGTGTTTGTGGGAGGTGAGTGTGACATTTTACTCTTCTGCCACTTGATCCTCCATTGTAAAATGTTAAAAATATTCTGCTATAATATGGTATTTTAATTTTTTTCTTGAAATACTATTATTTTATAAATTTCATGTCTTCATATGTTATACTGGCATTAGATATTCATGCCACCTTGATAAATTATACTCTTGTTTTAAAGGTATTATCTTGATTCTTCTTAGTGATTTTTAGCTTGACATATTATTTTTGATATTAATATTACCATCCCAAATGTTTAATTTTGTAAGTTGTATGTACTCAATGCATCTTTAAAAAATGTTATTGGAGTATATAGTTGACTTACCATGTTGTGTTAATTTAGTCACCATAAATTATTCAACATGTATTTATTATGATTAAGTATATCTCCTCCTAAACAATTTACTGTCCAGACTGGCTTCCCAGTCTAAGATATCACCATGAACTTGATTCTTTCAGATAGTATTAAGAAACAGAATTTTTTAGCCCAGAAGCATATATCATGAAAACAGACTGCATAATTCAAGACTGACAAAGTAAGAATTAACTACCTATGACTAAATGGACTAAAAATCTTGCAAAATTTTTATTAGCAATCCATACAAAAAGAATTATATTTTCTTTACCTATAATTCACAGTGCTTTGGCTTATTATTACACAAACAGAAATAAATATTTATATGATATCTCTTTCAAATTAACTCAAACTTATCTTCTTAAAAAATTATCAAAATTTATAAACTTATGATTTTTAAGGAAATATTTAATACAATTTGTGTGATAATGATGAATATTAATTGTCTTTGCCTTCAAAATTGCTCAAAATGACATTTCAATTTTTCCAAATTACCTATATTATGTTCTTTTATTTGAATGACTATGTAACTATTTACTTAAGATTATGAGTATTTTCCTTTCCCTAAAAAAAAAAATCAATATATCAACTGTGAAACAAAACTATGTCAGAGATCTCATTAATTAGGTGTGATAAATGCAATATAGGATCTTCCTACTTATTTGAAAACAATACCTACAGAACCTTTCTAGGAAATTGCCCTATCATTAAATATATAATTAATAGATTTACAAGCTAAAGTTAGTAGCAATTAACATTTTTTAGCAGGACAGGATGTGGAAAAACATCAGATCTTGGAAAGAGAAAGAAAAGAAGTTTAGAAAAACTTCAGGTGAAACACAGAAGAGTTGGATTCATTCATCTTGCTTTCTCATGTTTTTAGTATAATTTCCGGGCAAAAATATATAGAAACAATAATAAAATTTGACCATTGTCCCTTTCATGACACAAAGTCCTATAGTTCACTCTTAAGAATAGTTATAATAATTTTTATTCAAACAGAATTTTACTACATTAGCCTACAGCAATGTAGTGTTCTGGAATCACATTTTAGACATGATCCTTTCTGCCCAGTATAAAAATCATTGGTTTCATTAATAATTATCTTCCTTATTTATCAATAAATGGAAGGAAAGTTTTGATAATGTGCACACAGTCAAGACTTTAAATGAAATTTCTTCAGGTCAGAAAAGAGATAATCAATGTAATTGAGATTAAAATAGTGTACGTTAGATATGGTGCTGAGTAGTAACTCAGTTCTCTCAGGATTTGTAAAGTAATCTCAAATCAAATTTGGAGGTTTCTTTCAATGTTACAGACATAAAAATCTTGCTGAGTGATGAATATCATGGTTCTTTAGGTTTTTACACCTGCTTTGAAAAGATAGTACAGGCTCAAATAAAATTACTGTAGGCACTTGAAGTTTCTCACCTGTGAAAGACAAAATGCTGCATAAGGAAAGGTCCTGGGAGACCACTATAAAAGATTCATTTGCAAATAAGCTCAAGTGCTGAAGAGAGAACTTTTAAAATATAGGAAAATTTTTCATATTAGAATTTTTGTTACTATAGCAGTTGTGAGAACAATTGATGATGTTTCCCTTAGGTATTTTGGAACTAACATCTTTAAAAAATATATATCTCAATCAATGCTATGGGCCCATTAAAAATGAAGATTAAAGAAGGAATTAGAAACCATTAAGATAGAGGTTAACTGTATAGAGGTCATTATTTTGAGCACTTAATAGAACTCTGCTCTTCCTGGCAATTTATGTCCTATATATCTTAATGTCAAACATCTTATTTTTATAGCACAAAGCACATTTCATTGTTACCTCCATCACCACCACAGTTGTTATGTTTTATCATTCCACTCTTAGCTTTTTAATTTTTTTAATTTTAAAAAGATTTATTGATATATAATTGAGTTATAATGTTGTCATTAGTTTCAGGTGTACACAAAGTATAACAGTTATACATATACATATATCAATTCCTTTTCAAATTCTTTTCTCATATAGGATATTTACAGTATTGAATAGATTTCTCTGTGCTATGCAGTAGGTCCTTGTTACTTACCTATTTCATATACAGCAGTATGTACATGTTAATCACAAACTCCTAATTTATCTCTCCTCCCCACATCCCACGCAAGTTTGAGTCTGTTTTTGTTTTGTAAGTTTTTGTGTATGATTTTTATTAGATTTCACATATAAGTGATATCATATGAACGATATTTGCCTTTCTCTGACTTACTGCACTTAGTATGATAATTTCTAAGTCCACCCGTGTTTCTGCAAATGCAGACTAGTGTTCCTGACTCCCATGCTGACTCTAATTCCCATCTATATGCTTTTTTAAGCACCCTGTATTTGTAGGACAGAGATGCCCATTGCTTAGGGCAGAGTCTACCATATATTACTCATATATTCTGATGTTTAAATATTGAGGAAAAAAGAATGAGCCCTGATTCATTTTACCTGGGTCTGCAGAAGTTCCCAGGCCAGTGATGAAACCTAAACCACTGAAGTGACAACCCAAATCCTGAACTGTTGGCAACCAGGGAACTCCTACATGGATATTTTGATTTTATATTATAAACTTATAAATGGGTAATTCCTGAAATTTATATTTGTTATTCAACAGGAATTTTACTACTTATTGGAAATGCATTATTATTTTAAACCAGCACAATTTTAGGAGTTAAGTTGTTTCAAAAAACCAGTAAGGTATCTTTGCTATTGGTAGTTAGGTTGCTATATTTACAGAAAAATAAATAGTTTGAAAATAATGATTTTTTTAAATTACATTTGTTCAACAAGTATGATCAGAGTTCAAAAAAAAGGCACCAAAGAAACTCATCTGCTCAGTTGTTTTTTATAGGGTAATGTTAACTTGAGTTATGGTTTAAAGTTTGATTATTAACTGTTTAACACTTCTCACTGGACTATGGACTGAAAATTTAACAAACTTAAGAGTATCAAGTCAGGGAGTTCTCATTGTAACTCAATGGTAACAAACCAAACTAACATCCATGAGGATGCAGGTTCAATCGTTGGCCCCACTCAGTGGGTTCAGGATTTAGCTTTTCAGTGAGCTTCAGTATAGGTCACAGATGCAGCTCAGATCCCATTTTGCTGTGGCTATGGTGTGGGCCAGCAGCTGATGCTCTAATTTGACCCCTAGCCCGGGATCTTCCATATGCCTATATGCCACAGCTGTGGCGCTAAAAATAAAGCAAAAAATATTATCAAGTCAAACTAAGCAAACTCTCAGGGAATAAGACATAGAATATAGTTATGAGGAAGCTGAAAACTTTTAATTATAGCTTCATGAATTATACTCTGTGATTAAAAAAAAACTACATTGGAATTTATATTGATATGAATTATACTTGATAAATATAGACTCCAGCAAACTATTAAGTGGCATTATCAATGCCAGCAGTGAGGGCTTGAAAAGGTTGCCCCTCAAGAGAACAAACTAAATCATCTTAAGCAATTGACCATGGCACTCCATCACCCAAAGAGGACTAGACATATGTTGACAGGTTTTTTTCCTTACAAATTCAAATTTTTAGATTTGGTAATTTTTTTTTTCATTTTCACTAACAAAAGTTTTCTTTTAAAAAACTGCCTTCATCAGGAAATCAATGAGTGACTTTGAAAATTTGAGGGTAACTTAATAAAGGAAACTTTTAAAATGCTACAGTGTAAATGTCCCACATGGTGCAATGATTAAGGATCCAACATTGTCACAGCAGTGACTCTAGTTACTTTAGCAGCACAGGCTTGATCCCTGGCCCTGGGAACTTCCAAATGTGGCAGGTATGACCCCTCAAAAAATTAAATAGTGAAGGTGTGGCTGAATAGCAAAGCAGCTACAGTTTGCAGTAAGGGAATTCACTCCCACACCTGAAGTTATCAGAACCTGGGCAGATCCCAGATCCGTCACTTCCATTACAAACAAAAACTAAAACCCAACAAGCCAAAAAAGCAAACCTTTGCCAACCTGCCACCAACTTACAGGGATGATAGATTTAGGTGAAGTATTCCAGGAATAACTCTGCTTCTATGTGCTGATTTCTTGCTAGTACCTCTTGTTAGCTCAATTGGATGCCAAGAACAAAGAGTCCTTTGATGGATTCCCTAAATCAGTCTCTCTCAGCACAGAGCCTGGGAGAGAGGAGGAAAGAGAGAGTGTTATAAGGCAGAGAGGAAATATACAGCCCATATGCATAGAATATATTTGACCACATCGCTAAAATGATCATTTAAAACAAAGTAAATGTATCTTGATTAGAAAAGGCTATTCAACATCCATTTCCATCAACAATTTACAGGGTATTATTTAATTTTATTTACTTTACTAGAGAGATTTACTAATCTCATCCATGCTATGCCAGTTTTTCCCAAGTGCATTATTAGAAGGCAAACTTTATTTTAAATGATAACTTCCTTTATGTTATCCTTTGTGTACTGATTAAAATTTCCAGAGCTTAGGGTTAAGACACATTAACAGGCAAACACATACAACATTATATCTACTGTGTTTGCATGTGTTTCATCCCAATGTTTTGACTTGACAAATGCTCTTATTACTGTGCTTTATTTGTTTTCCTTTATATATGAGAACTATTAATTTAATCTGTGGGTCATCAACTGCACACCTGTTAATATACATCCTCTTTACAATGACTGCATTTCAAATGTTTCAAGCATCACTGAATTTTACATTTCTTAATAATGCTCTTCACTCTGCATTTATAATTGGCTCTGCTGTGGTATTATTTCTCCAGCAAACAAGAGGCTATTGAGAATGTGAACGTGAGATTTTTACTTCCACTATTCCAAACAAAGGATTCGAATCAAGTTTACCTTTAGTAGGATACTATGAAGCAATGCCTTGTGATTTGTGCCCTTGAAAGGGCTACTTACTAAGCTCATGAAATGCTGTCATTATCAATATAGTAGATATTACATATATCAGATATTGATGTTTTATTCAGTGATATTTTTCCAAATTAAGATATACCTCTAAAATGTCTGAACACAGTTAAATTAAATGATTGAGTCAATTAAAACTAAATATTCCTTCATGAGCATTAAAACCACTCACATCCTAAATCTAGCCAGTTCTAAATTACCTCTACTAATGGAAGTAAAAATATGCAAAAGAATAAATAATATATAAACTGTTAAACTGTGTTTTAAAATGGAGAAAATAGTCAACAAGTCATCTAAAGCAATCTAAAACAGTTTGAAATCCAGCACAGTGAGAAAAACATTTTAGTTTTGGTCATGTGAATACATAATTTTTCAATTCATCTAATGATTGTTTTCTTATAATTAAATCATAGCCTAATAAAAGTTTTATTCCTAATTCCTGCCACATACAAATCTGTGGTTTACTTTAAATGCACATGACTTTCTAATTTAAAGAAACGTATTTATTGACTAAACTTATTTAGTGCTTTTATTATTAACTAGATTTCTGTTGATGTAATATTACTACTAATAATAATGATAAGCAGTACTAAAATTATTTACAAATGTAGAATACTAACCACTTACAGTAATTATTTCCTCCAATTTTCATCAAAGCACTCTATAGGAGTGGATCAATGGTGTTTAAGCGTCAGAAGGAGAACTTTATAAAATACTAAAATACAGATGGGCCATAACATTAGTTGCTGAAAAACACTCAAAGAAGACAAAACAGAGTTCTAACAGGCCATTTAGGTTTTCAATTAAATAATTTAATTATAGAAATGTTTATTCAATGATTTCCCAAGGATAAGATAAATTTTCTTTAGTTCTCAGTGAAGTAAGTTATTTACAATGCAAGACATATCTGTGAATGTGTGCTTGCATTGTCACTCTCTGCCTTCAGGTATGTTCAGATATAGGACTACTCACAATTCCTTTTTTCATCATACTCAACAACAGACAGCTCCCTACAAAGATGCCTATGTAAGGGATGGCTTATGCATCCTAACTTTTCCAGCCTCCCTTCCTGGTAAACCTGTTGAGGAAAGTCTACACCATTCCTTGGACCATAGTCCCATTTTTCTAATCAATGGATGATGCAAGTTCCCTGGTGGCACAGTGGGTTTAGGATCCAATTACATCACTAAAGCCACTCAGGCTAGATACCTGACCTGGGGAACTTCCTCATGCCCTGGGTCCTGGCCAAAAAAAAGGATTTATATATATATATATATATCCAGATATCTCTGAAATCAGAAGCTCTAGAGCTGTAGGCATTGTCTTGAGCCTGCTTGCAACTTCCCTTCATCTTCTTCCATTAAAAACAGATGTCATATGTAATTCTTTCACATTATTGTGGGGTATTTGATGATTTAGGAGATAAGAAGACATTCAATTTACACTCTACAATATAACTGCTGTAAATAAGAATTTTTTCGTTGTTATTTTTTATCGAATCAATCACATGCACCCCCTCTCCCCAAATAGATCAGTGTATTGTGGCTAAACATAAAAATAAAGGCAAAATAAGAGTTTTCACTGTGGCTCAGCTGAAATGAATCTGGCTAGTATCCATGAAGATGCAGGTTCAATCCCTGACCTCCCTCAGTGGGTTGAGGATCCAGCATTGCCATGAGCTGTGGTGTAGGTCATAGATTCAGCTTGGATCCTATGTTACTGTGGCTGTGGTGTAGGTGGGCAGCTGTATCTCCAATTTGACCCCTACTGGGAACTTCCATATGCTACAGGTGTGGCCTTAAAAGTTAAAATAAATAAATAAATAAATAAAAATAAAGGAAAAATAAATGACTATGCAAGTGCAGAAACTATTGTTCATATATGTTTTTCTTTATAGCAAAATAATTTTCAAATATGTAAATGAGGATATCTAAATGGAGAAATAGGAAAGAGAGGAGAAGACCCCATTAGCTGTAGAACACAGGTGGCCTTAAGAGGATGCACAGAGAACCCAAATTTGGTTAATCACAATATTATTTTTATTTATATACACATTATCATTTTGCTTGTTAAGAACAAATAATTATCTAGATATTTTTGTATGACACTAGCAAAATCAAATAGGGTATATGAAATTGAAAATGTGTGCCTTTCATCTACAAATAGTGATAGTTTTACATCTTCCTTTCCAATTTGGATTCCTTTCATTTCTTTTTCTTCTCTGATTATTGTGGCTAGGACTTCCAAAACTATATTGAATAACATCCTGAAAAAGAAAAATTGAGCTGAAGGAATCAGGCTCCCTGAGTTCAGACTATACTACAAAACAACAGTCATCAAAACCTTATGGTACTAGCAGAAAGACAGAACTATAGATCAGTGGAACAGGATAGAAAGCCCAGAATTAAACCCACATACCTACAGTCAACTAATCTATGACAGAGGAGGCAAGCATATACAATGGAGAAAAAGACAGCCCCTTCAATAAGTGGTGCTGGGAAAACTGGACAGCTGCATGTAAAATAATTAAATTAGAACACTCCCTAATACCACACACAAAAACAAACTCAAAAGGGATTAAAGACCTAGATATAATACCAGATACTATAAAACTCTTAGAGGAAAACATAGGCCAAACACTCTCCAACATAAATGACAGCAACATCTTCTCAGACCCACCTCTTAGAGTAATGATGGTAAAAACAAAATAAACAAATGGGATCTAATCAAACTTAAAAATTTCTGCACAGCAAAGGAAACCCAAAACAGTATGAAAGGACAACCTATAGAATGGGAGAAAATATTTGCAAATGAAGTGACTGACAAGGGATTAATCTCCAAAATTTACAAACATCTCCTACATCTCAATACCAAAAAAACCCAAACAAACCCATCAAAAAATGGGCAGAAGATCTAAAAAGACAATTCTACAAGGAAGAAATACAGATGAAAAGATGTTCAGCATCACTCATCATTAGAGAAATGCAAATTAAAACCAGTATGAGCCAGAATGGCCACCATCAAAAGGTCTACAAGCAATAAGTGCTAGAGAGGATGGAGAAAAAGGAACTCTATTACACTATTGGTGGGATTGTAAATTGGTGAAACCACTGTGGAAAACAGTATGGAGGTTCCTCAGAAAACTACAAATAGAACTACCATTTGATCCAGCAATCCCACTCCTGGACATCTATCCAGAGAAAACCATGAAGAAACCATGGAAAAGTCACATGTACCCCAGTGTTTACTGCAGCACAATTTGCAATAGCCAAAGACATGGAAACAACCTAAATGTCCATCGACAGAGGAGTAGATCAAGAAGATGTGGTACATATACACAATGGAGTATCACTCAACCATTAAAAGGAACGAAATACTGGCATTTTTAGCAACATGGATGGACCTAGAAATTATCATGCTAAGTGAAGTCAATCAGACAACCAGACACCAACATCAAATGCTATCACTTATATGTGGAATCTGAAAAAAGGACACAATGAACTTCTTTGCAGAACAGATACTAACTCACAGACTTTGAAAAACTTATGGTTTTCAAATGATACAGGTGGGGGGTGGGAGGATGCACTGGGGGTTTGGAATGGAAATGCTATAAAACTGGATAGAGATAATCATTGTATGACTCTAAATGTAATAAATTCATTGAGTAATAAAAAAGGAAAATATGTCTTTCATCCTTTCATGTTTGCAATAATTGCTGTGATTCAATTACATGCTTGTATCATTATTAGCCTCCTCTAAAAGTCATAGCTTCCTTGTGATGAATAAATGAAAAAAATATGCATTGTATCACATGAATCTTGAGGGTGGAGAGAATGCTTTATTGAAGAGTTAGTTCTTGAGGGTAGCATGGCTGATGACAAAATACATGGTACACATAGAAAAAAGCAAGTAAATTTGGCAAAAACATTGAAAATACAAAAGACGTTGATTAAATAGAAATTTGAATGCCTAAGGAGAAAAACCCTTTGATACCAGGCAAAGTTATTTTATTCTTTGTCTTCAGCCAATGCCAAAAGTGCTGTAAAATACAAAGATAGTTTTCATTAATGGGGTGAATGAGTTTCTATGTTAACAACTTTAACTTTCCAAACTATTTGGTTCCTTTCAACATATTTGCAATAAAATAGACCAGCAAACACTATAAATGTACAGTTTTACTATTGACAATTTTTTCTGTTTTCCATGGATCAACGAGAAAAATATATGTTTTGATTTTCTTACTAAGTCACTGCCCTCTACTTGAAGATATATATAAAATGCTTAAGTTTTTATTCTGCTGGTATCATCCTTATGGATTTCAACAAGTAATTCTCAAGTTTCTGACTATGCTGTACAAAAGGTGCATAATGGTAAATTTGCAATGTAGCTGATAAAACTCAGACGTTGAGCCTTTCACTTATTCAGTCTTCTTTTGAAGTCCCAGAAAAAGCTCTAGATATTTATTCATACAATCATATATTTTTGTAAATATAAAGCCAAAGCCATATTTTATTTATTATTTATTTTGTATTCTTTTTAGAGCCACACCTGTGGCATATGGAAGTTCCCAGGCTAGGGGCGGAATTGGAGCTGCAGCCTACACCACAGCCACAGCAACACAGTATCCAAGCCACTTCTGCGATTTATGCCACAATTTGCGTCAATGCCAGATTCTTTTTTTTTTGTTTTTTTGGCTTTTGGCCATTTCTTGGGCTGCTCCTGCAGCATGTAGAGGTTCCCAGGCTAGGGGTCCAATAGGAGCTGTAGCCACTGGCCTATGCCAGAGCCACAGCAACACGGGGTCCGAGCTTCGTCTGCAACCTACACCACAGCTCATGGCAACACCAGATACTTAACCCACTGAGAAAGGCCAGGGATCGAACCCACAACCTCATGGTTCCTAGTTGTATTTGTTAACCACTGAGCCATGACGGGAACTCCAATGCCAGATTCTTAACCCACTGACTGAGGCCAGTGATCAAACTTGCATCCTCATGGGTACTAGTCGGGTTTTTAACCCACTGAGTCACAATGGAAAATCCTGCCAAACACATGTTTTAATTGCAAATACTAAAGACTACTGTGTCTTAATGGTTTATTTTACCATAATATTTTCTCTCACACTGGCTGATATTGGACTAAGGATGGACATTCTGGGGGTCTTGTTGAGGAAACAATGAGTTAGGAAATATTCCAGTTTGAGTTTACTAGGATGTATGTATGGAATTTGCAATATGTGGCTGGCCATCTCCATTTTAGTAATTGCCCTCCATGTGCTGATTCAGCCAGCATGGTGACCCAGGGCCAGAGAAATTCAACATGCAAACATAATCTACAGGACCAGGTTCTAAAATTACATGGGTAGATTGAGATAAAATTTATATATATGGATCTAGAAATGATTCTGTAGAAAATTGCTCTAATGACAAGCAGTGTAAATTTTAAGTGTACCATTCACTTCATTGATCCTTGCAATGTGTATTCTCTCCTGTCTGACTATACCTATAATTTAGTATTTAATGTTGTATAATATTCATAGGTAGGTGGATAGATAGATAGACAGTTAATTTTGAAGGTGGTCAAGGATTGTGTAAAAAAGAAATCATCAAAATGAGTGGGTTTATGTGGCACAAATGCATTCACTACTTCAAATAGTGAATATGTCCATATGCAAAGCTTCATATTATATGCATCTCAATGTATCAAATTATATTTTAATGTGCTTTATGAGTTTTCCTGACAAAAGCTAGCAGTCTCAAAAGAAATGACATACAAAATTGCCTCTGGTGTGGCAAAATAGCCTGAAGAAACAAGTAACATAATGTCGATGCTTCTACACATATAAATACATACATCAATGTAGGTAACATTAATTTGAATGTGCATTTTTACAGCTTAATACATAGTGACAAGTTACAAAATGCTCTTACTATTATTATGTGTGACTTCATTTCAGAATAATGTTGCATACTTTTTCAGACTAATTTCTCCTGAACAACTTCAAATATAACCAAAAGGAAGCATCCCACTGAAGCCAAAACTGTTATAATGGATATGCCAGAAGAGAGGTTGCCTGAAACATCAAAATATTAAACATTTGTTGATTTTGTTTGTATGTTTTAGCAGCAAATTTACTCAATTTACCTCAAATAAGTTTTCTTATAAGAAAGTTCAGACCTAAGATCAGTTTTCCAGTCCTTAGCTGCTTGGTGGGTATCCCACATCTGTGAGGCTCAAGGGTTCTCTCTCATCATTCAGCCCTGTCATTGTCTCAAGCCTTGTTGTCTAATTCATGCCAGAAAGATTTCACATTTTCTCTTGAAGACTTAGCCATCCATGTTGCTCTGCCAGCAGCCTGCTGTATACTAATAATGAAATTTTAGAAAAGGAATACAAAAATGCAATATCTTTTAAAATTGCAACCCCAGAAATTTAAATACCTAGGAATAAACCTGACCAAGGACGTGAAGGACTTATATGCTGAGAACTATAAAACATTAATCAAGGAAATTAAAGGAGATTCAAAGAAATGGAAAGATACTTTCTGATTCTGGGTTGGAAGAATTAATATCATAAAAATGGCCATACTGCCCAAAGCAATCTACAGATTCAGTGCAATCCCTACTAAATTACCCATGACATTTTTCACAGAACTCAAACAATCCAAAAATTTACATGGAGTCATAAAAGACCCAGAATTGCCAAAACAATTCTGAGGAACAAAAACCATGAAAGAGGCATAAGTCTCCCAGACATCAGGCAATATTACAAAGCCATGGTAATCAAGATAGTGTCATATTGGTACCAAACAGACATACAGACCAATGGAACAGAATAGAGAACACAGAAATAAACCCAGACACCTACAGTTAATTAATTAAAAAGAAAAAGGGAACTCTCCTGCACTGTTGGTGGCAATGTAAGCTGATACAACCACTATGGAGATCAGTATGGAGATACCTAATAAATCTATACATAGAACTACCTCATGACTCATCAATCCCACTCTTGGGCATATATCCAGACAAAAATTTCCTTAAAAAAGACACATGCACCTGCATGTTCATTGAAGCTCTATTCACAATAGCCAAGACATGGAAACAACCCAAATGTCCATTAATGGATGATTGGATTAGGAAGATGTGGTATGTATACAGAATGGAATACTACTCAGCCATAAAAAAGAACCAAATAATGCCATTTACAGCAACATGGATGGAACTGGAGACTCTCATCCTGAGGGAAGTAACTCAGAAAGAGAAAAATAAATACCATATGGTATCACTTGTATCTGGATTCTAATGTACAGCAAAAAATGAACCTTTCCACAGAAAAGAAAATCATGGACTTGGAGAATAGACTTATAGTTGCCATGTGGGAGGGGGAAGGAGTGGGATGGATGGGGTGCTTGGGGTTAATAGATACAAACTATTGCCTTTGGAATGGATTAGCAATGAGATCCTGCTGTGTAGCACTGCAAAGTATGTCAAGCCACTTATGATGGAGCATGATAATATGCAAAAAATGAATGTGTACATGTATGTGTAACTGGGTCACCATGCTATACAGTAGAAAAAAACGTGTATTGGGGAAATAACTATTAACACTTTTTTGAAAAAAAAATTAATAAACCAATGTGACCTAATCAAACTGACAAGATTTTGCACAGGAAAGAAAACCACACACACAAAAAAAATACAAGTTACAGAATGGGAGAAAATAGTTTCAAATAATGGAAATGACAAGGGCTTAATCTCTAAAATATATAAGCATACAAGCAACATATACTACTCAACAGCAAAAAAAAAAAAGAAAAAATGGGCAAAAGAAATGAATAGACATTTCTCCAAAGATGAAATTACAGATGGCCAACAAGCATGTGAAAAAATGCTCAACATCACTAATTATTAGAGAAATGCAAATCAAAACTACTCTGAAGTACCACTTCACACCAATTAGAATGGCCAACATTAATATGCCAGCATGGCGACCCAATTACACATACATGTACATATTCATTTTTTGCATATTATCATGTTCCAAATAACAAATGCTGGAAATGGTGTGGAGAAAAGGGAACCCTCCTACACTTTTGGAAGGAATGTAATTTGCTACAACCACCATGGAAAACAGTATGGAGGTATCTCAGAAAACTAAATATAGAACTACCATATGAGCTAGCAATCCTACTCTTGTGGATGTATCCAGTCAAAAATTTCCTGAAAAATGCACAGGCACCTGCTATGTTCATTGCAGCACTATTCACAAAATCAATACTTGGAAACAACCTAAATGTCCGTCGACAGATGAATGGATTAAGAAGATGTGGGACAGATACACAATGGAATACTAATCAGCCATAAAAAGAACAAAATAATGTCATTTGTAGCAACATCAATGGAACTAGAGACACTCATACTAAGTAAACTCAGTCAGAAATGGAAAGACAAATACCATATGACATCACATATCTGGAATCTACTGTATGGCACAAATGAACCTTCCCAGAGAAAAACTCATGGACTTGGAGAACAGACTTGCGGTTGTCAAGGGGGAGTGGGAGGGAGTGGATGGACTGGGAACTTAGGGTTAATAAATGGAAACTATTGCATTTCGAATGCGTAAGCAATGAGATTGGGCTCTATAGCACTGGAAACTGTATGTAGTCAGTTGTGATGGATCATGGTGGAGGATAATGTGAGAAAAATAATATATGTTTGTGTGTGTTGTGTGTGTATGAGAGAGAGAGAGAGAGAGAGTGAGAGAGAGAGAGACTTGGTCACTTTGCTATACAGTAGAAAATTTACAGAACACTGTAAACCAATTATAATGGAAAAAATAAATATCATTTAAAAAGGAAATCATGGAGGGAATTTAAACAAAGTTCTGAGATGGAATATTTTCAGATACAGGTGAATTTAAACCTGCTTTCTCAGTTAAACTTGTAGACAGAGCCTAGTTTCATCCAACAATAACGCATAGATTTTATTTTTCTAGAAATCATGAGATTGTTATGTATTATTATGCAAATGTTTAGAAACAAATATGGACCCTCTGATATATTGAAAAATAAATTAAAATAATATGCTTACATACATTTTTGTTAAGTTGTTCCTTCTTAAATAGTGGAAAGTTAGAAAAGTAATTTCTCAATAAATTTACTCCATAACACAAATTTCTCTAAGGGGCATCCAGCCATTATTTGGAAATGCCACTGATTCATGTTTTCATTTAAACATTGTCAATTATTAATTTCAGTGCACACTGTGTACACTGTTTTGGTTGGTGATTTAACGATTTTTTTATTTTAGCAGATAATATGTTAAAAGACTTTTTTTAATCTGCTTTTCATAAAACATGGGCTTTTAAGTAAATATTTATTCATTTTGTTGTCTTAAGTTCAGTTAAATATGCTTATTCCTCTGGAAACACTAGCACATGTAATAATTAATGTCTATGGGTATGGGTTTATTATTGAGTGACATAAAGAGAAGTATTTTCTTAAACTATTTCCAGATAAAGTAAAATTATTTTCCAAGTTCTTAGAATAATAATCAACTCCCTATAATAAAGATAAATCTATTTTCTGGGAACTTATTTTTTTGGCGCAGTTTCATAGAGCCATATGGGCAGTTTATTTTCTCTGGCCTCAGCTCAGTTGTTTCCTTTTTCCCCTTAAGAATGCCTTAAATGTCTTGTTTGTAATATTTCAAGCAGTTCCAGATCCAATGAGCTATTGCAACACAATGGCATTGACGATAACTAAAAGTTTCCTCACCTTGAAATGGCAAGTAAGTGTGAATATATATATTCATGATGTAATGAATCTGCAATCATGTTTATGTACCAGCTGTTTTCTTTTCCTTAGCTGTTGTGATGTATCTGGGTTTCAATTTTCTCTTGCTTTTTATTAACTCTCTTGAAAAAAGAAAATAAATAAAAATCCACAGGATATGAAAAAAGTCTTTTGATAAATGCAAACTTTCTGACATTATAACTTTTCAAATATATATGCACCATAATAAAACTCAATATTCCATTTGTCCAAAATACATCAACTACACTTATTTTCATACTCCAAGTTATCTTATATGGAGATTTTTAGTAAATATGCAATATGTGACTACAAATAAATATAACTGGTTAACATAAAGTACATTAAATACCTTGTTGTTTTCCATTACATCTCACAGTCAAAGCCTTCCTAGGTTAAGATCTCTGTATTTTCCTTGTGTCATTTTCTACTGAGTCTTCTTTAATTTTCTGATATCCACATAATCAGAGTTTCATAAAGTTGCTAATATCTTAAATGAATGTGCAAAAAACCACTACTTGCATTTGATTTGTTTAGAACTTAAATGGCAAAGCTAATAAAATGGATGAATTAATTTATTAGATTAGGACAATTTCTGCCATCTTTAAACTAAAACTGGTCTGAGACACATTTTATCACAATTTGTAGATAAAATTTCAATTTTCTCATGTTCCCACCCAGCCCATGGACTGTGGAAGGGTCAGCTACATACCCAGTATTTCAGTAAATTCTTGGAGTCTAACATTTTCATGGGTGCCTTAGCCACTAAAACATTAATAACTAAAGAATCCCAGACCCTCAAAATACATTGTAAGTGCAATACATGTCATCATTGATTTGGTGGCTGTGGCAAAATATACATTGAATGACTATCTGCTTGTTTTTCTGACCAGTAGAACACTCTTCCCATTGTGAGCATAAAAATAAGAAATAGTTCTAAGTGATTCATTAATTAATTCATTGACTTAACAAGTCTTTAGTGAACACCTGCTAAGAAAGGTATTTAACTAGATTCTGAGGATTCAGCAGAGAGAACAGAATGCTAATTTTGTTTCCTCATGAGATTATAGTTTGCCACATATTTAGAAGGAGTAGCTCAATAACTACATTCTATGGCTACATCCTGGAAATACACCATCTACCCAAATGACTCTTTACAACAAGAAATAGAATGAATTAAGAATCATATGATTTTATTTAGTTATAAATATTATGAAGGAAGAGTCAATGATTTTATATTTGAAAATTTACTAATCAACTTGGCTTTTCATTATTCAAAATTAATTTATTATTGCATTTAACTTTCCAAATGTGTAATATGAATTCTTTTACCCCATGGTTCATTATATATTCCCAATTTTGAAAAGAAAGCAACTATTTTAAAATTGAAGGTGCAATAAAAATGAAAATTCAATTACTATTTGTTCTGTAATTTAGTCTGACTAAATTTCTACTTATTGATTTGGAAAAAAAAATTCTAAATAGAGGTGATTTAAGAATATTTGACATTTAATACCAATTTTTTATAAAAGTGATTCTTTGTCATTTTTACTGGCTTTTGTGGGGATGCTCATCATCATTTCCAGTCTCATAATTTAATTGTTTGTTAATTTAAAAAAATATATATATGCGCTAAAAGAATTCCACTCTAATTTTTTAAAATTTAATAATTATTTTGATTGTTGTGGGTAAATGTATATTAACTTGGTTTTCAGGTTTTTTTCGTATATTATATGCTTTGTAATTATTTGATATGTAACATATTCAGATTAAAAGAATAGAATGGCTTTAAGAAGATGCAGCCATCTCCAGCTACCATCACCTTCCAAAATTTTTACTTCCATCTTCTATTTTCTGACTCCCTGTTTTGAAAGATGAGGGTACTATGGTCACTGTTTTTTCTAATTTTTTTTCAATTAGAGTTTATTTCCACTGTTGTGCCAATCTCTGCTGTACAACAAAGTGACGCAGGCATATATTTATATATATTACTTTTCTTATATTATCTTCCAACATGGTTTATCCCAAGAAACTGGATATAGTTTTCTGTGATGTACAGTAGGGCCTCATTGCTTATCCATTCTAAATGTAATAATTTGCATCTATTAACCCAAAACTTCACATGCATCCAACTCCCTCCCCCCAGCCCCTTAGCAACCACAAGTCTGTTCTCTATATCTGTCTAAATAAGCAATTGGAGAGTTCTTTGAATGGCAAAATTAAAATTAGTAATATATTTAAAAAATTTTAATCCTTTTAAAAGTTAGTTGACAACTAACTCAAAGATAGTAGCAATGTACTGGTATTTACAGCATATGTAAAAGGGAAATGTACACCAGTAGTACCAAGAAGATGAGATGCAGAAATTGTGTTATATAAGATGAATAATGATATCTTTTTGTCTCTGCTAAATCAAAGGGATTAAGAAATATTTTTAGAAAAGGTAAATATTCTATAGCCTCATTGTAATTAAAAATATCCTCAAAATTTTTTAATTTATGTTTTAATTCATAAGAAGCCAAGTATAAATGTCTCCAGAGTGCGCAGTCCTTAGTTTTGGTTTAGGCATCACAGAACACAGACCAACGCTATTTTTAATCTCTCTGGTCACCTTTGTCAGTGTATTTTATTGGCACTGAAGGGTGATAAATTGCTATCATTGCTCCTTTTGTTATTTATAAATGGAATTAGATTGAGTTATTTCTCCCAGTGGAAAGTCTAATTACAATGCAGTTTTTGATTCTCCCAGAAATGACCTGAAGGATATATTTTTTTTCCTTAATTGAAGACTTCAGGCACCTGCCTTTATCACACAGTTATTGAAGCCCTGTGCTCAGATGCTTATGGTTATTAGATCATAATATACACACAAGGCAATCACCTGTTATTTATCATGCAGTAAATATACATTTAATATCCACAAAAGGCACTTTTATAATATTATCAAAGTAGAGAACTTTTTATGTAGGTTTATTCCTGGGTATTTTATTCTTTTTGATATGATGGTAAATGGTATTGTTTCCCTAATTTCTCTTGCTGATATTTCATTTTTTGTATATAGAAAAGCAATAGATTTCTGTGTATTAATTTTGTATCCTGAAACTTTGCCAAAAATCTAAATAGTCATTTTTCCAAAGAAGACATACCTATGTTAAAAAAAATAAAAGATGCTCAACATCATGAATTTTTAGAGAAATGCAATTAAAAGTACCATGAGGTACAACTTTACACCAGCCAGAATGGCCATCATCAAAAAGTTTACAAACAACAAATGCTGGAGTGGGTATGGAGAAAAGAGAACTCTTACACTGTTGGTGGAAATATAAATTGATACAACCACTCTGGAAAACAGCATGGAGAGTTCTCAAAAAACTAAAAAATAGAACTATCATATGATCCAGCAGTCCACTCCTGGGCATCTATCCGAAGAAAACCATAATTTGAAAAGATACATGCAACCCAATGTTCACTGAAGCACTATTTACAATAGCCAAGACATAGAAGCAACCTAAATGCCCAACTACAGAGGATTAGATAAAGAAGATATGGTAATATATACACAATGAAATATTACTCAGATGCAAGAAGAGTGAAATAATACCATTTGCAGCAACTTGGGTGGAACTAGAGATTATCATACTAAGTGAAGGAAGTCAGACAGAGAAAGACAAACATCATATGATATTTATATGTGGAATCTAAAAAAGGGATACAAGTAAACTTATTCGCAGAACAGAAAAATACTTACAGACTTTGAAAGCAAACTTATGGTTACCCAAGGGGACAGGTGATAGGGAGGGATGGAGTTGGGGTTGGGATTGGAATGTGCACATTTTGTTATATGGATGTTTAGCCAATGGGGACTTGCTGTGTAGCACAGGTAACTCTACCCAATATGTTGTGATAATCTTTGTGGGAAAGGAATCTGGAAAAGAAACAATGTGTGAACATGTATAACTGAATCACTTTGTTATACAGTAGAAATTATCTCAACATTATAAATCAACTATGCCTTGATAAAACTTTAAAACATAAAAAAACACTTATACAATAATATTGTTTCTCTTGTTCTATCCATTTGAAAATGTAAAAAAAAATGTATCACTGTATGTTATACTATGTGGAAACCCTTTGATTATTTTGTATGGGAGGGGGAGGGAGTGGGAGGATTGGGAGCTTGGGGTTAAAGGATGCAAACTATTGCTTTTGGAATGGATTAACAATGAGATCCTTCTGTGTAGCACTGAAAACTATGTCTAGATACTTACAATGCAGCATGACAATGGGAGAAAAAATTACATATACTATATACATGTGTGTGTAACTGGGTCCCCATGCTGTACAGTGGGGAAAAAAAAGTGTGTAGAGGGAAATAACAGTAAAAATAAATTTAAAAAATAATAAAAAAATAAGTCAAATACAAATTAAGAATAGAATATTATGCTCTATCTAGTCCAGATATTTCTTTTATCTTCTTAAAATATCATCAGTTCTGGTCTGATATATTATCTGTGATCAGTTGGATGTTTATGACAATATATATTTCAAAGATATCTAAAGTAGGCAAAATAGGATGGAAAAGGGGAGCATTCCATTTAAGGGGAGACTAGGTCAAATTAATGTTGAAGCTAGGATAATAAAGAGAGAATACACCTATAGCAAATGAAAAAAAATGAAATTTCAAGTATAAATAAGTTATCCAAATACAACTTATATTGTTTCTAAAATTACTATTTCCTACATTCCATTATAATGTTAAACATTCAAAATATTCACTACATTAAAAAAAATTATGACCATTCCAAGCACTTTTTCTTAGAGTTACTGTATACTCTAGACTTGTAGCAATCTAGTGATTATACTTATATATATATTACATAACATACACACATGTGTGCATATGTATACATACCATATTATGTAGTATACATGTATTTATTTAACATTAATATTTTATAATGCATAATTTTATGTTACCAATTATATATGTGTTTAGCATTTACTGTGCTATATCCAAGTTTTTAAAAAAATTATTTACTGCAAGAAACTGCAGTATTTCTGCTTTTCTCATATCCACCACTGCTCCCCAGAGCTCTGCTTTCTTCCTGTGTTCACCTTGGATGATCCCAGATGGAAAATTTTTTGATTCACACCTATAAAAAAAAAAACTCCCAACAATTCCAAATCAATATCAGATTCTGTCCTCTGAGCTAAAACCTATCTGGCATCTCCCCAGAGATGTATCAATAAAAGCCAAAATAAATATGTTTAAATCTGAAGACAGTTCACCTTTCTTCCCAAATGTCCACTCTCCCTGTGTTTGTCATATTTGTGAATGGCCCCATGTTTGCAGTCAGCCAAGGTGGAGACCGGGAACCTTGATCCCCTCTTGTCACCAGCCTGATCATCCAAA
Organism: Phacochoerus africanus; assembly: GCF_016906955.1. Lineage (NCBI taxonomy): Eukaryota > Metazoa > Chordata > Mammalia > Artiodactyla > Suidae > Phacochoerus > Phacochoerus africanus. Next base: position 49,922,382 of record NC_062553.1, on the reverse strand, counting down.
AGTGTCTGATAATTCCCTTTATTCAATTTTTTTCCTTCCTCCTCTTCTCTCCTTTCTCATTGTCCCAAGTTCTCTTATTCTCCTTACGTGTGGTGCCTAAATTTTTGATTGCTACTGCTGCACTTCTTGCTTTTATTTTCACACACTTTCAACCATCCTCCACATGGTGCCAAAGTAACTTTTGAGAAATGCAATATGCTTTCCTATTTCAATAGCATGTCCTCATCCTCTTCAAGTACTGGACATTGGACAAAAGCTTTTCATAACATGGCTGATGCCTGCTCCCCAGGCCTCCTCTCCCATGTTCAATCCTTACCTCTCTCTTTTCTCTCTCAATCCCTTCCAAAAGACTGGTCCACATCACTTTATATCTCCTTTACATCACACATGCATGTTTCTCTACCTGAAAGGAACATCTCCCCCTCTTTGGGCTGCTTCCAATTCACCTTTCAAAGCATCTTCCACCATGACTCACCTTGACCCAGTCTCACAGGAGACTTTCCTCCCTTCCTGAACACACAACAAGGTGTGCACTGTTATCCATGACCACGTCACACAATCCTGCAGTCATTGTCACTCTCTGGGATAGAATATTAAGTCAGAACCTGACTTCACTTTTGAATCTCCTTAGCATCTAGCATAGTGTCTGGTAGATAATAAGGGTTTTGGGGTTTTGTTTATGTTTTTTGCTTTTTAGGGCCACATCCACAGCACATGAGTTTCCCAAGCTAGGGGTCGAATCAGAGCTACAGCTGCCAGCCTACACCATAGCCACAGCAACACAGTATCCAAGCCACATCTGTGACCTACACCACAGCTCATGGCAATGCCAGAACCCCAATCCACTTAGCGAGGCCAGGAATTAAACCTGCACCCTCATGTGTACTAGTCAGATTCATTTCCACTGTGCCACAACAGGAACCCCTATAAGGGTTTTATATATATGCTGCGAGTTAGTGATTTTCCCCTAGAGATGTCCCTGTATTTTACATTAAAAACAACAACAAAAATTGAGTCTCATATAAGCTGGTAATGTGGTCAGGGTCACAATGCAAATGAATCCTAGTTTAAATGTGATTTTCTCTGTGACAGAAAATCCTTACCTGTGTACTGTTATAAACAAATTATGAAAGTAATACCTCTAATTGTAATGACCATTGTTTCTACAGTTACTAGAATTTGACTATTTAAAATGTCATAAAATACACTCATCTTTCAAAAGTCAATTGTGTTGTACGCCCTGGTTCTTTTACTACCACACACACATAATACAAAATCTAAAACATCCAGATATCCTTGAAGTCACCTCTTTGCTTTCTATGTGTCTCTGATTATATACATATGTATTTTTATTTTTTAATGCTGTATCTGCTGCATATGGAAGTTCCTAGGCTAGGAGTCGAATTAGACCTGCTCCTGCAAGTCTCCACCACAGCCACAGAAACACCAGATTAGAACTGTATCTGTGACCTGCACCACAGCTCATGGCAAAGCCAGATTCTTAACCCACTGAGCAAACCAGGGATCAAACCTGCATCCTGATGGATACTAGTCGGGTTTGTTGCTATTGAGCCACAATGAGAACTCCCTGTCTACTTCCGTATTTAATATGAAGGTTAAATTAGAACTATTAATGTTGTTTTACTCTGACACCCAATTATACAATTGATATTTATATTGCAGGTATATGGTGCTCACCTATTATGTCAAGGGAAATAAATTGTTTTTGTAAAATGTTATTATTACTCAGTGTTAAGTCTTTTTTGTTGAATAATTCCATTTATATTTTTATTTGAAGTATAGCTGATTTACAATGTTGTGCTAGTTTCACATGTACAGAACAGTGATTTGGTTCTCTCTCTCTCCCTATGTATATATATATATATATACACACACACACACACATATATATATAATATATATATATATATATAATATATATCATATTCATTTCCCTTGTAGGTTACTGCAAAATACTGAGTATATTTCCTTATGCTATACTGAGTATTAAAGTGTTTTTTGAGGCATTGTGTCTGTGACTATTAACTTCTTCCTTCTAATAGTTTATTTCAGCTAAACAAAATCATTTTGAGGAATAAAAATAATTTTTCCTGGTGTTCCTACTGGCGTGCAGTGGACTATCAATACTACTGCAATGGTATGGGTCACTGTTGGAGGAGCAGGTTCAATTCCTGGCCTGGTGCAGTGAGCTAAAGATTTGGCATTGCCACATAGGTCACAGCTGTGGCTCAGATTCAATCCCTGGCCATGGAATTTCCATATGCTGTGGATGTAGCCATAAAAATATAATAATAGTAATTTTCCTTTTTATTTACTAAGCTTTAGAATTAAAATGTGTAAGACTTCTGTCATGTAGATTTCTTAGTTAATTTTCCTGTACCTAAATAACTGGCCTTAAAAACAAACCCTCTTTCTTTCTTGGTTTCTTTCTTGTTTTGTCTGCATCAGACACATAGGGAAATACCCAGGCTAGGGATTGAATGCTAACCATAGCAGTGACCCAAGCTACAGCAGTTCCAACACCAGGTCCTTAACTCTCTAAGCTACAGAGGAACTCCACAAACCCTCTTTCTACAGGCTCTTCTGAAGGTCTTCTGAGACTACATTGGTTATTTTTTAAGTAGTGTTCTTATTGCTTATTTAGGCATTAGAATGTTATATCTTTACCAATTTAAAAATGTTCTAAAACTATAGTTTGGTTGATTTACTTTATGGTGCTGCTGGATTAAATATATTCATTTATATGCAATTTGTTTCAGTAAAGATTTAGTGTTGATATGTTCATAGTAAGTATTCTTTAATTTCATTAATTTAAAAAAAAAATACCATCACAATTGTCTTCATCAACAGATTAAAAAAAACAGATAAATCTTTTTTTGAAGTAATTTAGGAGATTTTAAGAGAATTTAGTGGATGTATTTTTATCATTTGAATGCATTTAGAAATAGGAAATAATTTTCCATAAAATATTAATAATGTATAAGATAATAACTGCAAAATATTATTTAAAGGAATATGGCAAACGAAATATCTTTGTATACCAACTTCGAAATTCAGTCTAAATATGTTCAAACAGGAGTTCCCGTCATGGCGCAGTGGTTAACGAATCCGACTAGGAACCATGAGGTTGTGGGTTCGGTACCTGCCCTTGCTCAGTGGGTTAACGATCCGGCGTTGCCGTGAACTGTGGTGTAGGTTGCAGACGCGGCTCGGATCCCGCGTTGCTGTGGCTCTGGCGTAGGCCAATGGCTACAGCTCCGATTGGACCCCTAGCCTGGGAATCTCCATATGCCGTGGAAGTGGCCCAAGAAATAGCAAAAAAAAAAAAAATGTTCAAACAGATTTAAGGAAGATATAAATTTCTTTTTTTTTTTTTTGGCTTTTTAGGGCTATATGTGCAATATATGGAAGTTTCCAGGCTAGTGGTCAAATCAGAGCTGCAGCTACTGGCCTATGTAGCCACAGCAATACGGGATCTGAGCCATGTCTGCACTGCAGCTTGATGCAATGCCAGATCCTTCTACACTGAGTGAGTCAATGGATTGAACCTGCATCTTTATGGATAGTAGTCAAGTTCATAACCCACTGATCCACAAAGGGAACTCCCATGAACTGCTTTTTTATTGTCAGTTTGGACTGATTACAATTTTTAATGCATGATGAAAATATAAAAGAGTGTGCATAGAGAAATTAAATGTGGGTAGGAGGAAGGGAATGTAATAAAAAGATAAAGCGGGAAATTAACTTTCATTTTATAGGTGAATGTTTATGGGTTTGGGGTAGAATAAAAATAGAAAAACCATATAGTCAAGGAGATCCCAATCTTTTTTTTCCTCTAGCTTTTTGAGATATAATGGATATAACATTGTGTAAGTTTAAGATGTACACAAAATAATTTGATATATATTGCAAAATGATAAAGTTAATACATCTCTCACTTTACATAGTTACAAATTTTATGTATTTGTGTATTGAAGATCTTTTTTATTTTTATTTTTTAATAGTTATTTCCCCAATACAATTTTTTTCCTGCTGTACAGCATGGTTACCCAGTTACACATACATGTACACATTCTATTTTTGCACATTATCATGCTCATGCACATTATCATGTCATCATAATTGACTAGACATAGTTCCCAGTGCCACACAGCAGGATCTCATTGCTAATCCATTCCAAGGCCAATAGTTTGTAACTATTTACCCCAAGCACCCCATCCATCCCACTCCCTCCCCCTCCCCGTTGGCAACCACAAGTCTATTCTGCAAGTCCGTGGTTTTCTTTTCTGTGGAAAAGTTCATTTGTGCCTTATATTAGATTCCAGATATAAGTGATATCATATGGTATTTGTCTTTCTCTTTCTGATTTACTTCAGTCAGATGAGAGTCTCTAGTTCCATCCATGTAAAAAACCTTTAAAATTCTATTCTCTTAGCAACTTTTAAATATAAAATGTAGTACTGTTAACTATAAACACCATGCTATATATTAGATCCCCAGGACTTATTCATCTTATAAATGGAAGTTTGTAGCCATTGAGCACCTTCACCAATAATCCCCACCCCACCACTCACCTTGGCAACAAGCAATGTGCTCTTCAGCATTTTTTGCAGTTAGATTTAATCCATGTTATTTAATTTCAGACAATGAATTTGTATCAAAATTTGTGGGCACATTTCAGTTTAATTAAATATGGTAGAAATTAAATTCTTTCTCCCAATTGTTCTAAATGTTGATGAATAGGAATATCTAGGTTGAATTTTGCTCCAAAGAACAAGAGGATGTGTGTGTGTGTTCTGCCATCTTAAACATGTTGTCTTCTTGCTTTGGGCCTCAGTCTGTGGAAATGGGAAGAGGAAGCACAGGATAAGCACACATCTTTCCCCCTCATTCCACTGGCCTCATGTCATGCACGATGCCATGATGCTAAAGGCCTGGAACTGTTATCTCTGCTCTGGAGTCCACACTACCAACCACAACTCAGCGGATTTTGTAAGTAGGAAAAAGCGTAGAAGATCAGATGCTAGGTGACAGATGAATGGATAAAGAAGATGTGGTACACATATAAAAAGGAATACTACTCAGCCATAAAAGAATGAAATATTGCCATTTGCAGCAACATGGATGAACCTATACATTCTCATACTAATTGAGGTAAGTCAGACAGAGAAAAACAAATATCATATGATACCACTTATATGTGGAATCTAAAATATGACACAATGCACTTATTGACAAAACATAAACAGACTCACAGACATAGAGAACAGAGTTGTAGTTGTCAAGGGGGAGGCAGGTGGGAGAGGGATGGACTGGGAAATTGGGGTTAGCAGGTGTAATCATTATATATAGGATGAAAGAACAACAAGATTGTACTGTAGAGTCATATATATATATATAAGTATATATATATAGCCATATATATATGTGTGTGTGCGTGTAATTTAATCATTTTGCTGTACACCAGCAAACTAACACAAAATTATAAATTAATTATACTTCAATTTTAAAAAGAGGCTTAATAGATAAATAAAATAATAGAATAAATAACAACCAAAAAGAGAGCTCACATACTAAGATATACTTAGAAATCAGCCATCAGCCATCTGTTTAATGTAGTCTTCTTGCATTCCAGTTGTTCTCATAAGTAGAGGTTTTTATGTTTTGTTTTGTTTTGTTTTTAATCTTTTTAGGGCCACACCCATGGCATATGGAAGTTTCCAGGTTAGGAGTCCAATTGGAGCAGTAGACTCCAGCTTACACCACAGCCACAGCAATGCTGAAACCTTAATCCATTGAATGAGGCTGGGGATCGAACCCATGTCCTCATGGATATCAGTTGGGCTCCTTACTGCTAAACTATGATGGGAACTCCATCTCACAATTAGGGGTATTTTGCATCCATTCCATGTGCCTTCTGACCTATGTCCAGCTCCCTTTCCAGAATCCCTTGGTGATGCACAAAATGTACTTTTTATCAGATCATGTTGTGGCTAATTTTTCAGTAATAAATTTAAAAAATAAACATTTCTGCCTAATATACAAGGATAGAACAAAAATATAATAAACTTAGTAAAAATTTCCATTTGGGAAAATAAACAATCTTATAATAGTTGCCAAGAGTTATTTTGATTTAATAAAATCCCCCAGTACATAAAGGCTACATTTACACTTTGCCTTCATCAGTAGCAGAGAAGGGGGTCTGGACTTTCACCTACTCAGGTACCCTAACATCTGTAATAGGTGGACCAACAAGGGCAATGTCTGAGATTAGCTGTGTCACAAACACAAAACATAGAAAGAGCCTGGAGAAATCTGTGGAAATGTCATGTGCCAGGCTTAGAAACTGAACTTATTACTTCTGCTTATATTTCACAGAGAAAATAACACTAATAAAGAAATATGACTTTAAAGCAAGAACCAAAAATTAAATTTTCTGCCCAAATGGTAAAAGCATAGTGAGTTTATATTAATCTCTGTATTTTCCTGATTTCTCCCAAATTGACTTGAGTTGATGCTATAGATTCTGGACAATTGAAGAAGAATGATCAACATAAATATATAATATTAACACTATAGACTTCTAAATTGTGCAAAGTCAGATGTTTGGATTCTAAATTTTGAGATATAAAAGAATCACATCCCCTCTGTGAGAGAAAGCAGAAATAGCATTGCTGAACAGAACATGATGTAACCCAGGCGCCAGAATTTCTCCTTTTCTTTTTTTTTCTTTTTCTTTTTCCTTTTTTTTTCCTTTTTTTGGCTGTACCTGCAGTATATGGAAAATCCCAAGCTAGGGTTAAAATCAGATCTTCAGCTACAGGCCTACACCACAGCCACAGCAATACCAGATCCAAGCTGCATTCGTGATCTACACTGAAGTTTGCAGTAATACTGGATCCTTAGCCCACTGAGTGAGGCCAGGGATCAAACCCAAACCCTCATGGAAACAATGTCAGGTCCTTAACTGGCTGACTCACAATGGGGACTCTGAGATCTTTCCTTTTCAAACATAGCCTGGAGGGTTTCAAAATAAAGCTTAATTTTTCCATTTTTCAGTTTAACTTCTTTATGATCTTACATAAGAATAATAAAAACAAACACAAAATATTATAAATATTAGCAATGAAATAAGAGAGAAATCAGGTAATGATCCTTGTGAAAAGTTGTCAAGCACATCCTTTGAGTCAGACATTTGAGTTCTATTAATTTATCAAAAGAGAAGTGGTTGCAAACATGCATACCTAGAATGAAATGCTTCATACAGTAGAAACTCATCACTATATGATTTATCTACAATGAATAAAAATCACATGAACCTTTCTCTGTAATTTAAATTTCAGATTTAATGTGAAAATACACGTACAATTAACTGAGTATCTTTGAATAAATTTAAGATTTTAAATAATAAGCAACACAACATGACTTAAGTGCATGTGTGCACACACACACAAACCACAACTGAAAGTCAGGAAAGGACCCAAGTAGACAATTTTCTGAAAAATACATATAGATGGCCAAGAGGTACATGAAAATGTGCTCAGCATCACTAATCATCAGAGAAATGCAAGTCAAAACCACAACGAGATACCACTTCCCACATTCTAGGATGGCTAGTATCAAAAGAGATCAAATGACGAGTACTGGTGAGGATGTGGTGAAAAAGGAATGCTTGTACTTGTTGCTGGGAATGTAAACTATGGAAAACAGTATGGTAGTTCCTTAAATTTAAAAACAGAACTGCCATTTGACACAGAAATTTCACTTCTGCATGTATATACAAAAGAAATAAAAGCAGTACTTGGAAGAGAGATTTGCATCCCCAGGTTCATTTCAGGACTATTCATAATAGCCAAGGCAGAGAAATAATCTATATCTACATCTATCTATATACACATATATAAATATAAAATATTATTTGGTCTCATAAAAAGAAAGGTATGCTGCCATTTGCAACAACATGTATAAATATGAGGGACTAATAAGCCAAATAAACCAGACGAAGAAAGAAAATACTGCATGATTTCATTTGTATGTGGACTCTAAAAAGTACATGAGGCAAAGAGTAGAAGGCTGGTTACCAGGGAGGGTCAGTGGGGATGGGCAGGTGTTGGTCCAAGAATACAAAACTGCATTTACATAAGATGGATAAGCCTAGAGATTTAATGTAGAACAAGATGCCTACAGTTAATATGACTATGTAGAACACTGGAAATTTGCTAAAAGAGTAAGCTTCATGTGCTTGCACCACAGGGAAGAAAAACAACATAACTGGGAGATGATGTGTTGATTGGCTTGACTATAGTGATCACGTCACTATGATATATATATATATATTATGTCATGCACTTTAAATTTATCCAGACTTCATTGAAAACTGAAATTAAAGAAAAAAAATAAAGCCATGACATCTGACTCAATCATGAACAACATATTTTTTTCTTGTACACAACATGAAAGTTTATTAACAAATAAGAAAACAAGAGGAGAATGCACAAGAATGAAGAAGTCGATATGATCTTTATTTACTTACATTTTTTTTGTCCTTTGTCATTTTAGGGCCACATCCGTGGCACATGGAGGTCCCAGGCCAGGGGTCTAATCAGAGCTATAGCTGCCGGCCTATTCCACAGCTACAGCAACACCAGATCTGAGCCGCGTCTGCAACCTACACCACAGTTCAGGGCAACACTGGATCCTTAACCCACTGAGGAAGGCCAGGGATCAAACCCACAGCCTCATGGTTCCTAGTCAGATTCGTTTCCACTGCACCACAACAGGAACTCCTGATCTTTATTTAAAACACTCAACAGAAAAGGTTTATAATATATTTGAGGAAAAATTGGGCAGTAATTTAGAGCAAATGACTTAGGATGTGTGCTGAATATTCATATCAGTATGATTAGCATGCTGGGTTCAGTGCACCGTCTCTTCCACTTCCCTCCTTTCTGTGATCACGTGCTCCAAATCCCATTTCCTTTCCATTTCCTAGTTATGCTCTAATCCTTTCTACCTATTGCAAGCCGAAAACAGTATTCAGTATCCTTTAGTACTTTACTCCTAATTTAGCACACATGGGTTTTTTTCTCATTCGTTTGGCAACAATGACTTTTGCCTATAAATCTATCCAAATATTGAGTTTTGTTTATGTTATTTAAAGAAGCAACACCTGTAGTTTCCCTTATACCAGGAATTTATGTTTTCTACAACACTTGTGAAAAATGTAAGATGATATATTTGCAATACATATTAAACAATGTTCCATAAATCTTATTAAAAATACATTTAGACCCACTGTTTATAAATCTTTACCAAGTGTCTTTCTTTTACATAACATGTTTTAAAATGTGCCTGTAATATATTACAATTTATTAGAAAACTGTATAGATATCATTTAACTTTTAACTTTGAATTAGGTACAGAATAAAAATATTTTTAATGTAAAATGGACATGGCAAAGATCATCTACCTTCTGCAGTCTCTGCTTTTTCCCCTGATCTCTGTTCTTGGAAACTGTCTTCTCTGGTTCCCCATAATGGGTCAGGAGAATTGTGAATTGTGTCTCACTCTGAATTTTGTGACTACGTGCACAACTGAAGTGTGTTCTAAATTTTAGCATAAGACTTTATATTTGACTTTGCCGAGTGGGTCAACTGTAATGTTTTTTTGTCATGGTAGTGCTATATTAATTTCTCATGATGAGCTATTTTTGACCATTTTTGTTAAGAGTTAAGGTGAAGAAAATGACTGATTCTAGCACCCACACCAGGATGACTTGGACATTACCAAAAGGAAGACTAAACCATAGTGTTATACTAATGGCAGATAGAATGGTACATACAACTGGATCAGGGATGTAAATAGCCTAGGCAGAGTATACTGCACAATCAGAGCAGAATTTGTCTGTTGCCTGATAGAGCAGAGCATGTGAGAGCACATATGGAGACAGAAACCCCCAGACCCACGATGAGACATGCAAGCACTTCTGAATCAATCCAAAGATTTTCCATCTTCCCCAAAGACATCAAATGATTGTCAAAATTAGGACTGATGAATTAGTTTGGACATAACTTAGGAGCCAATAAATATTTATCATACTGTTCCCCTGATTGCTTTGAGAAGTTTAGTAAGGTAGCATTTCCTAATTCAGACATTGTAACAAAATGTTATGTGTTGCAACAAAACACAACATTTTAACACAGATGTATTGGCCCTTTACAATATAGTACTAATTCTGAGAATATTACCCATAATAATGTTCCCCAGGGTTTATTAGGTGACTTGAATCATGGCCAAAAAAAAAAAAATGGAAAAAATAAAATTCTCCTCTTGCTTTTAATGGTTTGTTTGGTTTGAAATGTGAAGGAGTTTCAAGTAACTTCTTGATTTCTAGGAGGATTGTAATAAAACTGCAGAAAACATGAAGACAGAAGATTGTTGATATATTTTCCAAATACAAACTAGATTTTGCTCACCCATCTGCATGTTCCGCAAGCAGACAATGCAAATATAAATTCTGTCAAGTTCCATTTAGTGTACAAACTTCTTACCAGATATAATAAAAATATCTTACTTGCTAAATATCATGCATTCATTGTCAAAAAGGGTTTTGGATATTGAGGCTTTCTTGCTTTCTTTTTTTAATATAACAGTTGTCCCACTTATTTTCATCAGTTTCAGTTATCTTTTATTTTAAAATTTATCCCTTGTACTTCTTCCCTGAACATTATTATTATTATTTGATTTTTTAAACTTTGTTTTAACGTTTTACTGATGTACTTCTCACCTTTCATTACCAGCACTTTTATTTGTAGATCCCGTGAAAGTATTCCTCTGTTCTCTCTCCATAAATTGACTCCATGTTTTAAAATAAATGACACAGAAATTTATAGTATCATGGTCATATTTAACTTGTCTCATGATCCATTCATACATTGTCTTGAAGACAGTAATAGCAGTAATAGGGTAATAGTGTTTATTTTTGCTAATTTTACAAAATCTTCTTTTGGGACTATGTTTTATCATGTATTCATTTTACATTCCATTCCCTCAGCCACACTTCCTCATTTACTGAGTTTATCTATTCTGAGAGACTCCTCTTTTAATCTCCATTCTCAAGCTAAAACTTTGCTAACTTGCAGTACTGCTGTCATCTGTGGCTTACTGATATTAAGAGCCACTATGACGATGTCTAAGGCTTTTTCTTCTTTGTTCATCAGTCTCAATATGCCAGAATACTCTCTCAACTAATTTCTTAGCAAAGTCAGCTACAAGATAAACTTTCTAATGTCTGTATATTTGCCATTATTGTTTAAACTCCTCCTCCATGAATGACAGTTTGGCTGAGTTTTCCTGGGAGAAAATCATTCTACCTATAAAATTAAAAGCATTACTGCTATATTTTGTCTCATCTGTATAACAGGTGAGAATCCATGGCCAATCTAGTTTGTGTGTTTTTTTCTGAAATTTTGTTTTCTGTGTTTTGCTTTCTTCTAAATTTATTCTTCAGAATCATCACACTTAATAAGCTATTTCCACCTGAATACTTGGGCCTTTCTCAGTCCTAGTCACATGGAAGCAGAGGAGAAATACACTTAAACGTAAGTCACAATAATAGGTTTAACCAATGTTTGTAAGTTAGAGTTTTAAAAGCTTAATTGAAGTTTTGAAGATTATTTTTAGTTCAAACTTTAAGGACACTAAGATCTAGAGAGTAGTAAAAGAAAGCAAAACAATGAAACACAAGAATTTTGTAAACATGTCAAGAATAACAAAAATGCACAACATATTAATAGTGAAAAAGAGAAATTTATAAGTAATGTATGATCAGTCACTCCAAAAGCTTCAGAGGAATTAGGGAGACATACAATTAATGTAAAAGATTGGAGAATTGTGGGTTTTGGTAAATTTCAGGCCACGAATGTATAGAGTAGTACAAGGGTGGAGCCAAATGGAAGAGTAAGAAAATAAGGTTGTGATTAAGCCTCATTTCAAGGAGTTTTAATGAGAGATCAACTTATTACTAAAAACATGAAAATTTTGGGAGTTCCCATTGTGGCACAGTGAAAATGAATCTGACTAGTAACTATGAAGATGTGGGCTCCATCCTTGGCCTCACTCAGTGGGTTAAGGATCAGGTGTTGCTGTGAGCTGTGGTGTAGGTTGCAGATGTGGGTCAGATCTCTTGTTGTGGCTGTGGTATAGGCTGGAAACTGCAGCTCAAATTGGACCCCTGGATAGGGAACATCCATATGTCATGGGTGTGGCCCTAAAAAGAAAAAAAAACAAGTTGATATTTTAATATATAAAGAGAAGAATGCTTTTGAATTTAGAGATTATCATCTAAAAGAAGTAAGTCGGACAAAGAAAGAGATGTCCTATGATATCACTTATATGCAGAATCTAAAATATGATACACATGGACTTATTTACAAAATGGAAACAGACAGACTGACAGACTTAGAAAACAAACTTATCTTTACCAAAGAGGAAGTGTGGAAGAACAAATTAGGAGTTTAGGATTAACAGAAGATACACACTACTATGTATAATATAAACAAACAACAAGGATCTACTGTATATTGCAGGGAACTACATTCAATATCTTGTAATAAGATATAATGGAAAATAATATGAAAAAGAATGTGTATATAGATGAATATTCATATGGATTTATGTGTTATATATCTGAATTACTTTGCTGTATACAAGAAACTAACAATAATCTGCAAATCAACTATACCTCAATTAAAAGAAAAAGAAAAAGAAAAACTTACACAAGGGTGGGAATATGTTAGAAATACGTGCAATAGTCATAGCACCAAAGCCCCAGATCAAAGACCCCAGATATAATTTCAAGTTACTTTTACAATTGGCACATGTGTGTCTACTGTGATATTGAGAGGAGATCAGGATATGTGAAAAACTCAGATGTTCCTATGAGGTGTGAATCAAGTTATATTATTACGTGGGTGATGGGGAAATGAGCTGGATTTGGGAACATAAATCCTCATGAGGTAATGTCTGTGGAACACACACTATAAAGTCAATTAAAGATAAGCAAAATATTTGAATAACTATTTGACTTCAGGGGAGGTTATTATTAAGAAAATGGGCACAAAGATTCAATCAATTTTCCATTTGAACCAGTTTGAAAAAATAAAAGTTGTATCTTTGTTCTACAAGCTCCAATATGTAGACTTAGGTGTTTAATTAATTGTATGTATAAATTTCTTCTTCCTTTCTTTCAGTACTATTACTTCCACTCTGGGGAAATGGCAGTTATCTATAAAAAAGGATTGAGCTACAAATTCTAAAGTAAATTTTCCTTTGGGAAAATATATCATGATTTCAGTAATTAAAATAATGAGAAATCTAGGAATAATAGTATTTAGTTCTTTTCTATTTAAACAAAAATCTATTTTCACCCAAACAGCTAATCAGAAGAGAAACTGTAATTGTAAATTCAGGAATCCCACCCTTATACCTCTATACAAAAATAGTTTCATTTAAAAAATGGCTAGTTTTAAACAAGTGTAGATCTGACATTTGCTAAAAATTATGTGCTTGTAGAATGTCAATGTTAATTTTCTTTTTATTTCTATTCATATATAGGTGTTGGAGGTCTTTCATTGTTTGCAATTTTAGACTTTTTTACCAATGATTTTTAATTTTCTTATGCTATTTTTTAATTTTGGAATTAAATTTTACTGTTTTTTAGACATAAAGCATCATCAAACTTTTTAGTGACTGAATATATTGTTGGCAACATTTCATTTAGATGATATGATCATCTCTGGAAAAATAAGAAAGTTGCTATAGAACCACCTGAAATCAAATCATTGTCGAAGTTGTATCCACACAGCTGCACTTCATCTAAGCAATGGAAATATTCTTCTGCCAAGCTCAAAGCAGTTATGAAAGGAGAGAGAAGGCAATGCAGTGTTCCTAAAGTTCTCTTCCCTCCCAAACACTTAGGTTTCTAGTGTTGTCAGGGTGGAGGATCTGCATGTTGATTGCATTTCTTTGGTGGACTGTCCACCAGCATGTTTGCAATGATTACTCTTTTGAAGCCATCCAGGAAGGTCATAGTAAGTAACTTCAATTGCCATTTTGGCACATTGTCACTGAGCCAACGGAAGAGCAGACATCATTGCACCCAAGGAACTAGGTATGGCAGATGTTTGGAGTGAGAATCAACAGTTTTGATTGTTAAGAGGTGATCCTCTTTAGGTGAAATTCTTACCCATCTCCCAGCTGGTCACTTCTAAAACCTATCTACATCTAGAAATGATACAATATGAACTTACCAAATGGAAACAGACTCAAAGATTTCAAATACAAAGTAGTGGCTATCAAAGGGAAACATGGGGCAGGGATAAACTAGGAGGTTAGAATTTATATATACACACTACTATACATAAAATAAATGGATAATGAGGACCTACTGTAGCATAGAGAATTTACTCAATACTGTGTAATAACCTATATGGGAAAAGAATATGTAAAGGAATGGATATGTGCATAAGTATAACTGACTGACTTTGCTAAAACCCTGAAATTAACACAACATTGTAAATCAACTATACTCCAATAAAATTAACAAAAATAAACATAAAAACCCATTCTGCTATTATTTTCAACAACAAGCTCTATTCTTCTATCTTTTTAGCCCGATTTCTCTAGCTTTCCTACATCTCTGTCTTAGTGAGTTTGCTATTGGCTGGATTCCAAGGAGATGGCTCCACTTTTAAGGGGACGATGATAATTCAAAGTCCAAAATAAAAATGTGGAAAGTTGACCAATTAAATGGACAGAATGGAAAGAATTTATGTTAAATGACAAAAATGTGGATAACTGGATTTCATCACTCTCTAGAAGTTATATATGGTGGTGCTGTATGTTTACCTTTTGTAGTATTATTAATTTTAAAGTAAGAGCAATATAGACATAACAATAACTTTACATTTTTATATAAAAATGCTCAATTCATTTTAGGAGATTTAAAAAATGTTAAATCATTCCTTACAGTTAATTTAATTTTTATTTTTGGTTTATCTTCTGAAAGCAATGTCAAATTTCATTCTATGTAGTGGGTATATGTAAAAATAATACCACCATGTCCAGTAATTTCAAAGCACTTACCTCATTTTTATTATTTCTCATTGAATATGCTGACATATTATTTGGCATGACATTTCCTGATTATTTAGAAGGAAAGTGTCAATTTTATGTTTTCACCATTAAAGAAAAATGGATAACCCAGTAGAAACCAGACATCTGGATAGAAAGTTATCATCTGTAATTAGCTTGGTTGAGACCATTAGCAGCGAATCCTATCTACAATTCTGTAAACAATAAACAGCTATCCTGATTCTCTTGTTACTGAACGTCTTCATAATTTGCTTGCTCTAACTCAGGAGCCTCAACTGAGTGAAAAAGATGTTAGTATATTGGGAAGGTTTAACCAGAGAATCAGTTTTAATAGGATATAGATTTAAGACATGTATTAGCTAGTTATTCAGTGTTATTCATATCTATTGCAAATAACTGACAATACAATCATGAGGTCAGGCTAAGGAAATACAGAATTCACAGGGCTGGGTGTAGAATGGAATCCTTGCCTTATTCTTTGTATATAATTCTATCTCAGAATTTGCTTAGACTAGATTTTGCTTTTTGTAGATAATATATTTTTAAAGCTGTAAGAGTCCACCATTTCATGCTACTTACTTTAATCCTTAGGGCTAGTTTACATCCAAATGATCAGAAAACTGAAAGAATTTTAGTACTGTGATTGCCCCTAATAACCTCAAGGAGAAGGAGATAGTTGGTCTTTTCAACTTTCCAACTATTTGATATTTCTACTGAAGAAATGAAAGCTGGAAGTCAAAATTGTATGTTGTAGCACCCAGTAATATTTCCTCTCAGAAGTGAATGCAACCGTTCATGTTGGCAGGAGCAATTCTGAAAATACATCTGACCTTATTTGCTATACCCACATGGGTTATATTTATATTAAAAACTTTTTAGAACATGATGGATATGGTTTCAAGTAATGGATATTCTACACATTGGTTGTCCGATGATAAACAAAGCACTTGGCTTCTGTGATCCTTACTGTAAAATAAAAAGGAAAAATTACCTATTTTTAGTATGTTCTAAAAATTAAGTAGAGGTAATTCTTTTTATTTCTATACAGTGACTGGCAGATGGAGGAAGTAAATGCAAATTATCATTGGATTGTGATATGCACTAAAGTTTTAAGCTTAATGTTCTTTCTGTGACCCATCTGCCTGTTTTCTACACAATGAACTACATCAGGGTGTGGGCAGAACAACCACTGGCCAGCAGACGTCAGAAAATGAGAAGTGAACAAAAGTGGAATCCCATGAAACCCACAGGTTTTGGACAAATAGGCTTTAAAGATTCAGGTTCAAGTCACTGAGAGCTTCAAAACTTTATCATTTTAATTTCTGGCCTTCACAGTCCTTAATTGGTATAATAAAGATAACAATATCTATGGCTCAGGTTTGCTGTGATGGTTAAACCAAATCATAGTGAAGTAACGAGAGAAAACAGTAATGAGTGCATTTTAGACACATTTTTAATGTTATTTAATTCTTACAGAAATTATGTAAGGCCAGTGATGATATTATTTCATTTTACACTTGAGAAAATAAAGTCTGTAGAGAAATAAAGAACTTACCTACAGTCACCATACAAGTTATCTCTAATTTGAATTATGTCTGACTCTAAAGCCTCAGAATTTAAACCATCTACAGCCTTTCTGGCACTATACCTGATATTTGAAAACAACTGGCATTTGGTAACACTCAATCCTTTTTATTAGCTTTCCCCTTTCCCTAATTAACTTCATGTCCAGGAAGAAGGAAATAAATCTCCTGTACTTGTTGGAACTAAATTGATCTCTATTTA
Organism: Phacochoerus africanus; assembly: GCF_016906955.1. Classification (NCBI taxonomy): domain Eukaryota; kingdom Metazoa; phylum Chordata; class Mammalia; order Artiodactyla; family Suidae; genus Phacochoerus; species Phacochoerus africanus. The sequence goes on along the minus strand of NC_062553.1, from coordinate 49,905,423 downwards.
CTTTGTGAAAACAACAACGAAAAATACTATTTTTCTGTGGCTGAACGAACATTCTTTTAATCACTCATTTTGCATACACACACAAAGATGTATGAAGGAATTGAGTGATTCAAACGTCAACTCTTTCTTCTGACAGGAGACAAACACCACTTTTTTTAGGTTTACTTTCCATCTTTCCTTCTTTTTTTTTTTTTCTTGTTTGTCTTTTGTCTTTTTTGTTGTTGTTGTTGTTGCTATTTCTTGGGCTGCTCCCACGGCATATGGAGGTTTCCAGGCTAGGGGTTGAATCGGATCTGTAGCCACCGGCCTATGCCAGAGCCACAGCAACGCGGGATCCGAGCCGCGTCTGCAACCTACACCACAGCTCACGGCAACGCCGGATCATTAACCCACTGAGCAAGGGCAGGGACCGAACCCGCAACCTCATGGTTCCTAGTCGGATTCGTTAACCACTGCGCCACGACGGGAACTCCCCATCTTTCCTTCTAATGGTAGCCATGCAAGAAAACACACTAGAGCCTCTGAATGGAAAGAAAGCATGATCATTCAACATTGGTGGCAGGAATTATTTTTTTCTTTTCTTTTGTTTTCTTTTCTTTTGTTTTCTTTTCCTCTTTCCTTCTTTCTTCTTTCTTTTTCTTTCTTTCTTCCTTTCTTTTTTCCTTTCTTTCTTGGCTGTGGTGTGTGGATTCCTAATCAACAGATTGAACCCATGACAGAGCAACAACCTGAACCACTTCAATGACAACTGCCAGATCCTTAACCTAATGCACCACAAGGAAACCCTATGATTATTTTTCTTTTTTGTTTAAACTATACTTTATTTACAATGTTTTGTCAATTTCTGCTGCACAGCAATGTAACTCAGTCATATATATATGTATACATATATATACACATATATTTTTTTAAATTATTGCTATTTCCCCCAACACAGTTTTTTTTTTCCCCCACTGTAAAGCATGGGGACCCAGTTACACATACATGTATACATAATTTTTTCTCCCATTTTTGTGCTCCATTATAAGTATCTAGACAGTTCTCTGTGCTACACAACAGGATCTCATTTTTAATCCATTCCAAAAACAACAGTTTTATCCATTAACCCCAAGCTCCCATTTTTTGTATATTATCTTCCATCATGGTCTGTCCCAAGAGATTGGACATAGTTCCCTGTGCTGTACAGGAGGACTTTGCTGTTCATCCTTTCTATCAGAGATTTTACAGTGCTTCAAAGTGAACCTCCTTGTTTTCAATATTTTACATATTAACAAACCAAAATAAAGCCAAATGTAAGGAGGAATTGGATGCACTTAAAATTCATTCACAGATAGGAGTATGTTTTGTCTCTTTAATATATTTTTGAAAGCCAAATATAAACAAATTTCCATGATTTTGCTAACATTTGGAATCTTTTGGGGGCACTATAATGTAACCAACTGTTTTTATATATTTAGTAGCACATTTGTGAATGTAGCAAATGAACAGAAAATATTGAAAAAAAGGCAATTAGGAAGTATTTGACTCTAGCCTTTCATTTATATTTTACAGCTGTTCTGTGTTTGTCCAGAGAATGTCTTTGGATGGACATAACTTGGAAAAATAAGGCATGGACATTTTTGATTGGTGTTTCATTTTTGTTTTATTAACACCAGAAGTGGGTCCCTCAAAAGAAACATGTAAAATTGCTGGACTCTCTAAGGACACAAAGGAAATTACCTGTGGCATGAAGTGGGGATGGTAAAACACTTTTGCTTTTTATCAAGATGTAATCCAAGAAATCAGCTGGGATGTGTATGTTTTCACCATTGTTGTTAAAACATATAACAAAATTTCTCAGTGAACAAATATTTCTATGTACCTCTTTAAAGAGACCAGAGAGAATGGACTTTCCTGAGGTGCCTAGGTTTCCAAAATATTCTAGAAATACAACCATATTCTATAGTGTAATAAAAAAAGCTCTGGTGATATCTCAGTATTTAAGACCCTAAGAATAACTCAGAGCTAGCAAAATTTATCTAAAAGATAGCTCGACATTTATGAGATGCTATATTTGAACATTGTAATTTTGATTGAAATTGACTTTCTCCTGAAACAAACAAAGCTTTTATTTATTTTATATCTGTAGAATCATAGCTGATACAACACCCTGCAGTAGTGTCTATATATAGCTGGATAATGTTTCCAAAACTGGAATGTTTAGGGGACACTGCATCATACTCTTTATGTTATTCACAAATTAACTCCAATGAAAAAAAAAGACTTTGAGTGAAAGTCTATTCAGTACAATTTCTCCTCAGAAACATAATTCAATTTCATGGTTTTCTGAGGCATTTCTGTAAGTTTCTAGCTACTACTGCAAAGACAAAAACAAAAATGACAATAATTCAAATTAACCATGATATTGTGGCATTTAGATTTGACATTAATCAAATATTTGGGGGGGCAGATCAAGATGTCAAAGGAGTAAGAAGTCCCACTCACCTCTCCCACAAACACATCCGAAAAACACATCTACATGTAAAACAACTCACAAAGAATATCTATTGAACTCTGGAAGAAAAACCTATACCTCCAAAAAGGGCAAGAAACTCTTGGTATAACTGGGTAGAACAAAAGAAAACAGAAAAAAAAAGAGAGGAATCAGGACAGGACTAGCATTCCTCAGAGGGAGCAGTGAAAGAGAAAAGGAACCCACATCCTGGGAAGCCACTTGACTGATGGGGTGATCAGCCAAGACAGAGGGACCTCAATGTTGCTAAGAAAAGCACAGAAGCTGGGCTGAAGAAGGCAAAGTAGAGTGAGAGCTGCACAGGTCATCTGCACTACCAAACAGACACCACAGCCTGAGACCCTAGAGCAGGGACTGGGCCTGGAGACTCAGGCTCTGGAGGTCAGTTCCAGGGAGAGGACTAGGGTTGGCTGTGTGGGGACAGCCTGAGAGGCTAAGGAGTGGTGTGCCATGGGAAGGGAGCATTGTGCTATGGGCTGGGGAGTGGAACGCCACAGCAGAGGGAACCCGGGAGAAGGTCTGGGCCTGCAGAAGAAGGCACCATTCTTGGGGAGGGTGAGAGGAGGAGGGGTGGACCAACATAGACATCTCTTTGAACAAGCCTGGTCTCTCGGAGGGCAGAGCACTTTTGGTGCAGGCTACAGGTGGTAAGAAGCCACTTTGTCAGGGTACAGGAGATTGGGCTATTCTTGTGTGGGGCACGGGTGGCAGGGCACCACTTGTGTGAGCTAAGGGCAGTGGGGGGTAAGTGCAATGTGGTGCCTCTTGCCTGATGTACAAGTGGCAGGGTCAGACCATTGTGGTTGTCCTGGAGGCCAGAGGGAGGCCTGCCCTGACACCACAGGGAGCCTGTGATGGGGCTCCACCTGTGGTCCTAGTCACCTCAGGGGTCTGCAAAAAAAAAAAAAATGGCACTGCACCTGAGCCTCAAAAGTTGTTGCTCTCACTCCCCTGGAAACACATCCACCTTGCTGCTGCCATTGCCCAGCACTTTGGCCAGTGCCCATAAGCTTGATCACTGTCCCTTCCAAGACCCTGCAATTAGGAGCAGCTTGTGAAGCACTTCATGTGTGGGCTAAGAGAGACATGGTGCTTTTTGCATGGTCTACAGGTGGTAAGGGCAAACCACCACAGTTATCTCTGACTCTAGAGGTAGGTATGTCCCACCACTACTAAGGGTCCCTGAATAGGTACCTTTTGTGGCCCAGCACCACAGAGGAGGGCATTGTGATCAAACACAATGTGTTGTTGCTTTTGCACCCCTGGGAGCTTGTCAGCCCTGCTGCTGCCACTGCCAAATACTCTGGGAAATTTATAAATCTGCCTAGGCTTATTACCACTTCCAAGGCCCTGCAAATAGGATTAGCCTATGCCACCTTCCTGCTGGTCCTTGCTGCTGTTAAGAGCCAAGCAACCAGGTACTAAGTACTAGCCTTACCCATTTTCTCTTTCTCCCTGGAAACACACGCAACACCCTGGGGATAACAGCCTGCTCACACTGAAAAAAGAGACAGAAAATATACAAATCCCCACACCAAAAATAAATAGTAGCCCCTACAAAATACAAACAGGTGCTCTTGCATAAAAGTAGTGCTCCAAGACTACAGTTTGGCTTCCATGAACTCACAGAAAAAGAAAAAAAAAATAAGAAAGAAGAAAAAACTCAGGAACCATTCCCAGTTAAAAGAACAGAATTCACCTGAAGCAGCAAAAAAATGAAACAGACCTCTGCAGTCTGATAGGCATTGAGTTCAAAAGGGAGATAGTGAAAATACTGAAGGAATTAGGGCTGACTATCAAGGAATTAAGACCAAATATGAACAGTAATGTAGATTTCTTTAGAAAAGCTAGAAAATATAAGGAAGAACACAGAAAAACCAGAAAATTCATTTGCAGAGATGCAAACTGAGGTAAAGTCACTAAGGAGCAGAGTGAATAACTCAGAGGAATGAGTTAGTGACTTGGAAGGTAGAATCATGGAAATCACCCAATCAGGACAGCAGACAGAAAAACAAACAAACAAACAAAAAACACAAAAGAAATATAAGAGATATATGGGATAATATAAAGTGGCCAATCTATGCATGATAGGAATTCCAGAAGGAGAAGAAAAACAAAGAGGTATTGAAAATATATTTGCAGAAATCATGTCTGAAAAATTTCCAAACCTAAAGGAAACTGATATCAAGATACAGGAAGGCCCCAAACAAGTTGAACCCAAATAGGCCCACACCAAGACCTATTACAATAAAAATGGCAAAAGGTAAAGATAAAGAGAGGATTCTAAAGGCAGGAAGAGAAAAACAAAGTATTAACTATAAGGGAAACCACCATAAGGTTATCAGCTGATTTCTCTACAGAAATGCTACAAGCCAAAACAGTAGCAAGATATATTCAAAGTCCTGAAATAAAAAAAAAGCAGCCTAGATTACTCTATCCAGCAAGAATAGCATTTAAAATAGAAGGGGATATAAAGAACTTCTACAAAAAATGAAAGCTTAAAGATTATAGCAATACTAAACCCATTCCAAAAGAAATACTAAAAGGGCTTCTATAAATTAAAAAAAGGAGTAAGAAGAAATAGGATGGAGGAAACCACAATTGCACAATTGGAAAGCAATCATTTAAATAAGCCAAGATAGAGATCTCAAAGGAAAAAAAAAAAAAAAAACTACCACAAAAGTGATGATAAACACAAGAAAAAGCAAAGCAAAAGGAAAAACATGAAGATTTGAAAAAAAGACTTCAAAATCATAGAGTGTGGGAAAGGAAAGTAAGAAAACCTAGACTATTTTTTAAATAATGTGTTTGAGCATATATGAATATCAGGCTAAAGCAAGCACATACAGGAAGGGGTAAACATACTTAAAAAACAGGGCAACCACAAATCAAAACCAAACATTACATTCACAAAAATTAAAAAGAAAAGCACCTAGCATAAAATAAATGGAAATCATCCATCCAAATAAAGAAAGGTAAAAAGGCAAAACATAGAATCAACTGGAAAACAACATCTAACATGACAATAAATACATATCTATGAATAATTACCTTAAATATCAATGGACTGAAGGCTCCAATCAAAAAACACAAGAGTTGCAGGTTCAATAAAAAAGCAAAAACTTACAATCTGTTGTCAACAAGAGACTCACTTTGGGGCAAAGGACAGATACAGATTGAAAGTGAGAGGATGGGAAAATATATTTCATGCCAATGGACAGTAAGGAAAGCAGGAGTTGCAATACTCATAGTAGACAAAATAGGTTTTAAAATGAAGGCCATAAAGGAAAACAAAGAAGGACACTATTTAATCATAAAATGATACATTCAAGAAAAGGATATTACAATCATCATTACAGGAGCACCAAGATACCTACAACAAATACTAACAGAAAATGAAAGGAGAAATTAATGGGAATACAATCATACTAGGAGACTTTAACACCCCCACTCACATCAATGGACAGATCCTCTGTATAGAAAATCAGTAAGGCAACAGAGATCCTAAATGACACAATAGAAAATTTAGACTTATTGGATATTTTCAGGACATTACATCCAAAAATTTAGAATACACATTCTTCTAAAGTACACATGGAATATTCTCAAGGATTGATCACATACTGGGGCACAAAGATATCCTCAAAAAATTTAAGAATATAGAAATTATTTCAAGTATATTCTCTGACCACAACAGCATGAAACTAGAAATCAACCACAGGAATAGAAATGAGAAAAAAACCTACGACATGGAGACTAAACAACATGCTATTAAAAAACCAATGGGTCAATGAGGAAATCAATAAGAAAATTAAAAAATACCTTGAGACAAATGATAATGAAGACACAACCACTCAAAATCTATGGGATGCTGCAAAAACTGCTCAGAGTGAAAATCATAGCAATACAGGCCTTCCTCAGAAAAGAAGAAAAATCTCAAATTGACAATTTAACCCACCACCTAAAACAATTAGAAAAAAGAACAAACAAAACCTAAAGTCAGCAGAAGGGATGAAATCATAAAGATCAGAGAGGAAGTCAATAAAATAGAGATTAGAAAAACAATAGAAAAAAATCAATAAAACCAAGATCTGGTTCTTTGAAAAGGTAAAAAAAGTTGACAAATCTCTGGCTGGACTCACCAAGAAGAGGAGAGAAAAAACCCAAATAAACACAATTAGAAACAAAAAAAAGAAGAAATCACATTGTATACTCCAGAAATACAAAAAAAAAAAAAAATTTAAGAGAATACCATGAACAACTGTATGCCAAAAAAATATGACAAACTTGAAGAAATGGACAACTTTCTAGAAACTTACAGCCTGACAAAACAGAATCAAGAAGCAGTAGATCAACTGAACAGACCAATGACTAGAAATGAAATGGAATATGTAATAAAAACACTCCCTACAAGTAAAAGTCCAGGACCAGATGCCTTCACTGGTGAATTCTAGAAAACATACAAGAGGAACGTACACCAATTCTCCTTAAACTTTTCCAAAAGGTTGAAGAAGGAGGAAAACACCCAAAGACATTATATGATGCTACCATCACCCCAATACCAAAACCAGACAAAGATACTACCAAAACAGAAAAGTATAAGTCAATATCTTTCATGAATATAGACACAAAAATTCCCAACAAAATTTTTGCCAACCAAATGCAACAGCATATAAAAAAGATCATACACCACGACCAGCTGGGATTTACCCCAGGTTCAAAAAGATGGTTCAACATCCACGAATCAATCAACATCATACACCACTGTAATAAAAGTCAAAAAACACATGATCATCTCAATAGATGCAGAAAAAGCATTTGACAATGTCCAATATAAATTAATGATCAAAAATCTTACCAAAGTGGGTATAGAGGGAACATAGCTTAATGTAATAAAAGCCATTGATGACAAACCCACAGCAAATATAGTATGCATTGCAGAAAAGCTGAAACCCTTCCCACTAAAATCTTCAACATGACAAGAACACCCACTCTCACAACTTTTATTCAACAAAGTATTGGAAGTTCTAGCCACAGCAACCAGACAAACAAAAGAAATAAAAAGTATCCCAATAGGAAGAGAAGAGGTAAAATTGTCATTGTTTGCAGATGCTATGATATTATATACTATATACAGAAAACCCTAAGGACTCCACACTAAAACTGCTACCAATAAACAAATTCAGCAAAATAGTAGGATATAAGATTAACATTCAGAAATTGCCTGAATTTCTTCATACTAACAATCAAGTATTAGAAAAGGAATACAAAAATACTATGCCTTTTAAAATTGCACCCAAGAAAAATTAATATCTTGGAATAAATCTGACTAAAGAGATGAAAGACATATGCTCAGATCTGTTAAATGTTAATCAAGGAAATTAAAGAAGATGCAAGGAAATGCAATGGTATTCCATGCTTGGAAGAATTAATATCATAAAAATGGCCATACTACACAAAGCAGTCTACAGATTCAATGTAATCCCTAACAAATTACCCATAACGTTTTTCACAGAACTAGAACAAACCGTCCAAAAATTTATATGGAATGATAAAAGATCCAGAATTGCAGAATGAATCCTGAGGATCAAAAAACAAGCAGGAAGCATAACTCTCTCAGACTTCAGGAAATATTACAAAGCCACAATAATCAAAACAGTGTGGTACTGGTACCAAAACAGACAGACAAATGGAATAGAACAGAGAACCCAGAAATAAACGCAGAGACCTATGGTCAATTAAACTTTGACAAAGGAGGCAAGAATATAAAAATGGGTAAAATACAGTCTTGTGAGTAATTGGTGCTGGAAAAACTGCATAGTCAGTTTTCAATGAAACTGGAGCACACCCTCACACCATGTACAAAAATAAACTCAAAATGGCTTAAAGACCTAAATGTAAGACAAGACACCATCAAACTCCTAGAAGAGAGCATAGGCAAAACATTCTCTGATGTCAACCTTACAAGTGTTTTCTGAAGTCAGTCTCACAAAGCAACAGAAATAAAAGCAAAAATAAATCAAAGAGACCTAATCAAACTGACAAGATTTTGCACAGCAAAGGAAACCATAACAACAACAACAACAAAAAAGACAACTTACAGAATGGGAGAAAATAATTTCAAATGATGCAACTGACAGGGGCTTAATCACTGAAATATACAAACAACTTATATAATTCACTAGCAAAAAAGCCAAAAACCCCATTGAAAAATGGGCAAAAGACCTGAGTAGACATTTCTCCAAAGAAGATATACAGATGGCCAACAAGCACATGAAAAAATGCTCAACATCCCTGATTATTAGAGAAATGCAAATCAAAACTACTATGAAGTACTATCTCACACCAGTCAGAATGGCCATCACTGATATGTCTACAAATAACAAATGCTGGAGGGGGTGTGGAGAAAAGGGAACCCTCCTGCACTGTTGCTGGGAATGTAAATTGGTACAACCACTGTGAAAAACAGTATGGAAGCACCTCAGAAAACTAAGTATAGACCTACCATATGACCCAGAAACCCCACTCTTGGTCATATATCTGGACAAATCTTTCCTTGAAAAAGACTCATGAACCAATATGTTTATTGCAGCACTATTCACAGTAGCCAAGACATGGAAACAACCTAAATGCCAATTAACAGATGATTGGATTAAGAAGATGTGGTATATATACTCAATGGAATGTGGTATATATACTCAACGGAATGTGGTATATATACTCAATGGAATACTCAGCCAAAAGAAACCAACAAAATAATGCCATTTGCATCAACATGGATGGAACTATAGACTCTCATACTGAGTGAAGAAAGTCAGAATGAGAAAGACAAATGCCATATTATATCACTTATACCTGGAATCTATCATATGAAATCACTTATATCTAGAATCTAATATTTGGCACAAATAAGTCTTTCCACAGAAAAGAAAATTATTGACATGGAGAACATACTCGCTGTTGCCAAGGGGGAGTGGGAGGGACTGGGAACTTGGCATCGATAAAACTATTGCATTTGGAGTGGATAAGCAATGAGATCTTGCTGTACAGGGCTGGGAACTATATATAGTCACTTATGATGGAGCATGATAATGTGAGAAAAAATAATTTATGCATGTATGTGTGACTGAGTCACCTTGCTGTATATTATAAAATTGACAGAAAACAGTAAACCAGCTATAATGGAAAAAATAAATACCATATTAAATAAAAAATCAATCAATAAATAAAGGGAAAAAATTTATAGGAGTTCCCATTATGGCTCAGCAGAAACAAATCTGACTAGCATACATGAGGACACAGGTTCATTCCCTGGCCTTGCTCATTGTGTTAAAGGTCTGGCATTGCCATGAGCTGTGGTATAGGTCATAGGAATGGCTTGGGTATGGCATTGCTGTGGCTGTGGCTTAGGCTGGTGGCTACAGCTCTAGACCCCTAGCCTGGGAACCTCCATATGTCATGGGTGCACTCTGAAAAGACAAAAAAAATACACTTTATATTATGTTATTTTACTAATGATAGGATAAATAACATTGAAATCCACATACTTTAAAATAATGGAACTAAAGTGCCAATATTTTAAATAAATAAATGGCCAAATATGTTTTGTACCCAGCATCCAGGCTGCATAGAATCAGTTTTCTGCACCAAGCTGCGTCCCTGGTTACTGGTGTACATGGCCAATGGTCTGGTGCAGTCAGAGTCCCCATCATCCATTTTCCTGGTGTTGTACATCCATTGCTTATGATTAATGTGACTATAATCCTACCACCATCCATACTGTAGAGCTAGACAGCCAGGGTGTCTAGTTTTTGACATATTTTAACACGTCTCATGGGAAATACTCTTTCTTTCCTTAAGATGAATACGTATGTCAGTAAGTGGATTGCTACACATTTCCCTAGCCTCCTGAAGGAAACAGAAAGAAATAACATGAAAATAAAAGCAGAGCTGATGGATGGATGGAGGAAAATAGGAGCCAAAACACCACATTTTTAGTCTCTAGGTACAAATTTACCTAAATTCAGACCATTTCTATTGAGTCATTTAGAAAATGACAAATTCTCCCTCTTATCTTAAGCTTAAAGAGTATTTACAAGCTTCAGACTCTCCTGCAGATGAGGAAGCAAACTCAGAAATGTCAACATTAGGTCTAATTTCAACTCCATAAAGCCAGGGTTTACATCTTCTTCGATCTTGATGTATGTGCACAGGAAAGCACACAAAATTATTTTTTGAGTGAAAGAAGGAAGGCTGGGCTCAAAGATAGCAATTGTCAATGTCATAAATGCAAAGCAGGGCCACACCAAGCCCTGACCTCCAGAGCCATCACTGATGGTTCGATTATTTGGATAACTGGATTTATATTGAATATTTAACCATCATCATATTTTTAAAAATATCGAGGGGATTTCCCTGGTGGCCTAGTGGTTTAAGATTTGCCATTGTCACTGCTGGTCAGATTCCATCCCTTGCCTGGGAATTTCCACATGCCGTGAGCACAGCCAGAAAAAAAAAAAAAAAAAAAATATATATATATATATATATATATATATATATATATATATATATTTAAGTACTATCAACATATAAAGAAATTAAGAGGAGTTCCCGTGGCAGCTCAGCAGAAATGGATCTGACTAGCATCCATGAGAAGGCAAGTTTAATCCCTGGCCTTGTTCAGTGGCTTAAAGATCCAATGTTGCTGTGACTGTGGTGTAGGTCAGTGGCTACAGCTCCAATTAGACCCCTAGCCTGAGAACCTCCATATGCAACAGGTGCAACCCTAAAAAAGACCAAAAAAAAAAGAAATTAAGAGATGTTAGTACAAATTTGATAACTTTTCACAACTGAATACATCCATATAATGCACACCCCTATCGATGTACCTACAGAGCATTCCCTTACTCCAGACTTAACCGTCTTTTCCCAGTCATTCCTGAATCCTAGATTTATTTGTGCTTAATTCTATCACAGGTTAGTTTGCTCTTCTCTAAAATTTCATAAAATGGAATAACAAAATGTAAATCTTTTGTGTCTGGTTACTTTATTTCTAGACACTTTTAGTATCTCTCTTTCAAATAGTGGGCAAGGGAGAAAAGATAATAAATAATTATGACTAATTATGATTAGCCAAAGTTCATCCAGATGGCAGATGGCAGAGCTCAGGTTCAAACTCAGCAACTTAACTCCAAAGTCAATGTCCTTAGTAGTATGTCAATGTCCTTAACAGTAGGTTAGTATCTTCTTGAGTTCCTGTGATAGGAAGGAAGAGGGCAGGGTGCAATCCTTAAATAAATAAGGAGGGGGACATCCTTTGAGAAAAACAGGACAAAACTGGTTAGAACAAACTAGATCCAAGATGGCAGAAAGCTAAACTTTCAGTGGACCTCGAGCCTTATTACATACTCATCGTAATACATTAGCAAGTTAAGGACATACCCACAGGAGCCGTGACAGTTCTGGGTCTGACAATAAATGGCCAAAAAGTGGGTAGTGGCCCCCATTCCTAGAAATCCCTGCCCCTTCCCCAAAATAGAGTATTCCTCCCACTCATTAGATATGAATTACCCAGCCCATAAAACTACCCTATCTTGGGGCTACTATCACTTTCTGAGACAGTCTGCATTCTGTCTGTGGAGAATGTATCTCTCTCAGTACACCTGCTTTCACTTCACCATGGCTCAGTATTTTTTTTTTATTTTGTATTATTTTGGGGTCACATTCACAGCATATGTAGGTTCCCAGGCTAGGGGTTAAATCAAAGCTGTAGCTGCAGGCCCATACCTAAGCCACAGCAACTCATTATCCAAGCCACATCTGTGACATACACCACAGTTCACAGCAATTCTTAACCCACTGAGAAAAGCCAGGAATTGAACCTGTGTCCTCATGGATACTAACTGGTTTCATTAACCACTGAGCCATGACAGGAACTCCCTGTGGATCACTCTTGAATTCCTCCCCGGATGAAGCCAAGGACCAACACTTGGCAGCCCATCCCAGGGACTTACCTGAGACCTGAGATGTGGACATTGTCTCACACATCTTCCTCCTGCAACATTTCTATGTATTTACACTTAATAACTAAATGTATATCAAAAGTGTAGGATTTGAAATTTATTATAAATTTTATTATAAATTTTCTTATTTTGAAATTATTATTATTACTAAGTATTATTATTCAAAGTCATATCAGTTTTAAAAGTATCCAGCTAAATATTAAATCAGGTTTTTCTCTTACATTGCTCTATCATATTTTATACATAAAAAGAAATACAGAACCAAGACAATCATTTAAAAATTTAAATTAAGAAAACGATTGTTACCTTTACTGTTTCATGGATTTTTTTCCCCAAAAGTGTTTAAAATCAGTCTCTGAATAGTTCATTTCACCTGAAGAACAGACTTTAATTGTGTCAAGTACTGCAAATGAAATAGTGTTTAAATTACATTAAAAAGATGAATGTATATCACAATATAATTTAAAATGACATTAATAGGCTCATTAGTTTAATTCATTCTGACTGAAGCATTGATATAATGAAATTACTGAAAACATTGTGGATTCAACAACATATTATGATGGCAAGATTAAGAAAAAAGAATGCTATTAATTAATTGGCACTATAAGGATCCAGAAAACTGTTTACAGGGGTATTTTCTTATTGAAGTATTTGAGTGAAATTACCTAGTGAAAATTTTGGCCTAATGATGCCATAAAACATTTTCTGGGTGTGAATTTCTGCAAACTCTACATGAGTTCCCAAAAGGGAGCACGTGCTTGATGGAAATTTAAAGCCTCTCATTAAGTACTCAGAAGAAAATTATTGACATGTTGTGGGACTTTCCAGGGTGAATTGTGAATGATCTGTTTTTCTTCAACATCGTATAAAAAGACATATATAATGAAGCAGATGTGAATGAGGATGATAATGAATACACAAAGCTGCTTTTTAGGGGATTAATTATTCCTAGCAGTATTTCTTGAGGCCCCTTCACTGTTTTTATTATGGTCATTGTCAAGTACAGGTAGGCCTATTTTGATATTTTCTAGGTGTAAACATACAAAATCATACCCTACCCAAGGGTGATCTGAAACTCTGTCACCTCCCCCAAAACCTGCGCTTCTGCCCAACCCTGATGAACAAATATGACATTTTAAATTGGGTAAAGTAATGAGGTATATCTAATCCAAATATAAATTAATTGGCAGATATATATTTTATTTTGTATTAGCCATATTATAGAGATCTGTGTGATTTGTATCTTATTACAGAAATTATTTAAACCATGCATTATCAAAGCGGGGTCATCTCACATTCAAGGACATGAAAATGGATTATTTGGGGCCAAAATACCTTGATGTCACAATGGTTTGTGTTGTTCCACAGGACTAGGGTACATAAACAGATATACTGTATATCTGTGGCATTAGTTTTCATGGTGAAACTAGAAAATTAGGAGTAAAAAGTAAAAAATACTCTGTAGAACAAAAGGATGCAAAACACTAAACAATGATGCTGTGTCAGATGCAGCAGAGTTGATTCAATAATTGAGGTCATATTTAAATTCTTCATGTGTAAATACAGTCAAGGAAATAATTAAGTTTGCCAACTCGGTGCTTTTGGCTGAATGTTAAGGACCAACTTTCCCCAAAATTCATATGTTGAAATCTAATCCTCAGTGTGGTCTTACTTGGATGTGGACTTAGGGGGGATGATTAGGTCATCAGATTGGAGCCTCATGAGTGGGATTAGAACCCTTATAAAAGAGACCCCCCCAGACCTTCCTTAACCCTTCCACCTGTGAAGACGCAGCAAAATATGGGCATCTGTGGTCCAGGAAGAGGATCTCACCAGATCCTGAAGTTGCCAGTGCCACGATATCAGACTTCCCAGCCTCCAGAACTGTGAGGAAAGAATTACTACTGTTCCTAAGTCACCAAGTCTATGGAATTTCTCTTATAGCAGCCCAAATGGACTAAAGCACTTGGTATGGGGAGCAATGGGAAAAATAATTAAGGTCCAGTAAAACTATGACCAAAGTTAAATATACATATTTGCAAATACCTCCTTATGTTTCCATAACATACTTTCATTACATTCAAACAAATGTACATACACACTATTTATAAAATAGATAGCCAAGAAGGACCTACTGTATAGCACAGGGAACTATACTCAATATCTTATATTAACAGAATCTGAAAAAATCACATGTACATGTATGTATAACTAAATTACTTTGCTGTATACATTAAACTAACAGCATTGTAAATAAACTATAATTAAATAATGTAAATAAATACATAAATAAAACAAAATACATGAAGTTCTCTTATGAGCTGATTAAGCTAGTGGTAAAAGGAGAAATTTCATCTTTGTATATGCCATTGGCTCGATTCTAAGTAAATGTTAAATATGAATTTTGGAAGAGGAAGGCTGAAATATCTCCCACACTGTAGGAAGGGTTTTTTGTTTGTTTCTTATTTTTTTCAATATTTCTTTTACTATTCATGCAAAAATTGTCACAAAAATTGGTTTTGCAGATATTGATTTGTTATTCTTGGCTTTGGAAGGAGGTCACCTTAGGCCATATCCCTCTCAACTTCCCAAGGAAGAAATTTATAGGAAAGTTGTAGAGTTAAACAACAAGGAAGTTTTTGTTCAAGTCTCCCCTGTTGAAACAGGGGAGGGAGATGGAACTCAACTCTGCTGGAACCTATGACAGGAGAGTTCTTAAGCACTGGGGTGTGCAAGTGCAAAAGTACAGGAAGACATTAGTAGGGAGGTTGGCCAATGTGATTGGCCATTTGCATTTGTTAATTGTCAGTTACCAAAGTTAGGGTTCTGCCCTCTCACATAGATTGGGAAATTGAGAACCTATTTTATCGATCATCCCATTCAAAGAGATGTTTACATGTTCTTGAGAAAGACATCTCTGGGTTGTAGAGCCAACCCAAATGGCAGTGAGAAAGCTGGGAGACATGGATATCTCAGAGAGGCATTAAAAAAATTACAATTGTAAGTTATTTTCCAAAATCAAAGCTTTAAGAGAATGGAGATCAGGGGCCTATCATCAGGAACAAAGTTTTCTAAAGATTAGGTAAACTTAAGGAGATAGTAAGGCCTTCTTGATCAGAAGAAGATTAATGATCAGGATCCATGACATAATGTGATGTTATTCTGCTCAGACATGGAGTTCTCATTGGGAGGAGGAAGGTGAAATTTCAACCTGCTTATGATTTTCACTCTCTTTTTGGGATCATGTTTGTTGGTATTATTCCAATCCAACCTATACCACAGCCATAGCAAAACCAGATCTGAGCCCTGTCTGCAGCCTACACCACAGCTCACAGCAATGCCAGACCCTTAACCCACTAAGTGAGGCCAGGGATCAAACCTGCATCCTCATAGATGCTAGTCAGATTCATTTCCGCTGAGCCACGCTGAGAAGTCCCCGATGAGGTTCTTGATTGTGGTCATTGTGACAGTAGTGATGACAATGATGACTTCTAGAATATCCTTTAGAAACTTGATTTAATTTCAAGGTAAACTGGAGTGTGAGGATTTTTCTGTTTTTGGTTTTTCCCCATCATTGTATTTATTCACTCTTTTCATTTCAGTGTTTTTCCTAACTGACATACACAACTGTGCTTTAGAGCCTCATGTTAAGTATTTTCATCTGCTTATATATTTTTAGATTATTTATGTATCAACTTGTTTATTTTATTCTACTTTTGAGATGATAAGTTCTATAGGTCTAGGATTTGTTGACAACTTAGTGAAACAGAATCAAGGGCCATTTGGCTGGATTTTTGTTCAGGCTTAAGCATGGTAGGCAAAAGCAGTATTTGTTATGCCTTGGCTTGAGCCAGGTAAGAAAGAAATGCATGGTCACAGGTAGGTAGTTCCTGGAAGAATATCTGATTGTTTATGGTTTCTTTTGGTTACTTTCCCATCTTTACATTATAATTGCCATAGTAGTCTATTATCTACTAAAAAACTTTGGGGAAAATATCATCTTTTGGGGGGGGGGTAATGCCAGAAAAAACTAGACATTCTTTCTTTTGCAAAACATTATCACATGGGACTTTGGAAAGGAAAATCAAACTCCTAATTTTAAGCTCATTTAAAAACAAACTATCTAGTTTTATAAGATTTAGATTTTCAGTAATTTTAAGTCGAGTGGTTTGAGTCTTGGTATAGAATAAGCAAGTCTAAGAAAATTTCATGTTTATGTAGGGTCATTGGACAATTCCTCAAGATTAGTTGAATATTGATCAAATGAAATTAAAACATTCTTCTGTTTATTCTTACATGTGTGTCCAATTTTCAAGTAATAATATTTAGCTTTGAAGCTATCCTGAGTATATTCTTTTTTTTTATTAAAAAGTGACATTATGGCATTATGTTTGCTTCTCCAGGGGTTAAATCTCAACTAAAGATTAGTGATAAAGGGGTATATCTACAAAAGTTGTTGCTACTTACAGAGTAGGAATTTCAAGTGAAGGAAAGGACAGTTGTTCCACTGTGGGCTGGCCTGCTCACTGGGAAAACCACTGGAAGTTGTGGGAGGGAGAGATCCTTGTCTCCAATCCTCCTGCAACCTCACAGCTATGCAAGTTTTACCAAAGTGATGGCCAGTTCTTTCAGTTGACTGCTGGAAGTTCTCTTCAACATGATAATATTTCCTTTTTTCAGGGGCATGTACAGTTCCAGGGCCAGGGATCAGATCTGAGCCACAGTTCTGACCTACATCACAGCTGCAGTAATGCTGGATCCTTAACCCACTGTGCTGGGCTGGGGATATAACCTGTGTCCCAGCAAATTGGAGACACCACAAATACCATTGACCACAGCATGAACTCCCCAAGTCAAACTTTTAAATTAAATTGTTCTGCGAGCATTTTCCAAAGTGTTTTTCAATAAAGTTGTGAAACAAAAAATTGGGGAAGAGAAAATATTGAATTATGCAAAATTAGCATATTTTTTCCTCTTTTAGCTAAAGGACCTCTGGGATAATTACTATGGTCATGTCTTTATTTATCTTCATGATGGTATTTTAGCATAGTTTTTTCCCTAAATTATTTGAATTTTTTCATGGAAGAAACAGTATTATAAGATTGAAGTAATATCCTGCATAGTGTCCTTTAATTTGGAAATAATTTAATTATATTTTCACTTCTAGGTTCTAAGTAATTAGAGATAATACTTCCATATTTAATGGAGATTGTATAGGTTAAACTGAAAAAAATGTTACACATTCTTGGAAAGCTTTAAGAATGCTCACATAATCTCCATCTTCCTAATTTTAAATATCCTGTTGCCACTTAAATTCAATTCACTAGACTGTTGGTAAAACACAATGTTATTTTTTTTTAATATAAACTGATCTCCCTTGCCAAAGGGGAGGGAGAAGGGAGTGGGATGGATAGAAAGTTTGGGGTAGGCTGATGAAAGCTATTACATGTAGAATGGGTAAGCAAGGAGGTCCTACTGTATAGCACAGAGAACTATATCCAGTCTCTTGAAATAGAACATAATGGACAATAATATGAGAAAAAAAATATGTGAGTGGGTCACTTTACTGTACAGCAGAAGTTGGCATAACACTGTAAATCAACTACACAATAATAATAACAAAAAAGCTGACTTTCTTTTGGGGTTTTTAAAATTTACCTCTTTCTTGATTTAGAGATATAAATAGTAAAAATACCTTACAAACCTATAACCGAGTTTATTTTCTCTAAGATTAGACTTAGGATTTTTAGTGAAAATCATATTGTTGAGAGAGTTTTGCCCTCATTATAGGTCTGTAAATATAAGAATATATTGCAATTAAATTAACGTACTTCTGATATAGTTATTTTTTTGTTTTTTTGTTTTTTGTCTTTTTAGGGCTACACCTGAGGCATATAGAGGTTCCCAGGCTAGGGGTCAAATCAGAGCTGTACCCTCCGGCCTACACCACAATCACAGCAAAACCAGATCTGAGCCCTGTCTGCAACCTATACCACAGCTCACAGCAATGCCAGATCCTTTAACTACTGAGCGAGACCAGGGATCAAAACTGCATCCTCATGGATGCTAGTCAGATTCCTTTCCACTGAGCCACACTGGGAAGTCCCTGATGAGGTTCTTGATTGTGGTCATTGTGACAGTAGTGATGACAATGACGGCTTCTAGAATATCCTATAGAAACTTGATATAGTTTCAAATTTAATTCTTGTCTTAATGAGGGTGTAAATACCTTTTAAGATAATTGCAATTTGCATTTACCCACTTGACAGGATTTCAGGAAAATCCTAGGAAAATTGCAGAACAAAATAAACAAATGCAGATGTCTGCTCTTGCCCCTTCCCCAAACCAAATTTTGCTACTAATCTCATCATTATACATGTTTAAAAGGAAATGACAGAAGGTTAACTGTCTATGCTGTAATAAGGGTTACAATACTTAAAATGATCTAGACACAGGGATTTCCCCAGTGGCTCATCAGGTTAGGGGTCAAAGGTCATCACTGCTGTGGCTCTGGTTACTGCTGTGGGGTGAGTTTGATCATGACTCTGGGAAATTCTGAATGCTGTGGGTGCAGCCAGAAAACAAAAACAAAAAAAATCTAGACAGTGAACCTAAGAGTTTCCATCCTGCTTCATAACATTTAATATAATCTTTTAATATGATTCACAGAATTTTGGAAATTATATTTTTTTTGCTTTTTTATATTTTATGGCCACACCTGAAGAGTATGGAGATTCCCAGACTAGAGGTCTAGTCTTAGCTACAGCTGCCAGCTTCTGCCACAGCAACAGCAATGTTTGATCTGAGCCACATCTTCAAACTACACCACATCTCATGGCAATGATAGATACTTAACCCAATGAGTGAGACCAGGAATCAAACCTGCAACCTCATGGTTCCTAGTTGGATTCATTTCTGCTGCTCCATGATGGAAACTCCTATAAATTATTTTGAATAAGGCTATATTACTGTCCTTCTTCAAAACTGACATGAGATTATTTTGCCCAGAATATTTGTTTATTATTTAAAAGTAAATATAATAAAATTGTGCCAAAAGATTTTTTGTCAGAAAAACAAATTACCTAATTTTTTTATTGAGGTGTAGTTGATGTATTATATATTTCATGTGTACTAGATGAGGGTTCACAATTTTTAAAGGTTATAATCCATTTATAGTTATTATAAAACCTTGGCTATATTCCATATGCTCTACAATACATCATTATAGCTTATTTTATATATCGTACTTTGTATCTCTTAATCCCTATTGCTATCTTGCCCCTCCCTCTTTCCTCTCCCACTGTTAACAACCAGTTTGTTCTCTATATCTGCTAATCTGTTTCTTTTTGTTACATTTAGTTTTTTGTTTTAATTCTATATATAAGTAATATCAAATAGTATTTGTTTTTCTCTGCATGATTTATGTCACTTAGGATAGTATCATCCAAATCAATCCATGTTGCAAATAGGAAAAAAAAACCCACTATTTTTATGGCTAATATTCCATTTGTGTGTGTGTGTGTGTGTGTGTGTGTGTATATGCGCGTATGTGTGTATGTGTAACATATTGTCTTTATCCATTCATCTCTTAATGGACAGTTACATTGCCTATATATCTTAGCTATTGGAAAAAATGTTCTATGAACATTGGGATGCATATTTTTTTTCAATTAGTATTTCCGTTTTTTTGTTTTTGGATATATAGCCAGGGATGGAATTACTGGGTCATGTGGCAGTTCTACATTTACTTTTTTGAAAAACTCCATATACTTTTCCACTTCTGCTGCACCAATTTACATCCCTACCTATGGTATATGAGGGTTCCCTTTTCTACACAGACTCATCAACATCCTTTTATTTGTGTTCATTTTGATAATAGCCATTCTGATAAGTGTGAAGTGACATCTCACTTGTTTTTTTTTTTTTTTTTTTTTTTTTTTATTTTCCCACTGTACAGCAAGGGGGTCAGGTTATCCTTACATGTATACATTACAATTACATTTTTCCCCCAGCCTTTCTTCTGTTGCAACATGAGTATCTAGGCAAAGTTCTCAATGCTATTCAGTAGGATCTCCTTGTAAATCTATTCTAAGTTGTGTCTGATAAGCCCAAGCTCCCGATCCCTCCCACTCCCTCTCCCTCCCATCAGGCAGCCACAAGTCTCTTCTCCAATACCATATGATATCACTTATAACTGGAATCTAATATCCAGCACAAATGAACATCTCCTTAGAAAAGAAAATCATGGGCTCACTTGTTTTAATTTGTATTTCACTGATGAGTAAAGATATGGGAGTTCCCATTGTGGCTCAGCTGAAATGAATCTGACTGGTATCCATGAGGATATGGGTTTGATCCCTGGCCTTGCTCAGTGGGTTTAGGATCCAGCTTTGCCATGAGCTGTGGTGTAGGTCATAGTTAACTGTTCAGGTCTGCTCTGGCTATGGTATAGGCATAGGCTGGCAGCTGCAGCTCCAGTTCTTCAGCACATACCTGGGAACTTCCAATGCCACAGGTAAAGCCCCCCAAATTAAGAAAAATATATATGTTAAGTACCATTTCATGTGCCTATTAAATGTGTATGTCTTCTTTTGGAAAATTCTATCCATGTATTTTGCCAATTTTTTAAATTTGGAATATTTTTTATGTTGAGCTGTATGAGTGCTCTATACATTTTGGATATCAACCCCTTATCAGTCATACTATTGCAAATATTTTCTCCATTTCAGGAGATTGTTTTCTTGTCTTGTCAATGGTTTCTTTTGCTGTGCAAAAGATTTTAAGTCTAATTATGTCTTATTTGTTCATTTCTGCTTTTATTTCCTTTGCTTTAGGAGACAGCTCCAAAAAAATATTTTTATGATTTTTGCCAAAGAGTGTTCTGTCTATGTTTTCTTCTAGGAATTTTATTGTTTATGGTCTTCCATTTATATCATTAATCCATTTTGAATTTATTTTTTATATGATGTTCCAGAATGTTCTAATTCATAATTTTACTTACATCTGTCCAGTTTCCCAGTGCCACCTATTGAAAAGGCTATCTTTTTTCCATTATATCTTTGCCTCCTTTGTCATAAATTAATTGACTATAAGTACTTGGATGACAAAGTCTTTTAAGCGATATTCAGGAGATTTTGTTTTAAAAGTTGATATTAGTTGAATAAAAACCCTTACTGTTGACACCCTTCAATTTTCTAGAGCTCTGTCTTTATTCTTTCTTTCCAAATATTCAGCATTTCTCTATTTTTCTGAGTTTTTGGTTATTGTTCAAAAATTTGAATATATCTTGAGTGTTAGAAAGATAATACATTTATTTATGAATAACACAATATATCCCTTGAGTAAGCTATCAACGTACACAATATCTACCTCTGCTAAGCATCATGGACCCTCTATATTTTTTCCTACCTAAAGTACTCTGGTATTTTTACACTACTTCTCTCCCTCACTTACCTGATCCAGGATTTCCTAGTGAACCAGAAGTAGGAATGATGAGAATGTTTGGGGTTTTAGCAAGTCCCTCAAAACATGCAGATAAATCCTATTATATGGTGAATTTTAATTTCTCTTATTAATTTTGAACAGCATTTCGCCCAAACTATTTTTATAATTGAACTATCAAAGAGTTTATCTCTTCTCCCCTCCTTACCAAAGTCAACCAAGACTTTTATTTCCTTCCTAGGACATTCAAGTTAGGGCAAAGAAAGGAGATAAGAAATACACTGGCCCTTAAAAGACTCCAATGGACTGAATGCTCCAATCAAAAGACATATATTGGCAGATTGGATAAAAAACAAGAGAATACAATATGCTGTCTACAAGAGACTCATTTTAAGGCAAAGGACACATATAAATTGAAAGCAAGGGGATGGGAAATGATACTTCATGCCAATGGAAAAAAACAGGAAAGTAGGAGTTGCGATACTCATATCAGAGAAAATAGATTTTAAAATGAAGGCCATAAAGAAAGATAAACAAGGACAATATTTAATGACAAAATGATCCATTCAAGAAGAGGACATTACAATCATCATTATATATATGATCCTAATATAGGAATACCCAGATACATATAATAAATACTAACAGACATAAAAGGAGAAGTTGATGGGAATACAATCATAGTAGGAGAATTTAACTCGCCACTCATATCGAAGGACATATTCTCTAGACATAAAATCAATAAGGCAACAGAGATCCTAAATGACACAACAGAAAAGTTAGACTTAATCAACATTTTTAGGACATTATATCCAAAGAAACAGAATATACTTTCTTTTCAAGTGCACTTGGAACATTCTCAAGGATTGACCACATGCTGGGGCACAAAACTAACATCAACAAACTTAAGACTATAAAATTATTTCAGGTATCTTCTCTGACTACAATGGCATGAAACTAGAAATCAACCACAGGAAAAGAAATGAGAAAAAAACTGACTATGTGGAGACTAAATATGCTATTAAAAAACTAGTTGGTCAATGAGGAAATCAAAAGGAAAATTTAATAAATACCTCAAAACAAATGATAATGAAGACAAAACTTTTCAAAATCTATGGGATGACACAAATGCAGTGCTTAGAGGGAAGTTCATAGTGATGCATGTCTTCCTCAAATAAGAATAAAAATCTCAAATAAATAACTTATCTCACCACCTAAATGAGTTAGAAAAAGAACAAGCAAAACCTAAGTCAGCAGAGGGAAAGAAATCATAAAGATCACAGAGGAAATCAATAAAATAGAAGTTCAAAATAATAGAAAAAAATCAATAAAACAAAGAGCTAGTTCTTGGTATGGATAAACAAAATTAACAATCCTCTGGCCAGACTCACCAAGAAGAGGAAACAAAAAACACAAGTAAACAAAAATAAGAAATGAAAAAAAATTCTCAATGGATACTGTTGCAATACAATAAAACATAAGTGAATACCATGAATAATCATATGCCAATAAATTTGACAAACTACAAGAAATCGACAACTTTCTAGAGACTTACAGCCTGCTGAAACTGAATCAAGAAGAAATAGATCACCTAAGTGAACTGATCACTAGAAAGGAAAAGAATATGTAATAAAAACACTCCCTACAAACAAAAGTTCAGTACCAGATGGCTCCACAGGCAAATTGAACCAAACATACAAAGAATTTACACACATTCTTCTTAAATTTTTTGAAAAAATTGAAGAAGAAGGAATACTCCCAAAGATATTCTATGAAGCCACCATCACCTTAATACCAAAACCAGACAAAGACACTACCAAAAAAGAAACCTATAGGCCAATGTCTTGATGAATATAGATGTAAAACTTTTCAACAAAATTTTAGTCAAATGAATCCAGAAATGTATAAAAAGAAAAACACTATGACCAAGTGGGATTCATTCCAGTTTCACAAGGATGGTTCGACATACACAAATCAATCAATGTCATATACCACACTAACAAAAGAAAAGTCAAAAACCACATGATCATCTCAATAGATGCAGATAAAGCATTTGGTGAACTCCAAAATCTATTCATGATAAACTCTGACCAAAGTGGGTATAGAGGGAACATACCTTAACATAATAAAAGCCACTGAAGACAAACCCACAGCAAATATAATTATGGAGAAACACTGAAAGCCTTCCTGCTAAAATCTGGAACAAGAAAATGATGTCCACTCTCACCGCTTTTATTCAACATAGTATTGGAAGTCTTAGCCACAGCAATCAGACAAACAAAAGAAATAAAAGATATCCAAATTGGAGGAGAAGAGGTAAAATTGTCACTGAATGCAGGTGCTATGATACTATATATAGAAAACCCTAAGGACTCCACACAAAAACTGCTCAATCTGATCAACCAATTCAGCAGAGTAGCAGGATACAAGATTAACATTCAGAAATTGTTTGATTTTCTGTATACTAACAATGAAATATTAGAAAAGGAATACAAAACTACAATACCTTTTAAAATCACAGCCCCCTAAATTTAAATACCCAGGACTAACCTGACCAAGGAGGAGAAAGACATATATGCTGAGAACTATAAAACATAAGTCAAGGAAATTAAAGAGGATTCAAAGAAATGCAAAGACAATCCATTCCCTTAGGTTGGGAGAATTAATATAGTAAAAATGGTCATACTACACAAAGCAATTTAGAGAGTCAAAGCAACCTCTATCAATTTACCCTTGATATTTTCCACAGAAATAGACCAAAAATTAACATGGAACCATTAAAGACCCAGTATTGTCAAAGTCATCCTGAGGAACAAAAAGCAAGCAAGAGGAGTAACTCTGTCACACTTCAGGCAATATTACAAAGTTACAGTAATCAAGAAACTGTTGTACTGCTTCTAAAACAAACAGACCAATGGAACAGTATAGAGAACCCAGAAATAAACCCAGGCACCTGCAGTCAATTCATCTTTGACAAAGGAGGCAAGAATATGAAATAGGAAAAAGAGAGTCTCTTAAGCAATTGCTTCTGGGAAAATTGGACAGCCACATGTAAATCAGTGAAACTGGAACACACTCTCACACCATGCACAAAAGTAAACACAAAATGGTGTTTTAAACATAAGACAGTACACCATCAAACTCCTAGAATAGAACACAGGCAAAATGTTCTCTGACATCCACCCTACAAATATTTTCTGAGGTCAGTCTCCCAAGGCAACAGAAATAAAAACAAAAATAAACCAGTGGGACCTAATCAAACTGACAAGATTTTGCACAGCATAGGAAACCATAAAAAAAGGATAACTTATGGAATGGGAGAAAATACTTTCAAAAATCCAACGAACAAGGGTTTAATCTCTAAAATATACAAACATCGTATACAACTCAACAGCAAAAAGCCCAACAACCCAATTGAAAAATAGGCAAAAGACCTGAATAGACATTTCTCCAAGGAAGATGGCCAAGAAGCACATGAAAAAATGCTCAACATCGCTGATTATAAGAGAAATGCAAATCAAAACTACCACAAGATACCACCCCAAACCAGTCAGAATGGCCATCATTAATAAGTCCACAAATAATAAATGCTGGAGAGGGTGTGGAGAATAGAGAACCCTCCTGCACTGTTGGTGGGAATGTAAACTGGTACAACCACTATGGAGAACAATATGGAGGTACCTTAGAAATCTATACATAGAACTACCAGCAATCCCACTCTTGGGCATATATCTGGACAAAACTTTCCTTCAAAAAGGTACATGCACCTGTTCATTGCAGCTCTATTCACAATAGCCAAGACATGGAAACAACCCAAATATCCATTGACAGATGAGTGGATTAGGTAGATGTGGTATATATATATACAATGGAATATTAACTCATCCATAAAAAAGAATAAAGTAATGCCATTTTCAGCAACATGGATGGAACTAGAGACTCTCACTAAGTGAAGTTAAGTCAGAAAGAGAAAGACAAATACCATGTGGTATCACTTATACCTGGAATCTAATATATGACACAGGGGAAATTTTCCACAGAAAAGAAACTCATGGACTTGGAAAACAGACTTGTAGTTGCCAAGGGGGAGGGGGAGGGAGTTGGATGGACTGGAAATCTGGGGTTAATAGATGCGAACTGTCACCTTTGGAATGGGTAAGCAATGAGATCCTGCTGTATAGCACTGGGAACAGGTATCTGGACACTTACGTGGAGCATGGTGGAGGAGTGTGAGAAAAAAAAAATGTATACGTGCATGTGTGACTGTGTCACCTTACTATACAGTAGAAAATTGATGGAACACTGTAAACCAGCCTACAATTGAAAAAATAAAAATCATTTAAAAAGGCAAATATGATTTGATACTACTTATATCTGGATTCTAGTATATGACACAAATGACTATTTCCACAGAAAAGAAACTCACGGATGGGAGAACAGAATTGTGGTGGCAAAGGGGGAGGGAATGGCATAGACTGGGAGTCTGGGGTTAATAGATGCAAGCTATTGCATTTGGAGTGGATAAGCAATGAGATCCTGTAGTATAGCACAGGGAACTATATCTAATCACTTGTGATGGAATGTGTGACTAAGTTACTTTGCTGAACAGTAGAAATTGACAGAACACTCTAAATCAAGTATAATGGAAAAAATAAAAGTCATAAAATAAAAAAATAAAAATAAATGAAAATAAAAGTCTTTCACCAGAGACATGTTTGAATAGATTTAGATTCAACATGAAGATGTAGGGAGGGCTGGATAATGCCCTAAGAATCTCTTATACTTGATGTAGTGGGCATGATGGTGGGAGGTCTTTTATTAGAATTAATACCACACTTCAGTTACAAAAATCCACCAGTTTTTGGTTGGTTGTTTGTTTTCTTTATGGAGATGTTGCTTGTTCTTTATCTTTGGAAGCCAAGAAGTACATACCCTCATATAATCTATCACTTTTATGTCCTTTTTCTTTTGTCACATAACAATCCATGTTTTGCTATGCCTTAACCTAACATATACTGAATTTGTGGGGTCCACTGGCCTGCTAATTTAGGTGTTTTCACTAATATTTTCCCACTTGATCCATGGATAGAGGGAGAAGGGTGAGGTTGGGGGGAGAGCCAGACTCTGTATTCCAGTTTGAAAAACAGCTGGGGGATTTGAGCACCATTATTATGGTCAAAATTTTGAGGCATCAAGGTAGATCCACAACACAATCCTCCATTCCCTTACTTTTTTAGACAGACTCTCCATCATGTTACATCTATAAAGTCCCTTGGTGAGTGTTCACCTTAAGCATATCGATAATTCTTGCTAACTATAACACTTGTGAAAAATGTGAAAGCTCAAAATCAGAATAGGTTCAAGCTATGGAAATATAAAGAGCAATGTAATTTTTCTCCACCCCTTAAACACATCAATGAATTTTGGTTATATCCCAGACCAATACTACACAGTTCTGATGTCTTTTTTTTTTTTAAGGGGAGAAAAAAAATGCTGATGCATTCCACTTCTAGTAGCTTTTAAGTTTGACAGTATTTTAAATAGCTTATTTTAGTGTGATAAGTTTACCACTGAAAGTATCAAGTTGAAATTTGTCTGAGTATCTGCAGCCATGTAGGTTTAGAAGAGCCACATTCTTATAATCAATACTTTCTGCTATTTCCAAAAGTGTCCAAAGTCATCTTCATTATCACTAAGATCATAAGATATTTTTCTTTCTAACATTACACTGCTATCTTCTTCAGCCCATTTATAGAGCAAAGTAAAAACCTGTATAATATCCCATTAATTAATAATATTTTTTTCTGTTTCCTTCAGCACATCTCTTTTGTCTCTGCATTTATAGGGAGTATCTCTACATTGAAAACTTCACATTTCTATCTTTATGCCAAGTGTGTATCACCTCATGCATGTTTCTGTTATTATTATCAGCTCTATCATTTCCCATTGAACTTTGTACTAAACTGTGACCCCCTTCAACCCATCTACAGTGCCTTAGAGTTACATAATTTATATCAGTTTTGGCTACAGACACAGATGGTCAGACTAGGTTCTTTGATTATTGAGGTTGGTTCCTCACTTGCTTAGCCCACGTCCCACTCATTAAGTGAGAAATGATACTTTATGGTGTCACATTCAATTATGGTAAGTCTAGAAATAACCATGTTTCAAGTATAGAGACTTTCTTCTTTTGTCCTGAGCATCAACAGTAAATAAGAAACATAACTGACAGTGTTTTCTTACCACTGATACAATAAGGGGTCATCAGATTATGGTTTAGTGATAGGTAAGCTTACAGAAGGAAATATTTTTCTGCATTACAATTTAATGGGTATGGGTTAAAGTCTATAGGGGAGTTTAATCCCAAAGATGTTTAAGGCTCATGGGTTTCAGCTAAAGTACTAAAGCATTAACCAGACAATTCCGTATCTTTCCCAATAGGAAGGTGGAGTCCTCAATTGGGTGTCATTCATGCCAAGATGGAGGTAATGGGAGATAACTCCCCTGGGTGAAGGCAACAAAGTGAAAGCAACAAAGTATCACATATTTTATAGAGAATTCATGAACATAAATAAAGTTAACTAAACACAACTTTATATTATCAACATACATTAGCAAGTTTAAATAAAGTCAGTGATAAAATAAATGTTTTAAAATAAACAAATGCATGTGTGTATATATGCATATATACATATGTGTATATGTTTTGAAATGACACAATTTTAAAATCATACATCCCTTAAGAAGCATTGTATTTTTTCACATTATCCCCAAGGACATTAATTTGGAACATTCTCAATTAGACAGTTAATTCTTGAATTACACAGATTTTGCTTTTCAAAAAGTATACACATGTTCTCAAGAGTAAATTCATCAAGATTTACATTTGTCTCAGCTCACTAAGGCTCAAGTTTGCCTCCACCACCTCTGGTGGTACATTTTCTTGGATTCGAACAGTGGGTTTGCAATAAACAACAACAGCACAGTGATTATAAAGACAAAGGAACAGAACTTGAGTTATTTAAATTCTGACTTCCTATGTAGCCACTTCAAAATCATGTTTAATTTTTTTACATCACAACATAATAAACTGTATTACCTTTGTAGTTGTACAATGATCATCGTAACCCAATTTTATAGCATTTCCATCCCAAACCCCCAGCCCATCCCCCCCTGCAATATGTCTCCTTTGGAAAACAAGTTTTTCAGAGTCTATGAGTAAGTATCTCTTCTGCAAAGAAGTTCATTGTATGCTTTTTATAGATTCCATATATAAGTGATAGCATATGATGTTGGTGTCTCACAGTCTGGCTGACTTCACTTAGCATGATAATTCCATGTTGCTGCAAATGCCATTATTTCTTTCCTTTTAATGTCTGAGTAATATTCCATTGTGCATATGTACCACATCTTCTTTACCCACTTCTCTGTTGATGGACATTTAGGTTGCTTCCATGTCTTGGCTATTGCATACAGTGCTTCAATGAACATTGGAGTACATGTGTCTTTTTGAGTTATTGTTTTCACTGGATAGATGCCCAAGAGTGGGACTGCTGGATCAAATAGTAATTCTATTTTTAGGTTTTGAGGAATCTCCATACTGTTTTCCATAGTGGTTACACCAATTTACATTCCCACCAACAGGGTAATAGAGTTCCCTTTTCTTTACTCTCTCTCCAACATTCATTGTTTGTAGACTTTTCGATGATGGCCATTCTGGCTGGTATAAGTTGGTACTACGTACTAGTTTTGATTTACATTTATCTAATAATTAATGATTCTGAACATCTTTTCATGTGTTCATTGGCCTTCTATATGTCTTCTTTGGATTATTGTCTGTTTAGATCTTCTGCCCATTTTTTGATTTTTTTTTTTTTTGGCACTGACCTGCAGAAGGTGTTTATAAATTTCGGAGATTAATCCCTTGTCAGTCACTTCATTTACAAATATTTTCTCCCATTCTGTGGGTTGTCTTTTCATTTTCTTTAGGGTTTTTTTTGCTGTGCAGAAAATTTTCAGTTTAATTAGGTCCCATTAATTATTTCTGTTTTTATTGTCATTACTCTAGCAGGTGGCTCTGAGAAGATATTGCTGTGATTTGTGTGGGAGAGTGTTTGGCTTATATTTTCCCATAAGAGTTTTATAGCATCTAGTCTTTTATTTATGTTTTTAATAGATTTTGAGTTCTTTTTTGTGTATGGTGTTAGCAATGTTCTAATTTCATTCTTTTACATGTAGCTTTCCAGTTTTCCCAGCACCACTTATTGAAGGGACTGTGTTTTCTCCATTGTATATTCTTGCCCCCTTTGTCATAGAGTAGTTGAGTGTAGGTGCATGTTTAAATTTTTGAATCATGAGAGAGATTGTGAATTATAATATATATACATTAGTGAGTGTACACTTTAGACCCCATGTTATATCTAATTTTTCATTTATCTATGAATGAGGAGCATGTTAACATGCCTTGTTTAGTGCTTTATCCACAGAACTTCACACAGAGTCTGCCATGGAGCAGATTCTCCATAAAGTTATTGAATGAATGAATGAATGAATAAATGAATGAACAATTGAATGAGTGAGTGACTCTTAGTTTTCCAAGTGTCTAGGATACTCAAGTAAGATTAAAATACAGCATATTTCTAGAACTATGTAACTATTTAAACTCATAATTCTTAGTATGTCTCATTTTTTAAGTGAATAAAGGTATTTTACTTTATGATCCTATGTGATTGTTTTATGTGTAGTGTGACATGCTGGTAAATATGAGGAGAAGAGAACTTACACTTATTTAGATTTTGTTATTTTTAAGGGATGGTTGGTGACATTTAAAATTCACTTTTCATTTAATTTTCACTATAACTTTCAGGAATAACTACTATTACCCCCTTATAACAAACTAGGGAACTGGGAATGAGCATTTAAATAATTAGTGTTCAGGAGTTCAGGTGTAGCTCAATGGGATAAGAACCTGACAGAGCATTCATGAGGAGGCTGGTTCAATCCTTGGCCTTGTTCAGTGGGTTAAGGATCCAGCCTTGCTGAAAGCTGTGGTGTAGGTCACAGATGCAGCTTAGATCAGGTGTTGTCCTGGCTGTGGTGTAGGCCTGAGATGCAGCTCTGATTTGATCCCTGACATTGGACCTTCCATGTGCTATAGGTGAGGCACTAAACAGAAAGAAAGAAAAGGAATGATTAGTGTTATGTTTTTCTTAGGCAATTATTTCCTGGGTAAATTATTTACTTATTTAAATTCAAGTGTAGTTGACTTACATGTTGTGTTATTTTCAGGTGTACAGTATAGTAATTCTGTGTGTGTGTGTGTGTGTGTGTGTGTGTGTGTGTGTGTGTGTATTCTCTTTCAGATTATTTTCCCTTATAGGCCATACTAGGTATATGCTATGCTCAGAGAACACTGATAAGGACCAAGAGGTGTCATGAGGAAGGTTAAAGAAAATCTATCCATGTTTCAGTCAAAGCTTCTGATGCACACTTAGAACTTACAAGTGAAAATTCATTTGAAGAATGGCATACACAGCTTAAAATGTTTCCCTGATCGTATCATGGCATTTTATCTCCCCATAGCAGTGCTCAACACTCCAGACTTA
This sequence comes from Phacochoerus africanus, assembly GCF_016906955.1. Classification (NCBI taxonomy): domain Eukaryota; kingdom Metazoa; phylum Chordata; class Mammalia; order Artiodactyla; family Suidae; genus Phacochoerus; species Phacochoerus africanus. The sequence goes on along the minus strand of NC_062553.1, from coordinate 49,873,840 downwards.
GTTGCAGCACAACTCAGTTATTCTTGGATGAAGTATCTGTTCCCCAATCAATCCCATCTATGCACAGAGATCCTGGAAAAGGAGATGAGGAGGAGTGAGAAGTTCTGGGCATGTTACAGACCTCTGGATGATACAAGAACTTAGCCTTGGACCTCAAAGGAACACACTGGAAAGTACCAATGTCCTGGAATTCATCGATTTTTTTTTTTTTTTTTGCTTTTTAGGGCCGCAGGTGTAGCATATGGAGATTCCCAGGCTAGGGGTCAAATTGGAGCCACAACTGCTGGCCACAGTCATAGCCGCAGAAATGTGGAATCTGAGACATGCCTGCAACCTATACCACAGCTCACAGCAATGCTGGATCCTTAGCCCATTGAGCGAGGCCAGGGATCAAACCTGCATCCTCATGGATACTAGTCAGATTCATTTCTGCTGGGCTAATATAGGAACTCCCCCACCATCTGCTTTTTTTATTCACTTCTTTTCTATGTTAGTAACAAAACCAACAAAGGAAATGGTGAAAAAGTAAGTTCTGGTTGAAGATTTCTGTACTTATAAGTATTTGAATAAGGAACTTCCTAAGTGATGAATTTTACTGCTGTGTGTATCCAAATAAGCCACACAAGCATATTTGTGCCATCCATTTCCATACAATTTGTAAAGTTATTACCTATTTGGAATATTACCCACTTTTCTTCCTGTACAACATAAAAATTTATGGTGGATACCCTTTAAATGTGTATCTAAAAGTATGCATTACAATAAATATGATTTGTGATGGGAATAAGCATGGCATCTTTATTTTTAATTATCTTTCTATTGGAAATGAACTCAGGAAAATATCAAAGTAAAATGTACCCTATCACAGAAGCATACATCAGGATGACTTGCATATTATATTAAACAGCCCTCATATTAATAATTGGAATTATTCCTCTACTAAATAACCACATAGATCTGAATGGGAATGGTTATCGAATTACACAATTTATATTCTTTTGCTCATTACTCCATGATAGAATATTCTCAGAAACAGAAATGTTTGTAGGATTTAAAATATGTCCATTGAGTTATGAGATGTTCTTTTATGTATTTTCTATTGTCTTAGATGACAATTACATTCATATACTCTAGACACTAAGTGATTCATAATTCTGCTATCCTAAGATTCACAGTTTTATTTTGCATCATAAAATTTGAAGTCATGTGAAATGAAACCAAGCAGGATAGTCATCTTACAAAAATGAACATTTCCGTTTTAGTTTGGGAGGTACAACTTTCTAAATAACATGTGATGTCAGCAAAAATGCAAGGAAACAAAGTTCAAAAGAACATAGAAAACACAGTAAACAAAAGAGTAGAATGTTAATTTTTCTTATTCATTTTAGTTTTTAGTACTTTTCAGGCTATGGTAGACATCAATGTGCAAAGAGAACCACATTATATAATAGAACAAATGTAATTAAATAATTGCCAATCTACAGAGCGATGAAGCAGGAATCAACATGACATCTTCCAGATGGTGTCTGAAGTCTAAAAGAATGCTCTTTTTAGTGCCTTTTCAGATGCAGAAAATATCCCCAAAGTTATGAGGGCTTATGGCATCCTCAAATACTAAGCCATCATGCACAATCTCTTGTATGTGTCAAATTGAATTCACGATGGTAAAGGGGGAAATCAAACTCACCACTCTTCTAGATGCAATAGCGAGCATTGAGGGGGCCCCATTTACAAGATTACTCCAGAGTCCAGGGGGAAATTTAAGTGGGTTTAGGGACTCAAGCTAGTTAGCTCTAGATACAAATTGGATGCCATTCTGAGAAAGACATTTTCATTTTCATTTTCTTTAACTTGCAGCACATAGAATTTTTAATGTCCCATAAAACCAGAGAGACTTGGGTGCTTTGAGGACAGTGACTTACCAGGATTCCCAGGTCCCTGAGGAACATTTGGGCAGACCCACATCCTACATACCCACTCTTAGAAAAAAGCTAACAAACACAAAGTGAGCTCCAAATAATCCAAACCAAACCCAGGGCTGAATATGTGTGTGATGGTGTGTTTTCTGAACATAAAGATAAGACGTTCATCTAAAGAATCTTAAATTATTAAGAAAACATAAAATAGGAAATAAACATACAATCTTTACATTGTATAACCCATAAGTAACTGAATTTTATGTGATGGATGTCAAAATGGATATGCTTATTCAATATACAGTGTTCTGGAATTTTCTAACATACATAAAATTTTAATTAATTAGAAGGAAGAGAAAGAGTTCCCTCTTTATTATTTACATAATCCTTCAGTAATATTCTGTTCTAGCAATTAATGAGGAATATTTCTCTCAGTCATTCCCATGAGAAAGAATTCCCGTGTTCCAGTTCCCAATTTATCAATATTAGATGGGAACTATTTACTTGTTATAACCAATGATGACAATGTATCATATTAAAATCACTTTACACACCTTCTTTTTAATTCTACCCAATATAGAATAGTGATGTTACTCCCAAACCTCAGTTGACTTTTAATTATAACATTAATTTCAGACAACTTTAAATATCATCCATTGACATCTCTTTGTAATATGAAAATACAAGCACCTGTGCTTTTTCTGTCCTGTACTTATGTGATCTATAATTTTACTTTTTGTTTTGAAAAAGTTGAAAACAATTTTATTTTCTTCTGCTGCTGCAATTTTCTTTTGTATTTTGTTTATTTGTTAACACCAAACACTGCCTATCAACACAGAGCTTTTACTTCCAAGTATGTTAGCAAGTTCGGAAGGAAATAAAAGTTCAAAAGTATATTGAGTAATTTTGTAAACAGAGAGGTTAGAGGTTCCCCAGAGAAAAAGAACCAGGCATGGCTTTCTTGACTTAAGAGATGCCATTTTTGCCAGAAATCATTTTTGATCTATGCCTGGCCACAGTGCTTGACCTTGAACGGGTATCAGTGATCAGTGATCTTAAGGGAAGTCCGTGAATGCAGGAACAAAGAAAAAGCCATCAAGAAACAATAATTCAGCAACAAAGCAGAATCCTAGTTCATTCCTCAAGGGACATACAAAAAAATCTGTTACAGACTTTGAGTTTTTCAGAAACTAAGGCTCCTGACCAGGTGGAGGACAGATTGATGCTGACCCTCCTGACGTCGATCAACTACAGTTTGGACTCTACTGCCCCTGGCCCCAGTTCTATGTTGAATTCTCCTCTGCTCAAGCATCTTCATAAATATATGTGTACTCTTAGACTAAAACTCACCCAATTCTGCTGTTTGAGTAGACACTACTTTGGGAAAGATACCCAGCATTCTGCTTACTTTCTGCCAGTAGTAATAAATACTTCATCTTCATAAATATATGTGTACTCTTAGACTAAAACTCACCCAATTCTGCTGTTTGAGTAGACACTACTTTGGGAAAGATACCCAGCATTCTGCTTACTTTCTGCCAGTAGTAATAAATACTTGCTTCTTCCAAACTTTGACTTGGTGTGTGACTATTGACTCACTACCCAACAAGAAGTGAGCATAGTTTTGGGGTAACAATATTGTTGATTAAAAATTGAACAGTTGAGCTAAGAAATAATTATAAAATTTAATTCAATACTTTTTTTTTGTCTTTTTAGGGCCACACCCACAGCTCATGGAATTTCCCAGGTTAGGAGTCAAACTGGAGCTATAGCCTCTCGCCTATAGCACAGCCACAGCAATGCAGGATCTGAGCAGTGTCTGTGACCTACACCACAGCTCATGGCAATGCCAGAGTCTTAATCCACAGGGATCAAACCTGCATCCTCATGGATACTAGTTGCATTTGCCACAACTGAGCCACAACAGGAACTTCAATTAAATACTAATTTGAGGATTGTAATCTAGGAAGAAGAACTCAGAAAGCTCTGAGAAGTGTTCTGCCTTTTAAAAGTTGATATACAGTTTATATAAGTATTTTGGAGACAGAAGGCTGTACATCAAACATATTGATATATTACACAGGCCAGATTTAAGTATCCTAGTGGATTGTGTGATCCCTTATGAGTTCAGAAGGAGTGTTATCTTTAAGGGGTTTTCTTCTTGGTGCCAGGAGAATATTATTCTCTATAGTTAAGCAGGTATTCCTTCCAATGGGGGAGGTTTGGTGAATGCATAATGCAGATACACAGTGGGGGAGAAAGGGGAGGCCAAAAGGGAGAAAAGAACTTCATGTTTAAATTTTTCTTGTCTTGCCCTAAAATGTGAATTTTATTTCACATCCTCTGCTGTAAATAAATAGTCAGACAACATTCATAAGACAAGAGTTGTTATGAATTGGACAGCAGGGGGACTCAACCACAGAATTTTGGAAGCATGGATATTCAGGCTATTAGCTCCATAGCCATTCCTCTACTAGCGGACAACTTCCTAATGATGGCTCAGCAGGCTGGTCTCCCATAGGAGCCACACTGGTTGGGTTGAAGTCTTGGGCAGAGTCAGAATTCATGGGTACTCAAGTATTGGACTCTGTAGATAAGACCACTAAAAGATAGGGGGCTATGCCATGTGGCTTCCCACATATATGCCTGAGGTGTCCTAACAATTCTTATGCCAAGGGTCAAGACTCACATGCACAATGGAAGGCTCTATAGGATTTACTTAGGGGCACTGATGATAGGACTAAGGATGAAATGGTGGGAGAGATAACAATACTAGGAGATATGGGTAGCTCAGTCTAGTAAAAGTGCAGAATTATCATTGCTATGTCTTTCACATCTGGGCATCCAGCTTCACATCTGAGACACCAGAAAGACTACTGCTTATAAGTAAATATAAGGACCTAATAGGGCCTACACAGTACCTTCCCTATACAGCTAAAACTAAGCCCTGGCAAGTCCTGCAGGAGAGGCAGGGTGTGAAGACTTATTTTACCAGGGAGAGGACTTGAGAAACACATTGGGCTTTGCACAGGGCCTCCCCAAGAAAGTGTTCACAGAGCTTACCTAACATTCAGACAATAACTGAACTCCCTACCAGAGGAAAATAAATATGCCTCAAGGGAAGTTAAAAAAGTCTAGAATCCTTAAAACAAATCAGAACATTTTTTTCAGTACAAAATAATAATTTAGCAAGTCAGATAGTAAAAGAAACCAGCCTATGTGACTAGTAGTCAATAAAACACTCAATAGGTATCAAACAGCAATGCCTGGGATGTTACATTTTACAGACAACAAGTTTAAAGCAGTCATTATATAGTTCAAAGAAAAAACAGGTTCTATGACTATTTTCAAGCAATTGAACAAAATAATATGATAATGAATGCACTTATATATAACCTCATCAGGAAAATGGAATGTACTAAAAAGAATGAAAATTCTAAAACTGAACATTACAATAACTGAGATGAATTTTTTCCTGTGCTTGACAGTAGACTGGGATGATAGAAGAGCCAGTGAACTTGATCACTGATCAATAAAAATATACAATAAAAATTTTATCAGAATAATGGAGAAATATGTGATTGAGATAAACATGCACAGAGTGGCCAGTGATTGTCAAACAAAATATAACATACTAACATACACATAGTTCTATGAGGAGAAGCACATGAGAAGAAGATAGGACATTTTAGAAGAAATAGTGTAAAATGATTTCCCAAACACAACACAAATGAACATGTAGATCGAAATAAGTTTGGCAGAAAAATAAAAGATGGTTGTGATTTCTTCTTTTTCATTTATAATTTTGTTTATTTGGGTTCTTTCTCTCCTCTTGAGAAATGCAAATCAAAACTACCATGAGATACCACCTCACACCAGTCAGAATGGCCATCATTAATAAGTCCACAAATAACAAGTGCTGGAGGGGCTGTGGAGAAAAGGGAATCTTCCTGCACTGTTGGTGGGAATGTAAACTGGTACAGCCACTATGGAGAACAGTTTGGAGATACCTTAGAAATCTATACATAGACCTTCCATATGACCCCACAATCCCACTCTTGGGCATATATCCAGACAAAACTCTACTTAAAAGAGACACGTTCACCCGCATGTTCATTGCAGCACTATTCACAATAGCCAGGACATGGAAACAACCCAAATGTCCATCGACAGATGATTGGATTCGGAAGATGTGGTATATATACACAATGGAATCCTACTCAGCCATAAAAAAGAATGACATAATGCCATTTGCAGCAACATGGATGGAGCTAGAGACTCTCATACTGAGTGAAATGAGCCAGAAAGACAAAGACAAATACCATATGATATCACTTATAACTGGAATCTAATATCCAGCACAAATGAACATCTCCTCAGAAAAGAAAATCATGGACTTGGAGAAAAGACTTGTGGCTGCCTGATGGGAGGGGGAGGGGGAGAGAGTGGGAGGGATAGGGAGCTTAGGGTTATCAGACACAACTTAGAATAGATTTACAAGGAGATCCTGCTGAGTAGCATTGAGAACTTTGTCTAGATACTCATGTTACAACAGAACAAAGGGTGGGGAAAAAATGCAATTGTAATGTATACATGTAAGGATAACTTGATCCCCTTGCTGTACAGTGGGAAAATAAAAAAAAATAAAAAGAAAATATGGTCTGAAAGAGTTCAGACAAAATACAAATAGCACATACAAGAAGTCACTCTTGCAGCTCAGTGGGTTAAGGACCCAACGTTGTCTCTATGAAGATGTGGGTTCAGTCCCTGGCCTAGCTCAGTGGGTTAAAGATGCAGAGTTGCTGTAAGCTGCAGCATAGGTGACAGACGTGGCTCAGATTTGGCATTGTTGTGTCTGTGACATAGGCCTGCAGCTGCAGCTCAGATTTGACTCCTGGCCTGGGAACTTCCATGTGCTGCAGGTACAGCTGTGAAAAGAAAAAAAAAAAAAAAAGAAATATTACACACAAGAAAACAATGATAGATATTTCACTTATTCTTCATCAGAAATAATAGAGGACTAAAGAAAATGGATTATTTTAAGGCTGAAGAAAAGAAAATAAACCAGCTTCTATATCTACTCAAGTTTAGTATGTAATGAAAATATTCTTGAAAGAAAGTGTAAAATAAAACCCTTTCAGACAAATGAAAACTAAGAGACCTCATTGCCCAAAGGTCTGCATTGTTATAAAAAGTAAGGATATTTTCCAATGCTAAACAGAAACATGGGTTTCCTGGAAGGAAAGAAGATAGCAGAAAACTAAATAGGTGAGTAACTGTAAAGGGCTATATTGTCATTGTGTTTTTGTTTTTGTTTTGTAATATTCTTATTAATAAACTAATAAAAATAAAATTAATAAAATATACAATGTGACCTAAGATACATGTGGAAATAGAATACATGGTGATTTTTAGGATCACATGTTCACATAGATCTGGGACATTATCTAAGTAAAGAAGTCAGAAATGGGAGGGTAGAACTAAAAACTTACATGTACAAAAGTGTGAAGTAGAAAGGGTGAACAATGAAATGTGAAGTGTAAATTGTACCTAATATAATTTTGATGCTAAACACCCTTTCATATGTTAATAATGATAGTTCAACCCTAAAACAAGAACTAAAGTAGTGTTCCCTTGGTGGCTCTGTGGATTACGGATCTGGCATTGTCACTGTAGTGATTCAGGACAAAGCTGTGGTGTAGATTTGATCCCAGCTCAGAAACCTCTGTATGCTGTGGGCCCAGCCAATTTTTTTTATTAAAAAATAAAATGAGCACTGAAACTTTTAAAAAGAAGTTGATTTAACAGGTATATAATGAAAAGATACAGCACACTAAAATATATTAGAATATATGCTGCCTTCCGTGATGCAGTAATTTATACACAACTTTCCTCACCCACTTCTTCAGGCTAAAAATCTAAGAAACTGGATGAAATTTAAAAATAGACTTTTAACCTGGGGTCTCATTTATTTTGGATATTACTTTCTTTTTCTTTCTTTATCTCTCTTTTTCCTTCCTTCCTTCTTTCTTTCTTTCTTCCTTTCTTTCTTTCTTGGGCTATACCTGAGGCCTATGGAAGTTTCCAGGCTAGGGGCCAAATTGGAGCAGCAGTTGCCAGCAACAGCCACAGCCACAGAAATTCAGGATCCGTGCTGTATCATAGCTGCAAACTATACCACAGCTTGTGGCAACAGCAGACCCTTAACCCACTAAGCGAGCCCAGGGATCAAACCAGAGTTGTCATGGACAATATGTAAGGTTCTTAACAGGCTGAGTCACAATGAGAACTCTGGATATTACTTTCTTATGTGTAAAATTAAAAGTTTATTCTTGAACAGTCATTCTCAAATGTAATTACACAGCCTGGTTATGTCAGAATTATCTGAAGAATTTTTGCCATCACTTCTGAAATACAGATTTCTGGTGTAAAGTCTTTCTGAGTAAAAAAATTCTAGAGGCCAACACTGTCTAATGTGCAAATAGGTGTGAAAATTGCAGAAGTCAATGACCTTCAGCCTCACATCCCAATTCATGCTGACTAAACTGGCTAATTTCAGATGTATATTTGCTGTTACTTATAATAATAATACATCTTTAAGGATTTTTCTAATACTTATGAACATGCTGTTACAGAGCCATTTTTTAAAATTGATTTGCCTATCAATTTAGGTTTCTAATGACTTTTTCTATGAAATGTTTCATCTTAATACCCTTTCACTAAAAATGTCTCATTAAAGGGAGAAATCTCCCTGGAGTGTATAGAAATCCTGAATTTACAGGGTAAGAACCACAAATGATAAATAGTAGCAACTGGATGGAAACTATAATATAAATCTTCAGAAACCTCATAATTGGTAGCACCGTTTTCAAAACCAAATAATGTTTGCCAACACGAACCCAAATAATTACAAACCTAAGAATAATTATAAAATTATAGACTGTTACATAAATAATGATGGCCAAGAAGCCTTTGACTTTCCTTTTATTTTTCCAAAGCATTTGAGCTTCCCTGTCCACGGGACAACTCCCTAAGAGCTTGTTATCTGTTCCAAAAATTGATTTTCAATTAATCTACAACTCTGCTTCTCACCTTCGCCCATATCCCTTCAGGAAATGCTGCTCCATGAAAACATTAATTCAGGAAATTTGATTAGATGACACTTAATGGGCTCAAACTGACACCTACTTCACCTTCTTGAGACATGTTAATTACACATTTTCTTTCTATAAATAAATATAACTGAATACAACTCTTAGGACTCTCTCACCCATCACTGGAAACCAGGTCAAGACTATTGATGAAGAGAGATGAAATACCTAACTGAATCTGTGAGGGACATGACTTGAATGAACTTAGTGATTTCCTCCTCCCAACTAGGGATCTCCAAAAATGTTTCCCAGGGCTCAAATTTCGGATATAAATTTTGTAATCTGTAAACAATAAGGTCTGTTCCAATGAAACAAACATAAAGAGGGAAGAGAAAAATTACTTATGACAAATTAGCATGCATTCACTTTTCTGTTCCTATTGTTATACCCCTTGTCATGTATAACGCAAATGAGTTGGCCTTGTGAGCATACAAATACACACAAGTGGGATACAAAATAAATTCAGCTACATGAAAAGAGACAGTATAGGCTCCATATTTTCAATGTAATGACACAGCATGTGTCTATGACTAAGTCATGGCATATGGCTATGTAAACTGCCTCTTACCATATCCATTGATGAGAGCATTTACTAACATACTGAATTTAAATGAATCCATGAAAATCTTATTTTTGTTTTTTATATGTATATCCTGAGAAATATTATTGGCCCCAGAAAACACTCCACTTGCATTACAAAAAAATTTAAAAAAACAAAAAAATGGTGCTGATTTTTAGGTCAGAGACCAGACAGTTATTCTCCAAAATTGGCATTTCCTTTTAAGCACACAGTTAACTTTAGGCTTCCTTGATATTAGGTGTGATCCTGGGTCTGAATTTGCAATTAATGAGAAGTGGGAAAAGGGAACAAAATCCCCTTTCTGGCCAAGTCCTTCCCCAGAACTCTTGCTTCTTCTTTCCTTTCTCCTTTTCCTCTCCACCCATTTAATAGCCTTTTCCTTTCTTCTTTTTTTCATCTAAGGTGATCTGAGAAAAATGCTGAAGAATGCACAGCCAATATCAGCCTGGGTTCCTGTATAACTCTACTGAGCAGAACTCTACCCACGATGAACTTTATGTATAACAGCGCTGACTGCACTGCCTAGTGTTAATGAACTAACTCACTGAAGACACTGAAAGCCAGAATCTATCTGCACCCACATGGAATGGACTTTAGTTCTTTAACCCATATATTTCAGCTCCTCTCAGATAAGTTCAGGCAAACACAGGCCAAGTGTCACCACTCACAGAAATATGCATCCCACAGACAAAGTAAAAAAGCCTGAAATGCAAAAGTGCTTCAATTGATCATTTTAAAATTTTCATCAAACTGATATTTTACAAACTTTGTTTGTCATGGGATTTTTTTTTTTTTAATGTGAGAGCAAGTCATCTTCATATGATTTCTTTGTTTCTCAACCCAGTATTCATGACTTTTTCATCCTTGTGTCTTTGATCTGAAGGCTCTGTTTTGTTATTAAAAACAACAATGGCAAAAAAAAAAAGACAAAATGAAAGGAAGAAAGAAAAAGAAAAAAAATAAAAGAAAGAAAAAAATCCAGTCCTGCAAATTCTTCAGGACTTTTCTTTAATGCTATCTGATTGCAGAAGTTGCCTCTAATCATCCTACCAGAAGAGTTGCACTCCATGATTTTATTACTCAATTTAGTAATCTGGCTGTTTCCTACTAGTATTTATCATGTTTGTAAATGCTGTATTTGTTCCTTGAACTTTATTTCTGAATCCGGAGTAGAAATGAACTACCCCAGAGAAAACATTGTGTCTTCTTGATTCATCAAAAAAGTCTGAGTGCCTTGTTTGGGAAGATAATCCTGGAAGATCACTTTGAGAGAAGAGAACTTTCAGCAGTGCAGCATGAGGGATTTGCAGGGGCTTGGAGTTGGGGGCACACAAGGGGGCTATTTCCAATGAAAAGTAAATGGTTGTTTTGCATGGATACAGATAAGCGTGACTAAAGCAGATAAACTTAAATAACCCCTGTATTAGCTGAAATGAAATGGGTGCCAAGGCAATGGGTGAGGACTATCCATGGATTCAGCTCTGAATATTCAGAGGGAAAAAAGATGGCATCTAGTAATCGAAGAAAGAACAGAAATATTACTTATTTTTCTCTATTATACTGACTCTCTTAGGACAGAAATAGTTCCTTTTATGGATGCATTTTGTTGAGAATAGAATTCTGAAAAAAAGCAACATGCAGTTTTTGGTGTTGCTGCAAGGAGGAATGGTGAAGGGACCAGAGTGGGAAGAGTTTGTGTGTGACATTAAATTAAGAAAGTGATTTACAGTAGCTGCCTTAAGAGTAACAGAGCATGAGTGAGATAAATAGATATCTTTTTAGAGCAGATCACTTTATAGCAGTAGAAAGAGCACAATGGCGTGGGTCAGAGTCACAACACAGAAGGAAACACAGGAAAATAGAGTGAGATGCACAAGACCAAGGGGCTCAGTAAAGAAGGGGATCCCTTTGGGGCTCTCATTGTGGGTCAGTGTATTAAGGACTTGACATAGTCTTCATAAGGATGGAGTAGGATCCCTGGCCTAGCTCAGTGGGTTAAGGATCTCGCATTGTCAAAAGCTGCAGAGTAGGTCACAGATGCAGCTTGGATCCGGCCTCGCTGTGGCTGTGGTGTAGGCTAGCAGCTGCAGCTCCAATTTGACCCCTAGCTTGAGGACTTCCATATGCCACAGGTGAAAACTTAAAAAGATAAAACAAAGGATAAAAAAACAATAAATTTTCAAAGCCCACATTGACAATAATACTTAGATTATGATTAAGTTTAAAATGTGTTTCTACCCATCGTATGACATTGAGAATAATGAATAATATGATGATCCTCTGCTACAATTCCAGCTGCGCATGTGGTCATCAATTTTTTTTTTTTGTCTTTTTGCTATTTCTTTGGGCCCCACCCATAGCATATGGAGGTTCCCAGGCTAGGGGTAGAATCGGAGCTGTAGCCACCAGCCTACGCCAGAGCCACAGCAACGCGGAATCCGAGCCACGTCTGCAACCTACACCACAGCTCACTGCAACGCTGAATCCTTAAGGCACTGAGCAAGGGCAGGGACCTAACCTGCAACCTCATGGTTCCTAGTCGGATTCGTTAACCACTGTGCCACAAAGGGAACTCCAGGAATGACAGGTTTCTAGTCTCAGTTCCTATCTCAGAGCCATGGCCAGATCTGCACATCCCACTATGGCAGCACAGAGACACATTTCTTTCAAGGAGCTCACTGACTAAATTTAGAAGGTGATATCTATCAGTAAGATCAACATAACTTGGCAAAATGAATTATGTTGTAGAAGTAGAAATGAAGAGAATATTAAAATTTTAAAAAGGGAAAGAAACAAAGACAGAAAGCAAGAGAGGTTCACTTATCAAGTCAAATATAACAAAAAAAAAAAAAGGAAAGGAGTTCCTGTTGTGCCTCAGTGGTTTAGGATCTGGCATAGCATCTGTGAGGTTATGGGTTTGATCCCTGGCCTTGCTCAGTGGGTTAAGTATCCAGCATTGCTGCAAGCTGTGGAGTGGGTTTCAGATGTGATTTGGATCCAGTGTTGCTGTGGTTGTGGCACAGGACTAGCTCTGATTTGACCCCTAGCCTGGGAAATTCCATGTGACACAGGTATGGCCATAAAAGGAAAAAAAAAAAGATTTATCCCTGCGATGAGAACTATTAGGATACACTCTCTTAAGAATTTTCCTACATATCATGCAGCAACATTAGCTATAGCCAACATGTTGTACATCTTGATTTAAAGAAGGCTGAAGTGTGTTTTAGCAGTCATTTAAATTGCTTGCAGTTTAGCTTGATTCTATTCAATTTTGTTTTTCAGATTTGCTAGTAAGACTTGAGGTTATCCTTTATTCTGGTGCTAATTTAGCGCTATTACTAAGGTGTTAGCCTTTGATATGGCCATCAAGAACCCTGGGGTTTCAATAAAGTCTCTCTACTTTCATTGGTGAAAATTTGAAAAATTTCCAACTTTTAACACTGTAAATTGTTTTCCATATAGCTCCTAGTTGTTTTTTCTCACTTGATTATAGTTTTACCCTTCACATTTGAAATATATACACACACACACACACACATATATACATATATATATATATGTATATATATGAAACAAAACAGTAAAATGTGAGGGGCAATTAATAAAATGTTAAATTGATGAAAATAGGGAAATATAAAATCAAATATTGATTCTTTCAAAACATTGATGAAATAGATAAAACTGGTTATTAATTATACAAAAACAGAGTGCATAATGTTGACCCATTAAGACAAAATTCTAGAAATGGACACTAAAGCTATAGTGACAAAAATTATAATGTTGTTTGCTCCGTTTTGTTTAGGTTAATAAATGTACTTCAAATGAGTACAAGGGATTTTCTGCATGTTCTATATCTTGATTGTGTGGAAGTTACGTGGGTATATACTTTTGTAAAAAAGCTGTCACTTAGAGTAGTCTTTTGGGTGCATAATTTATATCTATGTAATATTTATTTACTTAAATAAAGGGACAATGTAAACACACTTGAGATTCACTTATGTATTAAGATGGACCAGGACTTGGAAATATTGTGTTCTTGTTCAAAAAGGAGAAATGGCATATTGGAATGCTCTATGTCTAGAATCACAGGAAACACTTAAGTTCTATAAATCTATTGTTATCAAACTCAAGTCCAGTTTCTCTCTACTCAAAAGCCATTTCTCAAGAGGCAAGTGTTAGCAGAAAGGAAATGTTGTTTTGGTGAGAATTCCAGTGACACAGGGAAAAAGAAGGTAAATTCAAGTTCCCAAAACCAACTCCCAAGATTCTGCTCAGCCATGCCCTTTTTTAAAGGGAAAAAGGGAAAAGGAAGCTCATTCCATCATCAAGGCAGGAGGTCAAGCTCTGCATCTTTTTTCATGGTGTGCCTGCTGGCCAATCCTCTTGATCTTTCTTCAGACTTATGTCTTCTATGTGATCTGCCTGCAGGATTCCTTGTGGGGGTGTGAGTAGAGAGGTAGTCATTCTTTAACACTTAATTCTTCATTCTATATACAGTGGAATATTACTCAGCCATAAGAAAGAATGAAATAGTGCTATTTGTAGCAACAGGAATGGACCTAGAAACTATAATACAAAGTGAAGTTAGTCATACTAACATCATATGATGTCATTTGTATGTGGAATCTGGGGGTGGGGGAAGGATACAAATGAACATATTTGCAGAAGAGCAGCAGATCCACAGATTTTGAAAAACTTATGGTTACCCCAGGGAACAGTTGGGGAGCAGGAGAGATGGACTGGGGGTTAGAACTGACATATGCATATTAAGGCATATAGGATTATTGGCCAATGGGGACCTGTTATATAGCACAGAAAACTCTACCCAATATTCTGTGATAATCTCTGTGGAAAAAATAATCTGAAAGAGAATGGATCTGTGAATATGTATGATTAAATCACTTTGTGCTATAGCAGAAATTATCACGACCTAGTAAATAAACTATACTTCAACAAAATTAAAAAAGAAAAGAATCAATCATTTAGGCAAGGCATGGTGTACATTCAGGAGACTAGATATAGCTCCTTGAGCTTAATAGTGTCTTACTCTTGATTTTTACTTATTTGATAATATAGCAGTTTCCCTTATTATTCTCACAGCTGAATTTTTCTTCAGTTTCGAAACAACCTTTTCACCTAAAAGTATTTACCCTCTTTAAAATTCTTCTAGGTCATCACAATAAACTTCTTTAACAAAAAAGACAATCAGACCTGTAAGGCGCAAGTTACAGGTACTTTATCTGGATTGAATTTTACATAACTGTTCTTCTAAACATTGGTTAAATATTTCCATATCATTGTTTTCAAAATCAGAAGCAATCATTTTTCTTTGACTTCTTCAATATTAAGCCCTGCACAGTAACAATGTGTTATATACATTTAATAATACATTTGATTAATCACTAATTTTCCTACTTTTTAGATTCATAGACTTGATAGACTTGTTCTTGCACAATTTCACCAGCCTGATTTTAACTCCATATCATTCTCTCTATTAAGATTTTTCAAGTGATCTATATAGCCTAGATTCTTCAAACCATCCATTTTGATGATAAAAATAAAATCATAATACCAATAAGAATAGTGATCCTTTTACAATAAGCCTGATCCCTGAAATTTGTGAAAGTTTAACTCATATCTTATAGTATCTTTCCAAATATTTATGAGTTCAGGAGTGGAGGGCATGAATTTTGGATAAATTTCAATTGATTATTTGGAATCTACTTGTGTTCTGCTTTAAAAACCCTTTCTCAGAGTTCCCTGGTGGCCTACCAGTTAAGGATCTGGTATTATCACTGCAGTGTCTAGGGTCATTGCTATGGCTCGGTTTCTATCTTTGGCCTGAGAAATTTTGCAAATTAATTAACCAACCAAAATCACTTTCTTTTTATGTTCTCCATTACAGGGGAACCCAGTGAGATTCTATTTTGTGCATCTACTTAAATTATTAAATAGGGAGTTCCCATTATGACTCAGTGGATTAAGAACCTGACTACTGTCCATGAAGATGTGCATTAGATTGCTGGCCACTCTCAGAGGGTTAAGGATCTGGCTTTGCTGCAAGCTACTGCATAGGCCACAGATGTGTCTAGGATTCAGCAGCTCCCACTCGATCCCTAGCTTACAAACTTCGATATGCCACAGGTGTGACCCTAAAAAGGAAAAAAAAAACAAAAATTAAAGGAGTTCCTGCTGTGGTGCAACAGGATTGGCAGTATCTTGGGAGTGCTGGAATGCAGGTTCAATTCCTGGCCTGGTACTGTTGGTTAAGAATCTAGCATTGCCATAGCTGCAGCATATGTCACAACTGCAGCTCAGATCTGATCCCAGGAGTTCTATAAGCCAAAGCGTGGCCAAAAAAGGAAAAAATATACATATGAAATAGGTTTTTTCTTGAGGTAAGACTGTGAATACTAATTCTTATTGCTTCCTAAGTCCTTAGAACCATCTCCTCATGATTGCTGTCACCTTCAACTGAAGGTGCTACTGCTAAATGCCAGGACTACAAAACACTTCCTCTTACTTTATGATATGGTTTTATTCCAATGCACTGCCACTTTCCTGACTCATTCTTTGTATTTGGATTGTTTCTTTCTTTCTTTGTTTATGTCAGTCTTTTAAAAGTTCATACATAGGCTCTGGTCCATAGTAATCACATTATCATTGAGGAGAAAAGCTTGCACTTGAATCCAGATAACCTGCTTAATTTACCTTAATAGAACATGTTTGCTTTGAAAATCTTTCCAATCTATTTGTGGGATATGTCCATATATTAGTACAATTTCCTTTACTCTCCCCATGTACGGTAGCTTTTCCTCCCATAGATTTAATTGTAAAAGTACCAACCTCAAACAAATGTCTCTCTTAAAAGGGAATTTCCAACTTGGCCAACTGGAAACTTACTTTACAAGAAACAATTTATATGTCCACAGAGAGAAATACTAGTGTAGTCTCTTTCTAATATGACTACACCTAGATGCCCACCGCTATGACTGTAAGACAATTTGCTTACAATAAATGAGTCAGGATGAAGGATGTCCAGTCTTAGTTCTGATGATAATGTAACAGTAATTATAACTCCAGTAAATCTAACAATTTCTACTTTGAATCAGACTCAAGGTTATACC
The DNA here is from genome assembly GCF_016906955.1 of Phacochoerus africanus. Classification (NCBI taxonomy): domain Eukaryota; kingdom Metazoa; phylum Chordata; class Mammalia; order Artiodactyla; family Suidae; genus Phacochoerus; species Phacochoerus africanus. The sequence continues at coordinate 49,857,066 of NC_062553.1, read as the reverse complement.
AAAGTGAAAAATGGCCATTCCAAGGAAAACAGCATACAACAATTGAGAAAGGTAAACATTTGAAGCTCTTTCTTTTTTACCTGAAATTAAGCACTTAGATGGAGAGAGTGATATAGGCAGTTCATTTTGGGCCTAACATGGAACGAAGTATCTAAGACAGGCTTAGAAGATAAGTAGCTAAGATACTATACATTAACATCTTAAGGGAACTTGAATATGTTTATCCTCTTTAGTTTTAGCTGAAATATTTCTCCCATTTCTCTTTAAACTGAGGGTTACTTTACTCTTCTCAATGACAGTGATCTGATATCCAGTGGGATTATAAACTTGGATGCTAAACTTGTGAGTGTTGATGTGTATATCTGTCAAACAATTTTTCAAATAGTTTAATCTCTTTACAGCATCATAGATTGATGGGTAGCAAACTGGTTCACAGATGACCTCTGAGTTGCATTTTTCCTTCTCAAATACTGAAGATAATCTGAAGACTGAGAGCCAAAAGGGAAGACAGCTTAAGTGTTTGGAAGAGTTCACTGTATCTGCAGCATAGAACATAATATGTATATACAAATTGACGTGTGTGTGTGTGTGTATACATGAAATATATGTTATACATACACATATATATCTATCTAACTATGAGAGAGACTTTCTTGACTAAGGAAGTATCAAATTATTACATGGATTTGTATTATAATGAAAATGCTTTATCTCCTTATATCTTGTTTGACCTTTTCACTATTTTTCATGTGGATAATTCTCATTTAAATTGACAGCATCAGTTAAAGTTGACAACTTCCAAATCCAGCATTGACGTCTTGCTTGTTAGTATTGTATCTGTGTGGGTATTCTACTTGGTGTTTTGTTTTATTTTCCTTAAAATCACATATTTTGCCTATTAGCCCAGTGTAAATATTAAAAATGTACTCTTCCCTCCCAAAATTGTGTAGGCCTGGACAAAACTACAAACATATTATATAAGAGGTTATATTTTAAAAATGTAGTATTAGGCTCATGCTAGATAGTAAACCACAGAAGGACAGTATCTTATTTGTACATAGTTTTTAGCATCAGATGTTCAATATATTATAATATTTAATAAACATAGAACCATTATAGGTTGACTTCATCTACACTTTAATTTTTTATCTGAGAAAACATACTTCCATAAGAAAATTTAAAAGTTTAAGAATTACAAAATCATACGCAAAGTAATGTTATATCAAATGTAAGTATTAGTAAATCAATTCTATTGAGGGGGAAATGCCCAATGTTCTAGTGTTTTCCAATTTCTATGGTTTAAATCCTCCCACCATGGTCAAATTGCTAATGATATGTCACTGAACTCAGACTTAAAAATTCACTAGCACATCATTTACATAAATATACTTTTCTGATGTATTAAAAGTACTTGGCATTTATATACATATCTAGTGATTTAAAAGTTGTTGGAAAGCAAAGTGTATTCAAATGTTTAGTTTTTAAAAATTAGTCCTTTCTAATATTTCATGGCATATTTTGAGTGAATATTTTAGAGTAAAAATTTAAATAGATGATAGAGGAGCATATGTAGTTATCAATCTTAATGTATCTGTCTATTGATCTAACTAATGAAATACTAGTGTTTTTGTTTTTGTTTTCAATTCAATATCTGACTTTGATAATTTACCTGAAAGCCTCCCATGATACTAGACAACAAAATGATTCTTCATTTAAAATGAGGGTCTCTCAATGGATATTATTATACCATTTAATACTGCATTGGCTGTGATGATAGACATAGTTCCTGCTTCTGTAAACTTCATCACTCTTTTACCTTATCTAAGCTTCAGTTTCCTCATTTGTGAAATGGGACCTTAAGGACCTACTGCAGAAAGTGGCTGTAATAGCAAAGTGAAATTCTGTGTGTAAATGACATATATCTGTGGGGAGCCAAGAAGATACAAGGAGCCAAGGAAGGAAGCTTGCCTGAATGGTGCAATTCCAAGGGTAGGCTCCTAATAAGAAAAAGGGGCCTGCCTGAACGGTGCAGTTCCAGGGGCAAGTTCCTAATCAGAAAAAAGGGCCTGTCTGAATGGTGCAATTCCAAGGGCAGACTCCTAAATAAGGAGACATCTGCCTGTACAGCACAATTCCGAGGACAGGCCCTAGAAGACCATAAGGCTCACCCACTGACATTGGTGGGTAACTGAATTTTCCAGGAAACAATTTCCATTTTGCATTGCTGAGTGGGGATTGTTCCATGGATGACTTAGTCTTTCCTGTTATTCACTTGTTATTCAGTTTTCCTCAGTCTTTCCTGATTATTTGCTTATTATTCTTATTTTCCATTCTTATTTTCCTGTGGTGATTTGTGATTTAACAAAATTAAAACAATAATATAATAAGAATTTCATCCTGAAGGACTTTCCCCTATTTAAATCCAACTTAAAACATAGTGTTTATCTGCTAACTAGTTATACAGTAAACTTTAGAGTTAGGATTTTAATGAGGTTAATAGAAGTTAGACATATATTATTCATGAAACCTAGCTGTGAGTTTTGTCCTTGATTTTAAAAGTTTTTAAGTGATTTATATTTTCTTACATTGTCTCCCTGCCATAACACTTTAAAGATAAGCACTAGTCTAAAAACAAGATTTGTAAATGCCAAATTCTTGTGTTTGTGACCTCTTACTATGATGTAATCTGTAGTTAGAAACTTTCTATATAATCAACCACTTATGCCAATAAAATTTGAGCAGTCCAGTGCCCTGAAAGAAGGGACAAAAAGGCTGTCTCTGTGTGCATTCGCCGACGCTGTTCTTCTCCTTTCAGGACATACACTCCCTGGCTGCCGGGGCTGTCTTCCGGCATATACCATGAGATGAAAATCATCACTACTTTCATGGAGATCTTCCAGGCTATTAAAGAAATGCCTACAGATCCTAAATGAAGAAAATGAGCACATTTATTTTTCATTGTAAAGCAGAAAAATTTCAGGTGACTAGATTCCTTTTCAGGGGGCAAATTGGCTGTTTTTGCAGAGGAGTCACAGGAGACTTCTACAGTACTTGTAATATTGTTTCTTCTGTTGGGGTTTTATGGTTCAGTTTGTAATTTATTGTTAAACATAAGTGGCCTGATTCCTTTCACAGGGATGTTTTACAGTAAAATGATTATATGTATATATCACATGTGTGTATATATTACATTATTATATTACTTTATATATAATGTACATCATTATCATATAATTTTTATTCTTGTTCTATTCTACTCTATATACATATGCCCATTCCTCTTAATGATTGAAGTTTGCATAAAATAAGTCATTTATAGAAATAACAAAATCACACAACATGGATTGGGACCTGAACTTTAACCCAGCCAAAACCCAGATTGGGACTAAAACCCATGGACCAGGACTTGAACCCAGACAAAACCCAGACTGGAAGTTGAACCCACTATTTTTTAATTAAAATCACACTTAATTAATTAATTAAGTCTCAGGACTTAAGTTCAGGTTCTTTAAGTCTCAGCACAGAAGGAATTCAATTAGAGGTAAAGTGATAGGTAAGTAGTTATAGTGAGATAAATAGACAAAGTATGGACCATCTCAGAAGGCTAGAGGCCCCAAAATATGGGGTGATGAGTTTTTATGGGCTGAGTAAATTCATAATGTATTACAATGAGTGCATAACAAGGCTCAAGGTGCACTGCAATCTTGGATCTAGTTGGTTCTAACCTTTTTTGTCTCATCCTCAAGGGCTATGTCATTCTTTTAAAGGTTGGGCCCTATCCCCTCCCCCTGTTTCAATAATACTCTGAAATAATTTTAATCTAGAGTGGAATTGTAGGGGTATGAAATGCAGAATCTCATGTATGCATCCCTAGAAGAACTGAACTTAAAACTAAGAGGTTAATTTCCATTAAATGCCTAATTTACAGAGGACTGAGCATTATCTCCTGAGCATGAACGTCATCAAGAATCTCTCTCCATCTTCAAACCAATGAACTTACTGCTTGGACTCTACCTGGACTCCACTCTTTTTAGTCCCTGCCTAAAAACACATCCCAACACAAAGCCTGCATGGAATTGCCTGTAACTTGATATAGCATGTGTTCCTAAATTACAGTTACTCTGTCATTCCTGAATAATCTGAATATCAGGTAAATTGAATCTGAAGGAGGGAACCTCCTGAGGTAGGACAACCCTCAGAATCAGAATCTAGTGAGGTACCCATATTGAGCCCCTTGCACTCAATGCTTCTTGAGTGTCATTCTGCTTCTGGTCTGGTGAGTCTCCTCTTGAATTTTGAGTTCCCTCTTTTTGGTCCATCTCATCAACTTTATTCAGGATTTAGATAAGACTAAATTGTCCTTTTGGTGAATACTTTTATGGTTTTTGAATTAGGGTATGCTTGGTTTAGATATAAACTTGTGGATTTTACTGAGATAAAATATAAACTAAAATATAACCCTAGAATTACAGGGGTCATTAGGCAATTACAGGGACCAAGGCCAGAGAGGCTCTGTTTCTTGGGCAAAAAGTCCCTCTTTAGGGATATTTCTTGAATCCAAGGAGGTCATTCAATACTTCCAGAAATTTTACAGTTTGTTCCAGCTAAAAGCTGACATGAAATTTGAAAGATTTTTTTTTAAGTAGCTCTATGGTCAGAAGTTAGCTAAACAGGAAGTCAGTTTTCAGTGCTTAATAGATTTTTTTTTTTTTTGTATTTATGTACACTCCCCTAAGCCAAATGAAACCATGTTTCTATATGGACAAAATAACATACTTAAGCCTTTGTGAAAGGATTTATTACAGAATTTCAAAGGCAAAACTCCAATTCCAAGGCATAGAGTCTTTGCTTTTCATCTCAGTTGAAGATCTTCTTCCTGATGTAAAAAGGCAAATTGAAGATATTGTGCTTGTCCTGGTAGATCAACCTATGAGGGATTAAAAACAACTGAACTTATCCTACACATCTAGTCTTTGCAATAACAGAAAGGTGGATCTTGAAGCAATTCAAAGCCCACATACCCCTTTTTCTAATTCCCAAATATGCCCTATTTATCCAAAAAAGCTTACAGATATTATATAATATTTGGATTTATGAAACAAAAGCCCTTCTTGGAGGAAGTTTCCGTCTGTCCCTGGCCCTTGAGATATAAACATCCCCCAGGTCTTCTCCTGGATCTCTCTTCTAGGCCATCTCTTTGAAATACAAACTTCAGGAAGGAAACTCTTATCAGAAAGAAAACAATAAATGAAAAAGCTATTTGGAATGTAGGGAAATAAAAAGTCTAAAGAACCGTCCCCATAAATTTCAATAAACATTTAAATGAGCTGAGCAAATAAACTTACCTTATTTTATATGTCAGAAGCAGGATTGGGACTTACCTGTTACTAGTGAAATTTTCTTACTGTACCTTTCTCATGGCTAAAACTTTTAAATAAAAGCTGCAAGATCTCTATTTGCATCTGTCTATAGGTTTATATATACCTGTATATTTTATTTATAGATGAGATATTTTTCTACCTTTGGATTGGCAAAAATAATTTGTAAAAGAGCTCTATGTAATTGACTTAAAGAAAAACAAGAGCTTATCAAATTATTTCTTGAGTCTTAGCAATACTGAAACTTACCTAATTGTTTTTTCAAGTTCACATTATCTGAAATAATATTTGGTGATAAAAGTTACCTTAAGTTTGTGGACTTTTTAAAATAAAAACAAGCATATCTCTAGTGTTATCAGCATTAAATAAAATACATACTTGAAAATTTTATTCTACCTAGTTTACTAAAAATCATTTAAGTTTCTCTAAGCTCTGCTATGGAATTTTTTTAGCAAGAAATATAACCTAAGATGATTATTAGCTATCTAATATTTCATGAGTAATCTAAACATAATTGTTAACAAATTAAATATATGTAGGAGTTCTTTCCGTGGTGCAGTGGTTAAGGATTCAGCATTGTCACTGCTGTGGCTCAGGTTCGATTCCTGGCCCAGGAATTTCAATATGCCATTAGTAAGCTCCCCACACAAAAAAAATTAAACAGATGTAAATAAGATAAAAGTTTATAAATGAATTTTTCAGTAATAATTGTGCTTTGCAATAGGCCTACTTAAAAACAATTTCCAAATCTTTTTCATAAGAATGAAATCTTAAAGTTATACTAAAATAAATTGTGATGTGTATTCACTGGATATCTATATAATTTTCATCAAAATAAAATAATTAAATATTAATTACTTAAAATTGGCTTATCCACATTTGGTTTCTTTTTACAGAGGAACTAAAAATAGTTGGGTATATTAAACATGTTTTATCCCATGTTGAAAAATTTATTCTGAGAAAGAATATATTTATAAAGGTTAAAAACATTTATAAACTTGGTAGTTCACAATTGTTTGCTTCTTACTTTTCACTAAAATTAAGGTATCTAGGATTAAAAATTCCATATGTAATGAAACTGCTAGAAATAGTAAAGGGAAGATTTCTGTATGAAGAAAAATAGAATGTGTTTTTGGCTAAGAAAACTTTTGTTAAAAGAAGTAAGTTTGCCTTAAAGTAAAGCTGGTTAATTCAGAATGGGAAAGAGGAGAACAAAGAACAAATTAAATAGAAATAGGTAGTTGAGAAGGGACAGAGAGAAAGAAAGAGGACAGGATAGGGGAGAGGTAACCTTGTGTGGTCAAGCTGGATAAAATTGAAATAATTCATTATAAGCATTTTATAAATAAGTTTAATAGGATTGGAATACTTCTATAAAACTGGAACATAGTTTGCCTTCATTTGCTTAATGAACAACTCCTTATGGGACTTTTGGTCTGTTCTTTGAAAGGTTTTTCTTTACCTTTTAAGTAATCTGCCTAGAAAGCAAAATGTGTGTGTTTTATCAAAATAATTTCCTGTGCTTTATGTTGTTTTTTATCAGATATTTGATTACTTAAGAAAATCAGGTCTTCTAAATACTTAAAGAGATAATTTTTTAAAAAACGATGTAACTTTGTCTTTAACTTCTTCTCTTGTCTCTGGTTAAGCGTTAACCAAATTAAGCATTCTTTCATAATAATCTGTGATCCTATTTATTCAAACATTCAAAACCTTTTGGTGCTTTAACTACTTTCCAAAATCTAATTCTCAATGGAGTTTTTTCAGTTTTGTTTGTTTACCTCAAATTAGCTTTGAGATTTCCCAGAGTCCCTGGAAAAATATCAAAGAATTTGTCTCTCATCTGATTAAATGTAAAGCTAATCAAAGTTTATTTGATAGGTTAAATTATATGGGAAGCATTATCAAAGTAAGCATGTGATGCTAAATTTTCTTAGTTTATAATTCTATGTAGTCATGTTACCATTATAGGTGTTCTAGAAATTGTATGAAATTTCTAAAAATGATACATCCCTGATTAATGTGATCCATTGTAATTCTAGTTATTAAGTTAAAAAATTGTGTCACAGAAATAATCACATTTCCTTGTAAATTCCAACATAGTGAATCCTTATCATGTCTTTAACCATAGGCATTTTAACGTCTTTTGTCATTTATAGACAGGTATTATTTTACTCTGATACTTTGGCAAAGGTGAGATTCTTAGGAAGGGCCTTGCCTAGTACTCTTCACTTCTGACCCCACTGCCAAATCACAAGGTGTAAAACCTTCAATGCATAATTCTTTTAATTCATTTCTTTTTTCTTTGTTTTTTTGCTGCACACACAGCATATGGAAATTCCTAGTCCAGGGATAGTATCTAAGTCAAAGCTGGAAACTACATTACAGATGTGGTAATGTCAGACCCATAACCCACTGCACTGGTCTGAAAATAGAACCGCTACTGCCTCAGAGGCAATAGGGGAGCATTAACCCACTGAACCACAGTAGAAACTCCTTCAATGCATATTTCAAAACTGAAGCAGACTCCCCTCCATGTGATATCTGGTTCTAGGCAAATACCAGAGTCTCAAAATCAAGTGGATGAGAATTAGCTGACATCCAGGTAGACTACTTCCTCCCAAGATGCAGAGCAAGAAAGTTTTGTTTCATTCCTCCTTTCCTCTCTGACATTATTTTTTATTTTTTGAACTCTTATAACATGAAGTTCTTTTATGATTATTTTTTGGTTTTGGCTGCACTCACAGAATGTGGAAGTTCCCCAGCCATGAACTGAACCTGAGCCACAGACAGCAGTGACAATACCAAATTCTTAACTGCTAGGTCACAAGGAGACTCTAATTTTTTTTTTCTGGCCTTTTTGCCTTTTCTAGGGCTGCTCTAGCAGCATATGGAGGTTCCCAGGCTAGGGGTCTAATGGGAGCTGTAGCCCCTGGCCTATATCACAGCCACAGCAATGCGGGATCCGAGCCGAGTCTGCAACCTATGCCACAGCTCTCAGCCACGCCAGATCCTTAACACACTGAGCAAGGGATCGAACCCACAACCTCATGGTTCCTAGTTGGATTTGTTAACCTCTGCGTCATGCTGGGAACTCCCAGACTCTAATCTTTTATGATTCTTTTGTCCACTTTTTGCCTTGATCTGGCCTGGAGAGATGGTGCTATCTTTCACATATCTCAGGCCATTGCAGAGAGGTAAAAGCCAACCTCCAAACACTTGTAGGAGTTTCCGTGATGCTGGTGATCTTATAGGTTCAATTTCTCTGGGAAAAATTCAGTTCTCTCTGTATCATGTCAGCCTTTAACTTTGGAGGTCTATTTTTCCAGTTTAAGTTTAACAATCTTAATATTGGAGAATCCCATATCTAGGCTCTGCACAAAGGGACACAAGGCAAACTTAACAAAAATAACACCAGTGGTGTGGTCTACAGACTCTTACATTTTGCTGGACTCCATGACTATCAACTTTTCATTCCTGAGACACAGACTCAGAGAGGAATTACCAGGAGGCATTTCTGATTTAAATTTTCTTCCTTTGGCAGATCCTTAGTCCTCTGTCTTTGAGTAAGTTCAATGAGGCTAGGGCCAATAATCTCTTAACTCTTGATGAAATTGCAGACTGTGTTGCTAAAATAATATCTCCCAACAAAAATCCCTAGTATCTCTTTCCAAAATTGATGTTGATGATGGGATAGTCCTTGATTATCTCTTGACTGAAGAAAGAAGTTTCTGTGCTATAGTCAACACCACTTGTGCTTAAAATAACATTTCCAGGGAAGTCAAGGGTAAAATACTTAACATCTAAGAACAAGTCCATTGGATACAATTTCAATATGATTCATCTTGGAATTTTGACTTATTTGGCTGATTTCTTATAGGATTGAGTTATATCTAAACTGGATTTTAGTCTTAATTGTTATTTTTTTAAGTACTCAGTTTTGTTTATTTAGTCATTGTAGAAAGAAAAAACTTAATAGACTGATGATTATCCCATGCTTTGAAATGATATCTAAAGCCTGCAACTTTTCAGTCTTCCTCCTTTTACCCTCCACTTTGACACAACATAAGAAGTTGCTCAAATGTGACCTTTTGGTTGCTACTAACTCCAAAAGTTTCTCTCTCCCTAAAGTAAAGTGTCCAACCACAGCATGGAGTAGAAAAATAAATAAAAGAGATGATCAGACAAAAGGTGAAGTCAGAGTTCCTGTTGTGGCTCAGCAGTTTAAGGATCTGACATTGCTTCTGTGAGGATGCAAATTAGGTCCCTGGCCTACTCAGTGAGTTAAAGATCTGGCTTTACTGCAAGCTATGGTTTATTTCACAGATGTGACTAAGATCTGGTATTGCTGTGGCTGTGGCATAGGCCTCAGCTGAGGCTCTCTGATTCACCTCCTAGCCTGGTAATTTCCATATTCTGTAGGTATGTCCTTAAAATAAATAAATAAATAAAGGAAGTCTATGCAGATACTTACAATATATTGAGGATTCAGACCTGCTAATTGGAACTTGCTCCAAAAAAGGGAAATGTGGAACCAACGTAAAACAGAATGACTTATGTCAGGAAAAACATGAAGATAGTCAATGCATGCTCATAAAATAACTTACCTTAATATAATAGGCACTTGCAGCTATTCTCAGAAACCAGCAAAGCACACCAGCCAGTTCACAATCGCCAAATCTATTTGTAAGCTTTCTGGACTTCCTTGTTTCTCTGATTCAGCTATCCTGTTCCAAATTGGTTTTTGAGACATCTTGTTCAAATGAGGCCAATAAAATCCAGGTGTCATTTCCCTCCTTGGTGGGAGAAGACACCTAAAGATTGTCCTCCTAAGCTCTGAGGCAAATGTACTACATCAAACAAGGTGTTTAATAAAAAGAAGAAGAATGGAAGAAGGAAGGAAGAAAACCAGATATGGTTGATCAGCGCTATTTTCTATGAAAGAAAAAAGAGAGAATGTAAAAAGATTTCAATCCCAAAAGGAACTGGAGGACATGAAATGGAAACTCTCATGCATGTGCCCTCCAAAGAAAAGAAAAGAAAAGAAGAAAAGAAAAGAAGAGAAAAGAAAAGAAAAGAAAAGAAAAGAAAAAAGAAAAGAAAGGAAGAGAAAAAAGAAAAGGAGACTGATTTGCATTAAAAGCCTGGTTTACAGAAGACTGAGTATTATCTCCCAACAATGAAACATCCACCATTTCTCTCAATCTTCAAATCAATGAACTTACTGCTTGGACTCTGGCTGGACTCCCCATTCCTTGCACTCCCTGCCTGTTAATACAACCTAATGCAAATCTCAACCTAGATGAACCTTGGGTGTCTATAGCGTGTGTTTTCCAAATTTCAATTCCTCTGCTATTCCTGAATGAACTGGATTTTAAGTAATTTGAGCTTTCCTTACTTTAATGCTTTATTTAGGTCCACAATGTTGATGTAATTAGTAGAAAATATATTTCATTAAAGATATTTGCAGTATGAAACAAATTGAGAAATTAAAAATAATTCAAATAAAACCTTTTAAATGATTTGTCGAAATTTCAGGAATTCATATTAAGTAGTTTCAATCTGTCTCTCTAGACAAATGTATCTGGTATCTGGTAATAATAAACCTTCAGTAGTGAAATAAAGGGGATTTTTGCCAATACAAGAATAAAAGTACAAGAAGGTTTATAAAATTGAGTCAAAGTGGAATCTAAAAATAGAAAAATAGTTATTATGCAGTAGCCAGATGAAGGAAGATTTTTTTGTTTTTAAACTTACAGAACTTCATCCCAGTAATATTTACTAATTGACAAAGTTATTTCTTAACCTTTTAAGCTTTAGTGATCTCAAATCGTTATTGTGGAGTTCAAGTGGCTATCTAATTATCTAACCTACTTAGGAAATTGTTTCCACTATCAGTCTGTATTTGCCAAGATAACTTGTGTAATTTTTAGCTCATATGCTGTATTCCATCATTTTTTTTCACTTTAGGTAATTAAACTCAATTTTAGATGGCATTATAGTTAAATTATGTTAGTAATTATGGTATAATGATAAAACCCCAGGCTATTGATCCAAAGGTATTTGTAGTTTCTTTTATTCAGTGTACTTTTTGAAACATAATTTATTTCTGCCTTAGGCTAGCATTGGTAAAAATGAGAGCTCTGAACTCCAGATACCCATTAAGACCTTTTGAGAACCTGAATAGCTATCTTCTTCAATCTTTGTCCTAAGATCAGAGCTAAACATAAATGAAGAAAATGGATTTTATTCTTATGTTAGTTTAAATATGAGTGCTTCAAATAAATAAGTAGAGGCGAAGAAAATAACAAAGGATGTAAGAGAAAAGAATAATCAAGAGAAAGAAGAAAAAGTCAACAAGGCATAAAAAGGAGCAAGCAGGGGATGAGGGAGTTCAGAGAGAGGAAGAGGAGTATAAATAGATGAAGCAGAAGCAGAAACATACAAAGAAGGAACAGGATCTGAGAAAGATAAGAAGGAGGGGAGGGGATGGAAGTGAAGGATGAAGAAAAGGAGAAGGAGAATGCCACAATTTTTGTTTCTTATGAGGAGAGAATACTCACTTTAAAGGCATTATGGACTTTGTTCAGTCCATAGTACCAACTTATTAGTCAATATGATTTTTCTAGATAAACAAATGTATATAAATGGTCACTTAAATATAGGAGTTCAGAATACCTGTTTTTAAGGGGAATGCACATTTGCAAATAAAGACAGACTCTCAGAAATTCACTTTACAGCCAAAGTCATCTCTTTATTTTGCTTGTTTTTACTAATCTATTCTTATTGGCTGACTGCAACATATTTTATAGCTCAAAATGTATCAAAACATATTTCTATACAAATAATCAGAAACTCATAAATTAATATCATTTTAGTATTTAAACTCCCACTGGGTGTCAATCATGAGAGTGCAAGTTTATCCTACAATGTGAGCTCATGAAAAATAGGACCTTAAACACCCAGATGCTTGAATAACATTTGGAGCATAATATTTTCTCAATTAATAGTTGTTTAATGAATGGATGATTGAATAAATAAATAAATGCAAGTGAGGAAAAATATGAGGAAAGAATAGTGCTCTATGTCCTTTTTCATATGGAGTATAGGATATTTAGTATGTATTATTTGGGTAGATATTGCATCAACTTTATGAGGTTACTTGTTATTTTTCTACATATTGATGATCACATTTTTAAAGGATAAGTTTTAGTGTCTCAAAAAGGAAGGTAGAGAAAATTAGAATTATAGAAACTAGTCATCTAATTCAAGTATCTTTCCAATGTGAAATGACAGCATCTGTGACTTCATAGTTCTTATCATTATTAATTAACTACAGGTAATGAACAAGTAGGACAAATGTAGAAAGTGAAAGTTCAGTTAGTAAATTAAATGCTGGAAATTCTGTATGAACTCACAAAGTAAGTGAGATATGAAAGGAATCTGCATCATTATGTAAACTACTACTGCTGACACAACAGTTTCCTTGAAGGTTCAGTCTTGGCCTTATTTTTAAAGTATGAAATAATGCTTTAGATCATCAGTAATTTTTCAGAAATTTTTTTTTCTCTCCACAACAAATTACTTAAAGGAATATGCTAATGAATTATATTCTATTCAGACCATTTCATTGCAAACCATTAAGTTTAACACCAGTAGCCTTTTCTTCCCATTAGAAAGTTATGAGTTCTAGGAGTTCCCATCATGGCACATTGAAACAAATCATGAGGTTGTGGATTTGATCCTGGCCTCACTCAGTGAGTTAAGGATCCAGCATTGCCATGAGCTATGGTGTAGGTCACAGACGTGGCTCAGATCTGGCATTGCTGTGGTTGTGGCATAGGCTGGCGGCTACAGCTCCGATTAGACCCCTATCCTAGGAACCTCCATATAGCGCGGGTATGGCCCTAAAAAGCAAAAAAAAAAAAAAAAAAAGGTAGTTATGAGTTCTGGAGTTCCCATTGTGGCTCAGCAGGTTAAGAACTCAACATATTGTCCATGGGGATGCAGGTTCAATACGTGGCCTACCTCAGTGGTTAAAAATCAGCATTCATGCAAGTTTCAGTGTAGGTGGAAGATGTTTCTGAGATCCAGTGCTGCTGTGGCTGTGGCATAGACATGCAGCTGCAGCTCCAATTTGACTCCTAGCCCCAGGAACTTCCATATTCTTCATGTGCAACCATACAAAGGAAAAAAGAAAAGAGAAAAGGAAAAAAATTATGATTTTATTAAATGTCATATTCAAATCAATGACATTCCTAATCAGAGATATTTGTAGATAAAACATATACACAGAGACCACTATTATCATGGACTACTATTATCATGATTGATTTTGAATTTCTCTCATTAACATAACTTTGATCTCCAAGCTAAAGTTTAAAAGATTGCATAAAATAGTTTTGGAAATAGTTATTGTCATCTGATTGTCTTTTTCAATCTTGGGCCCAGGGTAAAAAGTCACACAAATTATTTTTGCTTTCCAGTATGCTGGATGAAGGGCAATAATATAAATCATTCAGATGGGTAGCTGCTAGAGTCCTTTTGAGATTGATGCCTGGGAACTTTTTTCTTTTTTGATACTCATATATTCTGGGAATTATTTTTTGTTTATCTAAATGTGAAAAAGCAACAATGACGGAATTTCATAAAATGAAGCTAAAGGCTCCCGAGGTAATTGGCTGGCTTCTTGGCACAGGTCTAAATTTATTGCAGTACTTTCTTGTATTTTTGCATTTTTCACCTTTTTTTTTTCCATGTAGAGCAGTAATGGGGGGTGCATTTCCTCGATTTGTTCTTAAATTATTTCAAGATTATAAAAAGAAGATACATTAGAAGAAGATAAGAAGAAGACACACTGTTAAATACATTCCCTGCACTATACAGTGTGTAATAACCTAAATGGGGAAAAAAGAATGGATGTATTTACATGTACAACTGATTCACTTTGCTACACCCCTGAAACTGATACAGTATTATAAGTCGTGTGTGTGTGTGTGTGTGTGTGTGTGTGTGTGTGGAGAAAGAGCAATAGCAACAGAAATTTAAAACATGTAAAAAGTGGAATTACTTGGAATTCAGCAATTTTAAAAAATAAAATACCTTATGTATTTCTACATTCAAAAAATAAAATCTTCTTTAGATTTTATTATTATCTCTAACATAATATATACACTAAACATATAGTCTGGATTCTAATGCAAAATAGGAATTCAGAGTAACTGTAGTTAATTTTGCTTCTTCATATTTTTTTAGAATGAGGAAAATAGACCAAAAAATATTAAACTCGCTTTCAAAATCTCTACCTTCAGAAGAATATTTTCCTCCTGTATACTTGCTTTACCATGTGTCTTAGTTTGTTGTGGCCCCACCTGAAACTGCTGGATATACTACCCCAGACAGTAGATATTTTTTGTACTGCACTTGCATGCAGTACAAAAAGCAAGCATGGAAAAATAGGAAAGGGATAAGGACACTTTTGCCACTGTCATCCTTTGGAACAACTGTATAATAGTGCATGAGCCCTTGCACACACCCACTCTTTTGTAACAAGGGAGGTTACAATATATATGAGGAGATTCAGCGGTGAGACCTGGAGTTTACATACAAGTTCCTCTTGGGTATATTCCTGGAACCAATTCCTAGACTAGCTCCCTCTCATTCACATAGGTGCTTCCCTTTCTCCCTGGTTTCTTCATGTAACTGTGTTCATGTGAACTATCAATCACTTTTGCTAAAATCTATCCAGTGAACATGGATCCAAGTTGTTTGAATACCTGACTTTCTCTCAGTACACCCACCCCCAAAGATCTGAGGCCATAACTGTGGGATAGTACCTCATGGGAGAGAAGGTGAGAAGGATAATCAATTCTTCAAAGGGTCCAGATGAGTTGCTCTTAGTAAAATACATAATTGTGATTTTTTTTTAAACTTTGAGAATAGTATACTGTCCTGAGTTCCACCTACTGGAGGGAGTGTCCTTACTGTTTTCACTGCTCTTACTCAATTCCATACTACTGGGGTAGTGTCCTAGATGAGAATTTTTTTATTTACTCTTTCCATGGCTAATTAGGTAAGTACTTTTGTTAAGGGAAATAGTAAAATGTCTATAATTTCAGATCATACCACAGTCTAGACTATTTCTGTCAGTAATTAAATTGACAGTTTGAGCAAGACATGCCTATCATTATTTCTCAATTGTTTTAAACTTAAAATGAGAAGTTGAACTTGGAGCTCTCATAGAGGAAGCCTCTGCCCCCAAGTTCAAAAAGGTACATATGTTCATTGCAGCACTATTTTCAATAGCCAAGCCATGGAAGCAAGCTAAATGTTCATTGACAGGTAAATGGATAAAGAAGATGTGATATATATACAATGGAATATTACCCACCCATAAAAAAGAATGTAATAGTGCCATTTGTAGCAATATGGATCAGCTTAGGGATGATAATACTACGTGAAGTAAGTCAGACAAAGATAAACATGATATGATATCACTAGGCTTACAGATAGAGAAAATAAACTTTTGGTTAACAAAGGGGAAAGAAGAAGATAAATTAGGAGTTTGGGGTTAACATACATATGTAATATGTTTAAATAACCTATAATGGAGAAGAATCTGAAAAATAATATGTGTGTGTATATATAGAGAGGGAGGGAGAAAGAGAGAGGGAAAGAGAGTTATGAAGAACATATATACGTGAAAAAAAATATATATAGAACTGAATCACTTTTCTATACACCTGAAACTAACACAAAACATATGAATCAACTATACTTCTATTTAAAAAAAAAGAATGCTAAAGAAAGAAAGTGTATATTCATGACATTGAAGGGGAAAATCAACAAAAAAAATATGCCACAGGGCCGAGTAATAGAACCATGATTTATGTGAGAAAAGGTAAATCCAGATGGAAAAAAATACAGTACCACACTGTTTATGAAACAAAACATCAAAGGGGCATGAAATTATTAAAATATGCTATGAAAAATTAGTCAAAATAAGTACCTTTTGATCCCTTTTTATTATTATTATGTATTAGCAGAAATATACTGAGGATATAACAGAAACTAGGAAAAATGATTACTTATGTGGAGGGGTTAGATTTAGCAAGGGTATAGGATTTCTCAGAATATGGTTTGTAATCAGTTTTGTTTTGGACTATATTAATATGTTATATGGTAAAGTAAAAACATTACATTTAAATGAAAAACATAACTAAAATTCATTAATCACATAAAAGTTGTCCTACATAGACATTAAATTCCTTTGCATTTACATATTTTATCTGCATGCCTTTATTTTTTAATTCTACTCTATTTTGAAGTGTTTCTTTGAAGACTTGATTCCTTATTCAGAAAGCACACCATACTTAATAATTCCCATAATGCAGATGCTTTTTTATTATTTTGCCCAAGTCTTTAAACCAATTTGTCTTTTCCTTATTACAATAAATTTTCTCTCTGTATAACTCCACTTTCCTAAAATAAATTGCAATTAAAAGTATTTTGATCTGCTTTTGGATAAACCAGTATTTTAAATTCAGGGAACATCCAATATATTCAGATGAAAAAAAAACTAGAAATAAAAGGGGCAATCAATTGGCATTGATTTTGAAACTACAGAGAATCTCAGATCCAAGGAATGGCAGATGCAAAACCATTTAGCTTTGTTTTTTGCTTTCTGCATTTTTTACAAGTTTCTCAGAGCAATGTTTGCATAATTACTTTTCAAAGTTTTATGTTTCCCTCAGTCTCATGTTTTCCTACAAAACAGCTTTCCATCAGAGACCATCACAAACTACAAAATGCTACAGGATGTTAGCTATTTTTTGAATACCATTTAGAAAGTTTCCTCTGGCAATGGAGTACTTTCCTTCTGACGTTTTAAGATAATATGATCAAAATTTGCTAATTTCCACTTACTACATTTATTCTTTTTGTTCTCTTTTATACAAAGATCAGTTTCAAACTACCAGTCAGTTCTAGAACGTGTAATTTCTTCTGATTAAGAAGCAGACACGGTAAATAGAGATGACATTGCAGCAAAAAGATATTCACTGAAGTTTAGGAGTAGTGATGGTTCAAGTGTAAAGAAACATCTTTGTTAAGCTTATCAACAGCCAGGTACACTCCCTTTACAGTATTTTTTTTCCTAAATTATTTTTCTTCAACTTCGTGTGTGTTTTAAAAAAAATATTGTTAACAGGGGCAGCTATGCACTTAACAGGTATCAATTAGAGGCACTCTGATAGAGTGGTAGATGATTAGATAGTTATTATCTAAGTATATTACCTAATTGATAGTTTAGATATCAATTAGATAATCCATCTAATTGATAGATTAGAGTGGTAGATAGTGCAGTGGTAAATTTAGTGTTGTTTTGTTTTTGTTGTTTTAATTGGGGAGTGAATTTAATGACTAATGCTTTAATGTCAAGTCAGATGATATATTTTAATGGTTATTCTGAGTTTTATGCCGGCTATGAGTAGAGGTGATATGTCCAGGATTTGTAAAACGAAGTCTGGTGGGAATAACGCATTAATATTTTTCCAATCCACGTTCCCAAAGCAAAACCTGGGCTTACATATTTCCGTGGGTAAAGATGATAATTATCTTGTGTCTTCAGTTGTGATCCTGTAGCTTACCTTAGGTATCAGACCAGGTAGACAGACATATCACACATACACACGCATACACACAAGATAATATTAATTTTATTCACGTTAAATAAAAAGAATATTTTCAAATCTTAGAAACTATCAGCTGGTTTTCCTCAAAAGTTTATGTAGTTACTTTGTGTAATTCTGGTTCTTTCTTTAACCAATGATTTTATTTATTTTTTTGAGAAAATACATGCCTTTAAATTTCACTAGTACCCACCTATATTACATTTCCTAAAAACAAATAGTATACCATAGTTAGACTTTGGTTATTATGTAGGGATAACTGAAGTACATAACCAAGGAGTTTATTTTACAGGAAAAAGACAGATCAATGCAGAAATTATCTGCACTGTGAGGGATAGTTCAGTTTCTACCAGCTACCTAAATTTGTATAATAAATTTGTTGCTTATTACTCATTATATACACTTATACACAAGCTAGTAAAAAAATCAATGTATCCCTTATAATATAACTAAGGCTTAGAATATTTGGTCTTTATCCAGGTATTTTTATCCATGAATAACTATTTATGAGAAATTAGAAATCAGGTGGTAGGAGAGAAATAAAATAAATAAATCAGAAAGGTTCCACAAACAAAGATACATATATCAAATATACATATATCACATCACCTGTAATAAAATCTAAAAAGAAATGTGCAATAAATATTAGCTATAAAGTGTTGTGAGGTTAAAGATGGGGTGACATTCTGGGCCATATAAGAAGCATTAGCTTACTTTATTCACCATGTTTTTATTGAAATCTCCCCTCTGGTTTGATTAGTGATCAAATTCTCATTTTAAAGTTTTCTTTATGTAACTCTGTGATTACAAAATACTTAATATTAATGTTATCTATTCCACATTTTGTGTACTGTTTTGTACAAACAAAGGCTTATAACTACTAGATTGACTTCAAAATATAATTTTGTTGTCAAAGTTTTGTGCATATTACAAAGTTATGCACATAAATACATTAAATAATCACCCAGCATACAATATACTGTTTGGGGGGTTGTCAGGTGAGGGCTTTCTAATATAGGAGAAAAAAAATTAGGTACAAATTGTTACAATATGGTCTATGTGTTCTGTCTTCAGTTCTTGAATTATTTAGAATTATTTGCAATCAAGAATGCAGAACTTTAAATTATGTTGACTCTGAAAGAGAATGAAAACTCAAAGTGCTTTGTATGTAGCATAAAATTAACTGCTTTTTTGTGTAGTATGATAGTTAAAATATATTTTTTTTTATTTTCCCACTGTACAGCAAGGGGGTCAGGTTATCCTTACATGTATACATTACAATTACATTTTTCCCCCGATAGTTAAAATATTTATATCACATATCTTGATCAAATAGTTTAGAGTTATCATTCTTGAGTTAACTTATGAGAATTTGATCACTTTAACTTCTCAAAGACTTACTTCCATTATTTATAAAATGAAGATGACAATTATTCACAAAATTGAGGCGATAGTATATAAATGTAGAGGTAATGCTATTGTAAGCCTATTTATATATTGTGTATGTGTGCATATATATATGATATATCTATATAATTTAAGATTAAATAATATACATTTCTATAATTTAAGATTATATATAATATATATTTATATAATTTAAGATGAAAGAAATTAACCTCTAAAGTAGAAATCTGCACCAAATCATTATTATTGAGAAACTTAAGTGAAAACTTGGGGGACTATTGATATCACAGACTCAATAAATTGACAAGATATATACCCATATTTGAATTGTTTAATGATATGCCATACAAAGTGTGTAAATGTTAATTAAGGGGTTCTGCTTTATCTGTTTCTGGTAGTATGTTCAGAATTCTCTAGGAGGCCACTTTTTTAAGTGCCCCAGCCTGCAGTGACCTCCATTTGGAATATTTGTTGCGACTGCTGATTCCTGTGCAAGTCATACCTGTAGAATCAGATTCTCTGAGTGAGACCCTGACATCTGCCTTTTTACAAATTATGCCAGTTATCTTTACATACAATAATCAGTGATAACTGTTTCATTAAATACTATGTTTGAGAACTCTAGCAGACTACTTAGAGTAGACATTTTTTAAAAAGGTAAAATATACTTATCCTTGGTGACGTCTCCAAGAATATTACATTAGGTTTCATGAATGTTACTTTACTCAATATAAACTTCCCCAAAACACCCTGATACCATTTAAAGGACTGGTTTGCTATCCTATGACTGAAGTTAGAACAATCCTATGCTTCTTTCTGAACTTGAAACTTGACTTGAAAAGAACAGTTAAGAAACTACAACTCAACCCAATATTCTGTGATAATCTATGTGGGAAAAGAATCCGAAAGAGAATGGATGTATGTATAACTGAATCACTTTGTTGTACAGAAGAAATTATGACAACATTGTAAATCAACTATACCTTCAATAAAACTTTGAAAAAATGAATAAAAGAATAAGAAACTGAATATGCTTGGCATACCTGCTATTCTGGCAGTGGGTTTCTGAGCATGTGCTTTCTGCTGTGAGACTGCTTTGTTCTTCCTGCTTCTCAGTCTCTAGGACTCATTTCCAAATATTTTCTCCAGATATTCATTAGGTTTATGAGAAGTCAGTATATTTTATTTAGACAAATTGATTTTTGTTGTTTTATGGTGCAAACCAAGCAAATAGCAACAAGAAGGAAATAAAGTAATAATAGATATCATTATAAGGCAGGGACATGTGGGGTATTTTTAAAGAGTGGGGCTGAAGGCAGCAAAACTCTATTCAAATTCAAAAAAAAAATAATGCTGGCCACTATGGTACCCGATGACAAAACAAATAAGGAAACTACTACTGGTAGTCTTTGTAGACAAAAAATCAGGCTTTGAGGGATTTCAGAGTTGTTATATTATTAATGGTATATTAATGGTATAATTAATACAATCAATGATACTGTTACCTTTTTATGACAACTTTTTATGGTAAAAGAATGATAAATACAATCTTTGAATTCTCATTTCAATGAATGATCTGAAACGCATGCCCATGTTGAAAGAATCTTATAATTTTACTCACAACCATGTGGTTGCCAAAGACTAAACTTGGAATTGGCTGAATTATATTGTCAATTCAATTAATAGCCTTACTCTCCTCTAATGTGAAACTTGGGTACTGATGGAAGAGGAAGACCCATGTCATCAGGTTGAAGCCACAGGAGAGGGCTTGAAGGATTTAGGGCATTTTTAAACATGATTACCTCCAAGGCACCTAATGCTCTTTCTTCATCCATCTTACCTGATCATACACTTTCTCTCTTGAATAGGATTTACTCTCTTGTCAAGTTGGAGAATTTCTCTTGCAGTATTAAGTCAGTAACATCCTGTGGACCACTCCCACCACCACGGGCACCAGGCCAGTATAGAAACTCCCTTTTCATAGGGAATCAGTGCCATAG
Organism: Phacochoerus africanus; assembly: GCF_016906955.1. NCBI lineage: Eukaryota > Metazoa > Chordata > Mammalia > Artiodactyla > Suidae > Phacochoerus > Phacochoerus africanus. The sequence continues at coordinate 49,835,592 of NC_062553.1, read as the reverse complement.
AAGGGTATTTTATTATAGTTTCTAATATAGTTTTATTATAGTTTCTAATGAGGTCAATGTTTCCTATTCTACAAACAATAGAAATCCAATGAGTTTTTTTCTGAAATCTTTGTCTTTTCAGCATTCTTAAATTTATTATAAATGTGGAGGTGGCTAGGTCCAACTCACCATCCCATAATCTGGCTAAAGTGCTGGGATTTTTCTGGCGTTGTAAGATATCAACTTGGCTAGGCAGGACCACAGGCTAGAACTACACTTTCTTAACAATGTCTGGATACAGTTGCCTAGGGTAAGCATTGTGTACCAGCTCTGACATGCAGGAGTGAAATATTCATGTTAGACAGAGGAACCAGATGCTGTAGCACACCCACATTATTTCTTATTTGTTTTTTATTTATGGAATGAAGACTATTAGAATTAAAGCCTCCCATTTAGGTATTCCCCAAGTGACCTTTAGCCATTTACATGAGTCATTGTGAAAATAAGGTAGGATGTTAACATACCTTAGGGGATGTGAGACACTGGGTTGGAGCAAAATGTCATGGTACCAAGACAATCACAGCTCTCTAAAAAGAGTGAAAGTTTTACCAAGGAGCTCAGGTAACGGGTTTTTGTATCTTTGTTTTAACTGTTTATCTTATTGCTATTCTTGAACATTGATGTGATTCTTGATCATGTATATGATTGATTTCCTCCATGCATTTTGTCAGAGAAAAAAATTATTGAAGTAGTTTTCTCTTACTTATTGAGGGACATATTTTAACCTTAGCTTAACCTTTATTTCATGGAAAAATCTATATTTTTACATAGTGTCAGAATAAAATACACATTAGGTTTTAACCTATTGATGTCATTCCTGGAAAGCAGGAAATACCAGTACACTCTAGTGAATTAGTAAGGCTCATGCATGGCATATTCTGTGTCTATATTATTGATAGATGTAAAAAAACAGACATAAATCCCACACAACAGAAGCCTGCTATGTTATATAATTTTGGGGATCTTATGTCTTAAGTAACCTGGACTTATTCCTCTAAAGCAAAGAACCTATTGATGAACTTTATGCTCCTTAATACTAATAAAGAAGTACAACATGGGGGGGTGTCTTTTTGAATTATGAATGCAAAAAATGCCATAGGTGGCTATCTGGTTTTAACTTATTTTCTAAGTATTCCAGGTGGACCAAAGGAAATATTTCTAATAATAAATGTTTATGATTATTCCACAGGCATTAAAATGTGGAATTCTATAAAGACACAGTAAATCACAATAGGATAATCATAGTGGAGGCCTATGCATTCTTGGAGCAATAACTAAAAGGGCACCTTTTGGGGAAAACAAAACAAGACAAAACAAACAAAAAAACTCTTGCTATTAGTCACTGAGGGAGACCAAAAAACCCACAATGGTTTTCAGAGAATTAGGAGGCTTTACCCATGTGTACCTTATGAATTTATCATTATCTGATGTGACTGGCCATGTAAATAATGAGTGCCCAATAGCATTCTATTGTCACTATAAGACCTAACTAGACCTTGAAAGCCCAAGTGAATATCAAGACTATTTTTCCCACCTTCCAACATCCTGTTATTCGGCTCTCTCTTCCTCAGCCTCCATCGAAAACCTCATGTGAGATGTTTTTTTGTGACAATTAACAGACAAGAAGGAATTACAAGTATTTCATGGTATTGGATCTTGTCTTAAAGAGGTCCCAGAATGACTACAGAGAAAGAAAATTTCAGACTAGGCAGAACTTCAACTATTGTATTACTTTACCTATTGTGCCTGAAAGGAGAAATAACTAGAATAGATCTCTACCAATTTACAACAGAGAGCAAAGGGTTTCCCTGAAAGATAGCAAGTATATTGTTCCATTAAAAGGCTCACTAATGATAGCCAGTCTGGAGGATGCCCTTTGTACCTGGGGGTGGGTGGTGGTGAAATCCAGTACACTCATGGATATCAGTTGTCTCCTGAGTACTTCACAAAAGAACTAATGAAGTGAATAGTGTTGCAGGTTATGTATAAGTTCACAAACATGATCTTCCACTGACCAAAGCTAACATGGCTACAAACCCTCTGAGGTAAACAGTTTTCCAGCAGCAGCCACCAACTCTTAGCCATATAAGTATGAAACCACATTTAGATAAGCCTAGGGAAACAAATTATTTTTTGCTATGAATTATTGAAACAAAAAGAAAAAAATGATATTAATCTGAATTTGACTTTTGTGGATTTTTTTTTTCCTAATGTAGGACTTTTCACTTTGTAAAGAACTCCATTTTTTGGAGGTCTGGGATACAGTGTGAAAGAGGTTATCTCTCTACATTTTATTTAAAATTATGTTCCAAATCATGATTATTAGAGCTATAAATTTTTACAGATTTTCATTTGCTTGTTTGTGTTATATGAAGATGGCTGTTGCAGCCTCTAATTATACGCTTTCCTCCTCCTTGAAACTAGCTATATGCCCATGAGGGCTGGATAAATAAAGATTAGAACTATAGCCAACAGACTATATTTATAATTACAATCCCACTTTGAAAACTGTGAATAATTTCTTGGATATTTGCATTGTTTGGAGCATTCTACCCTTTAGGAATGTTTTCTGTTCTTGTGCTTCCCAGTTTCTTAGGCAAACAGAATTGTTAAATACTGTTAAATTCAGTTATTATTCAGTCTATCCTAACATTTTACAAAATTCCCAAATGTGTAGTAATTCCAGGTGAGTCTCCTTCTAATTACTCTTCAAATAGAGAATAATTCCTTAAAAAAAAGTAAGCAGTCAGACCAACATTTTCCTATTGTATTCTGATAAAAATGCATTTTCAAGTCTCAAAGAATATATCACTCACATCAATTTATTGAATAAATATTTATCAAGCATTTATTTACAATAGGAATGTGCTAGATTTGGGGACTTTGCTCAAAGATGAATCAAACTATTTCAAAATAGTTTGAAATTTTCAAAGTGGAACAGGCAAAGAGTTGTGTAAGAACAAAGTCTAATGCAGCAATGGCAGTTTGGCTCAGAATATCTATTCCAATTTTCTTCTGGGGAACTTCCTTTGCCTGTGGAAAGCAGAAAGCTAAAATAGAAATTCTACCAATTCATTTTCAGCTGGAGATCCAAGTTTAATTCAGGTTCCATGTCAGATGCAATCACATGAGACTTGAAATTTGAGTTGAGTTAAGGGGAAACTTGCCATGCATTCTATCTATGTGTATTATAACAAATGTGGAATGGTCCTAGTTCTCCTAGGCTTGCTGATTTAGCAGAAATGGCTGTGTGATAGTAGAAAATAATGATGTGGGAATCCTGAAGCTATAGTTGCATCTTTTGACTTTTCATGTGAGCATTCCTGAACAGGAATGCTGTTGTGCAACTGGTAATTTTCTGCTTTAGTAGCTCAGATTGAGGGAACTCCATGTCTATGCCTGCTTAATAACTGGTATCACCTGATCACTGCATAAGAAGCAGCTCCATAGGGAGCCTGGTTCTGCATCATAGACCTGAGAATAGATTCTGGAATCTTACTTTACACGTTTTTATTCAGTCACCTCAATAATTCCGTAAGCCATCTGACATGCGGTAACAAATACTTTTGTTCTAATTGTCTAGGGTGGAATCTGTCCTCTTCATCAAGATATTGACCAATATGAAGCACCAAAGAGAATGTAGAGAACACATAAGTGATAATTTTTAAAAGCCATTTTTTTTTGCCACACTGCTACATGTGCAAGTTCCTGGGCCACAGCTGCAACAAGGGGGGTCCATAATATGCTGCTCCACAAAGGAACTCCCTAAAACTATTTTTTAAAATATATCAAGTAGTTGAGTTGATATACTTAAATTGACTCAAATTGACTCAATCAATATACTTAGATTGATTCAACTTCTCAACTTTCCTTTATATCAGTTTTCTCTACTTCAAAGTGGGTTTTCTTTTCTGTAAATATATATATATATATATATATACATATATATATATACATATATATACATATGTATATATATATATATATATACATATAAAATCTACTTAATAGTGTTGCTCTGGGAATAAAATGAATATGGGCATATGTGTAGACCTATGTACTTGACACATAGCACATCTTATACAAGTATTAATTATTATTATTGCTGCCAAGTTTGGGGATCTTTCTCTAAGTGAATTAAAGAGATGTTACTGACTAGAGAAGTACATGGTCGAGTGGCAGTAAATAGACAACATATGTGTCCAGATATGGTTTTATGACACCTGGAGTTTTGTTCTCACCTCATCCTTTTCTCTCTCCTTCAATTCACCATGAAAATGACAAACTAGAGCGTGTGGTTTAGATCCATTGCAAACATTTATTAGCTGGACCTATTTGCCCCAGAAGAAGAGCCCACCCTTGAAAGAATTGCATAACACAGAAGTAAGAGTTGAAGGAAGTAACTAAATAATGTAGAATTATTGGAACAGTCATATTTAGGGCTTTAAAAAAACTAAAAACTAAAAAAACTAAAAACTAAAAACTATGAAGGGATAAGAAAGAGTACTGATGATACAAAACTGGAATGAATTTTCATAAAATAGAACCAAGGAGAACTATAAGGTATGGAAGAATTAATTTAAGCAAGTAAACAAATCATAAACCAAATAGAACACATTCATGAAGACTGCATGAGTGAGCTTAAAAATTAGACTGGGAAACTTAAAATGCACTAGATGGTTCTAAGTAATATATAATTTTAAGAAAATTATGTTAAGAGGCATGAAGAGTATAAGTATCAATACTCCAGGTAAAGATATCCCAGAAGGAAAGAGAAATAGAGACATGTAGAAAATATTAATGATAGATTTCACATAATCAAAAAGTGATGAAAGAACATACATTGACAGGATTCACAGTATGTCAAATAAGATAAACAAGAAATATGAAAACCTGATATTTGAGAATTTTGAAATAACTGTAGGCCAAAAACCATATTGACACAGAAAAAAAAATCTTTGTAACAGAAAGACTGGTTTCAAAAAAATAATGGAACATTATTTCAAATTATTACCCTTTGTTCATTTAAATAGTCACTTTAAGAAAAGTATAATAATGTTATTATTAGTTAAGGTCTCATGTTTTTGACAGAAAAAAAGTGTATTTAAAGGATTTTTGGAGGCAGATTGAAAATTGAAGTAAAAATGTAAATGTCCTAAGGGACAAAATGTAAACTGAACATAAATCAAAGAGCCAAGTATATGTGAAGAAAAGCATGTAGAGATGATCCTTGAATGATATAGATCAGAACTGCCCAGGTCCACTTCCAGGTGAAATTTTTTCCCCATAGTAAATACTACAGTATTATTTGCAGTTGGTTAAGTCCACAGAAGCAAACTGTGGATAAGGAGAGACCATAGATATGAAGGCCCAACTATAAGTTATACGTGAATTTTTGACTGCAAGGAAGATGAGAGTCCCTAACCCATGCAATTTTCAGCAGTCAACTGTATAGCCACAAAACCCCATATTCAATTATAGAAAATGTCCTAATTGTGTTGGAAAAAGAAAGACAATAAAAGTAATGTGAGACCATGGCAACCTTGTCTGCATTTATACACACACACACACACACACACACACACACACACATACACAAGTACACATACACATAAATATACATATATATATATATATATACACATATATGAGACATATACTTGATGAATTTTGTAGATCAGAAGGGGTAAATATATCTCAAACATAAGCCTT